>NC_134375.1:25839332-26469666 GCF_035582795.1 Mycteria americana | reverse complement strand
CTAACCCTAACCCTAACCCTAACCCTAACCCTAACCCTAACCCTAACCCTAACCCTAACCCTAACCCTAACCCTAACCCTAACCCTAACCCTAACCCTAACCCTAACCCTAACCCTAACCCTAACCCTAACCCTAACCCTAACCCTAACCCTAACCCTAACCCTAACCCTAACCCTAACCCTAACCCTAACCCTAACCCTAACCCTAACCCTAACCCTAACCCTAACCCTAACCCTAACCCTAACCCTAACCCTAACCCTAACCCTAACCCTAACCCTAACCCTAACCCTAACCCTAACCCTAACCCTAACCCTAACCCTAACCCTAACCCTAACCCTAACCCTAACCCTAACCCTAACCCTAACCCTAACCCTAACCCTAACCCTAACCCTAACCCTAACCCTAACCCTAACCCTAACCCTAACCCTAACCCTAACCCTAACCCTAACCCTAACCCTAACCCTAACCCTAACCCTAACCCTAACCCTAACCCTAACCCTAACCCTAACCCTAACCCTAACCCTAACCCTAACCCTAACCCTAACCCTAACCCTAACCCTAACCCTAACCCTAACCCTAACCCTAACCCTAACCCTAACCCTAACCCTAACCCTAACCCTAACCCTAACCCTAACCCTAACCCTAACCCTAACCCTAACCCTAACCCTAACCCTAACCCTAACCCTAACCCTAACCCTAACCCTAACCCTAACCCTAACCCTAACCCTAACCCTAACCCTAACCCTAACCCTAACCCTAACCCTAACCCTAACCCTAACCCTAACCCTAACCCTAACCCTAACCCTAACCCTAACCCTAACCCTAACCCTAACCCTAACCCTAACCCTAACCCTAACCCTAACCCTAACCCTAACCCTAACCCTAACCCTAACCCTAACCCTAACCCTAACCCTAACCCTAACCCTAACCCTAACCCTAACCCTAACCCTAACCCTAACCCTAACCCTAACCCTAACCCTAACCCTAACCCTAACCCTAACCCTAACCCTAACCCTAACCCTAACCCTAACCCTAACCCTAACCCTAACCCTAACCCTAACCCTAACCCTAACCCTAACCCTAACCCTAACCCTAACCCTAACCCTAACCCTAACCCTAACCCTAACCCTAACCCTAACCCTAACCCTAACCCTAACCCTAACCCTAACCCTAACCCTAACCCTAACCCTAACCCTAACCCTAACCCTAACCCTAACCCTAACCCTAACCCTAACCCTAACCCTAACCCTAACCCTAACCCTAACCCTAACCCTAACCCTAACCCTAACCCTAACCCTAACCCTAACCCTAACCCTAACCCTAACCCTAACCCTAACCCTAACCCTAACCCTAACCCTAACCCTAACCCTAACCCTAACCCTAACCCTAACCCTAACCCTAACCCTAACCCTAACCCTAACCCTAACCCTAACCCTAACCCTAACCCTAACCCTAACCCTAACCCTAACCCTAACCCTAACCCTAACCCTAACCCTAACCCTAACCCTAACCCTAACCCTAACCCTAACCCTAACCCTAACCCTAACCCTAACCCTAACCCTAACCCTAACCCTAACCCTAACCCTAACCCTAACCCTAACCCTAACCCTAACCCTAACCCTAACCCTAACCCTAACCCTAACCCTAACCCTAACCCTAACCCTAACCCTAACCCTAACCCTAACCCTAACCCTAACCCTAACCCTAACCCTAACCCTAACCCTAACCCTAACCCTAACCCTAACCCTAACCCTAACCCTAACCCTAACCCTAACCCTAACCCTAACCCTAACCCTAACCCTAACCCTAACCCTAACCCTAACCCTAACCCTAACCCTAACCCTAACCCTAACCCTAACCCTAACCCTAACCCTAACCCTAACCCTAACCCTAACCCTAACCCTAACCCTAACCCTAACCCTAACCCTAACCCTAACCCTAACCCTAACCCTAACCCTAACCCTAACCCTAACCCTAACCCTAACCCTAACCCTAACCCTAACCCTAACCCTAACCCTAACCCTAACCCTAACCCTAACCCTAACCCTAACCCTAACCCTAACCCTAACCCTAACCCTAACCCTAACCCTAACCCTAACCCTAACCCTAACCCTAACCCTAACCCTAACCCTAACCCTAACCCTAACCCTAACCCTAACCCTAACCCTAACCCTAACCCTAACCCTAACCCTAACCCTAACCCTAACCCTAACCCTAACCCTAACCCTAACCCTAACCCTAACCCTAACCCTAACCCTAACCCTAACCCTAACCCTAACCCTAACCCTAACCCTAACCCTAACCCTAACCCTAACCCTAACCCTAACCCTAACCCTAACCCTAACCCTAACCCTAACCCTAACCCTAACCCTAACCCTAACCCTAACCCTAACCCTAACCCTAACCCTAACCCTAACCCTAACCCTAACCCTAACCCTAACCCTAACCCTAACCCTAACCCTAACCCTAACCCTAACCCTAACCCTAACCCTAACCCTAACCCTAACCCTAACCCTAACCCTAACCCTAACCCTAACCCTAACCCTAACCCTAACCCTAACCCTAACCCTAACCCTAACCCTAACCCTAACCCTAACCCTAACCCTAACCCTAACCCTAACCCTAACCCTAACCCTAACCCTAACCCTAACCCTAACCCTAACCCTAACCCTAACCCTAACCCTAACCCTAACCCTAACCCTAACCCTAACCCTAACCCTAACCCTAACCCTAACCCTAACCCTAACCCTAACCCTAACCCTAACCCTAACCCTAACCCTAACCCTAACCCTAACCCTAACCCTAACCCTAACCCTAACCCTAACCCTAACCCTAACCCTAACCCTAACCCTAACCCTAACCCTAACCCTAACCCTAACCCTAACCCTAACCCTAACCCTAACCCTAACCCTAACCCTAACCCTAACCCTAACCCTAACCCTAACCCTAACCCTAACCCTAACCCTAACCCTAACCCTAACCCTAACCCTAACCCTAACCCTAACCCTAACCCTAACCCTAACCCTAACCCTAACCCTAACCCTAACCCTAACCCTAACCCTAACCCTAACCCTAACCCTAACCCTAACCCTAACCCTAACCCTAACCCTAACCCTAACCCTAACCCTAACCCTAACCCTAACCCTAACCCTAACCCTAACCCTAACCCTAACCCTAACCCTAACCCTAACCCTAACCCTAACCCTAACCCTAACCCTAACCCTAACCCTAACCCTAACCCTAACCCTAACCCTAACCCTAACCCTAACCCTAACCCTAACCCTAACCCTAACCCTAACCCTAACCCTAACCCTAACCCTAACCCTAACCCTAACCCTAACCCTAACCCTAACCCTAACCCTAACCCTAACCCTAACCCTAACCCTAACCCTAACCCTAACCCTAACCCTAACCCTAACCCTAACCCTAACCCTAACCCTAACCCTAACCCTAACCCTAACCCTAACCCTAACCCTAACCCTAACCCTAACCCTAACCCTAACCCTAACCCTAACCCTAACCCTAACCCTAACCCTAACCCTAACCCTAACCCTAACCCTAACCCTAACCCTAACCCTAACCCTAACCCTAACCCTAACCCTAACCCTAACCCTAACCCTAACCCTAACCCTAACCCTAACCCTAACCCTAACCCTAACCCTAACCCTAACCCTAACCCTAACCCTAACCCTAACCCTAACCCTAACCCTAACCCTAACCCTAACCCTAACCCTAACCCTAACCCTAACCCTAACCCTAACCCTAACCCTAACCCTAACCCTAACCCTAACCCTAACCCTAACCCTAACCCTAACCCTAACCCTAACCCTAACCCTAACCCTAACCCTAACCCTAACCCTAACCCTAACCCTAACCCTAACCCTAACCCTAACCCTAACCCTAACCCTAACCCTAACCCTAACCCTAACCCTAACCCTAACCCTAACCCTAACCCTAACCCTAACCCTAACCCTAACCCTAACCCTAACCCTAACCCTAACCCTAACCCTAACCCTAACCCTAACCCTAACCCTAACCCTAACCCTAACCCTAACCCTAACCCTAACCCTAACCCTAACCCTAACCCTAACCCTAACCCTAACCCTAACCCTAACCCTAACCCTAACCCTAACCCTAACCCTAACCCTAACCCTAACCCTAACCCTAACCCTAACCCTAACCCTAACCCTAACCCTAACCCTAACCCTAACCCTAACCCTAACCCTAACCCTAACCCTAACCCTAACCCTAACCCTAACCCTAACCCTAACCCTAACCCTAACCCTAACCCTAACCCTAACCCTAACCCTAACCCTAACCCTAACCCTAACCCTAACCCTAACCCTAACCCTAACCCTAACCCTAACCCTAACCCTAACCCTAACCCTAACCCTAACCCTAACCCTAACCCTAACCCTAACCCTAACCCTAACCCTAACCCTAACCCTAACCCTAACCCCTAACCCTAACCCCTAACCCTAACCCCTAACCCTAGGGACCCCTAACCCTAGGGACCCCGGGACCCCTAACCCTAGGGACCCCTAACCCTAGGGACCCCGGGACCCCTAACCCTAGGGACCCCGGGACCCCTAACCCTAGGGACCCCTAACCCTGGACCCCTGACCTGTGACCCCTGCCCTCTGGGTGTAACCCCTGACCCCTAGTGACCTTGACCCCACACCCCCCTAACCCTTGACCTTGGAGGTGACCTCTGACCCTAGTGACCTTGACTGTTGACCCCTTGACCTCTTGATGATCTTGTGACCTTTGAGGGTTGTCACCCTGGTGTGTGGGGGTTCAGGGTCATGACCTCTGACCTGTCAGGGGTGTTGTGGGTAGCTGTAGTGGGGGTGGTAGGGTTATGGGGGTTTTGGCTGTAGGGGGTAGGGGTGGGGTCTGGGTATGGGGGGTTGTTTTGCATAATGGGTGGGGTCGTGGGGTCTGGTTGATTGATGGTCAGTCTTGTGATGGGGAGTGGGTACAGGTGTGTGGGGGAGTGGTGGGGGGCGGGGCTTCAGCAGCAGGGGGGTGGGGGTGCAGTATGGGGGAATAAAGAAAAAAATAAAAATACTATGTATACACTGGTGCAGCAGCAGAAAATGGCACACTCCCTGGGAGTAATTTTTTTTTTTTTTTTTTAAATTCAAATTTTAAAGTTGTTGAAGTTGTTACTCCCAGGGAGTGTGTGCTTTTCTACTACTGCTGCTATTTGAAATCTTTCTGTACAGAAAGACAAATGAAGACAGACACTGGTATCAAAACAAAAGGTTTTTATTTATTTATTTCAAAGCTAGACAACCACAGCAATGCACCAACACACAAAAAACTCTCACACCAAGAAGATGCACATACAAAAATGTCAAGAACAAAGACACAAATACAGAGGAAAAACAAGAAATAAAAGACCACAAGCTTTGCTTGCTGTTACCATGTTTATTTCATAGACACAGTAGTGACCAAGGAAAGAAGGCATGAGTTATGTTACTGGCATCTGGCCGCAATTAGGATAAGGAAACACACCCCTAAGAGTATTCCACCTTTAAAGCATAGTTGGCTGCTTTTCTAATACCACTATGACACAATTCATGCCTGTTATGGTTTTGCTCTTCTCTCCATTTTGATTGGGCTCAGATTATGTCAGAGTAGTGCTCCACACTTCTGCACACCTACTCAATAGAGTTGTTAACACATAAAGCCTCCCTACAACTATGAAGAGTTTAGATCTGCTCCAGAGCCAGTACTGCACATGCTTTCTTTGACCTTACAATAGCTACAATGACCAATGGGTGTTGACAACTTGCCCTCTGATGCTTGAGTCCAATTTAACAGATCATCGCTACAAAAATTATCCCTGAGACACCCCAATTATGACCTGTCAATGCCTATTCCCCCCCAAAATAGCTCTCTTTACCTGTGAGTATTTACAACAACCGCTTCACATTTTACATTCCTTTGCAACATCAGGAATGGCCATTGGTTTTATAGGGATACATTTTTGCCTACCATGTTTTCCCCCTCACTCTTTCTGTTCCATTTGAGCCTTTGCTGACTGCAGGTACATTTTCCAATGTGCTTTTTCACTTTCCATTTCTACAGTTTAATTATACTACAATGACAACAACCACTGCCACTCTAGCTGTTCACACACTTGCTACTCTAACAGTTATTTGCTCATTCCTGTTCAATACACACACATACACACACTCACTCACTCTTCACCTCTACTGACTCTCCATTACCTTGACTGTCAGGACAACTATTTAGTGCCCTGAGCTCTCTACCTAGTCCTCCTTCCTACATTTCTCACTGCTGCTAGCTACTCAGCTAAGCCCTTTACATCCTCCCTTTTCCCTCTAAGGCACTATCATCTCCCCCCTTTGCATTCCTGAACAGAAAGCCCCTGAGCTCCTCTGCTACTCTCTGCTAGCTCTCTACTTCCATGCCTGCACAGAAAAGCAAAGCTTCAAATTACATCACTGCATGAGAAATTATGGAGCCCCTCAAAATACTTTATACTCTTACCACTACATAACAACATTAAAGCCCACCCAGATCACCAGCTGGTCCTCATCACCACTGCTACAACCCTAACCTTCACAACCTGTTGCTCTTCAACACTACTACAACCCTAACGCTACCACAACCACCAACTCCAATTCCCCTCTCCCCTCAACTGCAAGAGCCTCTAGCATCCTCCCCTAACCATTCCAAACATTTAGCACAATCATCCCCCCATAACAGAACCTACCTCCCTGCAATGACACGCATAGGCCACATTCTAGGTCACTGCTCCCCAGGAACGGTGTTCCCAGGGGCCTCACAAATCGCCCTGCCTGCAAAAACCCCGTCCCGAGCCTGACCTCCGCCCAAACATTGGCGATGAACGTCGCCTCGCAGAGCGGCCGGGACCGGGGAAAAAAAACCCCAGCCGGGGGAGGGAAAAAAAAAAAACATATCCCCCGGCTGGGGTTTTTTTTTTTTTTTTTTAATTTCCTTGTCTAAGTGCCTGCAAAGAAAAAAAATCTCTACTCCACACAACCTGCAAACAACCTGCAAACAAACTACCACACCACACCATACAGGCTTTATTACATTCAGAGCACACCACTCATTCACCCACCACACCAACCACCCCTCACTCTCAGCTCATCCTGTCTGCCACCAGCCAGCTACAACTGGCCATCGCCCTCCATCTGCAGCGCTCCCCAGAAACAGTGTTCCCAGGGGCCTCGCAAATCGCCCTGCCTGCAAAAACCCCGTCCCGAGCCTGACCTCCGCCCAAACATTGGCAATGAACGTCGCCTCGCAGAGCGGCCGGGACCGGGGAAAAAAAACCCCAGCCGGGGGAGGGAAAAAAAAAAAACATATCCCCCGGCTGGGGTTTTTTTTTTTTTTAATTTCCTTGTCTAAGTGCCTGCAAAGAAAAAAAATCTCTACTCCACACAACCTGCAAACAAACTACCACACCACACAGGCTTTATTACATTCAGAGCACACCACTCATTCACCCACCACACCAACCACCCCTCACTCTCAGCTCATCCTGTCTGCCACCAGCCAGCTACAACTGGCCATCGCCCTCCATCTGCAGCACTCCCCAGGAACGGTGTTCCCAGGGGCCTCGCAAATCGCCCTGCCTGCAAAAACCCCATCCCGAGCCTGACCTCCGCCCAAACATTGGCGATGAACGTCGCCTCGCAGAGCGGCCGGGACCGGGGAAAAAAAACCCCAGCCGGGGGAGGGAAAAAAAAAAAACATATCCCCCAGCTGGGGTTTTTTTTTTTTTAATTTCCTTGTCTAAGTGCCTGCAAAGAAAAAAAATCTCTACTCCACACAACCTGCAAACAAACTGCAAACAAACTACCACACCACACAGGCTTTATTACATTCAGAGCACACCACTCATTCACCCACCACACCAACCACCCCTCACTCTCAGCTCATCCTGTCTGCCACCAGCCAGCTACAACTGGCCATCGCCCTCCATCTGCAGCACTCCCCAGAAACGGTGTTCCCAGGGGCCTCGCAAATCGCCCTGCCTGCAAAAACCCCGTCCCGAGCCTGACCTCCGCCCAAACATTGGCGATGAACGTCGCCTCGCAGAGCAGCCGGGACCGGGGAAAAAAAACCCCAGCCGGGGGAGGGAAAAAAAAAAACATATCCCCCAGCTGGGGTTTTTTTTTTTTTTTAATTTCCTTGTCTAAGTGCCTGCAAAGAAAAAAAATCTCTACTCCACACAACCTGCAAACAAACTGCAAACAAACTACCACACCACACAGGCTTTATTACATTCAGAGCACACCACTCATTCACCCACCACACCAACCACCCCTCACTCTCAGCTCATCCTGTCTGCCACCAGCCAGCTACAACTGGCCATCGCCCTCCATCTGCAGCGCTCCCCGGGAACACCGTTCCCAGGAGCCTCGCAAATCGCCCTGCCTGCAAAAACCCCGTCCCGAGCCTGACCTCCGCCCAAACATTGGCGATGAACGTCGCCTCGCAGAGCGGCCGGGACCGGGGAAAAAAACCCCAGCCGGGGGAGGGAAAAAAAAAAACATCCCCCGGCTGGGGTTTTTTATTCTAATTTCTTAAAAATTTACTCTCAAGACTACATACAACCTGCAATAAAATAGTTCACACATACATGGTTAGGAACAGCCAGAAACTAACATGCCTTCAACAACCCCCACCCACTCATAACACTACTGTTTCACCACCCACCTGCCATGATGGTGTAGCACCCCAGCTCTAGAGCCATCCCTGAAACTGCCTCAGCATAAGATACCTTCATGATACCTAACCCTCACCCTCATGATAGGTTCATAGCATACCAAGTTGGAAGGGACCTCAAGGACCATCTGGTCCAACCTTTCTTGGCAAAATCTATCTCTACGCAAGATGGCCCGGCACCCTGTCTGGCTGAATCTTAAAAGTGTGCAATATTGGGGAATCCGCTGGAACATTGTTTCCACAGCTGATTACACTCATTGTAAAACATTTTCCTCTTGTGTCCAATCACAATCACTGCACAAGTAGCTTGGGCCCATTTACCTTCATCTTTGCCGTGGGACTCCTTGTAAAAGGGGAGACTCCATCTTCTTTGGAGCCACCCTTTGAAGACAGAAACTTAGTGATAAAGTCTCCCCTAAGCCTGCTTTTCTCAGGGCTGAACAATCCCAGTTCTCTCAGCCTTTGCTCACATGGCAGGGCACACTTCCCAGTCCTTTAATCATCTTTGTGGCCATTCTCTGCACCCTCTCCAGCCTATTCACCTGTTTGAGTAGCAGGGTACCAAAAATATATACACACAATATTCCAGGTGTGGCCAGACAAGCACCACGTAGAGTGGTATAATGACTTCATTATCTCTGCTGGTGACATCCTTGTTACTGTAACCCTGCATCCCATTCGCTTTCTTTGCCACAGCAGCATGCCGTTCGCTCGTATCGAGCTTGTTCTCCGCCGGGACCGCCGGAGTCCCTTTCCGCAGCTCCTCCCCGGCCGGGTAAATCCCAGCCTGTGCCGCACTCCTGGATTATGTTTTCCCAGGTACAAGAATGCACTCTTCCAGCCTATGCAGGTCTTCCTGCAGGGTGGCTCTCCCCTCCAAACTGCCCGCTTCCCCACTCAGTTTCAGGTCATTATCAAACTTGATCAGGACACACTTGATCCCATTATCATCAAGACCGGCTACGAGGATACTAAACAGCATTGCCCCGATATCAATCCCCGTGAAATCCCACCTCTGCCAGGTGGCCAGTTTCAGAAGGAGCTATTTGCCACCATCCTCTGGGGGTGGCCTGTCACCCACTTCCCCATCGACCCAACAAGCCAGTTGTCTACACCAGAATGCAGCAGTATTCAGAGGGAAGCTGTGGGAAACTATCAAAAGCCTCGGAACAATCCGGATAGACTATGTCCGCTGCTCTCCCCCCATCGACGGAGCAGGTTACTTAGACATAGAAGGCAATCGGGTGTGTGAAGCACGACTTGCCCTTGTGGAATCCGTGCTAGCTTTTCTCAATCACGTGCTTCATTTGCCTTGTAATAGCCTCCAGGACGCTTCATTCCGCATCTTGCCTAAGGACCAAAATATGACTGACAAGGCTATAATTTCCTCTATCCTCCCCTTTAAACCCTTGTTGTAGATGGGGATGACATTAGACTTCTTGCAGTCTTCTCGGATCTCCAGAACAACTTCTCAAAGATTATGGAGAAAAGGCACACAAAGACCATCTTCTGGTGATCCACTTGCCGCCTCTACAGGTGAGTGGTGTATGGCTCATTCCTCAGCACCTGTAAAAACAATATCAAACAAGCCACCCAGATACAGACCTATACCTTAGCAACCCCAGACATCTTGTTCCCACTTAGGAATACCATCTAGAGTCCAACTACAGCCTACCATTACAAAACAACAAAACAGCAAAACAGCAAAACAGAAAACCCCACACCTTTAAGGCCCACACAAAGAAGCCTTAACACCTCTGACATGGAATCCGCCTCGCTGCCCCTGAACGGCCCCTCCCACATGGCTGCACGCAACCCCAAACACTACAGGAACAGCTATCCACACTACCTGCTGATGGCTACTCAACCTCAGATGACTGTACAACCTTTGCTGCAACAGTCTAGGCATATCACCGGGTTAGCCAT
Source organism: Mycteria americana (assembly GCF_035582795.1). Classification (NCBI taxonomy): domain Eukaryota; kingdom Metazoa; phylum Chordata; class Aves; order Ciconiiformes; family Ciconiidae; genus Mycteria; species Mycteria americana. The sequence goes on along the minus strand of NC_134375.1, from coordinate 26,459,007 downwards.
AGACTCTTGTCACTATTCCACCTACCACTGACTCTACAACCCTGGGCAGGGCAGCTCCCAGCCAAACACACGCACACACAGACCAACGCTACACAGAACGCTACAAACAAGGCGCCTCAGAGATGAGAGAAAACTCTCAGCAAGAAAAAGGACACTCAGACAGAAGATGTCAGCAAGCAAGATGACCTGCAGGGCCGTGATGGTGATGTGAGGAGGCTCTGTGGCAACCCCAGAAAAAGAGTTGAACGTCACAGCCCGTGACAAGAAGTTACCCTCAAAACTGAGACGATGCCTGTGCAAGAAGCCTGGCTTCAAGACCTAACAACTTAAGGATGCAGGGAAGAACTCCCACTCCACTAAAAGAGACGGCTAAAGAGCAGACCTGCTCACAGCCAGGAACACCGCTGCAACAAAGACGACCGCTGAGAAATCTCCAAGATGCAGGACCGATCCATGCTTTAAGACTTTGATGCAAGAAAAGAAGTGCCTGAGTAGCGCTATGCCGATGAGTAGAGGAATTCAAGAACCTAGGGATGGTGGCCGAGGCACGTGCCGTGCTCCTTGAGCACAAAGAGCAAAGAGGACATGGAGACCTGAGGAAGGTCCAAGACACACAAGACAGACCACACAAACTACACAACAGACAGACACAGGCTGGAACTGCCCTGCCCACCAATACACTCATGTCATGCTGAAGAGTAACCCGCTACCCTTTACCTGCCCAAAGGTGACTCCTCCTGGACAGCCCTCTCCCCTACACTATCTTTACAACCCCTTCATGCAATTGCCAACCTTATCCCCTTGCCCCCTCCCCAGCACCGAGCCTCACCCTCACCTTCAGAGAGCCACAAGTCTCATTCCATCCTCAACAAAACAAAAAAACCACCATCACCCCACTGGATAAGTCCTGCAGTTGCCAGCTTCCTCATCATCATCTGCAAAAAAAAAAACCCCACCCCAAGCCACACTCAGCTGTGCCATCAGTCAGCAGCGCATCCGTCACCACACACCTTTTGCACAACATCCCCGCATCAGACACGCTGTGGCATTCTGCTGGCCTGCTCCAAGCTAATTCCACAGTCAGATGCTGTGGTGGTTGTCACTTCTGGCACCTACAATACCAAGACATGCAACGTTACCATTGCACTTGCGAGACATCGCCAGCCCCTGCTCCTCTGCTCTGCTACCCAGCTCACCTCAAACTCTCTTCCCACCTCAAACACTCATCCAATTACAAAGGCAGCCTGCACAGAACCTGCAAAAGCAAAGAGTAAAAAAATCAACTCATCAGCATATAGTACTTCGCTATTAGATGCTAACCTAGCCCACATCTGCCTCACCTTCAGGGACCCCTCGTCAGTACACGGCATCACCCCTCCGAGCCTGCGTACTTCACCTGAAAAAAACCCAGCAGTAAGGCACGTGCCGAGATACAGCCTGAAGCCAAAGCCTGCCAATAGTGATCCCCATCTCACATTCCTTTCCCTTGACAGCTCACCCACCTGGCCTCCGTCTCCTTGGTTTTCCATATTCAGGTTTGCACACCACCTGTAAAAGCCAGATAACATTTCCTGCTTATAAACTGCACCAACAACACCTGAAAAGTAACCGCTACTTCACCCCACCGATCAACGCTCACCTTACCCAAGTCAGCGACGGTGCCCTTATCCCACATCACTTCACGCTTTCACAGTAGGAAAAATAGAAATACCGTAATGTAGTCACATAGCCACACTGAGCACATCTTCCCTTTAATATCACCCAAGTCTTAATACAATCTGCTCTCCTACGCTGCGCTTAGTTGCGTAGCTTGTCCCTCTGCATCTGCAAAAATATATCATTGAAAAAGTCACACAGATGCAAAGTACTATCTTAACAACTCCAGAGGCCTTGTTCCTATTTAGGAACACCACGTACAGTTCAGCTACAGCCTGCCATTAAAGTAAGTACATAAATCAAACATTAAGCCCTACACATACAGGCCTAAACACCTTTAAGACTGCTTCTGCTCAACGAGCACTCTAGCTGCCTCTCCCACACACCTCCAGTCATCCCCTTGGCACTTGCCAAATGCTACAGAAGCCACGGTCCTCACCTGCTGCCAACAACTACTCCATCCAAGATGACAGTACCACCTTTACCTCAACAGTCCAGGCATATCGACATGTTAGCCACAGCTACTCTTGTCACTATTCCACCTACCCAGCGCCAACTCTATACCCCCAGGCAGGGCAGCTCCAAGCCAATCACACACATGCACAGACCAACGCTACACAGAATGCTACAAACAAGGCGCCTCAGAGATGAGAGAAAACTCTCAGCAAGAAAAAGGACACTCAGACAGAAGATGTCAGCAAGCAAGACGACCTGCAGGGCCGTGATGGTGATGTGACGAGGCTCTGTGGCAACCGCAGAAAAAGAGTAGAACATCACAGCCCGTGACAGGAAGCTACCCTCAAAACTGAGACGATGCCTGTGCAAGAAGCCTGGCTTCAAGACCTAACAACTTAAGGATGCAGGGAAGAACTCCCACTCCACTAAAAGAGACGGCTAAAGAGCAGACCTGCTCACAGCCAGGAACACCGCTGGGAAATCTCCAAGATGCAGGACCGATCCACGCTTTAAGACTTTGATGCAAGAAAAGAAGTGCCTGAGTAGCGCTATGCCGATAAGTACAAGAATTCAAGAACCTAGGGATGGTGGCCGAGGCGTGTACCGTGCTCCTTGAGCACAAAGAGCAAACAGGACATGGAGACCCGAGGAAGGTCCAAGACACACAAGACAGACCACACAAACTACACAGACAGACAGACACAGGCTGGAACTGCCCTGCCCACTAACACACTAGTATCATGCTGAAGAGTAACCCGCTACCCTTTACCTGCCCAAGGGGGACTCCTCCTGGACAGCCCTCTCCCCTACGCTATCTTTACAACCCCTTCATGTAATTGCCAACCTTGTCCTCTTGCCCCCTCCCCAGCACCGGTGCCTCAACTTCGCCTTCAGAGGGCCACGAGTCTCATTCCATCCTCAACAAGACAAAAACCACAATCTGCCCACTGTAGGAATCCTGCAGGTGCCAGCTCCCTCATCATCATCCGCAAAAAAAACCCACCCCAAGCCACACAACCGTGGCATCAGTCAGCAGCAGATCCGTCACCAGGCACCTTCCCACAACATCCACTGCATCAGACACGCTGTGGCATCCTGCTCACCTGCTCCATGCTGATTCCACAGTCGGACACTGTGGTTCTCGTCACTTGTGGCACCTACGATACCGAGACATGCAAAATTGCCATGGCGCTTGCGAGACATCACCAGCCTCTGCTCCTCTGCTCTGCTCCCCAGCTCACCTCAAATGCTCTTCCCACCTCAAACACTCATCCACTTCCAAGGGCAGCCCGCACAGAACCTGCAAAACCAAAGAGAAACACTTCGACTGACTAGCCATATAGTACTTGCCTAGTAGATGCCAAGATGTCCCACATCCACCTCACCTTCTCAGACCCCTCGTCAGCCTCTGCCCGTGCCCCTCTGAGCCAGTGTGCGGCACCTGCAAAAACCCAAGCGGTAAAGGCACGTACCGAGATACAGCCCAAAACCACATCCTGCCCGCACTGATCCCCATCTCACACACCTTTCCCTTGATGGCTCCCCTGCCTGGCCTCCATCACTTTGGGTTTCCATGTTGAGGTTTACACACCACCTGTAAAAGGCAAATAATATTTATTGTTTATAACTGCACTAGCAACACACCGCCTGAAAAATAACCACTACTTCAGCCCACCGATCAACACTCACCTTGCCCGAGTCAATTCCAGTGCCCATATCCAAAATAGCTCATTGCTTCATACCTTCAAAATAAGAAAAACCCACCATCATGTAGTCACATAGCCACCAGTCACATCTTTCCTCTAATACCATGCACCAACCCACCTTCTTACTGTCCTCTGCTCACCTCTACTCCATCACCCTGCACAGCTTGTGCCTCTGCACCTGCAAAAACAATATCAAACAAGCCACCCGGATGCAGACCTATACCTTAGCAACCCCAGACATCTTGTTCCCACTTAGGAATACCATCTAGAGTCCAACTACAGCCTACCATTACAAAAAAAACAGAAAACCCCACACCTTTAAGGCCCACACAAAGAAGCCTTAACGCCTCTGACATAGAATCCACTTCGCTACCCCTGAACAGCCCCTCCCACATGGCTGCGCTCAACCCCATCAAACACTATGAGAACAGCTGTCCACACAACCTGCTGATGGCTACTCAACCTCAGATGACTGTACAACCTTTGCCGCAACAGTCTAGGCATATCAACAGGTTAGCCATAGACTCTTGTCGCTATTCCACCTACAACCCTGGACAGGGCAGCTCCAAGCCAATCACACACACACAGAGACCAACGCTACACAGAACGCTACAAACAAGGCGCCTCAGAGATGAGAGAAAACTCTCAGCAAGAAAAAGGACACTCAGACAGAAGATGTCAGCAAGCAAGAAGACCTGCAGGGCCGTGATGGTGATGTGACGAGGCTCTGTGGCAACCCCAGAAAAAAGAGTAGAACATCACAGCCTGTGACAAGAATTTACCCTCAAAACTGAGACGATGCCTGTGCAAGAAGCCTGGCTTCAAGACCTAACAACTTAAGGATCCAGGAAAAAGTCCCGCTCCACTAAAAGAGACAGCTAGAGAGCAGACCTGCTCACAGCCAGGAACACCGCTGCAACAAAGACAACTGCTGGGAAATCTCCAAGATGCAGGACCAATCCACGGTTTAAGACTTTGATGCAGGAAAAGAAGTGCTTGAGTAGCGCTATGCCGATGAGTACAGGCATTTGAGACCCTAGGGGTGGCGGCCGAGGCGTGTGCCGTGCTCCTTGAGCGCAAAGAGGACATGGAGACCCGAGGAAGGTCCAAGACACACGACAGACCACACAAACCATGCAACAACACACGCAGGCTGAAACTGCCCTGCCCACCAACACACTAGTGTCATGTTGAAGATTAACCTGCTACCCTTTACCTGCCCAAAGGGGACTCCTCCTGGACAGCCCTCTCCCCTACACTATCTTTACAACCCCTTCATGCAATTGCCAATAATTCTGTCCCCTCCATCCCCCAGCCCCTCCCCAGCACTGGAGCCTCAGCTTCGCCTTCAGAGGGCCAGGAGTCTGTTTCCATCCTCAAAGAGACAAAATCACAATCAGCCCACTGAAGAAATCCTGCAGTTGCCAGGTTCCTCATCATCATCCGAAAAAGAGCCCACCACACAACACCAAGCCACACACAACGGTGCCATCAGTCAGCATCACATCCGTCACCATGCACCTTTCTGACAACATCCCCTACATCAGACACACTCTGCTGTTCTGCTCACCTGCTCCATGCTAATTCCACTCAGATGCTATGGCTGTCATCACTTGTGGCACCTACGATGCCAAGACATGCAAAGTTATCATCGCACTTGCGAGACATCGCCGGCCCCGTGCTCCTCCGCTCTGCTACCCAGCTCACCTCAAACACTCGTTCAATTCCACAGGCAGCCTGCACAGAACCTGCAAAAGCAAAGAGTAAAAATTCAACTCATTAGCATATAGTACTTTGCTATTAGATGCCAGCCTGGCCCACAACTGCCTCACCTTCTCGGACCCCTCGTCAGTACACGGCGACACCCCTCCGAGCCTGCGTACTTCACCTGAAAAAAACCCAGCAGTAAGGCACATGCCGAGATACAGCCTGAAGCCAAAGCCTGCCAATAGTGATCCCCATCTCACATTCCTTTCCCTTGACAGCTCACCCACCTGGCCTCCGTCTCCTTGGTTTTCCATATTCAGGTTTGCACACCACCTGTAAAAGCCAGATAACATTTCCTGCTTATAAACTGCACCAACAACACAACACCTGAAAAGTAACCGCTACTTCACCCACCGATCAACGCTCACCTTGCCCGAGTCAGCTACGGTGCCCTTATCCCACATCGCTCATCGCTTCACGCTTTCACAGTAAGAAAAATAGAAATAGCGTAACGTAGTCACATAGCCACACTGAGCACATCTTCCCTTTAATTCCACACACCGACCCACCTTCTTACGGCATTCCGCTCTCCTACGCTGCGCTTAGTTGCGTGCCTTGTCCCTCTGCATCTGCAAAAATAATATCATTGAAAAAGTCACACAGATGCAAAGTACTATCTTAACAACTCCAGAGGCCTTGTTCCTATTTAGGAACACCATCTACAGTTCAGCTACAGCCTGCCATTAAAGGAAATACATAAATCAAACATTAAGCCCTACACATACAAGCCTAAACACCTTTGAGACTCCTTCTGCTCAATAAGCACTCCAGCTGCCTCTCCCACACACCTCCAGTCATCCCCTTGGCACCTGCAAAACACTACATAAGTCACGGTCATCACCTGCTGCCAACAGCTACTCCGTCCCCCGTGACTGTACAACCTTTGCTTCAGTCTAGACATATCAACAGATTAGCCATAGCGATTCTTATTGCTATTCAACCTAGCCCAGCCCTGACTCTATACCCCCAATCAGGGCAGCTCCAAGCCAAACACGCACGTGCACAAACCAACACGAAAGAGAATGCTACAAACAAGGCGCCTCAGAGATGAGAGAACACTCAGCAAGAAAAATGACACCCAGACGGAAGATGTAGTCAGGCAAGAAGACCCGCAGGGCTGCGATGGTGATGTAAGGAGGCTCTATGGCAACCCCAGAAAAGGAGTACAACATCACAGCCCGTGACAAGAAGTTACTCTCAAAACTGAGAGGATGTCTGTGCAAGAAGCTTGGATTCGAGACCTAAGAAGAGAGGATGTGGGGAAAAGTCCCAATGCCCTAAAATAGATGCCTAGATCAGACCTGCTCACGCAGCCAGGAACACCGCTGCAGAAGAGGACCATCCAGAAACTTCTGAGATGCGAGACAAAAGCACCCAATTGATGCTATGCCAACGAGTACAGGCATTTGAGACCATAGGTATTGTACTAAAGGCACACGCCGTGCTCATCAAGCGCAAGAGAACGTATTGTGACCCGAGGAAGTTCAAAGACACGCAAGACGGACCACACAAACTACACAACAGGCACAGGCTGGAACTGCCCTGCCCAGAACATGCTAGCATCATACCGATGAGTAACCTGCTCCCTTTACCTGCCCAAAGGGGACCCTTCCTGAACAGCCCTCTCCCCTACGCTATCTTTACAACCCCTTCGTGCAATTGCCGACCTCGTCCCCTCCCGAGCACCGGTGCCTCAACTTAGCTTTCAGACGTCCGGGAACCTGAATCCATCCTTGACAAAAAAACCATATTGGCTAGTAGATATTTTCCCACAGTTGCCAGGCATCATGCACAGCACCTAGAAAACCAGAGATACAAAGTGACCGCTGGGCCTGGAAGCGGTTGCCCGCTCACAGATCTACCCCTCAAAAATAACCGCCGCTACGGTTTGGTGTTCATCGCTCGCCTTGGCTGACAGCCTCAGGTGCAGACATCCTGCTCTGCAGGTTGTTTTGTGGGTCGCTTTACACCTTCCAAACAGAGCATTAACTAGTCACATAGGCACTAACAGTGGCACCTTCCTTCCGTCATCGTGTGCCGACCTACCTTCTCGTTGCGCTCCGCTCGCCTCCTCCCTTCGGTGTTCGGCTCCCTACCGTGCATCTGCAGCGAGAATAAAACAAAGTCAACCGGATGCTGGCAAATACCATAACAAACAGCGAGCCTACCCCTTCTGGCCCCTTTGCTCCGCTAACCTTGGCGATCTGTGCTGCGTGCTCCGCTCTGGCATACAGAGTCAGCAACATCAGCGAGTTCAAGAAAACACAAACAGTAACACCCAGAAATGGTATACACCCTTCCCTCTTCTTTCCCTTAGCTTAACAGTCACATCCCAGACATATCCTATCCCCCAGCAGTCTAACACAGCTCTGCTCACCTCCTGTGCTCTACCTCGGGGTCACTGGCCACACCAGGAGCCCGCTTGTATAGTCGGTCCATCTCTGAGGACTCAGGAACCATAATCTTCAATGCCCGGCCGGCCTAAGAAAAGCAACCGAGCGTGAAGCAACTGAGAGTGCCTGACAGATGAAGCCACGAGGATGAGAGGTCCACCGTGACGGCGGCTCGAGACCCTTGAGCCCAGTTACCTACAAAGCCCCTTAGGGAATTACAGCGGCAGGCGGCCGATGGAAAAACCACCGTGGTGTGACGTGGTGACTCAAAGATCTAAAATGGACACCTTACGACTACAGAAACTGGGCCTAAAAACACAACAGCTGAACAAGAACAAGAGAACCTAACTGCCATGACTGATACTAGACCAGACCTGATTGGACACTTCAGGAAAAAGGCAAAAATGGAATAATAGGAAAAGCTTGTGTGCCCAGGACTGAGCTAAAGAAACCCACAGCCCTGCCTGGAGATTGTTACAAGCACAAAGAATACGCATCCTCTTCTCCAAGAAGTTCCAAGGAAGACAATGATACAAGAAATCTGGAAATAAGTGCCTAGTCAATGCCTCTAAATAACAATGACTGTGACATCCACAGGGACAGTGAAGGGATGGATGGAAAGATTCAGTCAGGGAATGAAGTAAGAAAAAGGCACAGAGGAGCAGAGACCTCCGACTTCTGGAGGATGTATTTTAATGTACCTCATGCTTTCCGAGATGAGGTTCAGCCCTGCATGTTGTGATGAGGAGGCCTAGACAGTTTACGCTGCCTCTCTTGCGACTTTGGCATACCTCCCGTCAGCTGCGGAGAGACAAAAATACAGACCTCATCGACACCCAAATCCAAGTGCAAAACCCATCTGAGAAACGCTGGTGAACCCGCCTCCCTTTCCCAACCATCCCCTGGTCCCAAAACTTTAGAAATCCCTTCTCCTGAACTATCAGGGAAAGACCCCACTCTTTCCCAACAGCTCCCGCACTGTACTTGCACCCCTGAACCCCCTATATCGGCCGCTCCTCAGGAGCTGCTCTTCCAAGCTGTGCCCTGTGAGCACCTCCTATCTTCTGTCTTCCCACGGACTCCAGGCTCTGCTACAGGCCCACAAAATAAGAGAGGTCCTGATGCTTATAATCTATGAGGGGCCTGCCACAAACTGCAAAATTTCCAGAGACGACATGGTACTCTGGGGGCAATCGGGAAAGGCAGTGAGCCGTTCCATACCCTCAAACACGCTATGCCTCATGTCCCGGCTGCTTTCTTGAGAAATGCTACAATATACAGATGCGTATGAGGTGCTCACCTTAATGCCTGCTAGATCATCTCACCATCGGTCCTGTAAGGAGAGGATATCAACAACTTCCACAGTATACAGCCAAACTGGTGAAAAAAAACAAGACTCCATCTTCAATAAAGTCAGGAATGCCAGAAAAATACAATGCACTGAGAACAAGGAAAAAACCCCAAAACACACTATTAAACCATCTTGACACCCCAAACATGCAATATAAAATTACTCATCTGAAAAAAAAAAAAACCACCTGCATATAAATGTACTTTCTCTTATATGTGCTGGTGAAACCTTGAGTGGACCTGAAACCCTTAACTCAAACAGACGCCTCCAGATCTCTCAATATTGAAACACAACTACCCACATAGCTTAGCTCAAAAGCTACCTCAAAACCAACAATAAACTGAAGGAACAGCAGAGCACACACACCCAAGAAGCCCAGGAGCAGAATGAGCTCCCTGATGAGAGGCTGTGGCTCATATACCCCAGGCCCCGCCCACCACCCTTCCCACAATCCCCTGGGAACAGGGAGGGGCAAACCATCGGAAAGCATAAAGGCAGCTACAGGAGCAGCAGGGAGTTTTTTGGTCGGCCTTAATTTTACAGCATGCAAAGTACTGGACAGAAAAAGCAACCCTTACTGGAGATGATGACAATCCCTGCTCCTTTACTACAACTACATCTGTTGTATCGATGATGTGACAGGGTAAAAAATTAAACCTAATTTTTCTGGGGCATAGATAGAAAAAGATAGATGTCATGCTAAGCTGTGTAGGAAAGTAGCTCGTTACATGCAACATCAATAGTATTATCAAAAATGATATGCTTTAGTTCCCAATAGAAAATAACAAAATGCTATAGGGTTATGCTTCATTTCTAGCAAGACGGCACATGCTTCCTAACTTCTACAAGAACTACATTGCGGACGGGACTGAATGACAAAGCAGATCTAGATCCTGTAAGAATCCTTTCTCAAAAATATCTCTGGTTGCAAAGTAAACTATGTACTGTAAATCACTAACGATTCAGAGGCACCTCGACGGTCTCTCCGACTGACTCCGTTAAGAGAACTACATGAGTCCCAAAGGACAGAAAACTTGAAAAAAACATGGAAATACAAGAAACGTATGAGAGGCTGTATGAAGCAGCCTAATTAACACCTAGGTAGTTAGAAGAAAAATAAATTGCAAAGCACAGCACAAAACACCACGGGAGACACGTCCGTCAAAACAGATGAAGGCTATCGCCTTCTCTGAAAAACTCAAGAGGAGATCTGCACCGACGATAGACATCTTTGGGGTGCCAGATACCAAACAGAAACATACTATAAGGCAGAAAAGAGACAGACTGCTGTGGAGCGCAAAGATAGCTTAGCCAAAGGTTCTGACAGAACGACAGGCATCGTCACAGGGGTGAGAGACGTCCTGAAGAGGCCGGAGAGGCTGTACTGGTTTTGGCCGGGATAGAGTTAATTTTCTTTATAGTAGCCAGTATGGGGCTACATGTTGGATATGTGCTGAACAGAGTGTGAATAATAGAGAGATGTTCTAGTTGTTGCAAAGTAGTGCTTATACTAAATCGAGTACTTTCCAGCTTCCCATGCTCTGCCAGGTGCACAAGAAGTTGGGGGGGGGGGGGGGGGGGCGGCGATGGACACAAACACGACACAGCTGGGACAGCTGACCCTAACTGACTAAAGGGCTATTCCATACCATATGATGTCATGCTCAGCATATAAAGGTGTGGGAAGAAGGAGGAAGGGGGGACATGTTCTGAGTTACGGCATTTTGTCTTCCCAAGTAACCGTTATGCATAATGGAGCCCTGCTTTCCTGCAGATGGCCGAACACCTGCCTGTCAATGGGAACGAGTGAATGAATTCCTTGGTTTGCTTTGCTTGCGTGCGTGGTTTTTGCTTTACCTGTTAAACCATCTTTATCCCAACCTGTGAGTTTTCTCGCTTTTACTCTTCCGATTCTCTTCCCCCTCCTACCAGGGGGGAGTGAGCACGTGGCTGAGCGGTGCTTAGTTGCTGGCTGGGGTTAAACCGTGAAGGTCGTTTTTGGTGCCCAACATGGGGCTCGAAGGGTTCAAGATAACGAAAGGTTTGATTGCCGTGTGCTAGACCAAAGTTATAGCTGTTATTGCTGTTTAGCAATTAATTGGCAGGCTTCTGTGCTTACCGTGGGGCGTGCTTGCCTTACTGTATATGACAGTCTAGTGCTTGTTAGTGGCTGCTTTTTGCTTTCACACCTTGCTGTACTGCTGATCGCATGACTCTGCCGTGCCTGGGAACGCTTGGATAACGGCAACGGCGACGTGCCTGCGTTATCCCACGACTGCGAGGTCGTTTACCCGCTGTGCGAGACGCCGATATACGCACGGGGCAGAGATATTTTATGTCGTGTCTGCGCGGAGATGGGTGCTAGGCGGTAGCTCCGCAAAGCTAGCGCAAAGTTCGGTCACGCAGGTACGGTATTTATATGGTCTACTTGTGCGTAGGCATAAGTAATTACACAAAGCAGTTTTCTATTGGGCTACATTTCTCTTACTTCAACTTAAAGCTGCAGCGCTACTTTAATATGCTGTGCACGCTCAGAGGTGAGGGCTCTCTGCTTGGGCCGGGGTCTCCGGCTCGAGGGGTGTGACTTTTAGTATTATAATGAGGATAGGTGGCGTGAGGGTGCTTCTTATCACGCTTCTACTAGGAGCTTTAGATGGTTCCCAAAACGTGGTACTTAGCTTTCATATTTCTCGAGGATGTGCTTGACTCCCAAGGACAGTAATGCTTGTTTAGACGTTCCCCTTTCCGGTCAGATTCCCCCTTACCGGCTTTATGTAAGCCCTGGCCTTCCACCGCCTCCTGTTAGACTACAATTGCTCCGTTTGTGACTGTGAGACTTTTCTTCATAGTCCCCATATGTCTCATTATTAGTTCTCATTAATAGTATATTATTTCCCGTAGTAACTTGTACAATTAGTCGTGTAACACATTTTAAGGCACTGCTAACAACAATACAGATGAATATCACGACGATTACAATTATAATCATCGTTTGAAGTAAACTTGCCAACCGTGCGGTTAGGGAGAACCCAAAACTTTGTAACATTTTGCTTAGAGGCCTGAATATCTCTACTTGATTTTGCCACTTATTTTATTTCACCTAGTTGTTGAGCTAAATGTTCGGTTATATTGGGGATATGGATGCAACAATCTTTGTTTTTCAGTTTTAGGTCCCGACATACCCTGTGTTCCGGTAGTAACATTAAATCTAAGATTAGCCTATTCTGCAACATAATTTTTGACGTTTCTTGTCACTGAGTATTTTAAATCTTGTAATCCTACTCTAGTCGCGTTCGCTAACCGCATTCTATTCCGAAAGCAGGTAATTTGGAGACTGAAGATAGCTTTGCTTTAAATCTAAAGGTAAAATTGCCCGCTCGAGGGGATCGGCTGCAGATTTACGTAATGGCAAACAGGTCGTTATACCGCTGATGTAATGGATTCTTCCAAAGAAATGGACAAGTTTTAAGACTAGATATCTGTTACAAAAAGTAAATGCTAGGTTAATCGATGTCAGAGATAAAATTTTTATTGGACCGTGCTCAATTAATAACACTTTCTGAGAGTGTCCTAGGAGTAATTTTAATAGTACTTTTCTAAAAGAAAAACATTGATACAATTCATCGACAGTCCCTGGTTAGTCAGAGGTTCAGTCATCCAGTTGGCGCAAAGATCCGCTTGTCCTGGTCTGGTGCCGCCTTTGCTCTGTGGCCGTGAAAAGCCGAAATCGGGACTCGATAGTCGGGATGACTATTAAGCAGGTATTCTTTATTGCAGCGCTGGCTGGGGATCGCTCTGCCAGGTTAGCGCGACACCTCGGTTCATATACAGGAAAATCATACGTAGTCATCAGATTTCCTGAAGAGGGCAGTTTTATGGAGAAGAGTTCCCAGAATTCATTTACGTAGTCCGAGCGTGCGCAGTAAAACTAGGGTTAGGGTCTCTTCACCCTCCCGGTGGTCTTCCGTAGTCTTCCTCACATTGTCCGCTAGTTGAACTTTGGGCTTCCTTTGTCCATAGATAGCCATTGAGTTAGCTCATAGGTCCTCCTTCGGCCTCGGAATGTTACAAGAGGATCGAGTTAAACTAGTTCTTTGTTGCTTCTCTTCGGCACAAAGGTCCCGAGTTCCTATTATCTGTGATTTAATTAGGAAGCCGAACGAGCTTGCTCGAGGCCTGTTTAGTCCTATCGGGTAAGAAGTTACAGGAAATGTCCTACCATCAACTCTGCTCAGCAGGTAACTAAAACTATCTTTGCAAAGGGAAAGAGAACAAAAGAGAACGACGATGCGAGTGAAACTAAAAAAAAAATGCGAGTCCATGTATCCCAGTAAGGTCTTAGTCAGTGATTGTCAGGGATTTAACCCTTTCATTCCCCCCTTTTCTTTTGAGGACTTGTAGCTTCCTTGCTACAGTCCTCAGTATACAGTCTTATTACGTCTGAAACAAAGCTTACTACAAAAACTACAATAAAATCAATAAAATGACTATTAAAATAGTAAGGCTCTTTAACTACGACTAGTAAAATATTTCTAATCTTTTTAGGCCTAGAAGGGTGTTATCCTTAATTATTTTATGTTTGCAAAATTCATAAATATTTCATCCTTTTCAAGGGTCTGAGAAAAATACCTTCCCGTTTCTACTCGATGCCTAATCTCGTTTCTTTTCCGATCGCCGTACATCTCTGCTGAATTCCGGGAACACCGAAGAAAACGCTTAAGAAATACACAAACAAATATTCCTAAAATCGCGAAAGTAATCAATCCGATGAATAATTGTTTCGACCGTCCAAAGGTGGGAAGCCAAGAGTCACTTTATCCCATAAACCTCGAAGCCCCGGTGAAGTCTCATCTGAGGATACTTCCTGGAATATTCGTGCTTTCTCCCAGAGAGCATTTAGATCTGCTTCTACCTGCTTATCTTTATTGATATATGCACAGCAACTGGTATTAATGATGATACGTACACCTCCTTCTTTGGCAGTCAATAAATCTAATGCCATTCCATTTTGCAACGCAACCTTACTGAGAGAAGATACTTCTGTCTGTAAAGTTTTATAGTATTTATGGTTAAATTTTGCATCTGCTCTAGAACTGCGGAAACATTTACTATGGCCTTTTCTAGCTCGCTTACTGCTAGCCACGGTAAGAACTATGAAATTTAGTTCCCCTAATGGCACGTGGGTGGTCTTCTCGCTTAGCCCGTCTCCAGGACGTTCTCAAAATACCTCTAGGTATTTGGGACTGGTCATATATTCGATCCTAACTAACTAAATGAGCTATGGTACGCGTTCCCTTCCATCCTGCAGGGAGTCGCTTTCTGCCGATACCGTCGCCACACAGCCACCGATACCCGTCGGGTAGTTTGCGAGGTCCGTCGGTGGCTGTGAGATTAGCTCCAGAAAGTGATCTTTTGCTTACCCATCCAACCGATGTATTTCTGCTGGCATCCCGCTTTGTAGGGCTATAGGTTTCACGTTCAATCCCGTCAAATTCCAAGTTCCTACTTCTACCGCAGTCTTGTCGATCGAATGATCGTTCCACCCGTTCCTACAGGAATAGTTATGATATTTGTTATCGGGGGGGCGGCACGGACAATTATTGGATCTCGCCTTCCGTAGGCAACTATTATCGCTAACTAGAATCTGGGTGTTACTATCTAGTATCTGCAACGTGAATCTTGGTCTGATCTCATAGCTTGAATTATCATAACTACAAGATCCTCCATCTTGTCTTTCCCAAAACTGAGGCCGAGTATTACTCTCACAAATCCAAGGAGTCGACCCTATGCCGTACAAAGGGACTCTCGTGTCACCTCTCGGTAGGGCGGTACAAATCCAACAATCCTTAGCCCCTGCGGCGTTCGCTATCATCTGAATCGCATTATAATACAAGTTCTCGTTCCAAGCATCTACCGATGAGCTTAAAGTCAATAAAGTTATCGTCGTAAGCGTAATTTCAAATCTCCAACGCTTTCGACGGTCCATCGCGGTTCAGAAGCTTTCTTTGTTCGGGAGTAATGGGTCCGAGGTGTCTGCTCTTTCATCTTGATTGCGGTGAAAGTGGTGAGCAACACCCGATAAGGTCCGTTCCACTTCTCTTCCAATGGGCCGCCTGAAAAATTCTTAACATAAACCCAATTTCCAGGGTGTGACGGTGTGCTTCCCCAGCCCCCGACCTTTATCTCCTGCAACCCTGCTCAGGTGATAACCACCGGTGGCGATTGTAACGGACGCATGTGGTCACGATGGCTGCGTCGGCTCAAAGTGGATTCGGGAGACAGACAGCGACACGAGAGCCTAGGGCTACTGTGCAATGCGCCCACCGAAGAAACTAAAATCTGTGGTCGGCATGCAAATATGACTATGGGTCAATCGTCTTATCCCCCATAAATAGCGAGCGGCCCGAGAGCCCTTGGAGCTCTCCTGCACGGCAGCGGGCTGCACGCCGGGATCTCCCCTTGAGCGGGGACGCCTCTCGAGGTTACTCCTCGAGGCTGAGAGATTCCTTGCCGCAACAGGTCCTCGGTAAGTGACTAACAACGTGCTAAACTTTGAAATCTTAGCTAAGTGATATAAAGGATTGATTGCGCACATATAATCCTTTAGACATAAACAGTTGACCGAGTTGGGACCGGATCTAGCCGCACTTACTCCTCTCTGAGGAGGAGTTTAGAAAGCAAGGGGATCTTTTTCCGAACCTCGTGACTCGACGGGAGGGTCTCCCTGACAGTTTTGTCTGACCCTGTCCTCTATGCAGTACGTGATCGAGCGTACCTCGCCATCGAATCTTGTTAAAACACTGTCGCATTGAACTTTGGTAACTCCCTATTCTGTATCAATAAACTATATTTTTACTTCTCTGTTGCGAGTGAAGCGCACCCTCGCTCCGTCCGTGACGCAGGGCTAAATGGGTGGATCGGGTGATCTAACCCTTATGCTCTGGTTCCCAAAACATTCTTATTAATCTTTTCCAATTGGTTTCCTAAGGATATAACATAATTTTCTAAATAATTATTTCCCAGCTGATTCAAATCTTCCCCTTGATATTTGGCCTCATATGGCCTCCCATATAATATCTCAAAAGGGCTCAGAATTTCTTCGGCCCTAGGTTTTCCATGTATCCAAAGTAGCGCAATAGGCAGTGCTCGATACCAATATAGGTTTGCTTCTCGATGTATTTTACTTGCCCGCTGGCTTGCGGTCTGTAGGGTGCGCGCAGTTGCCGATCGATTCCTAATAGTTTGCTGACCTGTTGCGCTACTTCTGCGCAAAAAATGTGTACCCCTATCTGATGAAATGACCGTAGGGACCCCGAATCGAGGTATTATTTCATTTAATAATACCTCAGTTACTTCTCTTGCTTTGCTTGTCCTACAAGGGAACGCCTCTGGCCATCCGGAAAAGGTGTCTGTAAGTATCAATAAGTATCTGTACCCCCCTTTTCTTGGAAGTTCAGAGAAATCAATTTACCAGCGGTCCCCTGGTACATTTCCTCTCCCAATACTTCCTAACTGTGCCCGGTTACCCGAATAGGGATTATTTTTCAAACGTATTTCACATTGCTGAGTCACCCGTCAAACTGTAGTATACAAATTTCTCCCTATTAATTTTTGATTTAAAAATTGATACAGGGAATCAGCCCCCCAGTGTGTCTTATTGTGGTGTTCTTTAACAACTCCCCGTACCTGTTTGGCAGGAATTATAATTCTGCCATCGCTCAAGTGGGCCCATCCTTTGGAGGGAACCTGCCCTCCCATTTCTTCTATTAATTCTTTATCAGCCCTCGAATATGCAACATTTTCTTGGTCACCTAGACTCCTACTTCTGTTACCCGGAATTAAGGTTAAAATCTTTGGCATTCTCTCCGCTGCCTCATAATTAGCCTCATAATCAGCCAACCTATGACCTTTTTCCTGGTCGGCGTTACACTTTGGGCGTCCTCGGCAGTGCGTGATGGCGACTTTGGTTGGCAGCTGGACTGCTTCTAATAGGTGAGGGATTTCCTCGGCGTGCTTGATCTGTCTCCCTGGTGCGGTTAGTAGTCCCCGTTCCTTCCAAATTGCTCTGTGAGCGTGGACGACTCCAAAGGCATATTTGGAGTCTGTCCGTAGACCTTTTTTTTTCCCTTTTGCCAATTCCAGGGCCCTAGTCAGGGCAATAATTTCAGCCTTTTGAGCTGATGTTCCAGCTGGTAATGACTGAGAGTCAATTACTTTGCTTGCTGTCGTCACCGCATACGCAGCCTTTCGAATACCTTGTCGGATGAAGCTGCTCCCATCCGTGAACCGGGAGGCTTGTGCATCGACCAAGGGTTCTTCTTTTAAATCTGCTCTGCTAGAATATACAGTCTCTATGGTTTCCAAACAGTCATGTGTCAATGATTCAGATGTCAATCCCACTGAGGAAAGAAGCTGGGTTTGTAACATTAGTCACTTCAATAGTAACGTCGTCTGGTTCAACTAGAATAGCCTGGTATTGTAAAAATCGGGATGGAGAAAGCCAATTATTTCCTTATTGTTCTAGTATGGCCGATACTGTGTGTGAAACCAGCACTGTGATTTTTTTGGCCTAAGGTAAATTTCCGGGCCTCTCGGATATTTAGTACTACAGCCGCCACAGCTTGTAGGCACCCTGGCCACCCTTTGCTTACTTTGTCAAGCTGCTTAGAAAAGTAGGCCACAGCTCTTTTGCAGAGTCCCAGTCGTTGAGCTAGGACTCCCAGAGCTATACCTTGTTTGTCATGGGAAAACAGCCAGAAGGGTTTAGTAACGTCAGGTAGGGCCAGGGCCTTCATCGGTTCCTTTTTAAGCGTTTTGAGCGCATTTTGAGCTTCGCTGGACCAAAGCGGTTGAGTGGGATTGTTTTTCAAAAGCTCATACAAAGCTTTTGCTACTATTCCATAATTGTAAATCCATAATCGACACCAACCTGCCGTTCCCAAGAAGGTCCTGAGTTCCTTTACCGTTTCAAGGAGGGGGGGTTCTGCAGATGGCTTCTTTTCGTTCCGTTCCTAATTCTCGTCGTCTTCCAGATAGCTCGTATCCAAGGTCGGTTACTTGCTGTCGCACCATCTGAGCTTTCTGTTGAGAGACTCGATACCCGTTCGGTCCAACAAAGTTCAACCAAGTAACGGTCCATTGAATACAATCAGACTTTGTTTCAGTTGCTGTGAATAAGTCATCTGCAGACCGTAGAAGAGTTCCATCTCTGGAGGGAGGATCCCATGTCTCAAGTTCTCGTGCTCATTGATTCCCAAAAATGGTTGGACTGTTCTTAAAACCTTGGGGTAACGCTGTCCAGGTAAGTTGGGTTTTCCTACCAGTAGGAGGACTTTCCCATTCAAATGCAAATAGGTTTTGGCTCTCCTTGGCCAGAGGCAAGCAGAAGAATGCATCTTTCAAATCTAATACTGTAAGCCATACTTGATTATTTTGTAATTTAGTAAGTCAAGTATAAGGATGGGCCACCACAGGGTGTAAATCTTTAAAATTGATGGGTTTTAGAAAGAATGCCTTTTCCTGTTGGCCAGTAGCTCCCGCTACAGTCACAAAGTCTTTACTCACAGGTATCAATTATTGATTTAAAACAGAGAAAGAAGCACCTGTGTCTACTAAGAATTCTTCTTCTTTTGTCTCCCCAGCCTTATCTTAACCAGTGGATCCGCTAGGGTAGATTCCCCAGGTCCCCCTCAATCGGCCTCTGCTCCAGCAGTCAAGATTTGCGGGGTTCCTTGGAGTCTTGGACATTCGCTCCTCCAACGTCCTTCCCCTCGACAATATGCGCATTGATTCTTTCCCAATACGTTCCCCAGTCCTCCTCTACTTTTGGATAGCCTTCCCCCTTCCTCGCCCTGTAAATCCTCCTCTATTCGGCATTTCTCTCTGTTCCAAGGCTGCCTCCGTGCGGCGGGAGGTTAACGCTGCAATCCTTCTGCCTCTCCGGGCGATTCCGCAAAGTAAAAAAAAAAAAAAACCCACATATCCGCATACATAACCTCATCCCATTTCCATCTCTCCATAAGAACAACATTAACTGCAATATAGTATTATAATTTAAAGATCCATTAAAGGGCCATTTTTCACCATCTTCTAATGTGTACAGGGGACACCACTGATTACAGTATTTGATTAGTGTTTTCTTATTCCCACTCCCACCTGGTTGTCCCCCTATCTCTTTCCAGTGTGCTAAGATACATCCTAGGGGGCTATTTCTTTACAATACCACCACTTTGCTGTCCCCCCATTCTTCCTTATTGATTCTGTACTTCTGTTATTCTCCCAGAGATTATTTTAATAACCTGTCGCGCTTTATCCTCCCACTCTGACCACGTTCCACAATTCTCACATTGAATATCTCATCCAAATACAACCCATAAATTTTGGTCACAAATAAAACAATTTACGAGGAAAAGGGGTTCACGTTCGTTTTCAGGATGAGCCACACAGATGTCCCACGCTCACTTTGCAGTCGCACCAGATTAACTCAGCTCATTGACGCTTAGTTGCCGATTTTGCAGTGCCTAACGAATATATCCAAATTCAATATCAATAAACCAATGTCCGAGTTAGGTGCCAGTAAATCTGTACCGCCAACGGTACAAAACTCACGCGGGTTTCGTAAGCGTACCGATACCAAAGGGCACGTTATTGCACAAGTACAAGGCTTAACCTGTGCCTGTACCAAATGTATACCCTCAAGCACGAGTAGCCAGGTATATGGCGCTCAGCCTAGGACGTCTCCTACGACTTACGAGAACCTTCCAAAGGACCGGTCCCAAATTCCAAAACAGAAAAGATTTTAAGAATACCGTTTTTCCTTTAGATGGTCCTTGTCTGCTCCCGCAGTGATCCGATTGAGGCGAGGAGGCCCTCGGGGAAATCCCGGGGGTACCCTATGGAGTCCTTGTTCTCAGCGGGTCCTGCAGCCGAGCAGAGCGGGTCCCACCTGGGGTGCCAGATTGTTGCCGTGAAAAGCCGAAATCGGGACTCGATAGTCAGGATGACTATTAAGCAGGTATTCTTTATTGCAGCGCTGGCTGGGGATCGCTCCGCCGCAAGTGCTCCGCCAGGTTAGCGCAACACCTCGGTTCATATACAGGAAAATCATACGTAGTCATCAGATTTCCTGAAAAGGGCAGTTTTATGGTGATGAGTTCCCAGAGTTCATTTACATAGTCCAAGCGTGCGCAGTAAAACTAGGGTTAGGGTCTCTTCACCCTCCCGGTGGTCTTCCCTAGTCTTCCTCACGTTGTCCGCTAGTTGAACTTTGGGCTTCCTTTGTCCATAGATAGCCATTGAGGTAGCTCATCGGTCCTCCTTCGGCCTCGGAATGTTACAAGGGGGTCGATTTAAACTAGTTCTTTGGTGCTTCTCTTCGGCACAAAGGTCCCGAGTTCCTGTTATCCGTGATTTAATTAGGAAGCCGAACGAGCTTTCTCGAGGCGTGTTTAGTCCTATCGGGTAAGAAGTTACAGGAAAAGTCCTACCATCAACTCTGCTCAGCAGGTAACTAAAACTATCTTTGCAAAGGGGAAGAGAACAAAAGAGAACAAGGATGTGAGCGAAACTAAAAAAAACCCGCGAGTCTATGTATCACAGTAAGGTTTTAGTCGGGGATTTAACCCTTTCAACTCCGGTATAACGAATCCGGGAGTCGATCCCATTCACCTTTACCGCTGTATATGTTTTCAATAGCACCGTATAAGGTTCTTTCCACTTTTCTTTCAAGGGCTCATCTTTCCAAGTTCGCACGTAGACCGTGTCTCCTGGTGGGAATGGGCGTATCGGAGTGTCCGAGGGAACGGGAGTCTCCTGGTTTAGGTACCTATGCAGGAAGATAAATTCTGCGAGAGAGAAATCAAATACTCTTTAATTACAGCCGGTCCTTTGATATGCATGGGGTCTCCCTTTGCGGTTAAATGATCGATTGGATTCGGTTCCCATACGGGATCTCAAATGGACTAACAGTTTCCCTAACTCTGCGTGTAACTCCTACTCTCATTAATGCTATAGCTCAAATATCTACTCATTTCATTTGAGTTTCCTCAATGGCACACTTTAGAAATCTGTCTTTTTAGAGTTCGATTCGTTCTTTCTACTTTGCCACTGGACCGTGGCCTCCGAGGGGTATGCAAATCCCATTTAACGTTTAGAAATCTAAAAACTCCCTGCGCTATTTCTGCAATAAGGCGGGGTCTGTTATAGGAGACTATACCTTCTGGAACGCTGAATCTGGGGATAGTTTCTTTCGAGAAAATTTTAATCGCTTCCTTAGATTTGTTAGTACGACAGGGGAAAGCTTCGGGCCAACCAGAAAAGGTGTCTACCGTTCCCAATAAATATTTATACAGATTCCACCTCGGCAATTCCGTAAAATCTATGTGCCGGTATTCCCCGGGAGTTATTCCTCGTTTTACGATTCCTCCCGTTATTTTCTTTGCAATTTTGGGGTTATTGGCACGACAGATAGCGTGCTTTTTAACTATTATGTCCGCTAGGCTTTGCGTTCTTGGCCCAATGACGTGTCTTTTGCAAATTAGTACTAATGCATCTGCTCCCGAGTGTGTTTCTCGGTGCAGTTTCTCAGGTAGAATTTCCATCATCTTTTCAGAAATTAATAATTGCTTCAGTGGTGTCACCCACCGACCCTGATCGCTTTTGGAACAATCCAATTGCTCTGCCAATGGATTTTGCTTCTCGGTATATTGCGGGGGCGGATAATTCCAAAGGGGTACTGGAATTAAAGCCCCTTCAAATTTTGATTTCTGTAACGCTGCTTCTTTTGCTAACGGGTTTGCTTTTCGATTTCCCTTCGTGATTTCATTGTTTCCCTTCTGATGTGCTTTACGATGCATTATAGCAACCTCCTTTGGCCGAAGGACTGCCTGTAAGAGCTTCATTATTTCTGTTCCATATTCGATCGGAGTCCCGTGTGAACTTAATAGTCCTCTTTCTTTCCAAATTGTCCCACGTGCGTGCGCTGCTCCGAATGCATAGTTAGAATCTGTGTAAATATTGACTCGCTTTCCCTGACTAAGCTCCAAAGCTCGTGTTAGCGCAACCAATTCTGCCTTTTGAGCAGATGTATTACTAGGCAAAGATTTAGCTTCTAAGGCCCGAGAATGCGTTACCGCTGCCTAGCCAGCTTTCCGTCTTCCTTCCGACATAAAACCGCTTCCATCGGTAAAGAACTCCGGTTCTGCATTTGGTAGGGGTTTGTCTCGCAGATCAGGCCTACTAGAATACGCTTGTTTGACGGTTGTTAAGCGGTCACGATGCGATTCACCGGATTTGGAAATCGGGAGCAGAGTTGTAGGATATAGAGCAGAGGTCGGGGAGATTACAACATCATCTTGTTCCAGCAGCGCAGCTCGATGTTTAGCTAACCTGCGTGGGGAGATCCGCTAATGCCCTTTGTTTTCAAGGAAAGAAGACACGGCATGAGGTACAGATACAGTAATCGGTTGGCCTAATGTCAATTTCTGAGATTCTTCCATTAAGGTTGCAGTAGCTGCTACTGCCCTCAAACAAGCAGGCCAACCTTTACTGACTTCACCTAATTGCTTTGAAAAGTATCCCACCGGTCTTTTCCAGCTCCCCAGCTTTTGTGTCAAAACTCCTAATGCCGCTTGCTGGCGGTCACGTACATATAATTGGAAGGGTTTCCTCAAATTCGGGAGTCCCAAAGCGGGGGCCTCCGTGAGTTTCCTTTTAATTTTGTCAAAACTCTTCCTACATTCAGGTGTCCATGCGAGAACCCCCTTGGGTCCTTTCACAGCAGCATGCCATGGTTTGGCAATGAGTCCAAAACTGGGAATCCATAAGCGACACCATCCAGCCACTCCCAGAAATCCTCTTAATTGCTTCTCTGATGTAGGTTCAGCAATTCTACTAATCGCCTCTTTTCTCTCAGTGCTTAATTTTCTCTGTCCTTTGGTGATTTCAAACCCCATATATTGCACCTTTTTTTTTTCCCCCCAATCTGAGCCTTTTTCTTAGAAACCCGATACCCTGCCAAGCCCAGAAAGTTAAGCAAACGGGTGGTGGCTTCCAGACGTCCCTGGTAACTGTCAGAACCCATTAGCAAATCATCGACGTATTGCAACAAGGTTACAGCACGGCGATCGTTCTGCCATAGTTTCAATTCTTTGGCTAGTACCTTACCAAACAAGGTAGGGCTGTTCTTGACTCCTTGGGGAAGGACAGCCCAGCAGACTTGTGTCTTCCGTGCTGGAGTTGCTTTCTCCCATTCGAAGGCGAAGATGGTCTGGCTCTACTCATCCACAGGTATACAGAAGAAGGCGTCCTTTAAATCTAACACTGCAAAATAAGCGTTACTGTTAGGGATTGTAGTAAGGAGGGTATGTGGGTTTGGAACCACAGGGTGGACATCTACTGTCCTTGCATTAATTTCTCATTAAGTCCCGTACCAGTCTATATTCCGAAGAATGGGGCTTCTTTACATGTAGGATGGGAGTATTAAATTCCGATTGACGGTCCCGTAACAATCCCTGTTCTAAAAAGGAGCTTCTTATAGGTTCTAATCCTTTTCAGGCCTCCAGCTTAATGGGGTATAGTTTCTTTCTTACTGGTTAAGCTCCCGGTTTCAGTTCAGTCTTTCCCAGGGTCGCATTCTTTGCTCGTCCGGGTATCTTCAACGCCCACTCCAGAGGTGTGACTGCGTTCAGTACTTCCTCTGAAAGATTCATTTCTTCATTAGGATCTTTCTCGATTAACAAACATATCTGGGCTTTCCAGACAACCTCTGGAGGAATATGCAACTGAACAGAGTCTTCAGAAGAAGTTAGTTGTGCATTCAGTTTACAAGTAAATCCCATCCAAGCAATGGTGAGGGGCATTCTGGCATATAAAGGAATTCATGAGTTAATTTAGTATTTCCAATGGAACATTCCACAGGTAGTAAAAACAGCCTTAAAGTCTTTTTCCCTGTTGCAGCAACAACACTTATTTTAGTTCTACTTAAGGGGCCCCTACAACTACTTTCTACAGCATGCGTGGCTCCACTATCAATTAAAAAAAATTTTCTATTATTTCATCGCCCAGCTTGACTGGAACCAGAGGACCGTCTGGGGAAACTTTAATAGATTCCTCCGGTCCCCTTCAGTCCAACCCCGTCTCCGTCATGACTCCAACGGCTTCTTCTGTCTTTCCCGATTACTCAGACGGCGTGGACAATCTTTTTTCCAATGGCCCTCTTGCTTACAATTTGCACGCCGATTCATTCCCAGGGGAACGTCATACCGATTTCTACTATCATTTCTACGGCCCCTTCCTCGCCCACAAAATTCACCTCATGTATTTTCTCTCCCTTTTTCTTGTTCTTCCATCAAGGCAGCCAACAAAGAAGCTTGCAGCTTTACTCGTCCCCGCTTCTCCTTCTCTCCTCTTTCCTCCCGATTATTACGTACCTTATATGCGATGGACGAGAACGGCGAGATTGTCATTCCGTCCTCGCCCTCTACCTTTTGTAATTTCTTTCTTACATCTGCTGCTGCTTGACCAATAAACAGCATGTTAAAAAACTTTAAATTGCTATCATCTTCCGGATCGAGATCTGTCCATTTTCGAGCTACTTCACGCAATCTCTCATAGAAGGCTGACGGGGTTTCCTTATCCCCCTGCCTTACTTTGTATATAGTTTAGATAAATTCTTAGGCTTTTGCACTCCATATTGAATCCCATAAAAAATTAAGTTTGGATATTCCTTTACCCTCCGTAATCCCTCACACTTGTGTTTGGATCCCACTCCGGACCCTCTTTTGGGAGGTACATATTGGGATTAGGCATCCCCACACACACACGTTGTTGGATCCGTCCCTCTCTAGCCTTCTCTAAAATTGTTCTCCTCTCCTCAGGGGTAAACAAATATTCTAGGAGAGCCTGTACATCTCCCCAGTTAGGATTATGAGTCATGATTAACGGTACTATACATTCCTCTGGATTGTTTCGATAGGATCCAACTGCCTGTTTCCAGATTAATAAATCAGGAGCAGTAAAAGGTACGTGTACGGATACCGGTGTTCGTTCAGGCCCTACAGCCTGTCTGAGGGGAGCCTGAGCTATCGGTTTCTGTCCCCTTGTTCTTTTAGAGATAGCACTCGCACCTCTGTTACCACTGGGAGCTATCAGATTCTGGCTGTTTTGGGGGAGCTACCAACAGCTGAATGTCCTCTCCTGAATTTTCTGATTCAATACAACGAGGTTTTTCCTTTTTCTCTTTTAACACATATATTCCAATCTGATGTTTAGCGTCCACTAAACCACATTTCTTCCTAACATCCCA
The DNA here is from genome assembly GCF_035582795.1 of Mycteria americana. Lineage (NCBI taxonomy): Eukaryota > Metazoa > Chordata > Aves > Ciconiiformes > Ciconiidae > Mycteria > Mycteria americana. Next base: position 26,433,375 of record NC_134375.1, on the reverse strand, counting down.
ATCGTGTCTTAACGACAAAAAACATCTCCGCATACGGCATTTGATCCCATTTTTCAGTTCTCTGACAAAACAACATTAATTCCAATATCGCGTTATATTTCAAGGATCCATTCGGACAGCCTGAGCTGTCTTATGATGTATATGAGCGTGGAACACTTGACATGTGAATACCGGATGGCTTTTCCAAGAGTCATTTATCAAGGAACAAAGCAGGCTGTGGGTACAAGGAGCCTCACGCAATAGCTTTCCTATCGCATGTAATTTGACTACGAGCCAGCCGCTTTATCTATCAAAATGACAGCCTAAGAGAGCCTTCTTTGAGCTCTCCCTGCTAGGCAGCGTGGCTGTATAGCGGTGATCTCCCCTCGAGCTGGGACACCTCTCAAAGTTGCTCGTCGAGGCAGAGAGACCTTTTACCAACAGCAGATCTTTGGTAAGCGACCTATATCACGCATAACCTTGTAGTATGGTAACTTTGACAAACTTTGCGTATGTAATCCCTTAGACATAAACCGTTGTCCAAGTCTGAGACTAAGATTGGACCTAGCTGCACCTAAGCTCCATCAGGAGATTAGAAAGCAAGGGGTCTACTCTGAACCTTGTGACTCAACCGGAGGGTCCTCCGTACCCTTTTGTATCCTCGATCTCTCTACGAATCATTCTAACTCGAGTGCAACCCCGTCTTCCTTTGTACGTTTCTTCCACGCAGTAGAGTGAACCTCGCCATTGAGCTTTGATAAGTTGCACTTTCACAACGTCATATTAAAACCACTTTTTCCAATACCTTTGACGGTGATTTTTTTTTTTTAAGCAATCTAAAGCGCTCTTTTGCAACAAACTGGTTTTGGTGACAGGATGGCAAGTAGTATTGCTGATTACTTACGGAAGCATGGAATAAGTCAGAGTCCCACATTCTCAGAAGAATGGGCTCGTGATAAGTGGCATGATTGGGAAGCCGTGAAAGAACAGCTAAAAGTGGCCAGGGGACATACAAAGGATGGAAAAGGGAAAGGAATTATTGTCAAAATGCTAGGTACCTGTTTGGAAGCTGCTTATCAGGACAGGAAAAAGAACAATAAAAAGGAGCGGGACCTAAAAGAAGAAACAGAAGGCAGAAAGGCAGCTCAATGAATACTGTCTTTGAAAATTGAGCAGCTGCAGAAACAATTACAGGAAGAAAAGGAGAAAACACAAAAGCTGGAAGAAAAGATTGAGATGATGCTCATGCAGCCCTGCATGCCCCTAATGCCATGCAAATTAGGAAACTCAGAGTGTCCCCAGAGAACTGGGATGGTGATACCGGGGTGATCCAGATGACCGTGAAAAAGAAAATGCTAACTCGCTACCCCTTCCGGACTCCTCTGAATATAAGACTAGGCCCATTATTAAGGCAGACTACTCTGAAGGACCTCGAGGAGGCGGTCAGTGATATAGAATGCAAAGCACTCCATAGGATGCATTACAACTGGCAAAATTACAAGAGAAATACAGCAGAAAGCCACGTGGAACTGAAACTGAATAGTTGTGGTGTGTCTGCCTCAGCGGTGGTGACCGAATAATGTTGAGTGGAGACAAAGCAAACTGTTATTGGGGTCCAGGAATTTTCTTTAACCTAGGACCCAACCTGACAGGTGAAGGCCATTCTATCACCAGTAGGGTAGTCTACTGGGCTGGGGAATAGATGCCTCGGATTGAGGTGAACCTTCTATAAGTCCCGTCCATTCCCTGAGTGAACTCTCCACTGCCATCACCAAAGCCACCTGCATATGCATAAACGTGGAGAGTCCAGTGATACCCCGGTATCTGCTACCGTAGATTATAACAGGCTAAAGCCACTAATTAGGGGAGCCCTGGCCATTCTTAAACCTTATTTAATTGCAAAATGGGATGAGATTAAAAGAGACACAGGGCAAAATGAGGAATTTGACGGTGATGATCCCCACAGACAACTCACTACATGGGCAGAATTAATGCATGGTATTGTAAATCGTAGCCATGAAATGGGGGGGGATGATCTGTCGACCGAGAAATCGGACCCAAGATCCCAAACAGGAGATCATCGAATGCGACCGGTAAAACAAACACCCCCACAGGGAACAGGAACTAAACCAAGGGAAAATACACCTAAAGACCCACGAGCAGAGTCTCGGGAGTAGAGAAACGAACTGTGGAGGAGAGCATTGGCACTGGGCATTCCCAGAGCTGCGATTAAGGCACAGCCTACTAGCGTTATCCTGAATCTAATTCAAGCATTTCAGAAACACAGTGATGGGGAAAGGACAGAACGTACTCCAAATACTCCGGCGCCATTGCCAGCTCCGAGAAAGAGCGACGACTCTTTCCTCCCCCTCAAGGAGGAATTACAAACCTTGAGATCAAAAAACAAATAACGCCAGGAGAGCAATTGGGCCGGTCCGTCCGGCGAGTGGAAGCCTAGCCGTGGCTAAATGAAGGAGGCCCTTATATTTTAATTCCAGTTGGCCCTCAGTGACAACCGGTAACATTTCTGATAGATATGGGAGCAGAAATTCCCATACCAACACAACAGCATGCCAAGAAGCTGGGCGTGTGACGCAGACGGCAGAGTTAAAATAACTGCAGCGAACAGAGCAAGTGTTACCTACCAAGCCGTCAAAGTTAATTTGTGGCTCCCGGGCGAGAAGTGCATGTTGTCTACTCGCTTTGCAATCAAAGATCACGGTGAAGACGTTTTAGGTTTCAATGGTTTGAACAGCTGAACCTGGTGCCTGCCTGACAGCAGCGTATGGTCCTTCGGTTCAAATATCAACCCTAACCCTGATAGAAATGAGGAAGGAGCATGTACTCTGCACAGCCCCTGCGCTCCTCAGTTCCAAGGTTACTAATGTACTGTGATACCCGATTTCTGCTGCGGCACGAAACAGAATTTCTGAAGTAATAGCAGACTTGGAAAAATGGTACGTTATTTCCAGAACCCACTCCCCATACCGTTCACCGGTCTGGCCAGTCCAAAAGCCAAATGGGAAAAAGCAGCTGACAATTGATTATCGGCGCCTAAATGCCAACACAGCTCTGCTAGCGGCTGCAGTACCTGATAGTGCAACTTTAATAGCCACGCTACAACTGGCCGCACACCCATGGACGGCAGTGCTAGATGTGAAAGATAAGTTCTTTATGGTCCCCTTGCAGGAGGAGGATAAAGAGAAATCTGCTTTTACTTGGAAAGGCATACAAGACGCTTTTAACAGACTCCCACGGGGATATAAACATTCACCCACGATTGCTCATGCTGCACTCGCCGAATTCTTACGGACAGTCTCACTGCCTCAAGATGTGAAACTGTACCAATATATAGGTTATATCCTAATCAGAGGGACCTCCGCTAAAAAGGTGGGGGAAGCGGCAGCAGCAGCGTGGCAAACGCTACGTAAAGCAGAAGTTCAAATCCCACTAGAGAAATGTCAGGGACCGAGTAGAGAAGTAAACGTTGTAGGTACTTGATGGATTGCAGGTAGTGCAGCAATCCCACCAGACACCCTAAGTAAAATAGAACGGTTACAGATGCCCCAATCTAGGAAACTTCTCCACCAGAAGGAATCGCACAGAAACCCACCACCAGAAAAGGGTACGCCTACCTGATGGGAGCAGCAGATGAAATGCAATTGACTGAAGGACATACAAAAATTTCCAAGTTACAAATACCTGTAAACACCGGCCCGCTAGCACTAAAAGAGCCATTTAAACCCTCACCGATTCTAAATGCGCCTCCCCTCACGGAGAAAACACCGACCGAAGGCATTTGGTTTACCAATGCCTCAGCAAAGAGGGTAAACGGCAAATGGCGGTACTAAAGCCGCGCTGCATTAGAGATTACCACCGGCAAACAAGTAATAGAAGGCGGTGAGGGTAGCGCACAAGGGGGAGAACTAAGGGCAGTTGTTCTAGCAGCACAAGACAGAGAAAAAGTTATCTTATGTCGACTCCTAGGCCGTGTGGGCAGGTGCCACACAATGGCTTTGTCAATGGGAAGCCCTAAATTGGGAAGTAAATAGATCCCCAGTTTGGAGAACTGAAGACGGGCAATTACTATTAGATATAGCCAAACAGGCACCCTTTAAACTAGGAGGGGTAAAAGGCCATGTAAACAATGACCAACCAGCCACAACATGCAATCACCAAGAGTAGATGAATTAGCCAGAATTAGGGGAACAAAAACAGCAGATACACGAGATCCCAAATGGTACCGACGGGGGGGGGAACGGTTACATCAAAAATTAGGCCACACAGGCTGAGAAGCACTTGATTTTGAAGCCCAAAGCTGAGGTTGGCCTCTAAACAGGAAAACATGTGACACCATCCTTACAGAATGCCCCCAATGTAAATGGAAGTTGCAATCAGATGGCTCTGCTACAACACCACCCCTACGCATTAATGAGGGGAAAAACCCTCTGGTCGACACGGCAAATTGATTACGTTACATCCTATTGTAGTTTTGTTAGTTGTAACCTTATTATGTTTATTGCTTATAATCGTTCCGTATATCAAAGTTTGGCAAAAAATGAAACAACTTACTTCAATCCAGGAGGTAAAAAGCATACAATCAATTGGTTCTGTACGTCAAAGAGTATATAACTCACATTAATTAAGACACTTAAACTAAACAGCTTATCAAATAATTGGACTCTTACCACTGATCTGCAATACACCACGTATTTATGACGTAGAGGCAAGAGGTAACCGTGCTACCGCTCTATGAGTCGATAAAGCGGATGATAGACTGTAGTCACGGGGTGGAGCGTGATGGATGCACTCGACCTCTTAACCAAACTAGCAATAGTTTGGTACGGGCTCCAAAGGAGGTAAAGGCCTGAGCAGCGGCCGGGCCAAGAACTCCTCCGGTTCCGATCCGTTCCCTGAGAACCCACAAAGAAGCCGAGTGGCACAGTGAGCATCGCTACATACGAGCTTGGAACACCGGTCACGTGATTGACACGTGAATAGCAGATGGCTTTTCACAGACTCGTTTATCAAGGAACAAAGACAGTTGTGGGTACAAGGAGCCTCACGCATAGCTTTCCTATCGCATGCAATTTGACTATGAGCCAACCACTTTATCTAGAACAATGACAGCCTAAGGGAGCCTTCTCTGAGCTCTCCTGGTCATAGACTGACCCGGGTAACGGACGCGGACTCAGGAAGGGTTCTGAGGGGAAGAGAGGGGGGTGCAAAGTGCCCTGCCAATCTAAAACAGGGCTCTGGGGCATAGGAGATGTCTCACGAGACCTCGGTGAAAGGAGCAGAGGAGTCCCGAGGGGGCCCGAGAGACCTAAGAAGCCTCAGAGATAACAATGAGGAACTCCGAAGGAGATTTCAACCGAGTACGGATGTCATCGGGAGGCCGAGCGCTGAATGAAGGCATCCTAGATGGCAAAGAGTAAGATAAGAGCGCTCTGAAGCGCACAAAACAACGGAACAAAAAATCAAAATGGAGCCAAAGCGCTACAAGAGTGTCGGGGAGTACAAGAAAGGACTCAGATGACATTGTTATAGACAGTAGAGGAATGAGGAGGGGGCGGGGTAAGAAAAGAAGGCTCGGAGACCCGGTGAGGACCTTGGAGTCTCAGGAGGGCATCTAGGCAAACTAGAGATGACTGAGCGAGAGAGGAACCGAACAGAGACACCCTCGATGGCAGACGGAAAGATAAAGGAGTGCTGCGTGGCAAAGAAAGACCAGCCTTGGGGCAGATCTCTGGATGATATTCTTAAATTGCTTACTAACCTTAGACAAAACCAAAACAATATTCCCAAGCAATACCAACAGAGGTAAGTTAACTACCCAAGGATGTTCAAGATACTGAAAAGTTATTGTAACGAAGGAGGAAACATCGTAGAAGAAGGTAGAGGAGGTGCCATTTTGTGTTTCCTCCATAAAAAACCTCTCAGAGGAACAAGTATAATTGCTAATTGTCTCCACGAGGTGGTACCCGACATACAGTAATGGTTTCGGTATGAAAATTAGATGCCAAAGTAAACTCAAGGTCACTGTTTTAATAACAAATCTCCCAGGCAAAACATCACTAATCACTGCAGAGCACAGGAAACTGCAAAAACCGACACTGATCTTTAACACGTACAGCAAAAAAATGAGCATGGTGCGGGGATCAGATAAACCAATATCGAGAACAGATGAATCCATATCGTGACTCGCAACTATTACCAGATCTAAATTCCTTAATACGCTCTGGTTAATGTGTTTTCGTCTCAAACCATTCGTGCCCCCACACTGGGCGCCAAAAAGGACCGTTGTGGTTTAGCCGCAGTCGGCAATTAAGTACCACACAGCCGCTCGCTCACCCTCCCGCCCCGGTGGGATGGGGGAGAGAATCCGAAGAGCAAAAATAAGAAAACTCGTGGGTTGAGATAAGAACAGTTTAATAATTGGAACAAAATAATAACAATAAACTGTAAAGAGAAGGAAAACAACAAGAGAGCGAGAGAGGAACAAATCCAAGGAAAAAAAAACAAGGTGAAAATAAGGTCCATCGTCCTCCTGCCATTGAAGATTTATATACTACTTGCTTCCCCACAAACACCCACCTGTCTCAACTTAATTGTCGATCCAGAGGCAACGCCAAGCAGGCCACGGCCTGAGGCTCAACCGTCCCGCTTAGCCTAGATCTATTCCTTAAACTGCAAGAAGAAGTGAAACCACCCACCGACACACAAAAATTACAGTTACTGCCAGATGACTCGAATATAGGCAGAGGCTGATACGCCAAAAGAGGTACGGGTAGCGAATGACCATGGCTGGTGTAACCGCAGACTCTTCCTTTATGGACAAATAACTCCCAAATGACTCCATGAACTGCAGCATAGAGAACCCCTCGAGGAGGCAGCACGCTCGCATGAGGGCGCTGACGTATATGGCGCGGGAGACCGGGCTGCCGGTAGCTGCTTGCGTGCAGAACGCTACCAGTAGATAACACTGCGCTATAAAGTCTTAAGACAAAACTGCATAGGAGTTACAGGAGACCTGAGGGCAGACAGATACTGAATATGACAGGACAGGTGCCCAAAGTCTAATGGAGACCCCTCAGACCCAGATGCTGGATGAGAGATGCTTCTTGCCAAAATACGAGCTCAACGAGGAAAAGCCAAAGGTGATGCAGACCAAACTATTAAAAATCTCAGTGCAGAAGCGTTCATTACTTCAGACGGCAGGATGGTTCTGCCAGGTCGGTCAAGCCGAGCACCGGGTTCTAATGCCAGCCCAGCGGTGCCCATGATAGCTCTCACAGCCTCCCATGAAAGAGACAGCTCCCCTGTCCGGGACCGTGTTTGGCATGTCCCAGGCCCTCCCCGCACCCATGTTGAAAATCAAACAGAACAATTAAGGACTCTGCTTCATCGCCTCGGCCTCCAAAAGAAGCTTCCTTCCTCTGCTGACGGTCGACACGGATATCCTCGTGCTGTTCCTTGAACGCGGGCTGGCCTCGGGTGCCTGTACTGCCAAAAGAAGAGAAAATGATTACGCTCTTGTAACGTGCTCCATCGCCCTCTTGTTCTTCAAGAAATCAAAAGAAAGCTACCAGCCCCATTGCTACATAACAGAAGTTTGTGCAGGAGACGGCCGAGCCAGACCTCCAGAAATGGAAAATGCTGCTATGACCCTGCTTTGCCTTTGGGCGACAGCGCCCGCCATCGGTGTGCCTCAAACCCCTTTGTGAGTCACTAGGAAAATCAGATACAGTTAGGTCAAAGCACCTGGCAAAGACGATATGACCTTAAAACACGTGTACCCCACCTTATCCCAAAACCACTCGGATAGCTGGCTTCCTCCTGCACAAAACTCACGTCTTCAACAAATGCACAAAACAGAACAACATGACACCAAATCGAACAAAATCCTGACCCTCTGACACACTCTGAAAGGGATTAGTGCACCCACATCATAGATACTCACGCTGTGGGCCCACACAGGGCAAACGGGCAACGCTTCGGGCGGGGGGGTGCCCGCCCCAAACAGACGACGGCCTGGAGCAGGCGGGGTAAGAAAAGGCAGCTTAGAGACACGGCGAGGGCCTTGGAGTCTCAGGAGGGCATCTAGGCAAACTAGAGACGACTGAGTGAGAGAGGAACCAAACAGAGACACCTCGACGGCAGAGGGAAAGATAAAGGAGCGCTGCGTAGCAAAGAAAGATGGGAGGCTCCGACGGAACAAGAAAGATGGAAAGGGAGATCATGTGCTACAAGGTGCTACGGAGAACGAGGAAGGTCTCAGGAGGCATCGTGACTGTGCAAAGAGGGATGTTGACGGGGGCTGACGGACAAAAGGAGGCTCGGGACAACAAGGAGGAACTCGGGTGATCGTCTGAACGGAGTACACATGGTCTCAGTTGGCCAGGCACTGAACACAGGAATCCTAGATAGCGTAGAGGAACAAATTGCCCACTACAGCTCAAATTGCTACAAGATGGATGTGCAGCACAAGGAAGGTCTCGGGAGGCATCGTGACTGGAAGAAAGAAAATGTCCTGAGGGAGCCAGAGAGGCAGAAAAAGGATTGGGGACATGACGATTAAATCCAGAGGGGATCTGAATCAAGTAAACATGTCATCAGAGGGCCAGGGAACAAAGAGAGGCACAGCTAGAGGGAAGAGAGGACAGAATGCCTGGGCTGCGTCACAGATACGGACTCAGGAAGTCTTCTGAGGGAACAAGAGGGGTGCAAGGTCCGCTACAAAGCTAAAAGTGTGCTAAGGGCAACCTTGAAGGCATCGATAGGCATCGTGACACCATCAGAGAGGTCCCAAATGGGCCAGAGAGACCAAAGGGGGCTCAGGGACACGAGGAGGAAGTCTGGAGGGGATTTGAACAGAGTAGGTATGGCCTCAGGAGGCCAGGGACCAAATAGAGGCACCCTAGGTGGCAGACAGGATGATAAGAGCGCTCCAGTCACAAACCAACCGGAGGACGGGGTTCGGAGGTAACGAGAGAGGATCAAAGTCCGCTACGGAGCAAAAACAGGGCTGTGGGACACAAAGAGGGTCTCGGGAGGCACAGTGACTGGCAGCAGAGGGGTCACGATAGAGACCCCTAAAAGGGAGGTAAAGCACTACCAAAATGCTGTGGAGCACAAGGAAGGTCTCCAGAGGCATCCTAGATGGCATAGAAAAGAACAAGAACGCTCTTCTTTGGGAACAGAGATCTTAGGAGAGGTGCGATTGCAACAAAGTGAGTCCAAAGGGGGCTTACGGAGCTAAAAGCGTGCTGCTCAGAAGGCATCGTGACAGTAGCAGAGGGCTTCCGAGAGGGACAGACAAAAGAAGGCTCGAGGACGCGATGAAAAAGTCCCGGGGGGATTTGAACAGACTACAGATGTCCTCAGGGAACCAGGGACTGAACAGAGGTGTCCTAGCTAGCACAGAGGACAACGTGAGTGTTCTGGAGATGAAAGATGTCATCAGGAATGGTTGTCGGGAGCAAGAAGGGTGCAAATTGCGCTACAGAGCCAAAGAGCGCTGTGGGGCACGAGGACGGCCTCAGGAGGCACGAAGATGGCAGAAGAAGGGTGCCGAGAGAGAGAGAGAGAGAGAGAGAGAGAGAGACAGAAGGCGGCTCTGGCACGCAATGCAAAACTCAAGAGGGTGTCCCAGCGATGTCCTCAGGGGATGAGCGACCGAATGGAGACATCCTAGACGGCAGTGAATAAGGTAAGAGAGCTGTAGGGCACAACGAAAGCCCGAGGAGGGGTTCTGTCCGAATAAGAGACACGCACAAAGAGGGCTGCAGAGCTCGAAGGGTGCCGTGGGGCACGAGGACAGTCTCCAGAGGCGTCGTGACAGAAACGAGGGGGCTCGGGGGGCGGGGGGGGGGGGGGGAACGTGGACAACGAGACAAAGGATTGCTGACACAATGAGGTACTCGGGAGGGGATCTGAACAGAGTAGAGATGTCCTCAGGGGACCGAACAGAGGCATCCGAGGACCCTGCCAGAGGGAAGATAAGAGCTCCCATGTGGCAAAACAAAAGCCTGAGGAGGAGTTGTCTCTGGATAAGAAGGTACAAAGCGTGCTGCAGAACTAAAGGATGGGTTCTTCACGGAACACAAGGACACGCGCAGGAAGCATCCCGACGGAAACAGAGGGCTGCCGAGATGGCCAGAGAGACAGAAGGCGGCTTGAGGGCACAAAGGTACTCGGGAGGGGATTTGAACAGAGTACGGATGTCACGGGGGAGACGCTGACCCAGCGGAGGCAAGCGAAATGGAGGAGAGGACAAAAAGACTGCTCCGAGGAAGAGGGATGACCTGAGGTGATGTTCTGGCAAACCGAGAGGGGTGCAAATTACGCTTCAGAAATAACAGCATGCTGAGGAGACCCTCTAAAGAGCCTTGCGATGCCTAACATGTGAAGGGTTGAATTAAGCAATACAGATGAATACAAGTTATCTTGTAATATTTATATTCTCGTTTACCTGTACTATTTACAGGTCTTTGTAGAAATAGTCTATCATACCAAAATACCGTATGTTTTACGTTGTTAGTCTGCAAATAGTCTTGCTCGGAACAGTGTAGCGTTGTTAACGTCAAATGGCTTTTGGGTGAACCGAAAGCTATGCATAGTCACGCTGCTCTGATGAAAATTACTTTTTTAGTTTCCTCTGCTGTATAACATCTTTCTCAAAGGTGATTTGTGGAATAGTCAGGATGCGAAACATTTTAGTACTAAATGTGTTTTCAAATTTGGTACTCTGCAGTCAACAAAATGATTTTTTTTTTAATTTTTTTTTTTTTTAAAAGAAGCTGCTTAAGGGTAAAATAAGCAAAACATTTAAAAATCGCTCAGTGGAACGCATCGTGTGAGGGGAACAGCTGGCCTAACTTAGAGCAGGTCACATGAGAAGAGTCAATTCTATAGAAAAAAGCAACTTACGCGTTCAGCCGCGTCCTCTCAGGTATCTGGGAATTTCCTGCTCTTCTTTCAGATCCTTTTTCTTGAGTCCATCTCAGCATTTTAAACATTCCCGCCTCTTGCCCAATGGCAACGCTCTCATTCCGGTCTCACGTATCACCCTTGCTGCGGCACTGGCCAAGCACTCAAAAATACGACACAAGTTCCTATGAAGAGTTTCAACCTCCTTAAATGACCTTGCGCTCACTGAGCTACCATTCTCCAAGTCCAGCAAGTCCCTCCTGAGCCCATGGCTCATCACTCATTCCCACAGCTCTGCTGGGCCTCCACCTCCCCCTGTTGCTTCCCCGGGACCTGGTACATCTCCTTCCTCTTCAACGTTATCCAGCACACAGGGTGCTTCCTTCTCGTCTTTGTTTTTAAATGGCTGGGGGGCAACGCAGAGAGGAGGAACTGAAGCAAAGGCACTAGCCACCCTCCTCCTGCAATACACGTTCCTGCTTTTCACTATCCAACGCCTAACATTTCTGTCCAGAAGAGGGGCTAGCGAACTCTTCTGGCAGCGAGGGAAGAACTCTGTTTTTGCCAAACTCCCTTCAAGACAGGATTTTAATCTTCAGCAGTAAGTTGGACCAAACACTGAACGATACTCGCTCTATTCGCTCTAGGCTACAATGCCCAACATCTATTTCGCTGCTGAAGCACAGCCTGCTCAGAACTTCAGTGAACACCCAACCACTCCCATGCCAGAGGTCACAGTAGGGAAGGTTAGTTGCAAAGCAGAAAACGCTCCTGCTATACAGCAGGCAGACAAAGCACTGCTGCCCACAAATTGTTAAGTAACCTGAAGGTTTTTCAATGACTGAAAACATTCAGATGTTACCCCACTGCACAAAACCCCACAAAGAAAAAAAGAGATTAAAAACCAGAAGGTTTTTTAAGCTGGTATTTTTATTAGAACTCTCTACATAAAGCACCTTTGCCTGCCTTAAACTTACAGTACTTCGCTGAACACTGCTTTTCTGTAACACAGCACAAGATGCTTCAAACTACTCCGCATTTCTTGATTTGGATGCTGCCACCTTAACAGCTTGCACAATGGCATCTTTATCAATGCCAAACATCTTCAGGAGCTCAGCTGACTTCCCGCTGCGTGGTACATGAGATACGGCCAGGCGATTGACTGTGATACCAGGCTCACCCACTACTGCAGCGCACACTGCTTCTCCAATGCCACCTATGAAAAAAAAGTCAAACATGACTTACACCTGTATGCTTCAACAGGCAACATATAGACTCATGTATATCTGATTCAAAGGTCTATGCAAGTTAAATCCTCAACTCACATGCTTATGAGAAACATCAATCACAATATATGTCCGAGTTACCCACGTGTGAAATGAAAACGATTCCCTATTTCAAAGGCATCCTGAGGACAACTAGCCTGACATTTCTGAAGTACTTCGTAACTGGCAGTACGAAACATCCCCCTAAAGGGCACAGAACTGTCAGGAAGCCCTCATCGCTTCAGCATCAGCCACCGAGGGCCAGGTTTAAAAATATATTTAGACTAAGGAGTATTTACAAGTGTACTTAATGCACTGAAAGTCTTAATTCCCACCACTCTCAACAGCATTTAAGAGCTCCATCTTTTCACAATGCCTGTACGTGCCGCTAGGCACCTCTCTGAGTTATGTAATATATTCACAACCTTTTCTTAGAGCTCAGCTCAGACTCAATCACTATCAGCCACAGGGACAAAGGATGCAATGGAGGACTGTGTGGTGGCAGAAGACACACTGGAAGCAGGAGTACTAGGGAAGAAGACGACACAGGAAGTGTGTCAAGAGCACGTGCTCCGAGACCCGGTAGGAGAGACACCTTGGTGCCGCACTTCAGTTAGGGTGTATCCAGGAACACAGGGCTTTTCACAGCTCCAGGCACGGTGTGATTTAACCAGTCAAACTTAGCCTCCAGCCAGAGGCACCTCCATGAATGCGGCTGGTAAGATCAGCCTGATATGGCCTTGCAATGCATTCAGGCTTGTGATGCGTTTAAACTTGACCTTCCTTGATCGCATAACACAGAGAAAGCTCTGTGATGTGATCACACCTCAGAGTGTGATGATTACTGCATCTTGCAAATCTGCAGTAAAATATTTGTCCAGAGTTGAAAGATAAGCTAGAAAATGATGAGGCTCAGTGACGCCATCACCATCCATAGTCCAGAACAAAAGTATGATGTAACCAACACTTACAGTAATACCAGATCACTTCAGATACCTGGCGAGAGTGATGCTTCACCTTAAAGTAGGATAATATTCTCATAATATCTACTCATTTCCGTTAGTAGATATCTACAATATCTACTAACGCCATAGTCCGCAGCTGCCCCTCTGCTACTTTCTCTGTCTCCCCCGAGAGGAGCAAGCCTGACATGCAATTCACAACAGCTGCTCTCTGTTTGCATATGGTCTCATCTTCACGGGACATGTTTGCACAGGCAAGCCCCTGAAAACCTGTGTGAACAAGGCACATCAGAGAGCAAGTGGCAGCAGATTATGGAGTTAACTCCAGCTGGGGTCTGGTCACAAGTGCTGTTCCCCAGGGCTCAGTATTGGGGCCAGTTCCGTTCAATATCTTAATCAAAGATCTGGACGAAAGGATCGAGTGCACCCTCAGTAAGCTTGCAGATGACACATCCCCAGTTGGGCAGGAGCGTTGACCTGCTTGAGGGGAGGAAGGCTCTACAGAGGGATCTGGACAGGCTGGATCGATGGGCCGGGGCCAACTGTATGACTTTCAACAAGGCTCAGGGCCGGATCCTGCAATTGGGTCACAATAACCCCAGGCAACGCTACAGGCTTGGGGAAGAGTGGGTGGAAAGCTGCCCAGCCGAAAAGGACCTGGGAGCGTTGGGCGACAGCCGGATGAATACGAGCCGGCAGTGTGGCCAGGTGGCCAAAAAGGCCAATAGCATCCTGTCTTGCATCAGAAATGGTGTGGCCAGCAGGGCTAGGGCGAGCGATCGTGCGCCTGCACTCAGCACTGGTGAGGCCGCACCTCGACTACGGTGTTCAGTTTTGGGCCCCTCATTACAAGAGAGACACTGAGGGGCTGGAGCACGTCCAAAGAAGGGCAACAAAGCTGGTGAAGGGTCTAGAGCACAAGTCTGACGAGGAGCGGCTGAGGGAACTGGGGTTGTTTAGCCCGGAGGAGAGGAGGCTCAGGGGAGACCTTCTCGCTCTCTACAACTACCTGAAAGGAGGTTGTAGAGAGGTGGGCGTCGCTCTCTTTTCCCAAGTAACAAGCCATAGGACAAGAGAAAACAGCCTCAAGTTGCGCCAGGGGAGGTTTAGATTGGATATTAGGAAAATTTCTTCACCGAAAGGTTTATCAAGCATTGGAACAGGCTGCCCAGGGAAGTGGTTGAGACACCATCCCTGGAAGTATTTAAAAGATGTGTAGATGTGGCACTTAGGGTCACGGTTTAGCGGTGGACCGGGTAGCGTTAGGTTAACAGTTGGACTCGATGATCTTAAGGCTCTTTTCCAACCTAAATGATTCCACGATTCTAAATAAAATCCCGGCACAGAAGCTAGGGGAGTCTTATAGAGACTACTCTGCTTCTCCCAAGAAGCATTTTATCTTAATATTTACTTGGAAATCATCTTGGAAATTCCTTCTTGCATGCATCATGCACTTTTTACCCTACCTTAAGAACACTACCATATACCAGCAATAGATTCTGAAACTGCCTGTAAGCAGGTGACACGAAGGAACAAAAAAAGAGTCCGGTGAGGATATAAAGTGCTCTGGCTCTTCACAGGCCCTGATCTGCTCTTTTATAGCAGTGGAGACGAGAGAGAGAGGAATTTATCCCAGAGTGACTGCGGAAACTGCCCAAACCATCCGACTTCAAGCAACCTGGAATCAAGCTTTTGAACAGAGGGAAAACTTGAGAAACCTGCACAGCAATGGTCTCTCTTGCAATTTAACAAACTGCAGGGCAGCTGCTGTAAAGCCATTCTGAGACCATTCTGTGCGGAATCACTGCACCACAGCAAGAATTTACAATTTCACTGGGCACAAATGAATCAAGACTTCGCTCGGGCCAAGCATACAGAAGGGCACGCAAGGCCAAGTTAATCAGAAAGGCAACCCCGATTAACCCATTGTATCTTAGGAAACCTTCAACCCTCAGTGTCATCTTATAATCGTAACAGCAACGAAAAAGGCTAAAACCTCTCTTTTGCTTTAACTGAACGACAGCATCAGGTCCCATACTTCTCTCTCACGTCAGGAGAAACTGTGAGCTTCCAACCCCTGGGGAACAACTGTGACCTCCTGGACCCAGCTCACCTTCATGGTAATGGTCCTCAACAGTGATGATTCTGCCCTTGGTCGCTCTTGCATTTTCAAGTATTGTCTTCTTATCCAGGGGCTTTATAGTGAAGGGATCAATCACACGGATGAAGATTTTTTCTGCAGAAATAGAATGAAATGATTTGCAACGTGAATTTGGAGAATGCAAGACAATAAAAGCGGTACAGGCAGCCCCTGCGATCTTTTAGAGCCATTATGAAAACCGTCTACACTAACTCCTAGGTATCTGTACCTATGGCCTGTCTACCACAGAACCCAACCAACCCTCATTTTTGTATGTATTCTTTCTTCATGCACCTTGTGAGATAGTATATCCATCCATCTCACAGACAAAACTCTTGAGGCAGAAAAGCCTTGGAGAAGTAGCGACTCGAGGCCACTAGGAGTGCCCGTCAGCAAAACCGTTATCTAACTGGCCTTCCCACAGGTAAGAGCAGAATCTAGTCACCAGGAAACCCTTCTTATGCAGACTGTCAATCACAATTTTTTCCCCAGACTTTATTTTACCTTTAACTTGATTGTCAAGGCAAGCACAGTTTCCTCTGTAGGCATTCCGAATTCTTCATTGCAGGCTGTCCACCTATCAAGTATGCCTGTTTAAATTGCCCCAGCCCTGATCGTGGCACCCTCGGGGCTGGCATCAAAACCAGAATTCGTCCTGACATCACAAGGCAGGCCCGCATTGCTTGTTAAAGCTACGTACAAATGGCGATTGTTTATAAAGAATAGCTAATGACATGAGGTTTTGTCTGATCTTGGCTAGCTGAACACTGAGTCAACTCTTATCGTACATAAAGAAGCCCTATGTTACGTTGACAGTCTTGCGACCGAAGGCTCTTTAGTGACCAATATATTTTAGCTATTGGACACCGCCTCTACGGTAAGGGATTATCTCTCCGTAGCTGGTTACTCATTCACACTGCAAGACCAGCAGAGCATCGCAAAGCATGGTAAATGCACAAAAATAACAACAGTTCTGCAAATAAAATTTTCAAGATGTCCTAAGCCTGATGATGCAAGGTCACGACAAAATATCCGTCCGCCTAGATACAGCATACAAAGCTACCCGTAAGCCACAGGCAGCATTAACTGTATTATCTCTTACAATTTGTACTCTCTTCCTGGGCACAGGCTACTGACTCAGAGATGGATTTTTGATGGTTTCTTTCTCTTCTACTTTCATTGAAGGATTTTCATCTTCGCCGTGAGATGTCAGTGCATTTGAGCACTATCATAGAATTACTGCCTCCCACGCTAGTTAAAAGTTATACATTCATTCAAAGAAACCAAGTTAGCAGCGAACCATATCGACACAAAGGCACCGCGTATCAACGGCATTGTGTAGGAGCACACACAGTCGCTGTGGCTCAGCTGACAGAGCTGTATTTTGTTAAATGGCCCCAGCCTGATTGCATTCCATTGCGTTGGTACCCTAGCCTGCCCAGACGATATGCCAGGGAAGGATCACTCCCGCTTCTTACAACACTTCCTCTAAGATTCTGCCTGCAGGGCCCTTTCAGACAGGTTAGCAATTCTAAGGAGACTTCGATCTGATCAGTTTGGCAATTTTCATGGCTACTAATACTGCTAAGCTAACTAAAACCTACCCAATTAGGCAAGATTGGCAGATGTATACTATGTTGCACTGTATCAGCTTCACGGGTGACCAGCTGCCTGTAACATTTTAATTAACGTTTACCCGTACATAGGGCAAGCAGTTAGGCTGAGTGGTATTGATTTCTTTGCTGTGTTAAATGATAAAAAAAGGAAAAAAAAAAACCAAACCATAATCCGATCACCTTTTCTCAGCTGCTCTGCCGCAGCCAGAGCCTCGTGCAGAGTGACTCCTGCTCCGATCACAGTCACTTGGTCATCCTTACTCTTCAGAACCACCTGCAAGAAAAGGTTCCCACCTATTTTTAACAACAAATCTTATTGATATTTCTAACATTTCTGGAGATTTTATTAAAAAGATCAAATCTTTGGCATTGGAATGCTTTAGAGGGCAAGGGCTTTTACAGGAGGAACTTTGCATAGTTTTTCTGATTCTATTTATCTGGGCAATATTTACCTTTGCCTGTCCAATATGGAAGTCCTCGTTGTTGTTGTAAATAACAGGATTTTCAGGACGACTAGTTCTTATGAAACAAATGCCCTGTTTCCAAAGTAAACACGTTTTAAGTTACAAAACCAGAAAGGTGTTGACATTCTAGTTTTTAAACCCTACGAAAAAAATACAGCAAACCAACTTTTTCTCTTTGTCTGGTTTTCACCCTTTTATGTTACCTGTGGTTCTACCGAGTAAACTTGCCCCCCTCCCTTCCCATTAGTCTTTTTTCAATAGCTGGTTGTTTCAGACACTACAATACAGTCGACCTCTTCCTAGAGCACGCTGATAGCTTACAATTTTCTTTCTGAGTCCAAGATCTTTATTTCTCTTTTGTTCTCTTGTGGAAATGGAGAATCCTACCCGAGTTAATTAGAATCTCAGAACTTTGCCAAACATGTGCAAATTTTACTCTAGCGACTGTAAAGCAAAAAAAGAAATGCTCAGCTGAAAGCAAGGAAAAATCCTTACCATCATTTCATGTTCAGATGCCCTTCCAAAAGTAGTAACAAACCAGTACTTAAATCTAATCTCTCCCTCACACTGCCTTACACTCCTTTCCCACCCCGTCCCCCATCTTTTTTTCCCCACAAACCACTTGTCACATTCATTACGTACCAAATTTCCACACTCCTTCACTTAAAAGCTGTACTAGCAAGACTGAAGTTTTTTCAGATTATTTTCTCCTATGACAGCCAAAAGACGTACCACTCAAGGAGATGATCCGACCCAACGCTACCAATGACGTTTGACCAGTACTATGTCAAATTAGCTGAAGGTAAGAGAAATCAGAAACTCCGTCACAGCCATGTGGGAAGTCTTAGTCGTCTTCAGCCACAGTCCAATTTAACTGCAATCCATCATTGGCAACAGAGGAGCAAAAGATGACCAGCGAGACTGTCAACTAGCATAAGCACCAACTCTCAGTATCTCCAAAACATGTAGACTGTCTTAGACTACTAGAGGACCTGACTCCTGAGCTTTCATGTACAGGCACCCGATGATCAAAATCCTCAAGATAAATTTATCTTTCCATATCCCGCTTCAGTTTTGACCCCAGAGATATCATACTAGGAGTGTACTTTCCATAAGTTTTCTGAAGACCAACAAGAGAGTTACACTCGCCGTTATTTCTGAGCCAATTTAGACCCAAACTGCTATCGCTGTGTAATCATTTACATCTCCCCAGATCTGGCCCACAGCATTCTGTGGCCGCATTGTTCATTCTGCACTAGCCTGGACAGAATGTCCGCAACCTTTCCGTGCAAAGAAAACATCCCACTGCCGCGCTGAAGCCTTTGAAAGAATTTCTGTGGGTAGAGACATGCAAGAGACATGCCAGAAGCAACAAAAAAAGTTAAAACAAAAAAAATTCTCTGGCTCAGAAATACTGTGATGCAAACCTTGGTGTTGGCAGCTATTTCCACTGCTTTTTCAGTGGCAACAGCATCGCTAGGGTAAAACACAGTGGCAGTGGGAACAGCCCGGAACATGCACAGATCCTCCAGTCCCATCTGAGACGGCCCATCCTCACCTAAAAGAATTAAACCAGGGTTACAAAAGAGTAAGTGAGCATTTTTGACAGTCACTCAATATAGCAGTGAGGTTCAATGTAAACCAGAAAAAAAAAAAAAAAAAAAAGAAAGTATAAAATCAGGCACACACAGGACATGCAAGTCTACCTGCTTGAGAAAAGAATCATCTTCTCCTGTAACTTGGACCCATCTAAACAGCAAATAAAGATAGAAAGAGACTAAAAAGAAAGAGAACTGGGGTTAAAAAGAAAAAATAGAAAATAAAGCGTAACACTAAAACACCACAAAAGCAAGACAACCAAAGTAGGAAGGGTACAGATACAGAAAGAGGGTCACAAGATATCTGAGCATTTTCAGATTTACAAGTACTGAGGCTGCACCAGCAAAATTTGTACTTGTCAATAGCGTTCCTCTCGATTTAAACTGCTGGAAATGTGAAAGGAGAATTGCATGTATTCCGTCAGAAATGGAGAATGCACTTGGTACAACTACTCTCAAATTCTTAGGCTCACTTCAAGATTAAATGAAGGGTATGTATTTCTCAACACTATAAAAAGTCTTTTAAAGAGCAACAGGGCATCCATGTTGTTAATTTAACAACTCAAGTGCCTTATGGCATAAACTGCAGATCTATAAAAAAGAATCGGTAACCAGAACGTGGGCTGGATGCCGTGATTTACCACAGGTAAAGAAACAACCGCAACACCCTCCGCCCCCAATGACCTTATGTAATGGTGCTTTGGGATTGGCACTGTTCCAAACTAACCGTGCAAAGAGTTCCGAATCCAGGCACGTCACGGCCTGCAGAGCAGAAGCGGGGCAATAAGCCTTCCCACATGCACCCACTACCTGTTACTCAAGGACGCGTTCACGAGGAAGGAGGGGAGTATTTTCGTAAGAGCAGCACAAAACTCTGAAGAACTTTGAATATGTTAAAGAAATCAATCATTGAACTCTGCCGCTCTACATTACTAATAAAGTAAGCACAAACCAGGAAAAGAGAGCGTCTTGGCTTTCAGTCATGACAGGAAAAAAAATTCTCAACGTCACAGTTTCTAAATCAGTGTGCGCTCCGACTCAAAGAACGGGAGCTCACTGGGCATTTTCCTTTCCTAAAACGTATCCACACAATGTATACATAGAAGAAAAGTGAAATTATGAAGAACAAAATTAACAGGTACCCGAATCGGAATCTTACCCAAGGTAAAGAGAGTACTCGTCCTTGACCTACTTTCGCTAACGTGGTGCCAATAATACCGGCATTCACGGTTCATACTAGTAATTTACAGACTCGCACTAAGCCGAGTTCGGCCCCAAGTGCAGCTTTACAAAAATCCCGATTTATGTGGTTTTAGAGTAACGCAGATCAAAAGAGCGTGATTCTCAATTACATCTGCAAAACCTATATTTATAGCTTAACAAAAAAATGTGAGTGCTTAATATGAATGGTATCAAACGTCTAGAATATAAAACTGGTTGTCTAAACAACTGATATTTCTATTCTTGACACATGTAGACTATGATTTCTTTCCCTATATGTTCAGTTTGAAAAATACAGTTTTTCCATTATTCTCTTATGACCTTGAAAACATATTTAATGTTTCATTAGATGTTTTGGTCCATCAGCAAGTATCGGTCTAGGCGTGAACTCAGGACAAGTTCAGAAGGTCGTCGTGATAGTTATTTCTCATAAAAGTAATGGGTCCTAATTTCAGTGCAGCAGAAGCCCAGGTCTACCTAGAACTGCATACATAAAACTTCAATTTTCACCACATATCCAGTTAGGATTCCGAATTCCACGCAAGCTCAAAGTTCTAACAGGAAGTACACTTAATACATACCCTTCCATTTAGAATTTAATTTTCTAACTGCTAAAAGATTTCTCTGAATCACTTTCTGTTACAACTCGGTTGCAAAACTGTGGATTCAAATTCTTTTTTGAAAATCAGAGTCGAGGCCCGAATCAGATTTGTAACTCAAACGACTTTACAAATCTAAGTATGCACGTCACAATCACAGCTCCCAGCAGAACATTTCAAGTGCTGAAAACTGAAACGTGGAAGTGTAGTTCTAGGAGACAATTCAGGTAACCCAAAGGAGTTTTATCTTCTTAAATGAGCAAAGACCAAAGCTAACTGGCTTCTGCACCAACGCCCTTTGCTGTTTGCTAAAAGACTTAAACTGGATTGAACCAGGCTATGATGAGGTGGGAGGACCGATTTTAAAAAGAAAAGAGGCTTGTAATACAATCCCTCCCTTAACGACACACAAGCCATAATCTGATACACTCTACTTACAGTCTCCACTACTAAAACATGCTCTATACTGCTGCAAGTTAAGCTTGAGGTTCTGGATGAGACTACACACATTTATGAAGCATCTTTAAATCTTTAAAGCTTTACTAATATTACAGGTCAAACTAACTATTTTGCTTTAAACAAAAAACCCCAACCCTCCTCCAAACCATAGTGCTAGTCAAAACTTTTAAATCAACTGAAAAATTGATGTATACAGAGAGCCTTAATTTACTACCCCTGTCAGCTCTCCCTCTCTTTCTTTTCCCCTATAAATACCTAGTCGTTTTTCAAGCATGAATGTCTGTTGGCATTTTCCTTCTTGGTATGCAAGTCTGCTCCTGTTTTCATGGGTGATGTCTATGCATTTCATTAAAAAAAAAAAACAAAAAACAAAAAACAAAAACAAAAAAAAACCCACAAACACACACCACAACACCACAAAAACCACAACTCCCTTCCTCCCTCAAACCAAAATCAAACCCCAATCTGATCTGACATGTACCAAACAGTTATGATGGGAAGTCAAGACCAGAGAAGGTACTGCCAATTTTCTGAATTACGTAACAGCTTCACAGTTCCTGTTCCATTAGTACTTCGGGTGTTTTTAATCAACACATTAACTGCTTCAGTAGTAATAAATACTGAGATAAGTTGAAGCAATTATTTCAAATCGGTGATCTTCAAAGGCATGATAAACCAAAAATATTTATCCCTTGTAAAGTGTTTTGGAGATTGGTGGTCGACAGCATCTGTGCAAGAGTAAGTATCATTAGTTTCTCATTTTAGGGACCGGAAAACAAAGATACAGTAAGCACACGACTACTCTCATCACAGAGGACGTCAACTGCAAAGATGGAAAGGAACCTAAGCTCCTCACTTTCAATACAATCCCTTTACATCACTCTATCAAACTGTTAAAACCGATAAGGTCAAACTGATAAGACAAAAAAAGCAGATGAGATGATGAAGGCTTGAAATCTTACTCGTTCTTTCTAAATACGACGTCTGATAAAAGCGAATTGCAAATATGACTTCTTCCTATAAACGGTGTCACTTTTATACCGTCACAGCTATATTACTGATTGTCTCCACAAAGCATTATCAGTTTGACTGCTAGACACTTATCACTAAATGGATGGGAGCTGCTGACAAATAAGCCAGGGCTGCCCTTACCAATAGAAACGCCGCAATGCGACCCGCAGAGATTGATGTTACTCTCGGAGATGGCAGCCATACGGATTTGGTCAAATGCCCGTGTGAAGAAAGTAGCAAAGGTGCTGGCAAAAGCAACAGTTCTGTCACGAGTGGCACAACCAACTGCAATGCTCACCTGAAAAGAGGGAGATTGTACAAGAAAAGTGAATTCCTCATTTATCCATTGTTTCCAAGAGATCATCTGTGGGACTTCCCACCATAAAACTTTAGCAAGAAGCTCTCAATGCAGATTAAAAATCTCTGTCTAGTCCTGCTCCTAATTGTTGGCCTTTCCAAAAAGGAAAGGAGGCAACTCGCTCTCCCAGTATCTATCCTCCAGCATCTTCCTCTGCTCCTTGCCTCAACTGCTAGCTGTTATTGTTGATCCTTACTGGCAGCTTCCTTTCTCTGTTTGGACTGGTATTTAGTAAAAGGGCCCTTCTTCAGCAAGATGGAAATTAGAACAAGTTCCTTAAATGGTTTACTGCTACAATTACCCCATACGTTTACTTTACGTAGAAATCGGTCTGCTCTTCATGGCAAGTTTCTCCTAAGCTGATGTAAATCCAAAATGCCTGACTCAAGCTCATGAAACTGCCCTAGTATAAAATTTGCAAGAGACAGTCCATGGGTTCTTTGTTTATAAATCATTAAAGACAACAACAAATTTCTGCCTGAATTTGTGTCTTTAATTTCATTTGCTTCAGTGA
This sequence comes from Mycteria americana, assembly GCF_035582795.1. NCBI lineage: Eukaryota > Metazoa > Chordata > Aves > Ciconiiformes > Ciconiidae > Mycteria > Mycteria americana. Next base: position 26,410,257 of record NC_134375.1, on the reverse strand, counting down.
ACCCATACAGGTGGCAACGGAAGACTTGGTCAAACAGATGAGTTATCAAATTATTTTAGTCCTTTCTGTACAAGTGTCATCAGGCTAACTTTACGAACTGCTTCTCTATCCTCATCTTTGTACTGCAGTCTAGCGTAGAACTCATTGTCACGTTGTGACGTTCCATTTCTTGTGAAGAAAAAAAAAACCAAACCAACCCTAAAAAGTCTTTGCAGAATTAAATGTCTACAAATCACACTGTGGAAAGTATTACCGTTGCTTACATGTTGCCATCTCTTTGTGTTCTGCTGAAACGCAGACAATATGACCACAAAAATAAAAAGAAAAAAAGAGGGGGATTAGGAAAGAATGATTAAAAGCACTGCTGTTGTATTGTATTTGTAAGCTTTTGCCATAGCCTAGTTTTTCCCTAAGAAGCGAGCAATTCAAATTAAATATCCATGAATACACATAAGAAAAGTAAACGTTAAAACCCCACTCTGTGAAGACTCAGACTGAACGGTCTTAGATCCTGCTGTGTAATACCAGTATTTCGTAACACTAAGAGGCCAGTTACCATGTTCTGTTCGGCAATGTAGCATTCAATGTAGCGACTGGGATGTTCTTTCTTAAAGAGCTCTGAGAAGGTGGAGTTCTTCGTGTCTCCATCCAAAGCAATCACTCGATCATTAGCGTGGCCCAGTTTTGCAAGTGCAACACCATAAGCTTTGCGGGTAGCCCACTAGGAAAAGAAAAATACAGCAGTACTGTTAGAACTTTCTGTTTCTAGAAGCTCCCCCCCCCCCCCATTTTCTTGTTTTTCCATGAGTACATGCACATACAATTAAAAAACCAAACCAAAACACAACCAAAAACATTTTAAATGTTAGCAGTGTCAAAAGTACGTATGAGAACAGTGACACACAGAAGAGTAAACAAACAAACAAACAAATTACAGTGAAGCATCAGGACACACATCTGTGCTGAAATCAGCAACGTCCTACCAATCCAGCCAGGAAATTTTGAAAACCTTGGTTTCCAATCATGGAAATTCACTGAACCTCTTGGAGTTTGTTTAATTTTAAATACACGTAAAATAGTTTGGATAATTCATAATGATCACAAAATGAAGAAGGGCGATTTGAGTCTTTACATTTTAATACATCCTTTCAATACCCAGTGAGTTGACTGTCTGTGTGTCACACCACAGGGGTAGGCGTTTACCAGAATACCCAAAAATAGCAGAGAAGAGGTGGGTAGTTGAAATCGTGGCAATGGGATAACACAAAAACTCCTGCCATCCATTAAAGAGTCTCACACTTCGAAGATATCTGACAAACAGTGAAAAAGGAAGGGAGTACCTTTTCTCCCACTTTGTAAGTTGGTGGAGATGGCATCTTAATGTTTCTAATATTTACGACAGGTGCGTCTTCTTCCGGGAGGGCTGGAGAAAGTTTTTTCTTATTTTGGATTTTGTCATCTATTTCCTGAATGACTTGTTCAGCCATGTTTTTGGGAAGGGGCTTTCCATGCCAGCTTTCCTTATCTTCAACACCTGTGTATTTAAAATTACATTACAAGTAAGAAAAATACAAAAACTGTCTAAGGTTTTAGCTGCAGATTTTACCCAGGTAAAAGCGCAGTGGAGTATGACAGTCTTCCAAGGAAGAACTTCCTTATCATACCCACTGTAAACAAGTACAATAGTCTTCAATTGCATTAAGACGGACGTGCTTAAATACGTAAGAGAAATAGTAAAATTCCATATATTCCAAACTAGCGATGAAATTCCAGCGTCTTCTACTGCAATTGTTTTTAAATGGGCACCTAAAAGACCTGGTCCGTAAGCGTGGCAAGAACTAAACGGTAAATCAGCGTGAACAGTTAACATGAAATTTCAACAGTTAGGCCTAAATAAACCAACTCAGATAAGTTTCAAACAACAGTTAACCAAGCGGTCTAATTCAAATAAGACTTGACATTTTACAGCTTTATTTTAATAGCTTCCGATGACTCTTATCTTTGTGCAACCGGCACTAACAGCAAAATTACCTCTCTGGCTGATATACTGCTTTTCACTAAGAATAATAAATTTTGCTTGCTTACTCAATGAAAAGGAATGAAGATATTCACTCCTGTTATTAATATTTATCTGGTCAGGAAAACAAATTCACAGAGTGCTGCTAAAAGCTGTAGCTGAACAGAAGCATGGCAACCCCTGACACACAGAATATGCGTTTACTCCATTCTGTGGATGCTCAGTAGGTAGCACGCATCTCACTTGCAAGAACCAAAATAATTTTCTTAGCGCTAACGTTGTTGAGAAGTATGGAGAGTTTGAAAGACTTTCTGCATGCTATTGCTCAAATGTGTAGGTACACATCTGTCCCCTAGACAATGACGTTGAGGTAAGTTTCACACCACGTGAAAACTACAAAAGGATCTTAGAGGTACCGTGAACGCCAAAATTCAAAACAGCTGCTAACCTATGAAATAATTTCTGTGGACTACTGTATCCTGTATCTCAATGAATTACACATCAGATCATACGAAATAACCTGTAGTACGACCAGGTAGCTTACGTACCACGTCTCACCGAGCTTTGTCAAAACTAAAATGCAGCATCCCTCCTTGTTTTCTATGCATTTATACTGCCTGGCTGGTAACAACCAGACACAGTTATCTGCAACACAGGGAGCGGGGAGCTTCTGTGACAAAGTTACACCCGTCTCAGACTACTCTCTCCGAGTCTAGGGATCAAGAGCAAGCCAAGAAGGTTGCCCTCTTTTGCCAGGGCAATTTTCAAGACCAAGTCACATGGTCCAATGTTCCCTCTCCCCCTGGCCATCGTCCAGACTAGAAAAGACCTTTTAAAGAGTAACAACTCAAGTACAGCTGACAGCAAGGGAAATCCTACTCTGCAACTGGGAATCTGTAAAAGCCCAGTCTATATGGAAGCACACCTGGCTGGATAATGCGAACAACTGACAGCCACATCTTTGCCTGCTTCCAATGAAGCATCAATCTAATGTCCTCCATAAGAAAAGGCAACAAAGGAAAAAAACAATAGGGTGAAGTTCTGAGTTTTCAGAGCATATGGTAGTATGATCAAGTCAAAAAGCTGACAGGATACCAACCTTTTTCTAATGTATGAAAGATTAAACTTCTGTATTTTTTAACGACTGCACCTTTATTGCAGCACTACGTACATATTATTATATACACATGTGTATGCAAAGCAATAGAGGTTTTATTACCTGATATGCCTTTGCCTTTAAAAGTCTTTGCAATGATAGCCGTTGGCTGATGTTTGGCTTGGCCAAAGGCTTTGCAAAGTTCCTCCACACTGTGTCCATCAACGATGATAGCATGCCAGCTAAGAACACAAACAGATCAACTGTTTCTAAAGGCTTGTAGCATGTGACGCGCTCTGGTAGTTAGCAACAACAATAACAAATACTAACTTCGTTCCAATGCAGTGTCTTTTTAAGAGACCCAAATTACGCCAGAAACACGAACTAGCATTCGAGATCATAAAATATCATAGTCCCTTTTTTATAACGCAAAAATGAGTCACAGAGGGATTAACAGCTACTAGCAAAATTCACAGCCCACAGATAACTAAGTTATCCCACATTTCTTCAGACATAATAGCCATTTTAAATCACAAGAGTAAATCAAACATCTAGAAATCATTTCAAAATCTGACAATGAAAGTTAATTAAAATAAAAATGCTCCATCATAATTTGCATGGCTGCTATCATATCTGACAGAGTTCTTTATCATGGATTTTTGCATCTACATAGAAATATACATTTCTAAACTAAATTAAAGCCTATACACAAAGAATTCTCTCACGAGTAATGGTTTCCATGCCCTTTTTTCTGATCTACTCCCTATGACAGTAAATTTGGTCGCACAAACAGTTATAAAATCTGTATTTAATGTGATAAAAACTGCTTTAAGATCCTCTAACAAATTCATCCGAGTAAGCAGTCCTTCTATTTTTCCTCTAAACAAAAAGTTCTGCCACTTTTAATATTCCTGCTGTAGCAATAAAGACAACCAGTATCAGGCATTATGAAAAGACCATCTTTCTTGGTGAAGGTACCCTTTAGAGCTGAAAGCTCATTCGAAAAATTCTGAAAAGCAAATAAAACATACAGTTTCAAATGAGAGACTATACTGAACTTCTTCCAATCACATACCCAAAGGCTTCACAGCGTTTCTGGTAAATTTCAACATGATGCTGCAGAGGGGCAGGGTCACTTTGTCCAAGACGGTTAACATCAAATATAGCAACGAGATTATCAAGCTTGTAGAACCCAGCAAAGGCCATCGCCTCCCAAACAGAGCCTTCAGATAACTCTCCATCTCCAATCAGACAATACACTCGATAGCTAGACAAAGAAATTAATAAAAAAAAAACAAAAAACAAACCAACTTTGATGTGTAAGCGCAATTAAATCAAAAGTAAAACCCCTCTAACAATTCATAGTGAGACTTCACTACTTTTTCTGTCCCAAACTCAACTCCCATTGCTCAATGCAGTCCCCTCAGATAACCTTACACAAATTAAAATACTTTTGAGCTGTTTACACATGAAAAAAATAACATGAGAAATACTGTACTCCTTTTCAAACTTTCATCTCAAAAAAAATCAGGTCTTAAGCCTCCTGTTGCAAGGCTTGAATGAACAGGCCCATTAAACGCTGTCACTGTGACTCAGCAAGATCACTAACAATGCATGAAAGACTACTGTCTGCTTCCTCGTTCCTACCATATAGTCTCTAGAAGGACAACCAATAATTTAATTTCAGGAAACTATAAAAACTGGGGATGAACTCAACTACGGATTACAGCACGCTGCATAACCAAATTCAGAATTCAGGAAAAAGATAACCAGCATGATATGACTTTGTAGACTACTTCTCCAAACTCTGAAGCTTTCTATTTAGGTAAAATTCAGGTAGCAGGAGTACGGCCTGATCTCTGCAGAATTCAGCCACTGTATTTTTCTTGTATTACCACTCTTTTTTTGGATGACAAAGCTTTATAAATGTTTATTACCTATTAAAATGAAAAAAGAATAGTAAATCAGCCTTCACATATTTAATTTTAAAACAAAATAATCAAGATGGCTGTTAGCGATTTTTTTTTTACTAGACATTAAGCTATAAAAGACTTTCGATCTGAATCCCACCTGCCTTCAGCTAAATCTGAACTCCTTCCACATAAGCCGCTCCCCAGTACTACACGCAAGACCACCTTTTTCCTCTGTCCCGTAAGCACTGGTTAGATTTTTTCCACATGTAGCATCTGCTAAACTCAATTAAAATCAGCAAGTCATCTTTCACAGAAATAATTTCAAGCTAGTGAAGTGTAGGACACGTTAACCGGGCAGCCCATGCTCGAATGTACTAGATCTGCCACATAAAATATATCAACTACATCAGGCTATTTTCTTCCTCACAGAGATTTGCCTTTAGACATGTACTTTTCTTGTCCACAAAACAAATGGCAGAAGCAGACATTTTTGTCTCTATGGAGTCGAGTGCCTTTCTGATAACATTTTCTGGTAACATAGCCCTACTTTATGATTCAATGGTGCTATTATTGACCATAACAGTTCCTTTTCTAGATACACGTTCTCCATTATTTGTCATCTGACTTCAAACAGACGCACCTCTAGTTTGCATCTTCCTTCTAAGGGGACACATACCAGTCTCAAAATGGCTACCAATTACTCTCTGGAAGTTAGAGGCTGCTCCAACAACTTACTGTCTTCTCTGTTTAGGAACGTCACCTTGCAACGCTGTCAGGTTAGAAAAGGAACACGCATATGCACCAATTCTTGCTAGTCTTTAAATCCTTGGTAGTTTCACTGGCACTAGCTTCGTAATTATCAGGCTAGTAATCTATCAGTTAAAACCTGAATTTGAAATTAGATTTGGGAATGGAAAATAGAATAAAGGATGTTGCGGTTTAACCCGGCAGGCAGCTAAAGATGGCACAGCCATTCGCTCACTCCACCCTGCCCAGTGGGGCGGGGGGGGGGGGGGTGGGGGGTGGTAAAATTTGTGGGTTGAGATAAAGACAGTTTAACAGGACAGAAAAGAAAGGGAAATAATAATAATAATAACAACAACAACAATCATCATCATAAAAGAATACACAAAATAAGTGATGCACAATGCAATTGCTCACCACCTGCCGACCGATGCCCAGCCAGTTCCCAAGCAGCAGGAACCCCAGTCAACTCCCCCCAGTTTATATACTGAGCGTGACATCATATGGTATGGAATAGCCCTTGGCCAGTTTGGGTCAGCTGTCCTGGCTGTGCCCCCTCTCAGCCTCTCGCTGGCAGGGCACGAGAAGCTGAAAAGTCCTTGACTAGTGTAAGCACTGCTTAGCAACAACTAAAACATCAGTGTGTTATCAACAGTATTCTCATACTAAAATCCAAAACACAGCACTATGCCAGCTACTATGAAAAAAAAAAAACAAACCTCTATCCCAGCTGAAACCAGGACAGTATCCACCCCTTATTCTATACCATCTACGTCATGCCCAGGTCCCACACTTTCCAATACATTCCAATTAATCACCAGCACTTTTCCTGTCTTCTAATATATACACACATATCATTCCCTTCATCTATGGGCCATCCCAATAAAATATTCACAGAGTTCATTTAGTCCTTGACTTTGGGCTCCATCTGTCATAACAGTCCTTCAGAGCAGGAGAGACGGTGTGTGGTGTTGGACTGTTGCATGTTGAAGCCAGTTCTGGTTCCATTATCACTGTGCTTGTCCGGTTCTATCATCACTGCACTTTGCTCAGTTTCATCAAAGTTCATTCTTCATTAATCTGGCTGATTCCTACTGTAATACCATTGATATGGCATATAGCCACCATTGAAGTGATGATATACAGTATTATATAGCAATTAACATAATATAATTTAATTCATTGGTTATTTTCACCCAAAATCAAATCCCCTTGAGGTACACATTGGATATCCCCATCCTCCTGCATCACCCACCAAGTGCACCCAGGTCCTTGAGCAAAAGCAATCCCACAAATGGGTTTTCCTTTGCCCGAGGGCAGGAGTAACCCAGACCGTCTTCCCCAGAATATTTTCCACGTGCACTACGGGGACTTTATCCCCCTCCACTGTACGTAAAAGTTTTGACTGGGCAGGGCCAGCTCGATTGACAGTTCTCCTAGTGTTGACTAACCAGGTAGCTTTCGCTAGACATGTATCCCAATGTTTGAATGTCCCAGCACCCATTGCTCTCAGTGTAGTCATTAACAGTCCATTGTACCGTTTGATTTTCCCAGAGGCTGGTGCATGACAGGGGATGCGACATACCCACTCAGTGCCGTGCTCTTTGGCCCCGGTGTCTATGAGGTTGTTTCGAAAATGAGTCCCGTTGTCTGACTCGATTCCTTCGGGGGTGCCATGTCGCCAAAGGACTTGCTTTTCAAGGCCCAGGAAAGTGTTCCAGGTGGTGGCATGGGGCACGAAACGTGTTTCCAGCCATCCGGTGGTTGCTTCGACTGTGGTGAGCACATGGCGCTTGCCTTGGCGGGTTTATGGGAGTGTGATATAATCGATGTGCCAGGCCTCCCCATATTTATATTTCAGCCCTCATCCTCCATAGCACAGAGGCTTTAACCGCTTGGCTTGCTTGATTGCAGCACATGTTTCACACTCATGGATAGCCTGTGCAATAGCATCCATGGTCAAATCCACCCCTCGATCATGAGCCCATCTAATATGCTGCATCTCTTCCTTGATGGCCTGAGGTGTCGTGGGCACACCGAGCTGCAAATAATTCACCCTTACATTGCCAGTCCAGATCCACCTGAGTCACTTCAATCTCAGCAGCCTGATCCACCTGCTGGCTGTTTTGATGTTCCTCAGCGGCCCGACTCTTGGGTACGTGAGCATCTACGTGACGTACTTTTACAACCAGGTTCTCTACCCGGGCAGCAGTATCTTGCCACAATGCGGCAGCCCAGATGGGTTTGCCTCTGCACTGACAGTTGCTCTGCTTCCACTGCTGCAACCACCCCCACAGGGCATTTGCCACCATCCAGTGTCACTGGATGTGCATTTGCCACTGTCAGTATAGAGACAGAGCACTGGCCGCTTTTCTCATTCAGCAATGTCTAAAGCCAGCTGGATGGCCCTCACCTCCACAAACTGACTCGATTCACCTTCTCCTTCAGGAGTTTCTGCAACTTGTCATATAGGACTCCATAAAGCAGTCTTCCATCTCCGATGCTTTCCCACAAGACAACAGGACCCATCAGTGAACAGGGCGTATTGCTTCTCATTTTCTGGTAGTTTATTATACAGTGGGGCCTCCTCAGCGCACGTCACCTCCTCCTCTGGTGATATTCCAAAATCTTTGTCTTCTGGCCAGTCCAGGATCACTTCCAAGACTCCTGGGCAATTGGGGTTTCCTATCTGAGCTTGTTGTGCGATCAGTGCGACCTACTTACTCCACGTAGCACCAGCTGCATGACATGTACAGGGGACCCTCCCTTTGAACATCCAGCCCAGCACCGGCAGTCGGGGTGCCAGGAGGAGCTGTGCTTCAGTACCAGTCACTTCCGAAGCAGCTCGTACCCCTTCATATGCTGCCAATATCTCTTCTCCAGTTGGAGTATAGCGGGCCTCGGATCCTCTGTATCCCCGACTCCAAAACCCTAGGGGTCGACCTCGAGTCTCCCCTGGTGCTTTCTGCCAGAGGCTCCAGGTAGGGTCATTCTCCCCGGCTGCAGTGTAGAGCACATTTTTTACATCTTGCCTTGCCTGGACTGGCCCAAGGGCTACTGCATGAACTATCTCCCGTTTAATTTGTTCAAAGGCTTGTTGTCGCTCAGGGCCCCATTTGAAATCGTTCTTCTTCCAGGTCGCTTGATAGAGAGGGCTTACAATCAGACTCTAATCTGGAATATGCATTCTCCAGAGTTTGCTAGTTAGTGGAGACATGGCTGTTATTTTGTTGACCACATCCATTGGGATCTGACGACGTCCATCTTGCCATTTTATTCCTAAAAACTGGATCTCCTGCGCAGGTCCCTTGACCTTACTTTGCTTTATGGCAAAACCGGCTTTCAGGAGGATCTGGACTATTTTCTTCCCTTTCTCAAAAACAACTTCTGCCATCTTGCCCCACACAATATCATCATCACTGTATTGCACACGTTCCGGAGCCTCACCCTGTTCCCGTGCCGTCTGGATCAGTCCACGGCAAGTGGCGGGGCTGTGTTTCCACCCCTGGGGCAATCGATTCCGGGTGTACTGGACGCCCCTCCAAGTGAAAGCAAACTGTGGCCTGCACTCTGCTGCCAAAGGGATTGAGAAAAACGCATTAGCAGTACCAGTTGTGGCATACCACTTGGCTGCCTTTGACTCCAAGTCGTATTGAAATTCTAGCATGTCCGGCACAGCAGCACTCGGCGACAGCGTGACTTCATTCAGGCCACGATAGTCGGCTGTCAGTCTCCGCTCTCCCTTAGACTTTTGCACTGGCCAGACGGGACTGTCAAAGGGTGAGTGAATCTTGCTGATCGCTCCCTGGCTCTCCAGTCGACAAATCGGCTTACGGATGGGAATCAGGGAGTCTCGGTTGGTGCGATATTGCCGCCGGTGCACCGTTGTGGTGGCAATGGGCACCTGTTGTTCTTCGACCCTCCGCAACCTCACAACAGAAGGGTCCTCTGAGAGACCGGGTAGGGCGGACAGCTGTTTAATTTCCTCTGTCTCCAAGGCAGCTATACCAAAAGCCCACCGGTACCCTTCTGGGTCCTTGAAATACCCTCTCCTGAGGTAGTCTATGCCAAGGATGCACGGAGCCTCTGGGCCTGTCACAACGGGGTGCTTTTGCCGCTCGTTCCCAGTTAGGCTCACTTCGGCCTCCAATACAGTTAGCTGTTGGCATCCCCATGTCACTCCAGAAATACAGATGGGTTCTGCCCCTTTATAGCTTGATGGCATTAGGGCACACTGTGCACCGGTGTCCACTAGAGCCTTATACTCCCATGGGCCTGATGTGCCAGGCCATCGAATCCACACAGCCCAGTAAACCCAGTTGTCCCTTTCCTCCACCTGGCTGGAGGCAGGGCCCCTCTAGTCCTGGTCATGGTACTTGTTACTCACTTCTTGTAAATGCAAATCAAAAGTCCCTTTATTAAGATCAGAAGTAAGATCAGCCCTTCTACTCTGTCTGGGGAACTGCCCACTGGAAACGGGAGCAGGAATTTTCCTGGAAGAACCTCCTTTGGTGATTGTTTTTCCTTGCAACTCATGTACCCGTGCCTCTAGGGTCGAGGTCAATTTTCCATCCCACCTCCTCATGTCCTCTCCGTGGTCATGCAGGTAAAACCACAGGGTGGCCTGTGGTGTGTATCCACTATATCCTCTCTCTTGAGCAGAGGGATGCTTACTCCTAATGGCTGAGATACTGGTCCGTATAGGTGGGGAGTAGGACATATCCTCTTTGAGTTGCTGGAACTCGCGGGACAGTTTTTCAGACAGTTTTCCACAGCTGAGACGCAGGCCCGTAGCGAGGAAGAGATACTTCCTTCACGTTGCCAGAGTTGGCCAGCCAACTCATCCAGCGTTTGTCCCTCTCCGTCTTTCCAGGTCGTTACTGCCAATGAGTTTGCACGCGATGATGGTGCGTGCCGTACAAAGTTCCGCCACGTGGGTCACGTGCACTTGACTTCATCTGGATCTTTGGATAACTGCTCGTTGTTCAGGTCACCTTAAACCACCTCCAGCACGGCTAATTCCCTCAGGTACTGGATAAGTCTCTCCATGGTGGTCCACTTGCCTGGGTGACATATAACATCTTCCTTGAAGGGATACCTTTCTTTCACACCTGACAGGAGTCGCCTCCAGAGACTGAGGGCTTGTGCCCCTTTTCCAATCGCTTTGTCAATGCCCCCTTCCCTAGAAAGGGATCCCAGCTGCTTGGCTTCCCTGCCCTCTAATTCCAGGCTACTGGCCCTGTTTATCTCAGCATCGGAGCAGCTAGGTGACAATGTGCTCACCCGGACGATGACTGAAATCTTTTCGCGTATCTTGCGGCTCACTCAGGGATAGGGTTAGGGTGGTTACCGCATCATTTATGGGTTCTGCCTCCTCCTCCTCCTCCTGTTGTCATGGTGGCCCTGGTTCATGTTCCTCCCTCAATAAACGAAATGATTTTCTTGTGTATTTCTTCTCGTGTATAGGGGCGACTGATACCAGCACGAGTTGGTTCTTTGGTTCAGCTGCAGCACCTGTCGCCGGGATTGGAGTCGCCACAGTGCCTGTAGCGATGGTATACTTAAACAGTTGTTTAACCCTAAACAAGACCTGAACCACATTCAGGAGCCATAGCAATACAAACATGCTGGTTTGAACATCCCAAGGGTATTAAAAGTTCTCAAGAGATGTTGTAACTAGCCTAAAGGAGAAAGGGAAGGTGAAGGAGCAGGAGAAGTGTCCCCCCATCTCCCCCATAGATTGGTTCTCTGAGGAGAAGAGGTAAAAAGTGTAATTATTAATACTTTCTGAGATGGCTCCCGAAGCATGGGGATGACGGCAGTGCTGAGTACGATCTCACAACCAATAATTTTATCATACCATAAGCCAGTGTTAAACAATACAGTGAAGCGATAACTTCAATCCAACTCCCAGCGGTGATACACAGCACCACAGGGAGTGCATACAGCAAGTGAGGTGTTACATAAGACGACTCTGAGAACAAGCACAACAACTCTGAGAGCAAATGAATCAACATTGTGACCAGCAACTATTAAACTAATAGAATGAATGCTTATCACAAATTTGTTTTAACACGCTCTGGTCAGATCTGTCATTATCTCAACCCTTCGAACCTCACATTGGGTGCCAAAAAGGACTGTAGTGGTTTATACGGCAGGCAGCTAACCACCACACAGCCGTTCGCTCACTCCCAGCCCTGCAGAGGGATGGGGAAGAGAATCGGGGAAAAAGGAAGTAAAATTTGTGGGTTGAAATAAAGACAGTTTAACAGGACAGAAGAGAAAGGGAAAATAGCAATAACAACTACAACAACAACAACAACAACAATAATAATAATAGAATATACAAAATAAGCGGCGCACGATGCGATTGCTCACCGCCCGCCGACCGATGCCCAGCCAGTTCCCGAGCAGCGGTCCACCCCCCAGTCAACTCTCCCCAGTTTATATACTGAGCGTGACATCATATGGTATGGAATAGCCCTTGGCCAGTTTGGGTCAGCTGTCCTGGCTGTGCCCCGTCTCAGCTTCTCGCTGGCAGGGCATGAGAAGCTGAAAAGTCCTTGACTAGTGTAAGCACTGCTTAGCGACAACTAAAACATCAGTGTGTTATCAACAGTATTCTCATACTAAAATCCAAACCACAGCACTATGCCAGCTACTACGAAAAAAAAATTAACTTTATCACAGCCAAATCGAGGACAAGGAGGAGGTTTTTTTCCTGATTGAGATAAGAATATAATTTCTTTTCACAAAATATTCCCATTGAATGCCTATACTAATGAAATATGAAGATGGAATTACCTGGCTCTGTCAAAGAACTTGCCAGTGTATGCCATTCCACACGCAGCACCAAGACCCTGACCAAGGGATCCAGTAGCCACATCAGTGAATGCTTGTCTCTGAGAATAAAAAGACCATTATTTTACAGTTAAGAAACAGACAAACTAAATTCCAGTTCTAGAAGATGGTTCGACACACATAAAAATTCAGCTTCTCAGCCCCAACAATACAGTGCAAGTCCCTCCAAATCTTGCCCTGTTCCCCTTCTTTCCCTGCAATGCACGTACCTCGATGATCAGTGCCACAACCTAACTAGGGTCTCTGAGAGGGAATGGTACCTCCGGCCTAGGAACTTCTCGGCTATGCCTTGGATGGCAACAGCTAAGAATCGGTGATTTTGTGTAAAAAAGAATCAATTGAAACAACTGGCTGGGAACGGAAAGACCAATGAAGTGACCAAACTGGATATAAACTCTTGAAATACCTCAAAGCTTCTTAAAGAATGATGGAACTTCATATAAACCTTTTTTTAAATGGAAAATACTGACATACAGGACTGTAGGGGAACTGTACTACAACAACAAAGGTCATTTTTACATGCTCATTCAAACGCAGACCCTGATTCAGTTGTGAAGCCATAAATACCATCATCCTTCTTATAAGTCTTTGTCTTTCCTCTACTTATCCTTTCCTGTACTGGCAACCAGGAATTGCTGCAAAATACATGCACTTCTTGTTTTACAGAAAACACCATCTTATATCAAAGGTTATGAGCACTCACTGGTACCGGGTGTCCTTCTAAGACAGAATCAATTTTTCTCAGGTTCAGTAATTCTGCTTCTTGTAGAAAGCCCGCCTCTGCCCAAACTGAATATAAAATTGGTGCTGCATGACCCTAGAAAAAAACATAAATTTTAAGCAAAGCAGAAGCTTCACAATATCCTAGTATCAAGGCAAAATTCTACAAAGCTGACAAACCCCAGAATCAGGTTCTTATGTCCACTAAAAAGGGATCGAGTTATAAAACACCTTTACAATGCAACATTCACGCTGATGCTTGTTTCCAAGTCCCCCGTGTCCCTGCTTAGAACACCCCAGATCTGACTACAGTTAAGACAGAAAGAATGCAGCACTCCTGGGGGCTGTTTAGGATGTCCTCGACAAAATCAACACGGAAGAGTAAGGGGGTACCTCTCAGCCGTGCAGGTCCAATTCCAAAAAGCAGTTTTGGTCTCCAAATAAAAAACCTTGATTAAATTTGCTTAGGTACCAGTTTCAAGAACACAGCACTGTTCACTAAACCAGTAAGCAGATGGATGAGCAACTGTTATCCCATTAGAACTTCTTCAATACATATGTATTCAAGGTAAGATGCAGTGAGTGACAACAGGCAAGATTTTAAGCTTTATACACTCAGATCCTTGCGGCCAGGTCCAACTGGACAACTGCAAAGTAGTAGTCATCTTCCACCCATGAAGTCATTTGGAGTCAAAAAAGCATGCAGAGATTTGAAGCCATTTAGCAACTCTGGGCAGAAACCCTGATTAATTAGAGACAGGCAAAGCAAATATGAAGAAGCAACCCTCTCTCTATTGCTTTACCACCGCAGCATTAGCTGCTTGCTTCTCCTTCAATTACTTATTTCAGAATGGTAACCAGAAGTGGCAACAGTTATTATATCCAGTGCAAGGATATATCCCATCAGCTATGCAGCACTATTGTAAGCCACCATGTGAGGAACTCTGACTCAGAGATGGAACCTGCCTCACTGGAGTACTTCATCTGCCATTTTTTACATCATTATGTTTTCTGAAGGCCCCTCAATTGCCTTTATGTCATATGATCGAGATGTCCCTGTGATTTGCAAGTGCACAATGCAAGAGGCGATAGAAACGCTAACGGCCAGTACAGATTGTGGTTCTATGTGTTTTCTGAACCACAGTGGCTTCAGAAGTAGTATTGACTTTAACATCATACTGGCACAGTAGGAATGCAAACCACTCACTAACCTACCATAACTATTTCATATAATGCTCCCTGAAAAGCTGACAGTAATTAGTGCACATCGTGACATGACTGCAGGCATAACAGCATGTCTGCATTTAACAAGTAGAGCACAAAAGCTAACTGTGACTTACTCATTAGAAAATTGGTTAAGCCAAAATAAAACAGATGTTAATATTTCTTCATAGATTTTATAGACAATATAATAACATTTATTATTTAATATTAGAACAACTTAACATAGTGAAGTTAAGACTTACCAAGACATATTATACAGACACTTTTAAATTATTTTTGAGTTATGCTACAACTTAAGTCAACGAGCTTTTATTTGTCTTTCTGAAGTAGACAAATTCCAAGCTCTCAAATATTTCCCATAGACTTCTGTGTAGATACAAGCATAAGTAAGCATAAATCAAGGAAGACAAGTCAATTTAATTTACAGACAGACAGCTCCTTAGTAGCAGACTGCAACTGTATAGCGTAACAGTCATTATTTTACCTTTGAAAGAACAAACCGGTCGTTGCTGGCGTTTCTGGGATCTTGCACTTTGTACCTCATGGTATGGAAAAACAGCACAGACATAATCTCTGCTGCACTGCAACATGATGTAGGGTGGCTACGAGTAAAGACAGACCCAAGATTACCACTTCTCATTATTGTTTGCTCAGGGCCATATCTTTAAAATATCACTTTACCAGTCCCCTACTCCTCAGCATTAAAATACACAGTCTGAAGTGCTTTTGATAACCCATCCCATCCACCGTCACCCCAATGCCAATTAGTTGTACTTTGAGACAAAGGGAGCCTTCTTATCTAGTTGAAGTGGATTTTGAAAGATAGACCCTGGTGACAGTTCAAGGCCATATCTTTTAGAGCTCTCTGTTCTTCTTCATGCCAAGGAACACCACCCTAATTGGTGGCTGTGAAGCACAGGAAGCAGTATGACCCTGATTTACTGGTGTAAACAGGATCATTCTTGACATCAGTGGCGGCTGCTGCTGAAGTACCGGAAAGTGAATGATGAACAGCGATAAGGTTATGGCTGCAGAAATCTGCACCAGCTCTGAAAATAACTTGCAGTGTCATCTCACTTTCTCTTGTACCAACGTTTATTTTTCACGTTTAACACGATACTCCTAAAATATTTGACCCTACTTGTAAAACAGGACAAACTTACTATGGAAGTGTCACATTTCGTTTCCCGCATGTACATTTACCATGCATGTTAGGATTAGACAACACTTTCACTAGAACTTTAATCAGAATATTCTCTTCTGGTAGTAATAAATCTTCCCTCCCAACATCCCCAACAACGCTGTAATAAGAGAATAAAAACATGCAAAACGCTAGCAAAATATGAATTACAGTTAGCATCCATCCCTTAGTAAGTACTCACACACAGGGAACCAAAAGAATTAGCTTTAAACCATGGTTCAAACATATTAGTAAATATTTATGTATTTGAGTTAATCAATAAGCCTTACATGCTTGTTTAAAGCTTTCATTCCTTTAATTTTATTAACTTTATACTTAACCATAGTTCTATGAACTCCTGGTCTTGGTAAAAAAAGTTTTAAACAACCTAAAATGGTAGCATGTGGAAATAAAAAAAAAAAAGGTAGAAAGATTTAATAAATTACCTGAAAATTGAAAAAAAAAAAAAAAATATTCTTGTTAAAACTACAGATTAATTAAATTACTTCCTACTAACAGAAATTACCCAGAATTTAACTACGTATCAGATATCAGAAATGATTCTAAAAGTAACTACAAAATTTCCCTTAAATACAGCCATCTTAACTACATCTACTGGTCTTCGATTAGCTCATACTTTTCTAATAAGTTCCGTTAAAAGAATTCCTTGTTAAGCCTAGCAAGCCTAGCCTAGTGTATTTGGATTACTCGTACAAGGGGAGAAAAAAAACCACAGCAAGTCATCGCCACTATTCTCACACAATCTTCCACGTTTTGTTCCTGACTGACAAACAACCTAGAACTTTGCGGTGGTAGTCCGATTAACACGCTCCTCTGCCAGATAGCTTCTATCGAAGAACTGCCTTACCTTTGAAATATAGCCCTTTAGTCAGAAACCAAACCAAAGTACATTAGAACACTGAAATCCTGGATCCACACAAGTCAAGAGTAAAATAATTATGCCAACATAGTTTTGTGGGGTTTTTTTATTACTCTGCATCAATTTATATTAGCTCCATCTACACGCTTCTACATGTTTCAACTAAAAAGAATAGTGGTGGAATGTTAAAATGGAATACAGAATGAAAGACAAAAGCTAAAAATCTGAAGGAGAATATAATCTGCAACAAGTGATCAAATCACACGCTATAAAACTTAACTGCCTCTTAAGAAACTCTTGCAACTTCCGCTTTTAAGAATTTAACCATCTAATTCTAGGAAGCCAGGCACTGTTTCAAAACTGCAGAAATTTATCATTAGCTACAAAGGAGACACTACCAGTTCCGATGAAAACGTCTGCACTACTCATCTAAAAGAAAATTTTCTTCCATGCTCAAAAGCAAGTATGTTCAATCTTTACAACTAACTTAATCAATTTTTTTCCCCACCTAAGGCATTTCAAGTACAATTTTTTTTTTCCAGTTCACTGAATTTTCCCACTACAGCTGGTAAAGTAGTCAAAGTGATATGTTTGAGCATCTTCAGGATCAGACTACCCGATCTTTTAGCTCTTGTCCAGACAAAGGCTGTACTTTCTTCAACAAGAGTTAGTACAAGTAAAGACTGCAAGAACTGGTGGGTCAGATCTACCACGGAACCACTTCTGTTGCAACATATACCACAGTTTACAGAACTTACTTCCTTGAAAGAAGTAGGCAAGTCCTGCTTTGTTTAAAGTGCTCTTATTCCAAGTATTTCCTTCAGTTTTACAAATTACACCTTTAACAAACACAAATTTCCTTAACAAAGTCAATGCAAGCATGACAATTGTTTTTATTAACTGTAAGCTTCTATTTAAATTTAACTTGCAGTCAAACATCTGTCTACATTTTTAGTGTATACTAGAAGTTTAAGCAAACCTTACTGTCTCATTCAGGTTTTGGGAAACACATTCACAATGTATAGACTGTTTTAGAAATGTATGTGATTTGCCTAACAGCGCAACAGACTCTGAATGCCTTTTTCTTTTAGGCACGTTACTACACCATCATTTAGGTAACCTAATCCTATTAAGAAAACATATGACTTGTCAACAGAATCTTCTCTCCAGAGCCCGTCTTTCGTAATCTGCTCATTATCAGGATGTGTAATAATTTCAGACTTCACACAACTCTACTGCTAGAATAAGCTACAGCGATCAATGAAATGCCCGCGTGCAAGAAGTACTCGGTATTGTAGCGTACATGAACCAGGAATAAAAAGCTTGAGTAACACTACTTTTACTGTTTCTTCATCAGTACGGGGAGAATGGTTTTACTATTGAATTTCATGGACCACAGAAGAGAAACAAAGGCTGTAGCAAGATCCTTATTCTTTAATAGCAAATCAGACAAAACGGAGAAATAATTTTATCTGTAGATAAGAAAACTGATACCATACATCTCTGTGGCCTGCTTAAAATACACACTAGAAGCTCAAGACTGAAGCCCAAGCCCTACGAGGTAGATTTAGCACAGTTTTTCTTACCTACGGTTTCACACAGGCTTGTGTAATACTGCCTGTACATTGTAGCTTTGAAACAAAGCAAGAATTAAGAGCAATTGTTGGGTATCCTGTACTTCTCTCTCCAGACTGGACCAAACAAGCTACAGCTTTGTAAAAACCCACTCCTACAGCTAGCTGAGAGGTTTCCCGTGTCCCAACACTGCATTTTACAGGAAGAACCAAAGCAACATTTTCATTTGCTGTATGAGAAAGGAACGAGTACAGTTCCGTTTCTGTATGCTTTGAGAAAGAGCCACGTGAGGTAGCCCATGCCAGACACAGGGTGAAAAGTGTAAGGCAATTCAAAGAAGAAGCTTTAAAATATTTTGCAGGCTACCTTTCTCCACACAAACCTCAGCTTCCAAAGGATTCCTTCAATTTTTTTTTTCCCCTCCAATCTCTACAGCCAGTCTCAAAGAGGCCCAAAGGAGGAAACTGCAACAGGGTGGGATAAAAAAAAAAAAAAAAAGCCAGCACTCTATATAGAAGCACTCAGATGTATTATTCAAGCAGAAAAAATAGCTTTAATTTTACATGAGTAAAAGCGGATTGTATGCAGAGATATTTTTCCATAGGTAAAAGCACGATCAAAGGAAGGATAACCCTGGAATCTGCACACATCAGAGCCTACGCTAAATCCTGTCCAGAGGCCTGAATAAACTGTCCATTTGAGACCGCGGGCATTTCACAGATAATCCCACTTGGGCTCGCCTGAAATTCTGTGCAGAATTAGTTCCAACTGACGGGCACGAAATGAAAAAGAAACCGCTTGCGCCTCAGGCACAAATTCTTTGGTTTTCAGTCCTGCATCAACTTAGCATTCCCGGTCTCTCTCCGCAGTCACAACACCCGCCAACCCCGGCGACCGACGCGGCCCGCGGCGGGGCGGCTGCCGCCCCCGGGTCGGGCCGCCTTTGGCCGCGGGAGCCCCACACCTCACCCACGCTCCTCGCCCGCGGCCGCCATTTCCAGATGCAGCACCTCCACATCAAGTAGCTTCGCGCGAAGCCCCCAACGTGCCGGCGGGTATCGGGGCGGAGGGGTACAGGAGATTTGGCCTTGACCCCCGCGGTATCATCCCTCCCACACACACCGCGCTCGGGCTTCCCATCCCCGCGCAGCGCACGTCCCGCCCCGGGGCCGCCTCAGCCCTCCCGCCCACCCGCGGGAGGCACGGATGGGCCCCCAGCATGCCCACCCGCTCAGCGTGCTGCATAACGGGCAGAAAACAGAGTGCAAGGGGGAGGGGATCCGCCGGTGTGTCCCCGGGAAAGGGGCTGAGGGAGCCCGGCACAGCCCCTCCCAGCGCCACCCCGCCTCGGCCTCGCCGCTGAACGGATGCACGACCCGGGATGCGGCAGCGCGGCTCGCCGGCAGGGCGGGCGCCGCGTACCCGCGGGCGCACCGCGGGGCCCGTCTGCGGCCATGGCTGGGACGCAGCCCGCCTGCCTCACTCACCCGGAGCCGGCCGCGGTCGTGGCCCTGATGGAGCTGATGCGGAGCCGGTTGGCCGTGTCCTTTAGGGCCTGCAGGGTCTGCTGATCGGGCTTGTGGTAATCCTCCATGGGGGCAAAGCAGGAGGGCCGCGGCGGCACCTGGGGCTGGGCAGGGACAGCGGCGCTCCGCGAGGGCTGTGGGCAGCGCGCCTCAGCCGGGCCGTGCAGCGGGGTCGGGAGAGAACGAGGGAGGGAGGGAGGGAGGGAGAGGGCGGCCGCCCCGCCTCCCGCCTGCGCCGGACCTGGCCGCGCACACCACCGCGGCCACCCGCAGGAGGGGAGGGGCGGGGCGGGGCGGGGCAGGCCCGGACGGCACGGCACGGCACAGCGCGCCGCGACAGCCCTGCCGGCGCCAGGGGGCGGCTCTGGCTGCCCGCCCTTGGCCGCGCGCAAGCGCCATTGGCGCCATTTCCCTTCCCCGCCTGGCAGCCGGGGAGAGGAAGGGGGCTCAGCGGCGGCCCTTCCCAGCCGTGCGCAGTAAGTAGGGGCGGTCCTGAAGCTGGGGGGCGGAACCCGCCGGGCTTAGCGGAGTGGACTCTAACTCACGTTTTTCCACCCTTCAAACCCTGTTCGATAAAGCTAAGTTTCGGAGGGTTTCCAGCTCAAGCCTGTTCGTGTCTGTAGAAGAGTGTCACTGCATCCACTGCCTCTTAACAGTAACCTTGTTCCTCTACGCAGTCAGGAGAAATACTAACAGAATTACCCTGTCTGGCTTCAAGAAATTATTCATATTTCTATAATATACGTTTAAAAATTTGACAACTACAGAGACTTTTGCATAAAAGATTGACTTCACCAGCCATCGATCAGTAAACACATTTTCTCTAGCAATTCTGAACACTATGACATTAAAGCTACAGACTTAGCTAGGCAAGTTATATATTTAATATTTGTTCTAGAAAGCTCGAGCAGCACTAGAAGTCACAATCTGAAAAAAAAAAATGTTCAAACGGACAACAAAAAAAAATCAAATACTTCACATCTTGCCCATGAAACCTGGTATTCCTGCACTGCACTCTCCACGTATTTCGGTGTTCTGTGCACTGGTAGTTTGTCCTGGAAGCTGTATTACATGATTTAAAAATACAAATATATTTTAAAATCTGTTTCACATGTAAACTGTTACATCTAGTGAACTAGTGTTATCATCATCTAATTTCAGAGGACACTAGTGATGTGTACCATTTACATTAAAAAAACTACACCTTTGTCTTCAAGACTCGGAAGACTTTGGGTTTCAGAAACAAAGGAAGCCACCTATATTTACAGAGTATCCATCCATCCTCACCTGGCAAATTGCAGCTAAAAAGTAACATGTGAAACTCTTAGCAAGGTAAGATAAACCTGTCTTCCATAAACGAACCAGTTTATTGGAAGAAAAAAAAGCAGACACCATTCCCTCAGCTTAACTGTTTTCTTCAACTGCTCCATCAGTTGTCTTTTCAAAAATACTTTTAATAAAAAACCTCAGAAGAAAAACTAGACTGGAAATAGGCTATATGCCGGGAAGAAGGAAAAAACGGAGCCAAACAACCAAACTTGACAGCAGCAAAGTGCAGAGTTCATTTGAGAGAGCACTATACAAAGGTTAGTTGCTGCAACTACCATTTGCCATGCTCCAATCTAAATTCTACTTTAAAATAATTAGGTAGGCCAAATACTTTATTTTCTTTTTGCAGAACGTTACCCAAATCTTTCAATTTCAGTAATACGCTTTGAAGTGATATGGACAATAAAATTGGGATATGGAAGAGCCTGATGAGAATTGCATAAGCCTTGGTTTAAGTTTAGGAACTCTGAAGACATGGCCTATAATGCCAAGAGCTTTGTAAGGGCAGAGCAATGCCCCCTTAGAGCAGAGCGCCAAGAACTGAAGTTGTTAATGCACTTCAAGGGTCATTGTGCAGATCCGCTATTGTCTCAAGGTACAGAAAGACACATCATATACCCTGTGACATGCTATGTCTAAACGGCAACTTGGAAATTAAATAATACTCGATAGCGAGAAGCTAGCTAGTCGTGTAGGAAATCATAGCAAAGAGATCCTAGCTGAGGAAACATAGAAAAAGGACTGCCAGACATGGTGGAAGCAACCAACAGCCATTCTTAGTAGCAGTCCCCACAATATTCCTGTTGAAATCCACTTTGGTTCAACAATACATGGACTTCTTTTGCCCTCTTGGAGCTATGATGCCCAAAGGAATATGGTCAGTAGGGGGACTATGAAAGATCTCAAGAGTTACAAGTAGCATCTACAAGAGAATTACTGATTTAGGGCTCCTTTTCAGATTTTCAACTATAAAACCTACCTCAATTATTGGAGAAGTAACAGTAAATTCAAACCTTAAGTTCCCCATAAAAGATCCTTAACTGAACCTTATATATGCTATATACCAGCAAATACCTTGCTAGGGATCTGGCTGTGCCATAGCCTCAAATAGGCTTAAAAATCAGTCTAATCTTGTACAGTGAGGGTTACCAACCTCTCCAAGCAAGTTACAAAAAACTTTCCCTCTTCTCCTTTGTCCTTCCTTGCATCGTTTCCACTACCTCGTAGCCTTTCTCAAGGCAACACCACACTTGATTCTGTCTGCAGCCATACGGTCAGATGGTAAGTCTAAAGTAGCTTGAGCCAGAAGTGCCGTCGTGGATCGAATCTCCTGATCATCTCTGCTTACTGGGCTTTGGCTTGCCCTGCAGAGCAGTCTGAGAGCTCATAAACTGGATTCCCGGGTGAAACAGAAGATTCAGCGTGAGAAAGCATCTAATACACTCCAGCCATTAATGAGTATTCAGTCCAACAGGACAGACAAGAGCTAGTCTGGAGCAGAATTCAAAAACACATATAGCGCGGATGTTGAGTCTTCAGCACTGTCTCGTGCCCTATAGACCTGCTATACTGGAATCTCCTACCTGCTGGTGTAGACAAAGCCACAGAACCACGTGACTAGCACAGCAGCATTATTAGCTTGAGCTCTGCTGCATACTAACTCATTAAGGGCAGTTGTTAAAATACTGGCTGTGCTAGGGAAGTGAATGGCAATTTTGCTATCACGCCTGCTTTTTAAACACTGTTCTTTAGACGGATATTGACATCTGGCTCAACCATCATCTCAGTGACACGGATAACTTCATATCAGTTGAGCAAGGTTAGGCAGGATAACTTGGTCTACCCTAATCTGTGGTTTAGAAGAGGTGCATGAAGTAAATTCTTCAAATGAGGCCAAGCATAAGTGAAATAATGGCTATGATGCCAAACTCCACAGTATTTAGCGTTGACTGAAAATACATTAAGAAAGCATGGCTGTACGCCCTTCCAATTTCAGCTGCAGACAATGTTTCCAAAAACTTCCAAAACACGTTTGCATCAGGAAACAAAAAGCTTATTTTAGAGATATGGGTACTTCATCTTTCTGGAAGGCTGGTAGTATCTATAAACACAGTAGAAAAATATCATAATGGTAGCAGGTATCATGAGAACAATCAAGTAATTTCTACACTATGTTTTTGCCTCTAATAGATTCATTTACTCCACATTTTATGTATATACAGTGTGATTAAGATGCAAGCATTGCCAGGCTGTTACTGTTTCTCTCTGCATACATCATTGATAGTGACAAAGTGAGATAACAGTCAACTAAAACAGAGTTCAGTCGCTCCGTGCTCCTTGAGTCAATGTCTTTTGTTTTCCCTCACCATTCTTTTAAATATACACTGACCAGATCATAGCCTCAATTTTGGCTTTATTGGTCCAGGCTGATTTCATTCTTTGGCTGATAAGTAAGGCCTGTGATCAAGTCTCTGTGATGACAGTGAAGATGCACTCTTGAATCTTCATTGCAAGGATGGCTCCCTAACAAACCGTCTCCCAAGTGTACTGTAGCAATAGCAATCTTATCAACTGCCTTGTCAGGCTGGACATACGGTGCTTTCTTTTTTCCCTCCCGTAAGAAAATAAGGGTGATGATCTGGATAAGACTGGTATTACTACGGCTCCCAACTCTGTCTCCTCCATTGTTACCTGGATGGTAGAAAGCCTCTAAGACAGACTTAGCTTAGATAATGCCATTGGGAGATTACTGCTCGCAACTCACCCTCCTTTCCCTGAATCCTCATGCTGCATCACTGAGTGCTTATTTATGGTATTGTGTTGTTAAAACAGCAGTTCAAGCATACACAGGATGAAATTCCACCTTGTGTCAGTGCCTCCACTTTGATCTACTGAAGCGGCATGTTATTTCTGCAACTTTGACCAAGTGTGATGGACTGTAAAGCAATAGCTAAAGTCACGGTATACGTTGTGTACAACAGTCAACATTTCTTCCGCATTCTTGGCATTTGCCTCTGAAACCACGTACAATATGATTAAAACAAGGATGCAAATGTATGGACAAACTGTCTTTCTTCAGCATGTACAATCACATCTCGTTAGCTTCAGTATTAACTACTAGACTAGACCGCTTCTTAAATACATAGACAGGACAACTGGATTTTTCCATCCCCTCTTCCACGCATTTCACAGTCAGGGCATTATGTGCAGTAGAAGCATGGAAGCTGAGCTATGGCTGTCATTTGCTGAGATACTGCAAAAATGCATTGCTGACATAAGTACATGCAACCCTGTTTACCAGAGCAGGAGCTGCATGCACGCAGCACTGCTGAAATTCAGGCCATTCAGCTACCATGGGACTATGTGCCCAATTTTGCCCTAAAAACTGTTCTCAAATTCCAACATCAAAGTCTAGTAGGAACACGGAGTGGTTCGGTAGCTCATCACCTACAAAACCCAAACAACAGTGAGTAGAGAAAATGAGTGGAGACATGGGAGGAGACCAATGGGCTGTGCAATTGCAGTTTAAGCACTGTATGGATTCCAAACTGAACTGCAATCTGCCGATCGCTGCTGGCACAAATTGTAACCTTGCTAGTCCTGAACATCTCCGTATAGTGTACAGGGTTTCATTTCATTTGCAGGGTACCTTAAAAAAGACAAGTTATGCGGTGGAATTCCAATCATTGTAGTCTGGTGTAAGAGAATGCAGTATATTCTCAGAACAAATCTGGTGCTGCAACTTTTCCAGAGATTCAGTCTATACCGTCACATCTTACTCAAAATAAATTCTGTTCTTTTGTCAGCGATAGCAAGTGGTTTTAGTTAAGCACAAGTGCACACTCAAGTAAACATCCTGTGAAAAAAATATTCAACAGGCTGTGAAATAATGATCAGCTCTGCAGTTCCCATTGGAGCATGAAAAACACTTTAAACATCCTTTAATTTCCATAGAACAGCAGTTGTCTCTGCTACGCAGGCTACAAACATGTATAACCAGCAACCTGGAAAATGCAAGGTTCTCATGCAGCACCTGATCCAGAAATAGCCAGACAGGGAAATCAATTCACCTTTGAAGTCCCTAAGAGCAAGACACAAGAAAAAGATACATACGTACATGCAGAATATATTCATAGTTAACTCAACTATAACCTTCTCCTCAGATACAGCTGACAAAGTAATCTGCGAAAGGAAAAATATTTATGGAAAGCTTCATAACAGAACAGACCATTTTTGAGCTACAGGCAGCCAAATGTTGGATAAAAATAATTTTAAAATCATAGTAATTTTTGTATTGCCTCTAAATAAAATGTCATTTAGTAAAAAAAGACTGGAAAACCAACCAAAATTTGCAAAGTTTCCAAAATATTATGGCAATTTTATGATACATGAGAAGTGGTCAGATTAAACCAAATAGGCCAACTAATTTGAGACTAGTTTTATACAAAGAGACTTTTTTATCTCTGTCTAACATGTAGCCTATCGGAGAAAAACCAAATCATTGCATGTCTTACACAGTTAAAAGGAATTCACTGTGACTGGTTTTGGTAATTGCTGTGCTGCTTGATGATATTTAGGGAAGTATTTCTGCTAGCAATACAACAAAATTACATTATTTAAACTGAAGTTTGTAATGCTAATACAGCAATATTTGAGGGTATTTGGATTAGTTTAATTTAACCGATTGCTAATATTAATATTATTTACACAATGTTTTGTAAATTTACAAACTGTATTTTTGCTTGTTGCAATTTCTTCACATCATCTGTTAACATAAACATGATATACTTATGTAGTAGGAGTTTGAGGCATTTGACTGCATCTATGCTTGAAAGACCTACTGAATACATAAATGTTCCACAGTCACTTCATCACATTTGCTTTCTCTATTTGATTCTTAATAATCCAGCTTCCATAACACTTACTCTTCAAACAAGCTGGGAAGTTATTAGTCGCTTTAAGACTCTGTTTAAAGGAATATCTGTATTCAAATAACTGAATTTGGTAAAATTAAAAGAGTAAAGTTATCATCAATAACATGCTAAAATAAATCTCTGAAACAGCAATGCTTTCATAGGTTGTGTAAATTTAGAAAGAAGGTAGGAAAGACAGCTATTATGACCAAATAAAGCAGGATTTATTTGTGCTGTAATGTGTATGGAAAGAAAGAAACTGAAAGAAATTTTCTTCAGCTTGTCCTCTGCAACACGCAGGCTTTGACTATTCTCACCCTTTGAAAGAACAGCTGCATTAGAAGCCCTTCAAGAAGGAAACTCTTCAAGAATGGATGAGATGGATTTATGCCAAAGCATTCTCTAATTATGCAGACCATTATGCATCATCAGCACATCCCTCCACATGTGCAAAAATACGGTGACTCCAGCGATACATGGAACAGGTTGTTCAGCTAGTCTTCAGTAATAACAGTATTTAGCCACTAATGAATTTAAAGTAAAAAAAAAAAAAAAAAAGAAAGAATTAAAAAAATCTCCAATTTCTGTGCAACATAGCATCAAGGATTGCAAGAAATAATGATACCTACTGCATGGGAACAGATATAGGTGTAGTAGTAAGATCAGGCTATCTTTTTTTGTCTAAAATGAAGTTACAGGTAGAGCTACATCATGGGCCCAGGCTCAGTCACTATGTGGTATGCAATCTACGTTACTTTCACATACATCTTTTATCTTAGTAGTTTCCTTCAAACAGCTATCCTCCTATCTGCAGAATATTGATTTATGTTTATTTTCAACCCCTTATTAGAAGTACTGCATGTGTTTCTAACCAAGCCTTTGGGTTTTCTGTAAGGGCTTCTGCTGTAGCAGGATTTTCCTGTTCAGTCATTGGAAAGCAGAGATCTCTCCTTATAATGGGTGCTCTGTGTCTTCCATCTTGAAGATTACACCAGGAGCAGGGCTTGCTGTAAACCACAACAGATTCTGTACACATCCGAATCCTGTCAGCTTTACTTTCACCCTTGTATCTCAGTTCTTGGGGTAAGTTTAAGATAGCAGCAACTTCCTTTACAGCAATGGGAGAACTGTGTCCCCAGAGAACAGAAGCTAATTTATTTGATGCTTAAGAAGTAAACTAGAGAAGGCACTTAGTATTATCCATAATTCCTAAGTCTACATGAGAAAGTCAGATGGATAACCTGCTAAGCCTTTCCCATCCCTCTTATGAAGTAAAGCAGGATGTACAAGCCATATGCCCTCTGAATTAAGACCACATGGAGTTTTGCATACATGAGACAGGCTGGGAGATCTTTGCTCTGTAGATGCTCTTCAGGCTTCTTGACTTATTTATGAGCAGAAAAGAAACACAACTTGTGCACTTTCATCACATACCTGCATGTTTTCAAGTAAGGCCTAAGGGCAAGTACTTTCATTTCAGCCAGCATATAAAGAAAGCTTATTCTTTCGTGGTTATATTTGCCAAGGTTGATTTTGTAAAATGGAGCTTCTTGAATTTTAAAGAATGGATTATGGCAGAAATATTTTTAAAGGTCTATTTAAAATGAAAGATAAAGGGCAACTAGGTATGAGCAGCCTTGTTCTATGTAGCAGATTTTAAGCTGTAACGTGAGGCCATCAAGCAGATAAAATTAGGTACTGCTATGTATCAGCCAACTCCATTATGCTGCTTCATAACTGGAGGTTAAAAAACCCCATAGCAGACCTGGCAAATTATGTATTGCTCAAGAATTAGAGCACGGAAATCATGCCTAACCAGTCTGTTTTTGAACACACCCTGAAATATTCTGGATTCTTATTTGAGCTTTGGGAATACCTGAAGACGACATCCAGCAGCACAGAAACAAAGCTGTAACTTAAATTCGTCCGTGCTTCAGGAATTACCTTCACAGGCCATACTTGTGTCTCTACAATATTCCCTTTCACATTTACTTACACCCTTTTGCTATTCTTTCCCTTGTTCACTTCTCAGGTATCTTCTATTCACTGGTCCTTCACCTTTCATTTTATTGCAAGTGCTCTTTCAAAAATGCAGCAACTGATACAAATACTATCTCTTCACTGCCCTCTTCTCCCAATTCTTTTTGAACCTAATTAGGAGTCCCATATGAAGCAGGATTCTAAGAGGAAGTGAAAAATTGTTGCATAACTGACAAGGATGAGCTTTATGGTTAATGGCAGTATTTCAGTTACAGGTCTATCACTGAAGTCTAACTCTCCTAAATTAGTAAGTCAGTTCAAAAGTAAACCCCTCAATCATAAAAACTGGAAGAGAGAAGAAAAAGCTGATTCACACTTGAAGTTGTGCAAAGATAGGAGAAAAAAATTCCACTACAGGGCACTGAAAAGAACTTTCAAAATTGTTTAACATATGTTGTAACTTCTAATCTTTTGAATTTCAGATTAGGTCACTAAACTTAGAGAAAATTTACCTCAGCTATACTGAAGACCGTATTTAGTGATTTGACTCTATCCTGTTCATAAATGAAGCAGCATTGTATGAATGACAGGTTTCTTATCCTCTATACTAATGTTAACCCCCCCCGGTATCTTGTGTATCAAGAATGAAGCGTAGTTGAATCCTTACCAAATATGAGTCCACTGACTTCAATTGAGTTGGCCCATGAACACGAGCTACAACTTCATTTAAAAAGCCAGTCGTGTTATTTCATTCTGCAAGCCTGCAAATAAAATTTGAATTTTAGTGGATGAGTTCTAGGAAGCCTAATGCTTACTACTTGATTCCATCTAGTGCTGTATCACCATCGTAGTAGGGATTGACTTTATGCTCCCATGCACTCTCAGAAAACACTACTGTAGAGCACACACTACCAAGAGAGAAAAGGCCAAAAAGATTTTGGTCTGCGTAAGTTTTTTGTACAGTGCCTGGTTTAGCTGCAGCTACACATAGTAAGTCTATCTGTGGATTATCTTAATTATCCACTAAGTATTATCTTCTTTCCAAACCAAAGGGGAGCACTTCATAGGAATAACAGTAACCAGGAATACCTGGATCCAGAGAAGACAAAAAGGTTAACAGCATCAACACTGAAAAAAAATACTTCCTCAGTATTGACCAAACAGGCAACACATCTAACATAGAATTTAAAGTTAGATTCTAGGCCTTAGCTGTTTCTACTTTTTCTCAATTATCTTACAGTAAATCCATTACTCCTGTACTTGTTTTGTATGGTAGTCTTCTATTAGAAGAATCTGCTTTTGTATATAGTACAGGAGTCAGTTCGATATTAACTACTAGAGCAAACACCATCATTCAGTGGCCTCTCCTGACATTTGCTATGCCTCACAATCTCTAACTCTTATGGGTAGCTAGAATGGGAATAAGCATCTAGCTAAGATTAAGGGATTTTGGCATAAGGTATTGTTTAATTTAAAGATCTGTTCCAACAGAAATTCGGCTATGGTTTTCCTCCTCATCAGCTTCCCTGTTTTACTTTGTGAAATTTGGATCGATCAGTTGCATGATACCAATCAGATATGGTAAGAGGACAATGCACTTTCCGACATCTATGATCAAAGACCAGCACTGGATTATCATATGCCATGTCTAGACAGATGAGAGGGGATACCATAAAAAAAAAAAAAGTGATAAGGAAAGGCACTAAAACCAGTTACAGCTGTACTTATAAGACAGTGACCTTGCAGCTGCATTTCTTAATGTGAAAGGAAATTGGTCTGTTTATCAAATTCAAAATGCAAGCCTGCTTACAGCAATACAGAGGATAGCCAGAAGCTGTTACAAGTGACAGATGCTATTCTCAGCTGTCCTTCAAGCAGGCATGCTGCATTTTCTTTACTGAACAAATGCAATTGGTTTTTGCCCCAGTATGAAGTAAGGAGTTTGAGTTTCTTCTCTGGAAAATATTAACCCTAAATAAAATCTGAACTTACCCTTCTAGCAGGCTACTAGAGCTCTAGAAATAAAAGGAAACATTGGAAGATTTTTAGGAGGTGCTGAAACAATTGTTTTGAAGTTTTATTACAAAAATATATCTGCAAACATACAAAATTTTGGATGAAAAAATGCTCATTCTTAAACATTTACGCAATAACTTAATAACTGCAAACATACATAGGTGCTATAAAATCCATACCATACCAAAAACATTAATGATGCAGTATCTACATTTATTGACTTACAATTATTCTCATTCCAGTTTCCAGAAATCTTTCCTGAAGCTCCCCTTCCCCATGGTCTTTGTATTGAAAGAACATGCAAATGGGTACAACTGGTGCATCCATGGAAGTGATAAAACTCAGAAATTACTAAAAGCATGTAATGTACATAAAAAAACCTAACTAGCCATATGCCCATACACTGAATAGATAAAAATAAATACACTACCAAATCAGAGATACTGCAGTTTTTCTAACGAAGTGAACGGAAGATATTGCATCTTAACATTTTCATAACGTTGCCAGACAAAACTGAGGTGACATATATTGCACACATTCCTCCTGTTAAGATATGCTGTACAAAGCAACCCAAATACCTGGCAAAAAGGTGGCCGGTTTGTTTAGAATACTTTTAAAAACAAGACGTCTCAAATTAGTTTGTTTTCAAAAATATTTCAAAAATTATATCAGTGACTACACATGGCATAATGGGTTTCAGAAATATACCAAAATGAAGCAATTAGAAATGCAAGCAAAAATGAAAAACATCCAGCAGTGAGTGTTTAAATATTATATTGAGTATTTATACACAGAATTAAACATTTTATATGAAATCAAGATGAATCACTTGAATTTTTTTTAACTTTATTCAATCATTCTGCAAATCTTGTTTAATTTGGAAAGATACACTGCTTTTAAGTTAATAGCTGTTAGGCACCTTTCATATAAACTTTGCATTGTTAAATAACGGCAGATAAAGTCTAACTACAAAACTGAGAATTTTGATTTTCCTGAACTATTCAGCAGCTGTAGGTTTTAAAACTGTCTTTGATTACGTTTGAGTTTGGCGTTTTTTTTTTTTTTTAAGTGACTTAATGCTAGCCACAACACACATGCTTAAATAATACAATTAATTACTTTGGGGAGTACAGTCTAAACTAATGATCTTTTAATTCTCAGAACTAATAGGTAAAATTCCACTAAGCCAGTAATTTTACAAAAAAAAAAAGTGTCACTTGAAAATGGTTACAATAATTTCCTGTGATGACCCATGGTAACTTGCTACGCAGTAGTTATCCTTACATGCGGATAACACTAATCAAGCACTTCCGCAAGCTAGTAATTTTAGATTTATACAAAAAGTTAAAATAATCAGGAAAAAAGTTAAATAAACACAGTCCACATTTAAAAAAAAAAAATTCAAGTTTTACACTGTAGTTGAGCCTGTGTTTTACAATGCAACGTAACGAGGTTTGTCTGTTAAACCCACTACCCTGGCACTTGTCATAAATCTCTACGGTGTATTGCATGACACCTAGGTTGGTTCCAGTGTCTGTTGGCTACACATAGAGAGTGTAGAACAAACGTGTGCAGGTGTTCGATCAACAGGTTTGCTTGTTGTAAAAATGTCTGCCTAGTAACTATGATTTCAACTCTGTTTCTCTTCCAATTCATTTTGAAAGTTGGGGGCGGGGGGGAGGTAAACCAATCATGTATTGCTAGTAGTACACTACAGAACCAAAGTAAAGTAAGGATCTGCAAACTGCTGGGGGGGGGGGGGGGGGGGGGGGTGTCCCCCTGGACAGCTAGAAACAAGTTAAGGATATTCAAAGTAGAGTCAAACTCTCGTAACAGCACTGCTACTCTAAACAGTATTACTTTTGTCAACTGCATATGACTGAAGAACTCAAAATACAACTCCTTCCTATCATTTCTACAGACCTTTGGATACGACTGAATTTAGCAAACAGTACAAATATGCACTATCAGCTTCCAATATTTCTATTCTTAGAAACTTTTATCAAATCTTCCTTTGAAGAAACCAGAAGCTGTCCATAAGAAGTGAGAAGTTACAGACTTCATCTTCGCTAAATCCAGATAAAAAGCAACTCTCTATTTGGTTTAGGCTATCCATTTTTGTTCAGACGAACTGCTCATTGGTTTGTCCCTTTTAGTGAAACTTTTTCTAAAAAACCCAACAACACAAATTAGTTTTGACCTTAGATCTATTTGAGTTATTTTTTATGTGCATACACAGTATTATAACTCTAGAATTTACGTAGAAAGCTCCGATCTTCCTTAACAAGGCTGAGTTTATATTGCTGAATTCAAATGCTACCATTAAAGCCAATATATTTCTTGATGAATGTGCATGACACTAGCATCTTTCCCTGAATCTTGCACATTTTTCTAACAAAATACTATCTATTGGAACTGGAAACACTGAACTCAAAGGCTGAGAAGAGCTTTTCAAGAAGGCAGGTAGTGCTAAACAAAATATATTTTCCACTAAAAAGCTATGAAAAAAACTAAAATAGATCAAATACATAAAAATGTAAATATCTGTGTATCTAAAACATACCGATTTGTGAACAAGTCACAGTTAAAGCTCAATTACTAGTTTCCAATGAAATGACCATGCACCTTGACTACGTCAACATTAACTAATCCTTAGGATATATATACATACATATATGTTGTAAGGAGCCAAACAATTTTTTTCTTCATATTTCAATAGTGCTTGAGGGAAAAGAAAGAAGCAGTGCATCATAACTCACTACAGATTATCTTTTTACTCAATAAACCAAAACTTTTCTACTGGAAAAGCATCCTTTAAAACTACTATTGCTGGAGAAAGGTGGGATCTGAAGTCTTATTAATTACCTTTGCATGCCTTTCAGAAATAAATACAACCCGTGGGTAAACCAACACGGCAGCATAAGAAACTATAATTAGAAATTTTCTGATTTCAAATGGGAAAGTATCCAGTTAAATTTTTACAGTAGTGAACAGTGAATTACTAAATCACATATAAGGAGTGATAACATTTTAATTAGATAAACTTCAGACTATGAAGCGTGCACTAACAGTTTGGGGAGAGAGCAACAGAAGAAAAGGATGCATTTGTTCCCCATCTGCACGGTTTTCAACACTGCAGTTCCAACCCTACTGAGGAATGAATGCCAACTATGACATGGTCCATTCTTAAGCGAAAAGGGAAACAAAGTATTTAAATTACATCCAATGCTGCTGAACAGGAAGAGGGTCTTCCAGCAGTGGTCTCTTAACTATAAATTTAAAACAAGCGAACTTCAAGATGCAACAGAACTACTCTGTTGCCAAAAAAAAAAAAAAAGTAATGCTACAATCACTGAGGATTTTGCATACTTCAAATTTTGCCTTTTTAAAGAAAATGGCCTTAATCACTTGGATACCTGTTTAATGTCAGCAATGCAGAAGCAAATAAGATAAATGGAATATTTAAAAGATGAATTTATGTGCATTAGCTAGAGACTGTCAACATATTGAGCAAATCACATTTATAAACCTTTTGTTAAAGATTGAGCTCCAGAGGCCTGGCTTCCAGATCCGTTCCTTCCCCACACCTGCCAACTTAATCACAAGGCATTTTGCTCTCCTTTTCCTCAGTCCTTCGAACTGGGACGAGGTTCCCACAACTGAATTTTGTTTTGGTGTGGTGTGGTGTAGTGTACTGTACTGTACTATGTATTTGCTGGTTTAAATAGTATTGAGTCTGTAATCCTTGAACAGTGAATACAGCTAGGAGTGAAAGCCAGAGCAAACATTTGCACATTCACTTAATGCTAATGAGAGCTCAAATGCAACTTAATTGCCCTCCCCAATAAAAACAAAAGGTTTGCTGGTGATGATCACAGTGAAAACCTAGATCGCTTCTGAGAACATTACTTTCATAAGTATTTAAGGAATAGTCTTTCCTAACAGGTTCAAATTCAAGAAGTTGAAAATTAAATATTCTTTTACAAAAATATTGGTTTTATAGACAAGGCATAATTGTTTCTAAAATTGATATATTTTAAGTAGATTTAGCTTCTATTATAGCTTAATGTTGTCTGTATTCTTGGTTAGGACTTGCAAGTAGACTTCATGAATAGTGCTGAGAAAATGGGAATCATTCTGCAGGGAAAAAAAAAAAAAACCAACACATTAGAAACATTAGTAAAACTATGCAAAAAAAGTTTACTTTAATGCCATTTAAGTTGCGCGTAAGGATTCCTTGTAGTGCTAGCTATCTGAGAGCTAAGAGAAGGGAACTAGCTGCATGCTTGTACAAACAGCAATGCTTTTTGGACAACATACAGCCTTTGAACCTTGAAGCTGGTAAGATAGCTAAAGGGATCACTAAGCACACTGGATGCTCAAACAAACAGAACAGGGGTCACTAGGTCAGCCTCAGCCGCATAATTTCACCTCTCTCCAGAGTCCAAACCTTAGTCTTAAACACAGGGAATTCCATCCTGTGTACAGGCCCCCAAATAAAGTCTGCATGAGTGTCAGAAATAATGTTACTTCTGTCTGTCAGACCAGCCTGAAAGGGATTGCAGTGTGTTATACAAGAATTCTCATGTCAAATGACCGGGAAGTGAATTCATTTAACCTACAGACAATATTTAGAAATACTTCCTGAATTTAATTCCTTCAAATGTCAAGTTGACAAAACTGGTATCTAATCACCTAGCTTGAAGATGTAATATTCTTTTTACAAGATCTGCATAGCAAATTTGGTATCCTGCTTGAAGTGCTGTGCAAGTACTCCCATGCTGCAGGGTATGCCTATTTTGGTCTTCATTCAGCTACTTGTCTATATTCTCTATAAGAGAAGATTAGAGACAAATATTCCAATCGGCTCTCTGAAGTCACCACAATGATGTTCTTCAGACTGCGGGGTGAGAATCGGTGCGCTATGTCTCTAATGAGAATAAAACTTCTGGCAGTTGAGCTCAGTTGCAAGACTTAGAAGTAAGCTAGTTTAAGTCTTTCAAGAGGAAAAAAAAAACCAAAACAAAACACAAACACACACCAATACACAAAAATGTTGTGCAAAAAGGAACAACATAGTTATAAATCAGGCAGCCTAGCTGATGATGGGATCCGGTACTGGCCCTTTTTGGTCCTAACAACTTTATCGCTGGGATGATATGGTTTGCTATTTTTAGACTTGCATTCTGGGTGTAAGCTCTACTAACATCAGCATGGAGGGGACAAGAGAATTCTGAGTTGACGAAGAACGGTTTGTCATTCATGGCAACTTCGCCGTGACATTAGAGGTCAAAATGATCTCACTGCATGGCTACTCCCAACATCACAGACTTAATTCAACTGAACTTTTTAGTCCCTAGAAATAGCGGAACTAGAACTTTGCATTTTCCATTTCAAAGACGCATACTTCAGTTAAAGATCAGGAACAGTTCTAGGGAACTGGAATCATAAAAGTTTTCCTTGGAAAAGCAGGAACGCTTACAAAGACAACAAAACCAACCCCCCCATCCCCATACCAGGGCTTCTACTAGTGCAACTTTTTCCTCACTTGTCCACAAATTCATATGGATGTGAAAGGACACATCTGATGTACAGCTCAGTCCTTCCAAGTCCTCCATCTCGCAACCAAAAGGAGCAAGCTGTGCCATACTATGTGTACAGTGCGGAGTAATCTACCCCTTCCAACAGAAAGGAACAACTTTTGTAATGTTTCAGGGCAAAAGGCATTATAGGGGTACAGAATTTCTCAGTACTGGCTACTGTACTTGGAACCCCATCCCTCAGAAAATGAGCTCTGTAAAGACAGGACCTTTATTAGATGTATCAGTGCTTCTTGAAGCTGAGACCTACTGAGAACAGTAGGAGGTATAGGCTGAATTTCTGTTATTCCAAGTGTTAAAGGCGAAGAAGAATTGGCTTTATTCTCCACTTCAGTAGCTTTTGTAGCTGATTGCTGAAAAACACTAGGAGACAGGAGGATTGAAGGCGTTACTGTAGTTGTGGCTGTAACAAACTGCGGAGGTGCAACCTGTAAAAGAACAGAAAATTAATAAGCATCGTGTCCAGTAAGAATGAATGCTGTTATAAAGGCTGGAGAGACGAGCATAAAAAAATAAATAAATTGTAGCCACTATTATTCAGTCAGATATTACAGAATAGCTGCTCTTAATGAAGAAATATCTACCTATGAAGATTAATATCAATAGTAATTCTCATTTTAAAAGCTGAAGAAGGTAACAGTCTTCAATATTCTTGTATGCAGACTCCTTCCTCCTCATGTGGTTGCCACCTTCCAGAATTTTTGAGGCATAACACATAGAATAAGATGAGCTTTTCACCTAGGTAATCGAAGGAGCCTGTAGTTGTTTTGCCACTTACTGTTTTCCTTAGGAGTTTACAGAAAGGCTAGTCCTGCTTTCCATCCCCTTACTTCTATGGTCTCCAACAAAGACACTTATAATTTAAAGTAAAGTATCTCAAAGATATTTAAAATGACTGATGAGTTATAATTAAAGCATTGTAGTACATTGAAATATTCTAAGTGCATTTTCCCTTGGGGGGATGCGAATATTTTGAGGACCATCTTCCCACCTCATTCTTCCACAGGTCTGTGTCCATTTCATTACAGAAATCCACACGCTGCCTCTGCCACTTTTCCTTTTAAACATAAATTGCAAATGCATAGGAATATTATATTTGCATAAAGTGGACAGGAATAAACATCAGCTTTGAGCAGCTCTTGACATCTCCTGATAACTGCAATTATTATTCAGTATGATAATCTACATCTTGCTCAGGCTTCCAGAATGACCAACATGGTGAAAAAAAAAAAAGAAAATAAACAAGCCAATCTCACTCAAAAGAAAGCAAGACTAAATGTGATATGTAAAGATGTTTGATACGTCAGCAGAAAGAGTTCCCCTTGGATAATCAAAAATCTTCAGAAGAAAAGAAACTGCAAAGCCATCTAAAGGTAACACGTATATAACAACATCAACAACAGTAGAACTGGCAAATTGATTTTGTTATAGTCAAAACTGTGAAGACTTACAGCGTGGGATTTCAGCTGAAGACAACGTGTTTAAACCAACAAGTGTAGTTTACCACACAACATGCACGTGTTTCTTAAAATTCCAAAATCCATGTAAAATGCTTTTATTTAGATAACTATTTACCAACTGTGTCGTGAACAGACTGTATAGCTTGTCTTATAGCAGGCCAGTAGCTAAAACAGCATTTTACTTTAAGCAGGACCATTTTTACTGCCTTCACAATCAGATCTGAGCATGCTACTAAAACTGCTTCTATGTAGTGCAAGTTGGACAAGACTGAGGCAACTTAGCAGATTTGAAAAAGGAGGGAATGGGTAAAGGAAAAGTAGAATTAAATTACAGATGGCATCCTGCAAAGAATACATAACAAAAAGGCAATTAAAAACAATTCTTGAAGACTTGACTAATACCAGTTATTTTTTTAACTGCAACCTGAAATTTTATATTGACGTTATTTTGAACTGTTATTCAACGGCAGTTCTAATAAAGTTAAATCTGTATTCAGACCACTAAAACTTGCTATTAGAAAGTTTTGCAGTAACAATGCTTGTTATTATTTTCTTCCTCTATCTTCCCTTTTTTTTTTTGCATGGTGTCTTTTTCATAAAATACAAGGTACCTCAGGAAAACTGGAAGGGACAGCAAGGCAAGGATTGCATTTTGTGCCTCTGGGGTGCTTAAGGTAGGGCTAAGGCTAATAGACCCTACTGCAATATTATAGCATTAGTGCTTGCTTACAAGTGCTTGCCTACTGCTTGCTTACAAGATAAAAAAACCAGTTCAAATGGTACAAAATGAATGCAAGATTGCAGATCCAAAATTGTATTCTCATTTCTGCATTAGCATCAACAATAAGAGGCACTGTACGACAAAAAAGTGTACTCATTCATAGCAGTCTACAGAAACTCCCCCTTGCTTCAGTACAGCATGTTTCTGCTCCGTAACAGCACCTTAAATATGGCCAGTGGACAACGACTATTTGAGATACCAACTGCTTACCACAGTTTTACACTCCCTCCCTCCCCCCCCCCCCCCTTTTTTTTTTCCTTTTTAAGAAAACCCACAAACAATTAGCAGAAGTATTTACTCACTTACTTGGCTTGCTTTAGACAAAGTCTTCGGCTGTGGAAATACTTCTGATTCCTTGTTTTGTTGTACAGTCTAAGTTAAAAAGAAAGCATAATTCACAAGTTAGCATCCATAGCTCAATTTCCAGTGGTGGTTCTCTGTTTTTATGAAAGCACAAAAATGCAAATTTCAACAGATTTTAGGTGTAATTCAATCCATTTTGTAAAACTGATATAATCAATGGGAAGTAGGAAAAAGAGGACAGATTTGAATTTATGTTTTATGCTTTCAATATTACAGCCAACCTGTAAAGGCATAACAAAACACTTCTGAGGAAAGACTACTACAGTGGAAAAAAAAAATAATCTAAACATTAAAACACTGAAACTGGGAACAAAACAAATGGTACAAAGTGAAGAGTTCAGTACCTTGTAATCAGTTTGGTAAATTGCCAGGACGGTTAAATTCAGTATTTTTTTCCTAGGAGTTTGATCTAATCACCTCCACAAAAATTAAATGCTGTTTTCTGCTAGAATTTCAAAAGTATTTTATATCTCTACAAACAGCATCCAGATATTTCTTTAGTCAGATTTCAAGACTATAATATAATAAAATTCAAGTATTATAAAATATTAGCAAACACAATAAAAGGCATGTAGATAAGGTACTTTAGTAAATTCCTGTGGCATTCTTCAAAAGGCTTGTTATAGCCATTTGGAATACCTCTTGGCAACGCAGAACAGGAAAAACCCTTCGCAGCAGACAGTACTTAGCTTACTTGAACTGCAATGAAAAACACTCAGGGAATTGATAGTCCTTAACGACAAAAATAAAATTAGCTTTATGAAGTGGTAACAAGCACAAGATCAAATTCTTACACTCTAATTACAGAAGAGTTAAGTCTTTTGCTAGTTTAAGAGTATATTTGGACTATGGAGAATTTTTTCTAATTAAAATATGTACACACAGTGGACATGGTGGAAGGCAAAAAAGGCTGTAAGACTGGCATATGAAGAGCTAATGCCCAAGGCTATCGAGCAGACGTTAAACAAACACAGTCAAGGGCAGTTATGGATAAACCCAGCCAGCTTTTCTAATAGCTCAAAGATGTCACAATCTTCAGTTGTTTCTGTACCAAGGTTTAGTAGTACACGAAAGAAAAATACTGCTCAGAATGTACAGTTCTTCAATACTAGATCAAGATAGCTGCTCAGTGCTGCACTTGGACCTCCTCCTCCCTCTGCAAAATGAATCGGTCCAAACATCTCAGAAAGGTGATCGCTAGTGAAATAATCCTAGCATGTAGCAGTCACAGCCTTCTTGAAAATTTTCAACAACAGCAGATTAGAAATAAGGTAATTAGAAAAACAGCATAATGAAAACACACCCATTTCTTCAACATTAACACAGGGATAAGTCTTCTGAGGACAGAAAAGCAACACTTGAAAAATACACGGTAGTCTAAAATAATGCTTAGGACAAGTTACAGGCTGAAGAGTTGAGCTTTTGATTAGATCTCTTATGAGTAAGTCATCACCATATTCATAGCAAAGAGTAGCAGCTGAGCCAGACAGGGCTACCAAAGATCTTGTTAAAACCCAGTGGCCAGCACTGGATAATAATTAACATTAGGAAATTCATGCAGATGTCACTGTAAGTAGTTTTGTTTGATGTTTTTTATTCTTGCATTATCATTGTACCCAAGATGCAAGAAGACACAATCCAACACTGGCTTAGTCGGCATGAATGTAAATAAAATAAAATAAAATAATAATGCAACAAAACAAAGAGAAGTCTTTGGATAACCTCAGAGGTGGGCTCTACAGAAAGTTGCTCCCTTTGGAGAAAAAAAGAAATCCAATAACCCAAACCCTTTAATGTCTTTACTACTCCAGCAGCCAATTATACAGCAGAGCAACACTAATTGCTAGAAAATAATTTACAACACAAAGCCACACACATTAACCTTACAGAGTAGCAATGACATTTTCACCTAGTCTCTCAAAACCAATTTACTGCTTTGGCTTATATTAAGGCATAGACAATAGATTCTCCTCCAAGAAATAGAAAGTTTGAGAGGTC
Source organism: Mycteria americana (assembly GCF_035582795.1). Taxonomy (NCBI): domain Eukaryota; kingdom Metazoa; phylum Chordata; class Aves; order Ciconiiformes; family Ciconiidae; genus Mycteria; species Mycteria americana. The sequence continues at coordinate 26,370,081 of NC_134375.1, read as the reverse complement.
CTTTGTAAGCGCTACTAGGATAAAACAAACCACAGCGGTCAATTAGACAAAATGAATCAGTTTACGATCCATTTTGCTAAATAACTAACAGCATCTCAAGGTAGCCCACAGGCATCCCCAGCAGAAAGGGGTCAAAACTGAAACATCCAAAGCAAAATAACCAGAAACAGGAAACTGTTAGTTTTGTACCTTCAAAGAAGGTACAGGCTAGACTTGCACAGCATCAGCTCTAATTACACTGATCAGTCTGTAACCTTCTGTCCCTTCTCAGATCATCAGTTCCTAGCAGTATTTTTCTGACACAAGTACAGATGAATTCTATAGGACTTATTCATCCCCTAACAGCACCAGCTTGAAAATCCTCCTCCTCTACAGACAGGTCTGTCACTCATAGCAGATGTTAATGATGTAAAACTAATGGAATTGGATTTCTAAGTTAGCAATTCAATCAATATCACACAGTGGAAGTCCTTAATTATTTTTAAAAGGCTAATATATAACAGCACATTTTCCAAGAGAAAATACACATAGTCTAAAAACAGTCTAAAGCTTCATGGATATAAAAACCCACAGAATACCTGAAGGGGAGAGATTATCTTGCTGTTCGAGGCTGATGGCTTACTGTGAGATTCTTTGAAGCTTTCTGGTGTTGCAAGTTGGCCAACCGAGGCAGAGATGTTTGGTGTTAAGGAAGTCTTAGTGAGAGACTGCTGTTGCATTTGGTCATGCTGTGGGGTCAACCTGAGTTTCTGGAGAAGATCAACACTTGTATGGGATGTATTTGAGACAGTTCCTGTATTTGTTGATGTCAAGGGTGCTATAAGCTGGCTTTGGCCAGCCATTAGATTTTGTGGAGCATGGTTCACTTCAGATGGCAGCTGATTCACTAGTGGGGATATCTGCTTGGCAGCTTGCCGCATAACGTGCATTATACTGTTGTTTTGTTTTAGGCCAGGAAGCATCTGAGCAGGGGCAGCTTCCATTGTCGAGGCTGAATTAAGAACAGGGCTTAAACGAACTGAATAGCTTGAAACATTTTTTACATCAGGCTGGGAAACTGAAGCTGGAGGTATTAGCATAGGTGTTAAACATTCCTGCTGATTCAAAGGATTGGCACTGGTTTTAACGCTTGGACTTTCAGATTTCCCTAGTGATTGTTGTATTACTGTTGACTGGTCAAAGGGAAAAGGCAAGAGCAAACTGTGCTGCTCTCTGGAAGAGGTGTCAGTCTGCAACTTTTCCATTCTCTCTGGATTGGGATACGGAGCTGCAGGCTGTTCCTTTGGTACAGAGGTTCCAAACAGTTCCTCCAAAGTCAGATGCTTCTGCCTTGACTGAAACAGCTAGAAAGAAGCAAAAAGGAAGTTTTCCATTTAGAAATGTACATACCACTGTGCATCTCACATGGCCTATGACAATTTCAAGAAAACTATGGAAGACAACTAGGTCAAATGCATTTAAAATACAGTTTGGATATCAAATGTGCCCTATTTACAGGAATTTTGAAATCAATTTCAATTACAAGGAACATCCTGTCTATGTAAGCTTTGTCTCTACAGCCTTCTATGGACAGACTGTGCGCTAGTAGTAAAGAAGGAGGAAGGCTCTAAATTCTGTCACTATGATGGCACCTGCCATCATCGATCAGCCCTAACTACACAAGGCACTTTGGGGGGGTGGGGGGGGAGAACATACATGTTCAACAAAATCCACATAGAATTTATAGAGTTCGAAATAATTAAATGGCCTAAAAGGTTGGAAAGGAACAGAGAAACCTGAAGGTATACAGCTGATGTAGCAATACATGCCTAGACAGTTCTTCTCACCCTTTTCATTAACAATGCAATACATGTTACAATAGGTAAAAGAATTTGTATAAACCTAAACATAAATATCTCCTTGAAAAGTGTGTATATATACACACAGAGTTACATCTACCAGTCCTTTAGTCTCTCCCAAAAATATACTTCTAGCCTACAGCACTGACATTGTTAGAAAAATCTGGTTTTAAGGATATCATCATTGTAATATTTTGCTGAAAATGTTTAAAAATGGGTTTCACTAAAGAGAAAAGAAACAACTATTAACACCCTTAATCGCAAAATTTTCCTGGGTTTTTTTGGTTTTGGGTTTTTTTTTGGTTTTTTTTTTTTTTTTAGGTTGCACAGGACCAAAAGTTATGTAAAACAGCTGGACTAAAATACAACATTCTGTTCAGAAGACTGAATGGCCTGCAGCACAATTCCAGTGTATTCTGATGGTATGTCTAAACAAAGATGCTATTTTACTATGAAAACTACTGTACCGTGACATTGCTATGCTAGCTCTACTTTTACTAGCACAGATAACAGCAGTGGAAGTATGGCAGTACATGTAGCATGCAAGTAGCCTAAGAAAAAAAACCTTGAGCTTGAAATCATATTGACTTCTGCCCGGGTTACTAATCTCTGCTGCCATTGTTTAATTTTTAGCTAGCTTAGTCAGGCACACTTTTATTTTGCAGCTGAGACATTCTACAGTTTATAAACCTTGTTAATTATTTTAGGAAGTCTTCCTAGAAGGTTGTTCTTACTTTTCTCCACTGATCTTACTGTTCTGGAGACCCGTCCTTCAACTGTCAAGATCCCATTAAGAGAAAAATGACTATTCCATCTCATTTCAAACTCAGCTTTTCACTTCAGTATGATAAATTGACTAGCTTTCCTTTATTAATACATTACAAAATTCAAGTAATAAACAGAGATCTCTACCATGCTCTGATCCAAGTCAGACTAGCTGCTTATGTGGATACAGTCTCAAACATGAAGTTAATTTCCAGCCTGAAGTATAAAACACATCTTTTGCCTGTCCCAGCTCTGGCTGAGATATATTTTGAGCGTATCATCAACTTAGCGTGTTATGAAGACCCTTATCAGCAGGGCCTGCAAAAAGGCAACATGATCTTGATAAGAACAGAGTGCTGCTCTGAGGGTTCCTCCAGAAATCATTTCAGATGTATTGAAACATGAATTAGCAGGCAGAGCTGGCACTATAAAGTTTAATTTCAGTGTTCTAGTTCAGTTTTGCTGATTGCTGGCACAAAAGCATTTCATGATACAACTGATTTTCATTTTGAACTGCCAAGATAAAAAACTTGAACTTCAGAATATCACAGAGAAAACATTTATGTTTATTCCCAAGTCTGTGATATCTTTAGAATAAAATAAAGTTAGTCAATCAACTAAAAAAAATGTATTTTTACAGTTGCAATGGAGTATTTTTCCAGTAGTCTTCCAGTTGTCCATGTTATTAAAAACGTGATTAAGAACAAACACATTTGCAATATATTTGAACCCAGTTAACTAGCTTTACAGAATTATCATCACTTATGTTACCCAATTAATTTTTTCCACTATCTCTGCAGTTATTTTAACTAGCTCAACAGAATTAAAAATATGCCATTTCACCTGTTCTATAAATCTACTGTTTCCCTTGAATTACTTCACAGCAATTTGTTAGAATCTTATCTTCCCAATTTTTCCTTTGCTAGTTATTTGATTTCTGTTCTGCAATTCCATGCATGGTGTACCGTCTACATGGAGTGACCCCAAAGAAAGTATCTTCTTTTAAAACAAAGCCCTAGGAAACTCTGCTGCCAAGTCTCAAGACCAGGCATGCAGCAAGCAGAACTGGCTGCCGGGGTCAGTCTATCACTTGTGCTGATCCAAAAGCAGAGCTGCTGCTGAGGGGGTAGAGGGGACTGTGACAGCCAAGGAGCCCAAACTCCCCATCCCCATTTTAATTCATTAACTGTTACTACCCCATCCCCTAAAACAGATTCCTGCTGCCCATACCCTAGCCCTAACCTGTACTGGAAATTATTACTACTACTGCAAAGTATTTTGTTTACAAGTACTAAGCGCAAGGTTGCACACATTTTCATAGGGCATTTCATTTTTCCGACACAGTGGTTTATTGCATCAGAAACACGACAGTAAACTATGGCAAGGACGGGGGGCAGGCCTTGCAGCTTACCTCAGTGGGGTATTTTCCGAGGAGGACCACTACTGACCTTTCCGTGCCCACTGGGTGGCACTCTAAGCAGACCCAAGTTACTTAGGTGTTACAGGAAATGTAGTTATTGCAGAATTTTTTTTTTTTAGTTTATCTCTCAAAAGTACAGCTTCCTTGTGCAGAAATGCTTACTAGAAAATGGAGCCAAATACTGAACTATTGCTACTTATTCCAGTCACTCCAGTGATGACACTACGTATTTCGCAACAAGTTTCCCATGGTTCAAAGACAACATTTACATGACGCAGAGGTTATTTTCACTAGCATTTTTACTGTGGTTTAAACTTTAATTACAGTAGTAACACCAACCTTTAGAATTTGTAGATATTTGGATATGTGCTGATTGAACATGTTGTATCTAACACTTACCTGAAATAGATCTCAGCGCTCTTATTACTACAATTTGAGCAACATCCCTCCCCAACAACACTGACTCCCCCCCCCCCCCCCCAATATTTCCCTTCCTGCAGAGGAAGGAATATACTGTCAAAAAGTTCTTAACATAGGAACAAAACCCCAAACAACACTCCTCCCCCGCCCCCAACAAAATAAAAAGCCACAAAGCAAACCAACACAAAACCATACCCACTTTTTCCACAATCTAAGTATGAAGGAATGGGCCAAGCTGACTGATCTCATTACCAAACAGTCATACAAGCAGAGGTTCAATGCAAGCTACAGAAACGTGGGAGAAGATAGGTAAAGACACTTTCAGTTACGCCAAAGAGAATTTGGTGCTGCCATGACTGAAGCACTTTCCATTTCTTGGCTAGCAATTCACTGTTGATTTAAGTTAGCAGGACTGTAGCTGTAGCTTTCAAGGCAGCACAGACAAACGTTAAGTAAATGTCTCAGACATGAGAAAATAGGGCTTGAGTTCACGTGTGGAAGACTGCAACAACGTGTACAGCTAACTGATGGCATATTCAGTCCAATAATGTGGCAGAGGTAATTTTTTCTTGCTTCCTGGCTCTGCAAGTCATCGTGCATGTTACTGTGGACGGACATCTTCCAGAATCCAAGTTAGCCCATTTAAACATAATTGGATATTCACAGTAGTGTGGACATAGCCTCATATTTTTAAATACCAAGTCAAAAGACAGCATTTAGGATCCTAAAAGTCTTCAAACCCATTAGTTTATTTAAAGTGATAACACATTCAGCAGACAACACTGCAGGCATTCTAAGAAATAAATATTTTGGTACCAAAACAAAGTACTAAATGAAAAAAAAAATAGCACCTTATTTAGAGTTGGATGAAACATACCTGCTCTTGCACTTGTAATGAAATTTTTTGTTCCGAAGGCTCTGTGCTTTCTGGCTTTGAAGGATTTGCATTTTGTTGCATTCCAGAACTTGATGTAATACTTAAGTCACTAATCTGATTCTGGGGGGGAAGGGGGGAAAAAATTTAACACAAATACATGAGTTTCAGTCTACATTTACCCACTACTACAATCCTGTTTACATGGCATTTTGACTGAAATACAGACAATGTACAGAGTACTGATTTTTTTACGACACTGTGGAATTCACAAATTTTAGGAAATAAAAATCGTACCAAGACATCCACCATCTGGTATATAGTCATAAAGTTTTTACTCTTTATTATTAAAAACAATAAAAAAAGACAACTGGCTTCATACGTTTTTCAGCAAGAAAGAAAATTATTAAAAGAAAAAAAAAGGCAGGCTTTTCACATCCTTTATCTGCATTAGCTGCTAACAAGGAAGTTTGCTACACTTCATTAAATCAAGAAGCCAAACTAGAAACAGCTTAGAAAAAAAAAAATCCTGTCAGAAATCATTCTAAGTGGCTGGAAAGAGAGCTTGTCACCGACTTATTTCCACAGATTTAATTAACCATGTACATCTCTTTTCAGAAGGTGTTAATTTGGTCTTCCACGAACAAGGCAAAAACCAGACAAGAGTTGCATTATAACAGACAGTATGTTTACAGATTGACTTTCATCTTTAATAAATATACACATAAATGAATATAGAAATTGTATTACAGTTTAAATCACCAGTGAAAAAACCCAAACTGTAGAACAGTCTAGCTTTCAATAGGTAAACTACATCTTATGCCTATGATATAGCTGAACATTAGCACAACACATGATGATTGCTCTGGTCATTTACCCACAGCAGCAAAATACGGGTTAAACTTTTTAGCAACAAGTTAAAAAACAAATCTGAACTTTATTATTATTTTGTTTTCAATTTCTAATTGAAACCAATAAATACAAAATCAAGACTACATATTGCGATTTAGGGACAGAGGAGAAAAGCAACTTCTCCCATCTTTCCAACTTTCAGCCACTAACGTGAAGGTCAAAACCCTTTGTGCCTGAAATGCTGGAAGCCTTGCGGTTACAAAATCAGACAAAGCATAGTTTTCTTTTCACTAGAGGATGAGCTGCAGTATGTTTCCATGCTCATACTGAAACATGCGCACAAAACACCACACTATAAAAAGCATCCATTCACTTCATTAAAAACAAGAAATCTCAGAATTCATTCATTTTCACATATGGACTTGATGTAGCGAGTACTTGGAAGGATTAAGCTGATTTGGAATCCTAGATTAAATCACTCAGACCTTCATAAATCTCTTTTTCACTCTCTCTGCCCCCTTCTCATGCTGACACTCTGCCAATCTCATGTGGGCTGCACAAAAGGATTACTGTATGATCCATCTGGAGTGTACCAGGCAGATAAGTACTTTCTGCTCCTAAATACAAATTCATGTGTAATTACCGAGTGCCATAAAATAATTAAAAAAACCCAACATTAAGACAGGAAAGGTCTCTCAAGAAGCCTTCAAAACAAGTTGGTTACTTAATCATGTTAACACTGACATACTTCGGCTACAAGGAGTTCCAAAATTAATGTGCCAGAGGTTTGTTGCTACAGCTGAGGTGGTCAACAGAACATTCTCCAAATAAGTTTGCTTGAAACGTGACCAGCATTGCTCGATTCTGTTTATCTGGCAATTTCGACATAACTACAGTCATAGCAGGCTATGGGATTACGTTGAACAGATTCAGTTTGCAGTTCACATACACACACACACACACAAAGGAAATTAAATAATTATTCTAGTTTCACTAGTGTTCTAAAAGCATCAAGAAACACACACAATAACAACAACTAATCAAGATCAAGACACAAAAACCCCAAGCATATTAGCTCTACTGTAGTCCATGCTCTGCATATTTCCCTATTGTATTACGGGCACCACAGACGTCGGCTGTCCACCACAGAATCTGCATACCATTGCCTGTTTATCAGTATTTTACTTGTCTACAGAGCTTCATCCAAGATGCTTAGGAACTTTGTTTCTAGCAAAAGCTTTTCAGTACTCTCACATGAAAAGGAGCTGAAAATTGGGAGAAGACAAGTTGGAATATCCTTTCTGAGCCATTTTTAAGAGCCATTTATCTGTTGGAAATGCGTATTATCCAATACTGCAAGGACAGAGAGGGAGAAAGGCTTCATCACACCCTAAGAGGGCACTACCAAAACAGCAAGTTCTTGTGGTGTGTGTTTTCTTTTCATTTTGGTTTTTTTTCTTCCTTCCCCAAAAGCCTTGAATTTCCTCAAATCTCTCTGAATTGATAAAACATTGAAAGATGAGTCATTCAGGTTTTGATGCTTCCTTCTGTGCCCTCACAAAAGCTGCTACTTCCACAATGCTGGCCTTTGTACAAAGACACCTTCTCCCCAAACAGCACTGATGAATCAGAAGCCTTTTCTTTTTTTTTTTTTTTAAATCTGTATTTAAAGCATTCAAAAACCACATTACTGATTTTCAGAAACTAGTATCTAGCCTGGGTCAAATATATTGTATGGTTTATCACATTCGCCTGCCCTCAATCTACATCAGAAAGTGACAATTTAAGTTGGCTCGTACAAGGTTTAATCCATGTGTTCATTCTTTTCTCCTCATCCCACATTGTACTGTAACAAGCCAGAATCCTACAAAGACTCAAATCCCAAGTACTCAAAGTAACTCTGCTGTGACCTACTGCACAAGCAAATCCTGGAAGGAATCAAGCACGCTACTAATGTGCTAACTCTTCTCCCACTAGTACAACAAGAAAAACCATACCGCAGCTCTGCGATGTTCTACTCGCACATTACTTCACTATTGCACATTCTTGTATTATTATACTTGGTGAGAGGCATGTTCAGAATCTTTGTTTCCTTTTTTGGATCTTCCACATACTACCCTTATATTCATCCTGCACGTATGAATTTGGTCCTCAGGACTATATAAAGTAATTCTTTCCTAAGAGAACTAATATTCTCCATTATGTAAACTCATGAATTTAGCACTGGCAAAAGATACCAGACTCACCCTTCTGAAATCAATTAATTTATTAAAAAGATAGATACACAGTAGACAGGACAGAAGTAGTAAACTGGGGAACAGAAGGATAGGGGAACAGTATTGTTACACTTAGTCTATAGCTATTAAAAATATGCTTCATAGAGTCTACAAACGTACTGAATAACTAAATACCACAAGACTAATACCTAATACTAATAAAATAATACCTGATACCTAATAAATAATACCTAATAAAAACCCTAATACCACAAGACTTCTTTCGAGACTAAGAAGAGACAGACATTGTTGGGTACAATTTTTATTTGCTATTCCCAGAGACACAATTTTTTTCACAGCAGTAGAAAACATTGTAAAACGGGTCCGTCAAGCTACATTTCAAGTTGGATCACACAATCAGTATTCAACCTGTCTTGCCTGAAATCAGAGACTGCTTCCTAGTAAAGTGTACTTGAGGGAAGGAACAAGGCATCAGTCTGAAAACAAGGCTACTGAAACAATGGCAGAGAATGCCTGCTCTTTAAACAAAACACAGCTGATGTGTTAAAAACTAGCTTCCAGATAGGCTTTCTTAAAAATGAAAAATAATGAAAAAGTAGGCAAAAAGTTCCCCACTAAGGTAATAATTACAGAAATAAAACTTATGAATTCATGCAACGTGCAAATCCCACACTGCTTTATAATACAATTTTTTCTCCACATTACCCCTTCTCTCTAAGTCATTGTACATCTGTGCTTGTATCACAGACATGGGATAGTTCACAAAGTTTCTGGGCTTCTGTTACGTTATTCAACATGCCAAAGCATTTTAGCATGCAGCTCAATGAATACTCTTGATTATAGTATGAATCATAGCAGATCTCCTCCAGTGACTTTCAGTACAGAGGAAAAAACTGAAAAACCAAAGCATCAGCACTAAGGAATATTTACAATAGTGGAACTTCAAGATCACAAAACCAGACATGTTCAGTGGTACGTTCTTCTACAGTGTTACATATATACCTATTTGTTCACATTTCCTTTGACAATGATCTCACAAAACAAGACGGTAGATGAGTACTGAGATTAAGCAGCCCATGCACCTATTTTAGAAAAATATTCTGTTGTGTCTACATCTCCAGGTATCTGCTTTTAAAATTTTATCCCACCCCCCCCCCCCCCCCCCCGAAGGTAGCAATTCAAACATAAGAATATACAGACCCATTAAATTATGGATTAGGTGCACTACTTTGCAGTCTTGGGTTAGAGAGTGTATTGCACAGGACAATTTAGTATATCGGAATTATTCTCTATCGTCTCTCTCTCTGAAATCACTGGACATGCTATTTCAGTGGACTCCATATGATGTCCTAAGCCCCTTATTCAGAAGCAGAAGTAGTGTTTTTACTTGTTCATAAGGTTAGGGAAAAAAAAAAAGAAAAAAAAAAAAAAGAGAGTCCTTACTCGTTCGTATTCATCCTTAGCTTTACTAAGCATTTCCAGGATGTCAATGGGCTTGTTTTCATTGCAGCCATTGGTTCTGCTGGGACTTTTTCTGTCCTGGGAAACTTGCTGCGATCTCTGAGCTTCTTGTTCTACCACTCTATAACAGGAAAGGAGAAACAGGATTTTAAAATTTTATCTGGAGTTAACATCTCGCAAAAAGCAGTAAAGAAAAATGCACTCCCAGCATATTAACACATCTTGTTCCACCTGTATAAAAACCTAACACACAGCTGACCAAAGTTATACAAGTTTTCATTTGCTACAAGGTTTATACAAGTCAAACTGTCAAATGGTCTGTACGATTTATCTCCAATCCAGAAAGCACTGGTCTGTCTCTCACAAAGTCTGCCTACAATAAACACTACTTCTGTGGAAGTGTCATATTTAGACTTTTTTTACAATAAAATATGTGGACGTTCAAGCACGTGTTATACAAAGAGCACACGTTATTATACCACAGACCGAGTAAAATACATTTTTTACTCTTTACTTCCTAACATGAATTTTTTCCGTATTTAGCCAAATCAAGCCATGTTATTCAACAAAATCAATTACAAAACAGTTCTAATTTAGGATGAGGCCTGCCATTATACAACAAAACAAAGACACTGGGAAAGAAGAGAGCTGGCTCACACCAGATGTCTCTGGAGTCAGTCTGCAAGGAGGCCTAGAGCAAGTTACCCCTTCCTCCCCCACTTAAGGCTCTGGAAAGAAGGGCAAACCATTTTCTTCTCTAGCTGCCCTGTAGTCATTCCAATTACCTGCAGGTTTACAACATGTCTTTTCCTCCAGCCTTTGGTGCCTATGGTTCATTCACCACTCCTACTCCACCCCTACCTGCCTCAAGTATCAAAAAATTTCAGTTTTAAAGACGGTTAAGATATGCAAGATGATAATGTGTACCTGATACATTTCACTAATATAAGTAAAGGCGGCATATACTTCTACTCCTAATCCATATGTAGTTCACAAGATATACATGGCTGTGCAATGCGCTAAAGCTTATCCTCTTGAAATAAACACACACCAGCCTGTAATCCCTTCTTTTTTAAGCCTGCATTAATCAAATATGTTAAGAAAAAACAAGCACTGTAAACAGGGCAGAGCTCTGGAGCTGGCACATTGCTTGAGAACTCTCATGCTGTGGAACTGATGGCTGATGGGGAAGTCAAGAGGTGCCATCGTAACAATCACAGAAAGTGTCAGTCATTCCAGCCTCTGGTTTCTTTGGTCAGTTAGGATTCAGGAGTAACTCTAGATTTTATAGACTGTAGAGTAATTAGATATTTATATGCACCTCTGTGTTGCCATTTCTGAGGAAAAAAAAAAAATAGTTCAAGTCTTGGAAGTTTCTTCCCAGTTTTCTAGCAACAAACCTTTACTTCATTAAGAGTTTAGCTGTGTTTATTTGAGGAAGGGTTAAATTTGGCTTTTAACAGTTCAGTGCTGCTTTCAAAGTTACTTTGAAAATTTTTAATCATACAAGCTGCTTATTTAACTACCTTCTCATTATTAGTACAGCCTTTCTGTTTGTAAGCAAGCATTCACCTGCAAACGTAACTCAGAATAGGGAGGCCAATCTACACTGACAATTTCTAGGAAATGCAGAACGTGCTCGTTTGGATGAAGCAGCTCAATACTGTGCAAATGTTTCTATGGTGACACCCTGACAGAACATTTTGTTCTAGCACCCCACTCGGTCATATAGTCCTGACTTAGGACTTGTCTAAACTCAACTCCGAAACTAAGGATGAGAATAGGCAAGGTAAAAGAACCAGAATACTTTGCTGAGATTTTAAGTGTCAGCATAATTGTACCAGAAAAAATAAATACTTCAGCTAAAGGGAAAATTCTGGACATGCGTGTGCTGCCTGATAGGTGAAGCAAAGGCTTCAGTCTTGAGACCCTCCTTCTGCTCTTAACTAGTTGGTCCAGAAGGTTTCAACAAAACATATTCCCATTAAAATAGTACTAATTGGTCTCATAGCAAAACATTTTCAAGGAGTACATCCATTTCACAGAAATGTTTCACAAAGATTTCTGAAAACCATTTCATATTATTTTTCTATTGTCCATTATGACCTATTTGTTACCTTTTAAAGTTTAATTTTTTCCTTTTTTTTTTCTTTAAAGAATAACAATTAAATTATCTTCTCATGTAGATAACTGTCTAATAGCTCTTCCTCCATCTTCTGTCTTGTGCGGGTTATATTCAGATGGTGGTGACAGGGTAACTATGAAATAGTATACTCCCAAAACTCTCCGAGATACTCTCTCACTTGTGGCTTGCTGCCTATATCTCAGAAGCCAGTTTGGGTCTGAGTGTTGAAACAGGGTAAAACAAGCCTATAAACTTACCTAAAAATACACACCCCCCCCCTTACAAATTTACATGTCAGAATGCAATAGTTTCACAAAGATTTGAAAAACCCTAGTTTCTGTCCTACTTCGAGAAAGCTTATCCCTCTTAAACAATCATCTTGACTAACTTGACCCAAATTAATTCCTTCTAAAGTTAGCAGTTTGATGACTCCCATAAATCTTTTTCATTTCTGAAAATTCTAGAATTCTTAAAAAAAAAAAAAAAAACAAAAAAACACCAACCAAACCAAACCAAAACAGTTCTGTAAATCAAATACCTTTGCTGGGGGAAAAAAAAAAGTCAACTAATGCAAATCTGTACACTGAGCATGCTCTATGTGCAATCCAGGATTAAATCTTTTTAAAGCAAGGCCTGCTGTTTCTTTCCGTTATATCAGATAGTGGAAGAGGCACACATTCCTTTAGGGACACAGTAGCTGCTGTGACAGTTTGCTTAAGAATATCTGCAGTTATAGCATTGAAAATATACCTGGCACAACCTCACAGAAGGCGGGGTGGGGAGCAGGGAGAGAAAGAACGTGAGAAGTGAAGTCTGTGATTACAAAGCCCACAAACACTAATTTACTTTTCTTTTGAAAGATAAGCCACCAAAATATAAATGGATGGCCTGCAATCTTGTTAACTCAGTCTGGCACAATAAGGTCAAGTCAGACAGCAGGAAAGAGAACGCAAATCTCCTTGAAACCTTTTATGGTTATGTTTTTGAAGCTCTGAGATACTGTAAAGGCAGCACTCTTTCCTATCAGTGATACAAAAAACCCCACCTAAACTAAAGGGTGCCAATCCAAATTTCCACCCAAGACAAAGACAAAAAACTGTGGAACAAAATTAATTCTCTTGGAAGACAATGTAAATATTTATTTCAAAATATACTGAACTAAGCCTGATGGGGCCTGCTACCATGCACTGAAATGCAGCTTTCCTTCTCTAAGATGCAATTTTATTTTATTTTTTTTAAATTAAAAAGTATATTTTAAGTTTTCTTAAATACATCTTTCATCCCAGGATGAACTAATTCCTGCAGTTTCAGCCTCCTCCTTCTACAGAACCACATAGAAGTATCAGCATTTTTACTTTTCTTCTGACTGCCTTCTACTCATTTTGGGGGAGAGAAAGCTTGATGTTTGTGGAAATGGATGTCAGCAAAATAGTACCAATCCGCTTTTCATCAAGTTTGTAACAACAGCCTCAGAAGTGCAGCTTTTCCATCCGACAGTAATGTGCAACTAGAATGCTTTCATTTCATTTTCCCTAATATGGATCTTTAGATACTCAGAAGCTATAAGGCATGTGGTACCAAATGAAGTGTGATTTCATTCTACAGTGCTTTTTCAACAAATAAAAGTAAATATACTTACACCGAATACCTTTCTCAGTATAAAAATGACTTTTGCAAATACTTTTGTTACCCCCAAACCAATACACAATTCTAAAGAAAAAAAAATAACTAGAAGTATTCAGACATTCCATAATCTAATAAGGAATAAAGGTGTTATGAAAAAAAGCACTCAGATAATGAAAGGCTTATTACTAGCAGTACTTAGGGTAGCAAAGATCACTTACACCATTTTTTACGAAGTTAATGGCAGCAAAGACTAAAAATCATACTAAAGTGAAGTCCTAGCCAGCTCAGCAAAATGTAACTGTCTGTATTCTGTCAATATCCAATCAATAAATCTTTTTTATGTACACGTTTGATTTCTCGTTTCACTTGCATAAGTCTGAAGTGACAAAGCTCAATAGATGTTCCCCAAAGTCTGCTTGATGCATTAACTTTAATTTCAGTTTCAAAGATACTTTTAATCCACATTCATTCCAGCACCTACGATAAAAAATTCCAACATTTGAAAGATACATTTCATCTTTTTGACCTTCCAAAATAATTTGTAATCTCAGAAACTTTCAAGAGTGATGAGACGCTACAATTACAAGAGCACGTGAGTATCTGCACCATAAACAGGGGCAAAGCAATAATGCCGACTGTGGTGCTCTGCCTCTGTGTGTTCATAAAGCTGCAATACAGGCATCGGGGACACAAGAAAAGGCAGGCTACAGTAGTTTACAAGAGATGACAATAAAGGTTAGATTATTCCCAGACTGACTTTAAATGAACCTACAGGGTTACAGTTATTTCCAGAAATTCACAGAATCCAGCAAAAAGGGTAGACGTGCTTTATGGACTGCTAAGCCATAGCTAGACTGGTCTGTTACATGATTACACTTTTAAAGATCCCTGACGTATCTACAGACCATGATTTGCGCTATAGTGACTAGACTAGTTTAACACCAAATTAACTCAAGTTTTGCTATATGACACTTAGATCTGCAACGTAGCTGTGCATGACAGAGTAAGAATATGGTAGAGTTTGAAGGGTTCAGCTCTCTCCCCCACTGCAAACATTAATCATGGGTTTAAATTAAAAGGTGCATTAAAAAAATAAAACCTAGCCCTTCTGATGCTCTGTTTATAAAGTGGAGAGGCAACAGACATTTTATTTGTTTTGGTAACAATTTCTGAGAGTCAGTTTCACACAATTGTTTTCCATTAATCCTTGTAATTAATCCTTATATTTGGACAAGCCAAATACCAGCAAAAAGGCCAACAGGGCCGGGGGCACACACACACACACAAAAAAATTGGGAAATGGAAACCGTATGGGGTTATCGGGATGAGATAAAAGAAAATAAGAATTTAGAAAGAGACCTTGACATCAAAGTTTGTCGTTTGTGTTGTCTTACATTGCTTCTGTGGGGAAAAGCCAAAATAACCCAAAGCAAAAACCCCAGCAGAAGCGAGAATTCAGCTTAAAATGTCTACACTATGACTAGTTTCCATATAATTAAGTTTTGCTAGTCTTCAAGATGTCCTGACTTGCAAGACGTGACATGCCAATTAAGGTATGTAATAGAAAAGAAAGTCCAGGAAAGTAGAGTGTGATGGCGAAGAAAAGCAAAGCAGAGAACAAGGGATGAGAAGATATCCTGTGCAGTACCTCTGCATTTTGGCTAGTGTAACTACCCTCTCACACACTTCAAGCTCCTTCCTTTCGTAAAAACACTGAAGATTTGCTTAAGTTAATTCTCATCCTTTTCTACTAGTAAAAGGTCTTGGCTTCATCTGCAAGGCACCTCACCTGAAGGAGCAGAAAGGTGCAAGAATACCCTCCAATCACAACATGTTTTAAAGACTTTATACCACATTGCCAACTCGACCAGTTCCAGCCTTCTTTGACCTCTGTTGTTCCACTCAAAATTCTGTACCCTAATCTGAAGCCCTCCTCAGCCGTGGCAGTGCAACCACCTACAGTGCAGATAGACTAACTGCCATAGCTACAGCAATAGCAGCCGAAACAAACTAACAAAACCATGTTATTGCAAAAGCAGTCTTCCAAGGTTTCTTTAACTTGAGATCACTTCAGAAATTCTCCTGCTGCATGACACCTCTAGGAGCCCTTGGAAATACAAAATAAGAGCAAGTGACATGGCAGCTTTATAAGCCAACTTTATCTCCAAGGGGGGGGGGGGGGGGGGGATAATTTAAAAAAAAAAAAAAAAAATCAAACAATCCAGAAGTTAGCAACAACACGCTCTTATTATTTCATAGTTTTGCTTACTCTCCTAACATCACTTTAATTCTATGAGATCCCACCTACTTCTCCCACTATTCTCAATCTCTTTGCTGTAGTCAGGAATAGTAACTACGCCTTAAAAAAAACCAAACCCAAACAAAAATCAGCCCACCACCAAACAAAGCACAAAACCAACCAAAAAAATGTGGCCATCATTTATTTGATTATACTTTCCGCATCAGATGATCTTTTGCCAGCATCCCTATAGCAAATAAAATATAAAATAATAAACAGTGTTCATACTTGCTTTCTTTGGAGAATGCCAACTAATACTTCAACTGATTTTTTTACCACTTAAGTGAAAATTTTAATGCTGTAGTTGTTTTTAAAAACCAAAACCAACATTTTGATTATTAAAAAAAAGGTACCAGCAACAATGTTGTATTTTTCTATTTAAGGAGAATGAGAAAAAACCCAAACACGTTTAATAGGTTTAATTTTTTTCTGTATTGCGTCAAAGAATTACAGAATAATAAGACCACAGTACTTACTTAGCCATGAGTTTTGCTATTCGATGACAGTCATTCTTGTCGTAAAACCAGATACTGTATATTGACACTTGAAAATAAGAAAAAAAAAAGGCAAGTGTAAGACAAAGGTTAAAAAAAAAAACAATAGGAAAAAAGCAAAAAACCAGCAGTCCATTAGATCTGCAACATATGAATTACCATCAATTTCCATTCAAATATTCTGTGCGTGACCGACTACTGTTTATAAAGTAATCCAAAATAGGACATGTGCAATCACAAATACAACTTCAGCCAGATTAAATGCAAGAACTGCAAAATGTTGATACTGTTTGTAAGTAAAAGTGGCAGGAAAATAAAGTTTTAACTACCAGAGGCCTTCCCACTGCAGTTGCAACCTTCTGTTCTGAATTACTGACTTTAACATTTAAACTAGGTTAAAGAATATCCATACTTTATTAAATATTCATTTTTAAATTTGTCAATTTTTGAAGCTCAACAAAAATATTAAAGTTTGAATTATAGTATGATGGTTCAGTCAGAGGCGCTCTGGAAGGCTCCCTCTCCAAATTCTTTTCATAAGAGAAGTAATTGTATAAGAAGGAAGCAGTACCAAAGCTCCAATCATACTGTCACATTCATGGAGCAGCTTAAAACTAGATTCATATTGAACCCTACTCTTTGAAGGTATCAAGGACAAAGCAATGAGGGCAGAAGGGTTCCAGCTCAACAAGACACTAAGCCCCATTCTGGCCTTCAGAATAAGTAAAATTCCACTGAAAGTTGGCAGAGTTAGAGCCTGATCACTGAGCTGAAAAATACTCCAGAGGGAGAAACTTTGTCAGTAGTGCCACGTACTATTTCTTCCTCAGCAATCTCACTTCAGAGAGGCCATTTTTCCCCACACACATACTCATCTCCTCACTGTCCCCACAGTTCTGCCAACACAACAAATGTGCAGAACCCTTTTCAGAATTCTATTTAATACAACCCACAAAGCAGGCTATTTTAAATCTTGGTTCACCTATGAAGTTTGTCAATGCATAGTGTGCAAGTACATCAACGGCAATTGGACACTCTACATATGTTACCATTAAGTATATTTCTGAAAAGACACTTTTAGCCTTTTAAACCTCATCTTTATACTGCAGTTCATGCCAAAGTTTTTATGAAGTTGAAATCACTAACTGGTTATAAAAATATGACTTAAAGTGAAGGAATATTTAAAAAAAAAACCAAAACCCACCGCCTTTTCTAGCCAGATGTAGATTTTTATTTCAAAGTGAAATCCTTCCCCCCCCCCTTTTTTTTCCCCTCCTCAAAACAGTTGAAAATCTCAACCAAAGCCCACTCAAAATTATTTCAAGCCATGGCAAAGAGGGCAATTATTTACCAATTTTTTTTTCTAGACCTTCCAGTTATCCTAGGCTTACTGTGTTGGACCAAAACCCTCAAAAAGTCATGCCCACACCTAATTTCTCTAACAATATCCTAAGACAAACTGAAGTTCTACTTTGCTTTTTTAAAAATTTTATTAAATAACAACTATATACATTTGGGTGTTTGTTTCTTTAGAAGCTACAGCTTAAGTAATAGACAACAAAGCTTTTCAAGTCATAAACAAAGAAATCAATACAGCACAATTTAAGGAACTTTATTCTTACAAAAGACATAAGCCAATAAACATTTCATACACGTAGCTAATGCTTAAGAAATATTTATTAATATTTACAGTTTAATACAACTGGACTGTCTACTGCATAGAAACCTGAAAATGCTTCTACTTTGAGCTACTTCTTTAGTCACGTAGCACATTTTAACACTGAAGAAAAGCTCTTTCCTTTCCCTGACTTCATTATCAGACAAACTGCCAAGAGCAGAAAGCTTCTTCAAAAGCATACTTGCCAAAGAAATGAAGATAAGGAACCTATAATGATATCTTAATGGGACAAACGATAAAAGTCACACTCAATTCTGCCAGAAACCGGCCTACACAAGACCAGAAGTAGATCCAAGTCTCAGTTTGGTGTACAGAGTATCAGGCTTTTTTCCACTTTGTACTACTGGCAAGCAATCATAGGGAGTCACTGCAAAACATTAACAGTATTACAAAGATGTAAAGCAGATTCTGAACAAGTAAACTTGGGCATTAACTTAGCTATGGTCCAACAGGCTGGAATGTTTATCTTTCTCTTTTCAAAAGAGGACTCGTTTGTTCTATCAGTTCAGCTCCCTTGCCCCAGAAGTATCTGTGTGTGTCCCAAATGCATTACTATATTTGAGATATTTCCTACATGCATGCAACTTTAGCTATGAACACCCTTCTATTAAAAACAGAGTTGGTATTTACCAGTTCTTTTCAAATCTGTGATCTTTTTACTACACCCAACATAAACTTTAGCTGAATGTTCATATGTCTAATGGCATATCTTTCTACTGCAGTTCTTTTAAGAGTTTCATCCAACAGAAGCCACTAAATTAAGTGACTCCTTTTTCCATCTAGTTCAACACTTTCCATCCAGCTTTTCTACACTGAATGCTGGGCAGCATCTTTAGTAATCAGGTAGAAGCAGTTTGTAATCATCATCAGCAATATCTTTCAGTTGGATTCACACTACATTTTGACACACGTGAAGTCATGAGGAACCTGTATCACAGACAAATCAGATTTCATAAAATTAAAAGAAGTCATAATTTATCTTCATCTACATTCTTCTCTGACATCTGTCATTTTTATTAGAAACACTGACCCACAAATATTTATCTACACACATAACACTCAACTTCTCTCCAAACTTGACTGGATCAGTCATTAAAACTTGATTGAAATTGCTATGGGAAAACAAAGAGATCTTGAGAAAACAAAGCATTATGGCAGTCTTCCTGCTCAAGCCTAATAGCTGGATGACACCAAAAGGAAAGGTTTGGTCTCTTCTACATTGCGCTCCCATTGCTTCATGGGGCAGTCAGCTTACTTACTTACTTACTTACAGCTTACTTACTACAACGCTGCCTAGTTAGCAGATCTGAATTAAGAGTGGGGATGGCAAAGTGCCACAGTGAGACAGAGGCCTCACTCTTTGTCAACATAAAGTGAAGTTGCATCCCAAAGCTGTAGTTACACCTCAGTTTACATTTTAAGTAAGCAGAAAGAGGCACTGTCACTACCCTTACATTCCCACAACTTTGCCGTTAACTCATTCTACCCCAATTTACCCCTCTCCCTTATGTCAGCCAGATACATTTTAGTCCAGACCAGTTCCTTGATACTGTTTGCGCATCAGCTTCACAAACATGCCATCTAGCACAAGAGAGAAGGCAGAAACAAGAAGCTGGGGCCAGCACAGTAAGGCAAAACTGTTAAAATGTTCATGGAACTGTAGCCTGAGAATGCTATGCCAGAAGAAGTGTACATGGGACACATCAGCACTGCCAGTTTCAGAGATTCCAGACACTATCACTCTCTTGCCTTAGGCAGTTTAGCCATTTGTGCCAATATAGCTTCATCTCATTCAAAAAGATGATCCATTTAAGTTACCTTAACTAGTTGGAAGAGCTGATAGAAGAGAGAGAAAAGTTTTATTTTACCGTTCCAATTTAGATGTTGCTATGCAGTGAAGCAGAGCAACTGGAAACGGAGGACAATAACGTTTCCAACTCTCTCTGGAAGGAAAGGACTTGTATTTTGAAACCCATCCTAGAAGGTAATCGTGGAAATCAACTTAACCGAATCTCACTCCCATAAAGCAAAGCACATATATGCATCATTTGCATATGGTATATGCATCATTTTACACTTCAAATAGAGTTTAAGGCAAAAGCACATAAAGCAATCTCCCTCAAAACTCATCTTTCTTCCAGTAGCAAGGTTAGCTGAAGTGCCACCTCTCCTCAGTCAGTCTGCTCTAATATCTTCTTCACTGAGATTCTTTATTCACTATTCATATTTTCCTCAATTTAAATATTAGCCTGCCACATAGATTTATAAATCATTAGAATTAATTTTTAAAAGTCCCTCCTTTTCTTATTGTTTTGAGTATCTAAGGCCATTTCACAAATACAGTTCACAGCACAATCCCACACGCAGTTGCACTAGAGTAATTCAGCAGGCGGCAAACAGCATCCAAGATCAGGAACACTTTAACACTGTCATCTGACAAAGTATAGTGTGGAATGAGAGGGATTACTACTTTGCAACACCAAACCAAAGCGGAAAACCCCTTCCAGTTAGAGTGCCATCTTCCAGGTCAGACAAAGTATTTTTGGAACTTCTTAACAGCTTTCAATGGTTCCTCCCCTCCCCCTAGCCTGCATTGCTGCTTCTGCTATAAAGGTATCAAGAACAGGCTCCTTTCTTATCTCAGACCAAACCAGTGGGTTAATGCGCTTGCTGGAGAGCCATTCACCTTCGGCAATCACAGAGACATGTTACACTTAATGCATTGCCAGCTGGGAATGAAGGTGATAATGAGAGACTTTCCTTACCCTTAAAGTTTTGAAACCTGTTTTGAAACTGTTTTGAAACCAGTCAGGAGCTCTTTCAAAGAATTTTAAAAGCCATTTGAAATAATGCAACTCATTTTGCTTTTGCTGTTCTGAATACAAGTTTGTTTCATTAATGGTAACACAACAAGCCCAGAACACAGCACTTTGTAACTGAGTTTTCCATTTAAATATATAAACCTCTCCAAAATCCTTTTTTTTTTTTTTACTAACTCTTACCCTTGGACAGGAATAAGAAGCAAGCAAGAAAAAAAAAAACCAACAAAACAAGCAAACAAAGAAACCCCACACCAAACAAGGACCATTTATTTCAATACCCAAGTTTTATGCTTAACATCTGTCTTTTCAGCACCATGAAAATCAATCTGCCTGACCTCCCAAGTGAACTAGCTTGGATTAAAAAGCCCTTTAATCAAGACCAACACCACCAATACAGAGGGAAAGTTATAAATGAGAAAGACTTAGAAGAATGCTTCTTGCAGACTTCAAGAGGCAAGTTGGCCATTGCTTAAAACTTTGACTAATTTTCCTCTATTATTAAGTAAACTGTCAACTATCAGCTCCAAATTCTCACATTAGAGATTGAAAGAAAGTACTGAACTTTCAGATTGGACTATTATTACTGTTATTGGCAGAACTGTATGCATTTTTTTACATGGAGTTTAACATACTTTTCACAAAATACAGACAAGAGGAGACAAGCTTAAGTTCATTAAAAAAAAAAAATACGTCAACGGGATTCAGTGCTTCATGAACAAATACTCTGAACGCTCTAAAGAATGTGCATGCGTCCAGAGGGAAAGTTAGACAGGGATCAAATGTACCTGGCAACACATATTACAGATTAAGCCATAATAAACAGCACATGAAGTATGAAGTATAATCTAAACAATTCTACCTTTTAAGAGGAATTCTCAATTAAAAATATGTTACGGTAAGTAAAAAACATTTCATTTTGGTAAATTTTTATTTCTTCACATTTGTAGATACTTGCTTTCTTTAATTCTCTCTAACAATGAAAAGTAGAATACCTTTTTTTCTGTTTACCACTGTAACTGCTATAATGTCTCACAGCTTCTTAGTCACACCCCTTGTCATTTTTGCTTTAGGATCTCATGCCTCGTGAATAAATAGTCTAAGTTTTCGGGCAGCATTATATAAAGCTTTTAAAGTAGACATAGCCTTTCTCAAAATTTTGGGTTGAAGTATTCTTTTGGGGCTTGGACTGTATTATGTAGCCAGAATGATTGAGAAAAAAATTGTGGAGCTGGGAAAGATTTCCCCATGAACAGCTAAAATATTAAAAAGGTACTATTTTCTGGAAAACAAAACCAAAAAGCCTCTACATGTCTTACATCTAACCAAGTCGACCCAAATGTCTTCCATTTCACTCAGTAAACACACCAAAAGGTAGATATAAGAAAGGTACTGTATCACTTGGTCTATTGTTCCAGAATACCCATGAAAGACTCCTTCATATTCCACCCTGCAAAAATGGGGGGACCCTCCCCCCCCCAACAACTATGAAAGATAAGTCAGGCCTCCTTTCCCATGAGAATAAAATGGCAATTACCTAGTCTTGTTCTAAGAGTATGAAAAAGCCTTTGTGCAATTGCATAAGGGATCTCATGTCTACAGCTTAACAGAAGTTCTGATATGCAGCAAACTAAAAATTCCGTTGTATATTAACAATAAGTATTCAAACAAATCAAACCATAAAAGAATGGTAAAACCCACCAAAAATATTATGATCTAGCATGACAGGCAAATCATTCCTATAGCCTCCAGCCAAGCAAAAATAATGTTTATATGCTGCTTGCAAAATTTCTCATGTAACTTGTTAGCGGCTCTGCATAGATTGTAGTATGCCACTTGATATACTCAGAACAACTCTCATGCCATTTAAGACAGAAATGCCGGGGGTCTGATCTGGTATACATAACAGACTTTGCCCTTATAATATCATCTTCCTAAGTCAAGACAGAATCCCAGAACAAAGTGAAAACGTGAAGTTTTAAAACAGTAGTATCCTATTCAGTTATAAAGACTGTTGACAGGGAACCTTCCCCGAATACGTGGTGGCATAATTTTGTTTTGATCATTTTCTACTATTTCTACCATGCCCTGGGGAAGCATAAACTACGATTTGTCATTGCTCCTGTTACGACCTAAATACATCGGCGCAAAATATGTTTGTCTCTGCCAATCAGCAGTATTAATAAACATGATTTTAGGTTTTTATCAGGTAGTCTGAACCATTCCCCATCTGTAAGCTATTCTGTAAACAGAATAATCAGTTCAATCATTCAGCAATCTTAGCAGGACAACTTACTCTTTAAGAGTTTCTAATTATGACAGTGTATTTCCTCAAGCAGGATCCAAAAAAAAAAAAAAAAAAAAAAAAAAAATCACTCTGCAAGAAACAGGGCTGTTGCCAATACTCCGTATAAGAGGTAGTTTTTCCCTTGCACAACCTAGCAGTCCATCCTCTTTCAGTCATTAAAGGATCTCAGAAGAAGTTCACATTCAGCCATTAGAGATACACCACATTAAGCCCTTAGAGATACACATTACATTAACCACTGGCTTAAAACTCCTATTTGAAATAGTCCAAAAATGCAAAGGTTTTTTACGCCAGCAGGCAGCCGAGCAGAAGTGGACACCCTTCCACATGAAAAGAACTTGGACGAGAATCCCCTACTCTACCCATACAAATAAAACATATACATGTTGAAATTTGTCTGCAAATCCAAATCAGTCCTGAAGGTTTTTTTGGTTTGTTTTTTTTCAAGTTTCATGAATACTATGCAGATAGAGGCAATCAGCTTTAACACTGAACATTTCAATCATATAATTTGTTTTCTTCTAACTAATTCAGGGGACAGAGGTCAGAAAATTTGGGAAACTGCATGTAAGGAAGAAAATCCAAAACACAACAACTACATGCAAATGTAAGGGAGTTCGCGGTGCTGAAATCATAAGGAATAAAAAGCACAGATGCTGTTTTCTATGCTTTTAAGCTTGTATTTGAACAAAGTGAATGCTAGCAGAGGACACAAAAACTGATCTGCTGCTTATTTGTGGCACTCGGGGAAATAACCAGTGACATACTAACTACACTTCAACACTTTCAATTTGCAATCAGTGTAGACTGTTTCTGGACATGCCACCACCCTCTTCCAGGAGACTGGACAGAGTGGCCAAAGTCTTTTAAAATGACAATGGGAAAGAAAAGAGAAAAAAAAATACTCTTGATTACTTCAGAATGCGATTGTTTCCCATATCCAGTCTATAATATTTTCCTTGCTCACCTTTGTACGAATTTCTTCCTACCTCGTACTTTTCTATGTCATCTTTATCCTAACTCCCATGAGCCTCCCACAGATCTTGCACAATAGTGTCCCATAGGAAAAGGAGAGCTTTTATCAATGAGAGAAAGGCATATAATTAGCTTTAGCGGTTTCTAATGAACTCACACACAGCCTACATTCTCCGATTGTTTCCTTCAGGTGATCCTCTAGTCACTCCCACTAGCATACACCATGGTAATTCCACAGCAGCTCTTGCTTCCTGATACCATCAGCAGTTCCAACAAACAAATGAATCAACTTCCTGCTTCCTTACGTCACCAATCTCACAGTTGCAATTCTTTCCTCTACTGCGACCTCATTGGCCATCCTACCCCCCCACCACCATTATCTACAGTTCCTCTTCCTTCCAAACCAAGCAACCTGCTTAAACATCCAGCCCAATGCAATATTTTTCCCCTCCCAATTTCTTGCCAGTCATTTGCTTTCCTCATCTGGTAGACTTCTCAACTTACTGACAAGTTTTGACTTTTTCCTCTCAATGACACTTACAGAAAGAAGATTGCTAAGACTGTTAAACAGAGGAGACCACCTACCTTAAGATGTTCTTTGTCACCATAATGGAATCTATCCTACTCCCCACAGATCCTAGAGGCTTTCCAAGGGGGAAACAGGAAGGGATTAACATTTGACTGTTCTTTTAGGTACCCTGAAGCATAGCCAAAGCAGTCTTTCTATCTGTAATTCAAGGGAACATTCCGATAGGAAGAAGACATGGTGTTGAGGAAGTACTGTATCCAGACAGCTTACAGGTTCTCCGAGTAATTCAGTAATGGGAACCTGCCACTTGACAGCAGCAAACTAATTTCAAGAACTTTGCCTAGAAAAGAGGACATGAAATGATACCTTTGTATCAGGAGGACCCTCTGCTCTGTGGGGTGCCTTTTATTTATCTACTTAACCTAACGTGAATTTCATATACACATATACTCCCTCTTCCTCTCTTTAAGGGCTACATAATTTATACTTTGAGCTCTTTGGAGTAACGGGATTTTTGGCATGCACCTAATTGGAACACAGTACACTGGGACTCTGAAGCTCAGCTGATGATCCAAAACACTACTAGAATTCAAAAAGCAGCAAGAAGATACTAACTACTATTTTACCGCTCATCTGTATAATGACTATCCCAACACCCAGACTTGCTGGAGCCTAGACTCCAGGAAATTTAGTATAGACATCTATCTTCTGAGTCCAAAACCTATTGCGGAGAAAGAAACCTTCAACCTAGAGCCGAGCAATTTTCTCAACTTCAACCAGCTACTGATTAATATTTCGTTTTTCACTTGCAAAAGAGGAAGCCCTTAGAATTGTTCCTGGTGTTAAATACTTTCAAAATCTATCAGTCTTTATTATTCTTTCATGGGTTTTTATTAATGCTATAGCACTGTGTATATGTTGAGATTAAACCTATCAGATCGTTAATTAAAAAGAATATAGCAATATTGAACTTTGTTAGTATATCCTCTTTTTATTGAAAGCAGGTGGTCATCATAATATAATAGCACAGGTATTTAAGTAAATCTAGCACTGTAGACAGAAAACATCATCAGATACTTCATTGGAACCTGCCCCATTACATTATACTTGAAAGAGACATCACAGTAATCAGAAGTGGTCTAGGTTATAAAACAGAACATGAAGTTTATATGGGTTAAAGAAAGTTATACTCACAGCTAGCGTTTCTGTAGAGAAGAAAAGGTTCATGGAGCTGAAATTCCAAATCTTTATTTACTGGTTCAACCAGGTTGTGCATGTTCAGTCGATTCACTATCGTAAAACCATGATAAGGAGAAGCTGACCTATTGTTTCAATTAAAACAAAACCAAGGATTAATACCTTGATCAACATATATAATTTTCTGAAACAGAGTTATAAATTAATATTAAAATCTGCATTGCTTTATTAGGTGAAGCTTTAGCAGTCCTGAAGCTCTAACAGTTGTTCTTCTATGCCATTTCCTGGCATGCCAACTAATTTCAATTTAAAACTACACTTACCTCAAAGCAGGATTAGGATTAACATTACAGTCCTACACTGCTAAACTGCTGAATCAAAGATATGCCTCAAAAAAAATCCATTCAAAATAACTAGGGCAGGTCCAGGATTAAAATGCAAGTGTATTCAATACTTCACATAAGATAGTTTTAAGGCATTTTAGAATCTTTTATTAGAGGAGAAAAAGCAAACCACTTACAGAGCAACATTTACCTTACTGTAAGTAGGTACGACAATAAAAAAAGCTGCTAGCTTAAATAATATGAAATGCACTTAGAGGGGAACCATAAGCAGTTATTTCTTCCTAAAGGGAGACTCTTAAAATAAAGACTTAACCCAGTGTCCTCAAAGTAGATATCGAATTATCCAGAACTGTATTGCTTAGTGAAACAATTTTTATTATCTACATTTTTGATAGACACCAGGCGGAAAAAGAAAACGTCAAGCAAGCAAGCACTGGAAGTTCAAGATAGTTTTAGATCTGTTTTCTCTTGCTGCACGAGTGTCACAGCAGCATACTCAACTGTGCCTGTAAGCAGTCATATAATCAACACAGCAGCGTGATGAAGGCAGGGTAAAAATCAGATATAATTAGCTAGTAAATGTTGAGATTTCTGTAACAATATGGCCACCTTTACCGAACGATCAACAACAAAATCTGTCGAGAGCTTCTAAGGAGGGGGCAAACAATCCTTACCATCATCAGGAGTTACTCTTTTAATGCGCATAACAGAACTTCTTTGAAATAATCAGCTAGTCGCATGGAAATTTTTTGCTTAGTTTTTTGGTTTTTACTTTGGTTGGCTTTCTTACACTAAGTATTTCCAAGCTTGGAGCTAAAGTATATTAGACAGGAACTGGTTACTAGTATCCCTTCACAGTGCCAGGATAAAATATTGTAATGACCTAGTCTATGACAGTCTGTTTCAGGATGGGTTAAGTCTGCATTATTTATATTTCTTACATTCAACAGAGTGTTATTTCATTGTTTGATTTTTGATTTACCTGTAATTTAAAACTTAAATCCATGATTGCTTTTATGTGCTGTATACAGACATTAACAGCTGGACAAATAAGTACTTATGAGTTTACTGGATGCAGTAAATCCAGTATGAAAGCTACGCATGAAGCCATCTGAGGTTTGTTTTCTTAAGGAAGGAAAACGACACCACCCCAGCCCCCCAACCCCTTACCTTTTGTACACAAATAAGGTGCCTTCTATGTCAGTTTTCTCCTACAAAAGACAGCAATTGTGTTTAAGGGACGTGCTTGTTCACACAGTTATGTAGCTTTTGTATAGCATTTTAATTACAGAGATTTACAATATTCTGATCTTTCCATGAGGTTTGACATCATAGGCCTAAAAATACGATCTCTTACTTTCAGAAGCTACCTATTTTTTCTTAGTAAGATTAGGAAATTAAACCCATTTCCAGAAGACTTCGTTCATGCTATCAATCTGATGATGTGATACACAGTATCCTACAACCTTCCTACGCTGAGCCTGACAGGTCAGAGCTGAACGCCTTTATCACAACTCTTTATTTTAAAGATGGACTACAGTCCATTAGTCTGCAAACATCGGATAGGTTGTCTTCCGCAGTGTTACTTAAAGGACAGCAATGACAGCCCAGCCAACAACAAAACAATATAACTATGGACCACGGCTCTGTTTCATACTTCAGTTTTCAAAGCAACCTTTACCACGTGCTAGTGACCCGCAAGCACAGAAAGTTGCGTGGAACTCCAGTGCTGCCTAAGACAATGTGAAGTTCCACATATTTCCGTTTTTATAGTTTTACGATAAAACTGGCAGTCAGGCAAAAACTGCGTTTTAATGCAATGACGAATATTAACATTTCTCAAATCCCACTCTTCCTGAATTAGGGCTCTGTTCAACACGCACGAGCAGAGACAACAACAAGTTACAATTAAAAAAAAAAAAGTCAACCTAGCAGCGGCCACCAAGAGCAAAAGAAACGTCGAGCCCCACAGCTGCTTCGGTCACAGTCACCCCGAGGAGGCGAACGATGCTGTGCCTCCCCCTGCGCGAGCAGAGGCTCCCTTCTCCTCCCCTCCCCTCCCCTCCGGCACAAGCGCCCGTCGGGGCCGACCCCTCCGCAGGAGGAAGGCGCCCAACCCCCAAACTTCCCTTTGGGCGAGAGCAGCCCCCGCCGGGGCCCCGTGCGGAGGCCCCGGGCCAGGCGGCTGCTGGGGCCAGGGCACGGGCGACGGGAGCCCCGGCCCTGCCACGGCCAGCGGCGCGACGGGCGGCTGCGAACGCCCTGCCTGGGGCCGCGCCGCCGCCCCCCGTCTCGGGCGCGGGGAGTGCCAGGCTCGCTCCTCCGGACTTACCCACTCGTTGGCCTTCGGGCTGAAGCTGTAGAGCGCTACCTGGCCGGTCACGTCGGCGATGCTGGTGATGTACGGGTCGTGCTGCTTCAGGGCTGCCAGGCTGATCTCCTGCCCCGCTCTGCTCACCGACTCCATCTTGGATCCCGGCAGCCACCCGAAGGGGAGGGCAAGAAGCAGCCGCGCGGTGTCACCGGCGCACACGTCCCCGCCGCCGGCCGGGACGCGAAGCCCCGCGCCTGCCGTTCCGCCCGGCGGTTAGGCCCCACCCGAGGGCTGCGCTGCGGCTGCCGCCGGCCGCCGGCCCCGCCAGCCCGGAGCAGCGAGGCCCTTCCCGGGCCCGCGGGCTCCCCTGTCCCCCACCTCGCCGCTCCCGTGCCCGAGGCCTTGCTGGGCCGTGGGGCGTTGGCGCTGCCCCGCGGCCGTGCGGTTTGGGCACCGGCCGTGCCCGAGGCAGCCCCCAGCCCTGCCGACACGCGCGGCCCAGGGCTGAGGGTTGGCGTTCACACACCGCCGCCGCAGAGGGGTTAGTGGCATCGTGGCGCGGGGTCGTGAGCCGCAGGTCAGCGGCTGGGCGGAAAACCGGCTTCATGGGCTTCAACCTGAGACGTGCAGCCGGGCTGTGGCGTGTCCCCCGGTGCTGACGGGCATCGGCGGAGCAGGCGGTGGGCCGCTGCGGTGGCACTGCCTCCGCCAGCTGCGAGGTTTGGCCAGGCTCCTCCGTCAGAGCTGGCACCGCTGCCTGACGGCCTCCACGCTGCCGTGCTGCCAAGCGTCCAAAGACACTGACCGTTGCCATACCCTGCCAAGCAAAGAGCTGTGCTCCCTCCCTGCCGTCTCCCCTCCATTTCAGCCGGCGGTAGCTCCATCCAGGAGGTTTCTGTCGGACATGTTGTCACCCGGGTTCAGCTCACACAATGCTGTGAGGAAATGACTTTTAGTCCTTTGCTGAAGAAGGGATCATATCAGCCACCCTACCCAGCTCCACTCGCTGTGCTTAGTCCCCTTGAGCACATTGTATGAGATTTTCCATTTACTTCTTCTGAGTTGTCCCTCCACATCTGGGCATGTCATGAAGAGAAATAGCTTCTTTGTTTCAATGGAACAGATTAAGCTAAAGATCTGTGTATTGTTTACACCGTGAGATGTCATAATTGTTATTTTTTTACTGACATTAGTAATAGAAAGGCTTCTGAGTTTACTGCAGGCTGGCAGTAAACTGAAGTGTGATGAGCTGGGTCACAGGCTGGAGGCATTATCTTCCAGTACTTTGGGGGTGATGCTGTTTGTTCGCATGTTCGTCATTATCTGAATACCTGAATATTTCACAGTCTGCAGTGGGACGTGGAATTTTCAATATTTTTGAAGAATTTTAGAATTAAATACTTTATGTTTCTCAGGTATAGTAAACATATCACCTGTCCGATGTAGTACATATTTAAGTTTGCTGGAAAAAGAACAAGGTAATATGCAGTGCACTGAGCTTTGTTCCTGCATTTTTTTTAATCATTAGTGGAATTTAGGAACAGGAAAGTATAGAATATTTATTAGGACCGAGACATGAATGACTTCCAAGATAAGATCACTGAGATTCAACTACCTTTGTAGCATTTTGTGCAATCTGACAGGAAAAAACAGGATTGTAAATTTCTAAACAAAACCATGTCTGTGGCAAGCTTCTGACCCTTCTGAGAATGTGAAGAATTTCCACTAAGCTCTGTATTACCACAGGTCATGTTCTTCTCCATTGCATGTGGACATACTTCTGGTTTTAATACAGCTTTACAGTATAATCCTCTCCGACAATGGCAGACACTTAAGGCACAAGCTATAAGCAAGGATCCAGCAGTTGTATGGTTCCATAAAAAGTCTTTCTGACAAGCAGTGGAAATATCAAGTTCCTGTATAATATAATTTTTTTAAGTTATAAAAGTAAAGCTTTTTGGAGAGAATATTAATTTACTTGTTTTGATGTCAGATAGTTGTAGTATAAAGTAAAAAGACATTTCTTAGAAAAAAATGTAATCTGGACACAAAACTCCTCTCTACTTCATCCCAGTAACTCACCCCTGAATCCCAAGACCTAAGCATCAGTAAAAAAAAAATAATAAAAATCATACAGAATGTCTTAGAGCTCTGTAAATCTTCCATTCGTTTCTAATGGTTTTACCACAGGAGGGCCCAATCTAATCCATAAAATTTGGGGTTTCACTGGTTCTGTTAGTAAAGTACATAAAACTGTTTCCATCAAGGGCAAACAATGACACTTACTATGATGTCAAAAATACTGTGATGTAAAATGTCTGGTTGATATTCAGTAACACTCTATATTAGGAAAAGGTAGTATGAGGAAGTTAAAGTTTGAAAAAGTCTTTTATGAAGAGACAATCAACATTCTAAGGGCTCAAATGAAACAGAAAGAAAATGACAAAAACTTTTTTAAGAGCTGGTTTTAAATGGCATCTTAAACATTTGCACCAGACTGCTCCTTTCTGCAAGATTACTGCAAAGGGAAGGTATCTTTCAAAGCAAAAAAGTTATTGGCAAAGGACAGCCTTCTGCTGTGTGAGATCTTCTCAAGTGTGAAAACTCCTTGGCATCATCTTGAATTAAAAGTGAAACGTGAGGAGCTTCGATAAAAAAAGAGAAGTGGTGGTTTCTGGTTATGGATTGTTTTCCTCCTTCATCTGCTAATTCCAGTTCTGCATTTTAGTGAATTTGTTCTCCCTGCTTCTTCACTGTTGTTGCCTTGGAATAAAATATTTTATATCAGAAATGAAACATATGGCCTGCCATCTGCTTCCTCAACCTTGAAGTACACCAAAGTATCCAGTATACTTAGACTCAAGCTGTGACCTCAGCGTAAACTGAAATGTTAGTTGTACCCATTCAGGTTTGTTCTGTGATTATTGTATATTGCAAATCTCTTTGTCCTCCCTTGAAGCTATGCAGCGGTTGCTGCTGGGGAAATGTTCATCCACCACTCTCCGTTCCTGATTCTTGCACTGAACCAGGCAGAAGTGGGATGATGTACATAATGCCCTTTTGATGTTTTCTCTGTGAGTGGGACAGATTCCATTTGTGTTTCAACAAGTGAAGAGAACATTATGTTCTATATTTCAGTTATTCAGCTGAGTTTTTATAGGACAGGATATGATGATTTATTACCCTAAGTACTATTATCTACTTGATATATATTAATATTAAGGTAGGTGAAATAATAAAGACCCTCTTTTACACCTTCAGTTGCTTGTGACAGCATGGCTGGGTCTCTCCATTGATGTCTGCTTTGCTGTTTGCAGTTCTGTTATACAAACTCTTTTTCGGGCCCCTGTTTTTCGCGCAGCAGATTACTTATGTATTCCCAAAGCTTATTTGGGCTGCAGTCACTCCTTTCAGACCTCATACAGAAAAAGTCTTCTTCAGTCTGCACTCCCTTTGTTTTTCCCTTGTTAGCTGAGTATCATGAGGAAAGAATATATTGCTGCTGTTAAGATGATGGAGGAGTGCAGTAAGCACTCTCAGTCAGTGCATTTTGTGTTATTACTAAAAGTTGAATTCGGGTCCAGTGGAGTCCAGCAAATCTGAGTGACTCTTAGAGCTCATATTCTATCTTTGCTGTTTTCCACTTGAAACAATTGTCAGAAGTTTCTGGTTTCATGAGATATTTTGCAAATGACACACTTTTTATTGGTTTGCTTACAGATGTTTTTCCTTGGATTGTAATAGCAGGCAATTCTTGGACTATTGATTAGTAATTGCATTGTTATCTATACCTTAAATTTCAGTGATAATGGCTGTAATTCTACAAACTGTTTATCTGGGCTTAGTCCTAGCTAGGGCAAATTGTCCTGATGTTAACTTCCTTAATCAATAATTTAGTGAACTTTTATTTTGCATTTTAATTCTCTGAGCAAGCCTGCAAATGTTTAGCCTGTCTTTTTTATGAGAGACGCAAATTTCTCTGTTATTTTAAAGTGGTTAAAACAACAAGCGGGGGTGGGGACGCTAGAATTTTGCAAGGGTGGCCATTTTATTTCACAGGAGGCATTACTTGAGCATTTTTATTTGCTTATTATTTATTACAGTGTTTACTTCAGTTGTACTCTTTGCTCTACTGTGAATGCACATTTGATCTTTGCTATTGGTGAGGCTGACAGTTCCTGATACTCAGTCTCCTTACTATGCCTCACTGTACAAATAGTTCTACCTGTGGTGATTCGCCAAGCTAATAAAGGATACCTGAAAACTGCTACAGTTGGAGATTATGACCACTCTCTTTGTAAACGAGATTTATAAACATTTCACCTTTTGAGGATTAGCACAGAAATAGCCTTGCATGCTACTCAACAGCAGTTTATACCATATTCATGTACATAAAGAAAAGTTACCTTTCCTGGCAATTATTCTGCTCTTTAGGAGTGCCGAGTGAATCACAAGCCTTTCATAGGTCTTCCAACTTGCAGTATGCGCTTTCTGCACTAATGCTGCATCCACAGGTACCTTATTGCATATTCATGGTGACAGATACTTATTTTTAGCTGTGAAAAATCTTCTTCCACCTTTAGAGGAAAGTTTTCTAAATTGTTACACATTACAGTGCTATGAGGCAGCAAAATTTTTCCTTTTTACCTGAGAGTTTTTAAAATGTGGATACTCTGCAGTATCTGTTGGTCACCAAATCAGTTTCCTTTTATCCTTCTTCCCCTGGCTACAAATCTAAACTTGTCAAAACACTTGCTGGTTGTCATCAGGATAAAATACCACCAGATGTACAACTAATATCCTTTCCTTGGATTTTTAGTAATTAATGCCATGATAAATTTGTCAATTCATAACATCCTGCTTGAGTGATACACTAAATAGGAATCATAGGCAAACTGAGGAGAGTCCGGGGAAAAAGCTAGAGGAATGGCAAAGGAACTATAGTGCATGCATTACAAGAGAAAACAAAAGAAATTATTATGTTTCTGGGTCAAGAGAAAATTAAAAAAAGAACATGGCAGTTTACACATTTGATGTGTAAAAGGTTGTGACAGAAATCAGTTCTCCACACTTACTGGCAAAAGGACAAAATGAGATCAGGTTAATGTACAGCAAAAATAATCAGGCTGGATCCTAACAATCCCAATCAGTAGGAACTGTTAAGCAATATAACAAGTTACTGAAGGATGTTATGGTGCCTCCTTCACTGTTGTTTTTTAGGATCAGATGATACAATATCTGTCAGGGATGATCTTTACATACTTGTTCTTACCTCTATGCAGAGCCTTTTAGTTAAGGTAATTATTCCATTTTGCTATTGTATCATTTCTCTCCCACCTTTCTCAGGAGAGCAGTACCCCTTCACTTCTGCCAAGTCAATTGTTTAAGTCAGAATTCTGAAATAAGCCAACCGTGTGTTTCTATAGTTCTTCACACCAGTGAAGAACAGTGACGGTTTCTGGCCCAGGTTTTGTCAACAGTTTTTTTTTTTTTTGAGAGTGTGAGTACATCTGCAAATACAGTCCGGATGGATACAGAGCAGTGGTAATCTAAATAATTAAAATCCATGGGATAAATTGGTGTGTAAAGTGAGTCCTGGATTAGGAGTGACAAGGTATAGGAAAATAGTTCTGGGACTGCTGATTTACCCAGCTGTGGGTATGGGATTTTTTTCCTATTTCTGTGCTGTACCTAAAATAAAGATAATACATAACTACTTCGTAGAGTATCTGAGTTTTTCAGATGTTGCAATACTGAAACCTGAATTTAACTATAAATTACTTGGGTCTCATTTTGTCATGTAATAGTTGCAGTCATGATTCTGTAACAGGAATGGATGACTTTTTCTTTTTTTCTTTCTTTTTTTTTCTCCTTGTACAACTGGCAAAATGTTCTAGAAAATGTGAAGCGAGAAGCGTTAAAAACAATGGTGAATTACTGAAATACTGTAATTTAATAAAGTACAAGGAAAATGACATTAAAAACCAATCTAGCCATCTATTTGTTCACTGCCATTTTGGACATGAGTATTACCAACAGTTACGGTCCCTCTAAGAGATGCTAAAAAAACATGGAACAAAGAAAAAGCATTAAATTACACTTACAATTCAATAAAATCAAAAGAATGAAAATACTCAATTCGATTTATACAGTAAAGCTGTTCCCACAACAACAGCGCAAGACGTTGAAATAGGTCACAGGCAGCCCTCCTTACATTGCTCAAGAACATTGGAAGGATTAATCATTTATGGATTATCTCCTAGGAACAATGATCTGGCGCAGACAGGTAATCCAATCTCCTCTATCTTTCTAATCTGGTTTGCCGTTTCACAGGGGATTGTGGAAGGGTGGCAATTTTTTCTAGGAAGACATTGCCTGCCAGCTTGAAACATGTAAATTGCTGGAATTTGCATCAAAATATGACAGCTCTTCTCTGACGAAGGTAGGTAGTGAAATTAGACCGGTAAAACTAACTTTTTTTAACTAGAGCACAGAGGTTTGGCTCAGAAATTATATCGTGTTCACCCTTAGTTATAAGGGTAAAGAGAGAAGTTTATCATTGACATAATTCAGAACTAGAGAGAAAACATTATTCCTGGGACTCCTCATTTTGCATAAATATCCAGGAATGTGTTCTTCCTGACTAAATTTGGTCAAAAATTTAAATGCAGCTTATTTTTGAATACAAACCTTTCAGTGATTGCAGCCTCTATAAGTACATTAGACGTAGGTGTACAGCGTGACTTCTATTGATTTACATGCTTAATGTAATATGTAGGGCTTTGAACATACATCTTTAGCCAGTTTTGTCTTATTTTGTCCAACAGTAGATACAAGGCCTGCTGCTGAATATATTAGAACTGTACTAATTTCATTACTGAAAATGAACTCTGTTGCAAATCTCCATTGTGGCAAATTAGCAATTGGACAAAATATTGCAGTAGCAAAGGTGCACCATCAGAGATTCTCCATTGCTTATTTCATTTTACATGCGGTTTCTGTTTTATTGGTACAATAACATTAGGAAAACCAATACGCAATTACTATTCACAAGGCAGAGCAGCCTGTTCTCCTGCGTCTTCTGCTACCGATTATAGATTGCACAGATAAAACAAAATGACAATTAGATTAGCAAGGTTCTGCTCTGTACAGAACTGAGAAATACATCAGGAATAATTGTGCATCATAGTAGATACCTTGAGCCTTGAGAAAGCTACTTTAGTAGAAGTATGTCAGTTTTTAACTCGGCCAATTTTTAATTATTACGTTATCTACCTTAAATATACTGGGTCAGTTTTATGCCATTATTGTGTGCTTATATTTTTGTTTTCTTGTGAGCATCCTTTTGTATCCTTTAAGGTTCTCGAGCCACTTTCAATGCCTCTGTATATCTAGTCCTTTAAATATTGAGACTATATCACATAAATTTTGAAATGTGGGTTTATATGCTTCTGTATCTCTGAAGCCTTGCTGCAAAATAGCAAGTCAGAATTCCTTTTTAATATTTTTAGCTGGTCCTCTTGCAAAATATGCACCTATCAGAGCAATCATCTTTAAAACAGGTTAGATGATAAATTTTTTATGATCAAATGTGTATTTTTCAAGAGGCTTTTCTTGATGTGGTACAGTACTAATAAAAAAGACACGCCACAATTCTGAGAATAAATAGCTTCTAGAGCTTTTCGGACATGACTGGGAACAAATATAATGTAAAACAGGCAGGTGGTTTTGGCTGCTTTTGGTGCTTCTTAGGTTGTCCGGTGTCACAGGAATGGGAATCAGTAAACCTGCATTCATTTCATACGTTATTAAACCACTTCAGCTCTCTATACCTTCATTTTCCCGGTCATAAAATGAGTACAATATATTTACTCATCATTATAAATTTCATTGAAATACTTTTTTGAGGAGTAATATAAACAGTAGGCATTATGACGATATTTCACTTATCCGGGGAAGGGCTGGAGGATTGCTGATCTATCACAAGACCTTGTGTGAAGGTGAGGGCAGCAGCTGCATTGACTGCTGTCATCCTAATGCTGCAGCCGTGACAAAGGAGGAGGTTCAGGAACTCCGCTGTGCTCTGGCAGGGTGGGTTTCCTCAGGCCCCTCGCTGCCAGCTAACACCCTCTCTAGGTGCTCATCTGCCTACTGGGGTTGGGCTGCAGACTGAAAGGTACACACACGTAGCCAGAGACCTCAGGCACAGCACTGTTTAATTCTGAGTGTAAGCGCATGTATCTCTTGCTCTTTGCTTTGTCAGCTTTCTCCAGGATGTATCATGTCCAAGAGTATTCAGTGACATAACCATGTGGATTTAATGTGTGTTGTGTGCTAAATTCTGCCCCTAACAGTTGCAGTCAAGAATCCATAACGTGTTTCTGCTTTGAACTGAAACCCTGAGGCAGACCCACCCGGTTTGGGATGGGATGGCCTTCCTCCAGGGTGTAAGGAAGGCAGGCTAAGAAAAGCGGGAAGGAGTCACCATACTGGTGAAAAGGGAAGCTCAATTACATCACGACTAAGTAAATAAACTGGATGAGATCCTAACCTCTTATTTGGCTTCTTTTCACCAATTAAGTTCTGGCTGACGGAGAATTCCTTTGCTGTAGTGACTCAGAAGAGAGCCATAAAGCTGTCTGCTGAAGATCCTCTGGGGAGCCCTGTGGTTAAGATGTGCCAAGAATGGTAAAGGAAGGGTGTTTCAAGTGGAAGGCGATACTGTGGAAATTTGCAACCAAACTAGCACAGAGCTTAGCGTAAGAAACTGCTGTAGTTCAGGCAGGCCTTAAGGGCTGTGATGGAAGTGCAATTGCAGCCTTCAATTTTGGGACCTCATGTCCCTTAACTCTGGTGTTAGAAAATAAGCGATCTGATAGTAGTGAATTGTTTAAGAACAAAGCAGTAACGTCTTATTTAATTAATTTCAGACGGGTTGTGTGCAGTTATGTGCATAAAGCAAAATGGCAGTCAACTAGTAAAATATTTTCTACAAAATTCTGTGTACAGATTTACTGAATTTTCATTTTGAAAATGAATGTAACTTTAGAGATTAATCTACAAATTAGATTGCTTTACTTTGGCATGTTTTCAAAGGAAAAAGAACTAATTAATGTGTCGTGTGTTGAAACCATCCACTGCATTCCTACAGTAATTTTTCCCCAGTGGTATTTCACGATAAAATTACTTTTACATGATGAATCCAAAGAGCTTGTGTAGGGGTGATACATTTTGTCGGGTAAGGATTGAAGAGCTGATGAGCATCTCTCCAATAGATTGTAATAATCACAAATAATTACTTAAACACCTCTTGAGTACCAGTTTACATGACAGGCTCTGCCAGGTTCTTTCAAAACTTTCACGGTCAATACGATGACTATTTCTCATTTTCAAAATTACTACTTCTTCTAAAGTCTATGTAACTTGTGTGATTTTCAAAACGATTAAATTTAACAGACTTTGAGAGCTGCAGTGTAAACAACGCACATATGCAAAACCAGCCGAAGGACCACATCTCCTCTCGCTTTTTCCTTCTGGCGTGATGCCTTCCAGAGGTGGCCAGTTCAGCCGAGCTCTGCAGTCCTGGAGGTCTAAACCCCATGCTTGTGTAGCTGCCCAGCTCCTCCTCTACCTGTGAGTGCAATCTGTGGCTGATGACAGCTGGCATAGAAATCGGTGATGAGTAGGTCAAACTTGCCATGTTTGCCTTTCCCCTATCCTTGTGTGCATGTGTGCACCTGACATTGGTCAGACAGAGACGGGGCATTTTTAGGAGGCCTGACACTTCTATGACAAAACAGACCTGCCAACCAAGAGAACCGAATTCCAGAAGTGGCTAACTGTTCTACAGGGCAGAAATGACCAGAGTCCACTATTTATCCTAATGGAAAATAATTCAAAACCAGTTACCAAAAAATAGAACAAAAAATTACCTTTGTAAAACATTTTCACTCTGGAATAAAACTGGCATGCATTATTTTTGCCCTTTTTGGATTAAGAAAAATTCTGATCAGCTCCATTTTCATGACAGACTTGCCACCTGAATAATTCATGAGTGGTTATGTCTAGGAGGTAAGCCGAATACGGAGGGAGAGCTGTTGGTGTACCTGTGGTGCGTGGAGGGGGAGTGTGGGACCAGCCAAGGGGTTAGGCAGGCTGGTCCTCCTTCTCTTTGCTTTAGCTCTCAGTAGCAAGAGTGTCCGCACAGGAGCAGTAGGCGAGCTCAGGCTGAAGGAAGGTCTTAGCAGGTAGACAGCCGTGTCATTGCAATGTATTTGTGCGGGAAGGGGACTGTTTGACGTTGGTAATATCATGGGCATCTATTTTTTGTAAAGATCCTCCCATTATAGTTCGTTTTGGTTATTTTTCTTGGGTTTTGGGGGCTCAGTCATAAATTCCAGCTGTAATGGGGAACTGGCCAAGTTGGCTGTGTAAACTTTTGAGATTTAGCACTTCAGGGCCACCATGTGATTCATGAGCTTCTGTGACATGAGAGCTAGGCAATGCTGTTGGCTTAAAAACAGCTGTGGGAAATGCATAAGTTAAAGGAGCAATAATCTATTATACTTGCTCCTTTAGAAAATCCCCAAAATACTACTGTGTCATATCAGGGGTTTTACGTTTATTCAACCTCAGATATTCCTTTTTAGGCCCTAATCTACTTCATGGTGCTTGTTTAATGGTCACACTTCTGCAAAGTGCTCTCCAAGGCTTAAGTGGCACCATGCCAGCTGCTGAGGGGTTTGAAGGGTAGTAACTATTCGTTTGTTTTTAAACAATGAGAGGCCTACTAAGTAGAATCCACTCCAAGCGAAAGCTGGTAACTGAAACACTGACTTTACCAGGTGAGCATGGCTGCCAGTATAAGGGCACTTTGTCGTCAAGCACTTCAAGAGAGAAAAAAATAAATGTATAATAATTAAGGTAATTGCACAAATGTATTTTGGTTCCTACCATCATGTCAGCAGAGCAGAGAGACTTACTCCAATCCCCATTAGTTCTTTATCACCTTGACAAAAAATCAGAGCGCCAGATAAAAAAATGTCTATAGTCTATCTATTTAAGTTGATTTTTCATTTGTATCTCTAGTCAGAATTTAATTATTAATGTTTGCAAAAACATATTCTGGTACATGGGCTATTTGCAAACTGTTCACTGGGATTATTATTTAAGATATCTCTTAATTGTAGTTTTCAATTAACTAAGCAATATTGTAGTGGTTCTTGAAAGGCTCCAAAAGCCATCAGGTGTTCTGCAGAGGATATGCTAATGAAGCATATAATGGGACATCAAGGTGAATTTATTATTTTAATTTATACATAGAAAGATTATTTTTTATACTTTTGTTATCTGTGTCTCATAAAAAATAATCTAATACTAGAAAATGTTTACCCTGTAAAATTATCAGAAGAGAATACCTTGCTTATTTGTATGTAGCCAAAGGAATACAGTATGTAGCAGCAGGGCTTGTATATACTTCTATTATAATCAGCAAAATGGTAATAGAGGAAAAAGGCAACTAACACGTAGATCTGTAGCAAGATCTTCTGTTAGTTCATAGATTTCTGAGGCTTCTACAGTCTCTTTGGGGCCCAGGTTTTTCTCATATTTCAGCTGGAATTGCCTTTTTTTGCACTTCCACTGAGTTTATGGAAGAGAGGAACTTTGCAAATCTCCATAACTTATTTTTCTGATGGGAAACTTTGCAAGCATATGTGTGGCAATTAGGGACTTCACTCATCCATGTATCGGGGGGAGCTGTTACCAGCCTTACTCTGGATCTGAATGACCCAGACCGGTGGGCTCAGTTGTGGGCTGTTAAGGACTGCTGGCTGGGCTGACCTTTTCAGCAAATCCACAGTCATGATGACTATGGTCACCCCTGTGAATGCTCACTTGTGCTAACATCCATGCTATTTAAGGGAGCATCTAAATTTGTTCTCTGGCTAGTCAGTAGCTGAGGTGTAAGGCTCTTTGAAAATGCTCATTTTGTGACCGTCGGCTTGCATCCAGGACCTATTTCAGTCCTAACCTTTGGCTTGTATCTTGGTTTCTGACTCGGGCTCTTGACCTTTGGTATTTAGCCTGATCGCTGGTCTTTGAGTGCCAGATCGCTTCTTGTCCTAGGCTCGGATTCTGGTTTCAGATATTAGCTCTAACTGCTTATTGCAGTTTGGCACTTAAATCTTATTTGTGCTTTTGAAATTTTCCCCATAGGTCACTAATTGTATTTCTTACATTTCTTTTTCAGCCTTTACGTAAATGAGTTAAAACTCTTGTAATCAGAACAGCTCCATGTTGCTCAATTCTAAATGCATCCTTTCTCTCCTGGGTCATTAAACTGAGGATGCAGAGCTGTTTGGACACTCCTCCAGGAATCCTTGATTCCTACTCAACATGGGTAGTCACTTGGTTGCCTTTGTGTTCACACTTACCTGTTTGGTAGGATGGCTCCTGGCCTCTGTGCAAGTGAGTGGGTGCCCACCAGCAGAGCCTCAGCCCCAGGTGGCCACAGGAAGTCTGCTTTGTGGCTGGACGTTCCAAAAAAACAAAACAAGTGCAAGCCTGATAAATTCCAGCATCCCATTTGCTAGAAATCTGTTGCTGAGACACCAACCTGTAAGTTTGCTTATTTGAGCAAATGTGGCAGAATGAAAAACTCTCCATAAATTAAAATTAAATCAGTTAATTTCCTTCTAAGGCATTTGATAGGAAATGACAGCAAAGCCATGTTTAAGGAAAATAAAAACAACCCCCAACATCCCTATAGTATTTTCAGTAAAAGCACCACAAAATTCTGTCAGTTTTGAAGGTCAGATGGCAAGCTTCATGTTCACAGTCGTGACTACATGCTCACGTGAGTTTGTTTCCCTGGCTTTACAGGGACTGTTTGCATGAATGCTCCTGCAGAGTGAATAAAGGCATTTGCAATCTGGTCCCAGCTGGAAACTTATTTCTGAAGCCAGTTCACTCCCTTCATAAAGCACCGATACTTTATTTTATCTTGTTTTACATTTAGTTCAAATGATTTGAGATCTTTGGGTTGACTGCTACTCCATTCCAAATCACTTCCTACTGGAAGAGACGTACATTTCAGAGCTCTTAATTCTTTCTGGACATGTATTTGGAATGGAGATATTCTTTTTGTCTGGGAGGAGAAGGGTAATTGCTGCCTGCCTGGATATCAGTTAATTAGCAGTCTCCTCACCAGTGGACGCCTGGCTAAATCCACTCCTTTGCTGAGTAATTTATTAAATAACTACAGGACTATTCAGGCAGCCCCAATAGTAATTTATAACAAAGCACTAATTACTTGGTACATTTAATGGCAAAAAGGGATGTAAGGAAATACAGGGCATATATTCTCGGTTGCTTACGAACCTTTCTGTCACACCTTTCTCTTGGATCACAGAGCTCAGTGAATTAGGTCCAGTCGTTCCTCAAGTGAGGAAGCGGCATAATTTCAGAGGAGTTATTGACTATCCTTTTCTTCCACAGTTAATGCAATCTCAGCCTGCTTGGAATGCAGCATAACATTTCAAACAGGAATCACTGTCATAGACTTAGCAAGGCTGCTTAGATAGGGAGAATCAGCTCCACTAAATGCCGATACTTGTGTAGTGGCTTGGGAAACGTACGGAGGAAATGTACGATAAACCTTTTGCTCGGCTCCCCTGTCACATCTTCTGCAGTGTGGCTGTCCATTAACATGCCACTGGCTCAGCGAGAGCGCTGGGGTCTGCCCAGATCACTTGGTAGCTGTCAAGTGGATAAGACAAGCTTTCTGGGGAATGTACTAAGATAATTACAGGAAGGTGGAGTTAAATCGCATACATGTGCTGCACCGAGTGCTGTGAGCAAAGGAGGCTTTATTCTGTGGTACAGGGACCAGATGGACTCGATGACTGTTCTTTCGGTTTCTGGGGGAGAATTCAGTACATATGGTCTGGAATCAACACCTCATTTTGTCAGTTCAAGTCACAGCACCACACTCTCCCCCCCCCCCCCCCGCCCCCCCAATAATTTTTGTTGCTGTTTTATAAACAGAAAATCTACTGGTGAGTGCAAGCAGGTATGTGTTAAGGCAGCGGTTTGAAATCTGCCAGGTCTTTACCCCTTTTCTGACCCCCCCACTGGAGTCCAAAAGCCCAAGTTCTTTTCTTCTCTTTCCTGCAGGGTAGAGACAGCTGTTATTTTGAAAAGAGAGGCTATGTACCAAAGTCATTCTTCTCAGCAATTTGAAAAAAGCACAAGCTCTCTGTTACTCTAATGCTTTATTAGATGATTTGCTGTTTTTATATATGTATATAATATACTACTGTATAAATTGTGAAAATGGAAGGTCAGTAGATTCGATGGTTAGGTCTAACCCTGTTCTTTTAGGACCAATCCTTGCAGCGTATCATCTAAAGTATCTTAGTACACAAAAGGTATACACTGGTATTTCATAGGTATTACTTAATGAGTAATACCAATGGTCAGTTTTGTTCTGCAAATCATTCCTGCAAAACTGAACACATGCATGTTAAAACACTATTCTACACAGCATTGTAGTTCATCTGTTGCAGCCT
Organism: Mycteria americana; assembly: GCF_035582795.1. Taxonomy (NCBI): domain Eukaryota; kingdom Metazoa; phylum Chordata; class Aves; order Ciconiiformes; family Ciconiidae; genus Mycteria; species Mycteria americana. The sequence continues at coordinate 26,326,936 of NC_134375.1, read as the reverse complement.
TTCTTCAGGGAAAACAAGGATTAACTCCATATCTTAGTATACTGAATATTTTAATGTGCTGCAGAAGATTAATTTGAAGAGAGCCTTTTTTGCAAAGTAGTACATAGACAAGCAAATGTAATAAAATGGGGGACCTGGCTTGGTAACTCTGGTTTAAATGGATATGACTGTACTTCATGGTGTGGTCATATAAAAAAAAATTTTAAACCCCTGTAGTCTATTTGTTAAAATAATTTAAAGTTTAGTTTTATCTAGACGTTTTCTGCCTCATTTTGAATTTGTGTGAAATCGTGAAGCTTTGTTTTTAATGAAATGTGTATGGTACAAAGAAAGAAACTATCATTTTAGATATTCATATATAATAGGCAGAGACCTAAATAATCAGTTTTGATATCTGTTAGTTCTTCCTTGAGTAAACACCTGCCCATTCTTGACAGTTATTTGCGTAGGGCAGTTTTGCTGTTGTTTCATCCCACAATTTTAGAATATTAAAGCAGTAAATAGCACAGAAAAGAAATTTTTGCATAATGGAGGCAACTAACTCACACCAGGACCAAAATGTGTTAAGGAACAAGGCGGAAACATTGCACTGTCCTCTTGTTACAGATCAGAAATCATGGGTGTGGACAACACAGACCAGGTCATCTTTGGGCTTTGGCGGGCTTGACCTTGAGTCAGCTCAGAATATTTTTCATATGAATAGCAAAACTGAACTAGTCTTAGAGGTAAAGGAGAAGCAGGACCTCATGGTCCTCTAAATATTTTTTTTTTTTAATTTAAAGGAGTAGTTAGTTTTCAAGGCAGAAGGGGTTAGTAATGATCCTTTAAAACAATGACGATTCCTTTTTTACTAAAAAAAATCTCTCCTTACGGAAATGTTATTAAAGGCTGTTTAGAATGTTTTTGTTTTAATTAAATGGTTAGGTGGAATTAGGTAAAGAATTACACCGAATTCAGAAAACTTCCCGATGGTGGTGCCAGTTTGCTCTATATGAAGATCCGAAGGATTGCCATCAGAATGGTTACTATTGCAGCACTTGTATGTTACTGACAGCTGGAGCTGCTGTCTTTTGTTTTTGCAAAACTAGCTGAAGTTTTATTCCATCCCGGTTTGTTTACACTGACTTGATGCACACTTTCAAGTGTTTAGCAGCATGTATGAAGATCATTACTTTGAGAGAAGCAATTTCCATGGATTCCTTATATTTGGTGTCACATAAGACTCGCATCTTGCATTGTGGACTCTGTAGCTCAGTTTTATTTCTGATATTTTAGAAAGCACACCTATAACTTGTGAGATAAAAAAGTCATCGAAGCTGTCACTGTCCATTGCACTCAGGCTTTGACTTTTCCTTTGTATTTCCCATTATTCATTAATAATGACATGCTGACTGATCTCACTCACGTTTTATGATGCACAGACACTCCACCTCTATGACAAATACCTGCCAAAGCCTAGGAGGCTTTTTTTTTCTCTCCAGTGAATTGATTATCTTCAAAGTCCTGCCCCATATCTTTTTTTTTTTTTTTTACAACAAGGTATCTCCATGTGTCAAGGAGAGGGATTAAAGGTGCCTTTAAACTAGCCTGTTTCGCCATATGAGAGATCAGCCTTAAGATGGTGTTGGTTTAGGATGTGCTAGAGGGTTGGAAGTGAAAGGTTTTACAACTGCACAACCTCCACTCTGATGGCAGAGGTTAAATTTCCTTTAACCTTCTCCAAGTATATACTAGCAAAGGATTGTTCTGGCTGCTGTTTTTTCCACTATAATTCCTACCTACTTCATGGATCTTACACTTAGATCTAAAATCTAATGGCCTTCAGGAAGTAATTGATACAACTTTCTACCGAGAAAACAATTGCAAAACTATTGTGAAAAATTTCTTTTCTGACTCATCCATTTGTGGACAAGTATTTTTATTTCACTCTGAATCAGAGGCACTTCCTCTGCTCTGTCACCCTCTGTGTTGGAGCAGGTGTAGTGGGTCTATTCTTGCATTCTGCATGAAATTGGCCCCTTTTCCTTTTGCCACAAGTGGGTTTGGACAGGAACTGAATAGTGGATGAAGCATCCACCATGAGGTCATTTTGCTGCTGTTACATATCCCCATATCTATCAGGCTTTCCATGATACAAGTTTGGATGCATTGCAGGAAAAGCTAATAATGCCATTCAACTTGAGAGTTCCCACCTTGCAGAGCTATGGTGGAGTGTCCTCCATGGCCTTGCTCCCCTCGGATCCCTTTCTCCCTTTTGCACCGTTTTGAAACTGCACCAAGACCAACCAAGTGGAAGTTCCGACATCATTTCCAGCCTGGGCAGAGACACTTGCAGAGCATACTGGACCTTGCCCAGACTTCATGCTTAAAGTCTTCTATACACTCACGATCCAAATAAATAAAAAATCTGGGGTTTGGGTTTGGGGAATAGTATGGTAATAGGTACTGAATAATTCGACACACGCTTCTGAGTGGCTGGTAGGTCATTTAAGGCTTTGAAACTAACTATGTAAAAAAAGGTGATGTGGAAGCTATGTTTGGGATAAAAGCAACTTTTAGGTGTCTTTAGCAGTTCACAACAATGAAGCTTGTAAAAAAATACATATTTGTTCATATCTTTTCAAGAGTGATACTGTAATTCCTTTTGCTGTTAATATGAAATAGTGACTTAAGAAAACGCCCAGTGCATTAGCTTTGAAACACCTTTAAACTTCATAGTCTCCAAATTTGGTATAGGCATTAAATTAGTAGCAGCTGTTTCTAGTCTCTTTTCCCCCTCCCTCCCTGAATATGGATCACAGACACAGGATGTACGATTTCTAAAATGTGTGCAAGTGCAGACACATTCCTAAAAGTCAGGGCAGCTTCAGGTAGTTCTTTTTAATTTTACTGTTTCTTTGAAAGCTGATAAAATTAAAAATTTCCAATAAGCTGTAGAAAAAAGAATTTTTACTGTTGGAAAATACCTAATTCAAAATGTCTTCTAGTAATATGGAAGAACTTGATATGGAAAACATTCAAAACATTTTAAAAATAAAATTGAATGCTCCATTTCAACATTTCAATTTTTCATTTGGATCTTTTTTCATGTTCAAACTTTTAGACGTACAGACTACAATATTTCAATATTACTGTAAAAATATTTCAACAGGGCCTGGTTGATATTTCCAAATTGAAAGGAAGTAGAATCCACATTTTACCAAACATTTTGGGGTTTCAATATTTTTTACCCACTTAGGATGACAATAAATTTTGAAATGCCTGGATTTCCCAAAGGATAGACAATTTATTACTCTAACAAAAAGGGGGTTTGCCACAGAGCTCCCTAACGTAGGATCCGTATCCTTATTACACAAAGCAGTGTGCTTCGTCTTGCAGACTTGACTATTAAAGCATGAGAGCTGTCAGTTGAGAAAAAATGCGTAACACGTAAGAACTGTGTATCAGTAACAGGTTGTTTAAAGTCAAAGGAAATAAAGACCAAAAAAAAGCATGTTTCTTTTCACCTTAACACTAAATCAAACAAACGTTAATTAACCTTCAGAGAGAGCAATAACTTTCTCTCTCTGAAAATAATGGCCTTTCCAGGATTTTTATCAGCGGAAAGCCCTTGGTCTCCAAATACATAGCACAGAACTGTTTTTTCAGTTCCAAGGGATTATTTAAAGAAAAAAAGAAGAAGTTGCATCAAGATTTTTAGTCTCACTGAAGGCCATGAGCATTGGATTAGGTCTTTAGATCCGGTTATGTAAACATTTCTGTAACATTTTTAGACTGTAATGTTTGGACTTACTATAGAATGCAGCAGTGCTTTTCATAGCTTGATGTTTTAATACCTACATGTGAAGAGCTTATAATTTATTTTCCACCTGATACATCCTCTTCCCATGTTAACGCATACGCTGGTATTTAAGACTGTCACTCTTTCCTTTCTGTCCTCATTGAAATATGTGAAACAGCTGCCTGAGGTCTGACAAAATGTAAGAATGTTGCTAAGCCTCAGTGATCCTTAACTTGTACCAGAGGAGAAGTTACCCTTTGCATTTTATCTTGCAGCTATTGCCGGTTTACCTGTGGGTAAGAACAGGGTTTTTTTAATCCACTGTCTTTGCTCCTCATGCCTAGTGAGTGGATAAATGTGGCCACCCATCTGAATGCTGTTGGCCATCTGAATAGGTTGAAGACTTTCAACCTATTTTCTTTTTTTTCTTATTCTTTATAAGCTTTATCCTTGTATAGCTTTATCCTTGTATAAAGAGTCAGTGCAAAGTCTAAGGTCCTTGCCCAAGAATGCTTAACCCCACTTAAAAACCTTGCTTCAGGTGTTACCTGGGGCTTCAGTGACACAGAAAGGCTGTGCTAGACTTTGCAGAGGAGGCCTGGAGGCAGAGGACTAGGAAACACTTGGTTTTAATTCAGCGAGCTGTATGTTCAGATACAAGATGAAGACAATACTCATCATTCTGGGGTCCCATTAGAAGGAAAGGAGGATCTCAGGTTTAAAAAGACCAGACTCTTCTCCTGTTAATTCTGCATACTGCACTGACTTTTTACCTAATTTTTCCAAAAATGTATCTCACTACTAAGTGGGTAGTATTAAACAAAGGGAGCACATTGATCTAAAAAGAGTGAATAATAGATGCCTTGTATCGGAACCTCTGAAAGATCGCACACTGACAAAAGTGACACGTAGTCCCTCATTCATTGTTCATTCATTCTACACTTCTCTGCCACCTGTTACACCAGCACAGGGACACGCTAAATCATTGCATCTCAAAAGCATCAGCATTTTGCACAAAGGAAGCAGACTGAGAGTGCCAGGAAAATGGTTTTGAACGTGTCACCTATCTTATGCAAACAGCATGCCCTTCCCTGACAACACAGGCAAGCAGGGGAATGGAGTGCCACCTCTTCTCTGTGATAACTGACAGTAAATTTTATATTATAACATGCATGCATGTCCTGATAAACTTATGCCAGAACTGTGGTTCTTAAGCAACAGCATTGTTAATTACTACAGTGAAAACAATTACTTTGCTACCAAATTAAACTGATGTTGTGTGGACATGTGTTTGTTTTAATATTGCCTTTAGTTTCCTGTTTCGTACAACCAGCAGAGCTCTCATATGATGAGCACAATATAATTTTTCCATGTTCAACAGTTGCAGTGCTTTAGGCGTGATGCACTAGACTTTCTCAAACACTTGAACATATATTGTGCACAGCTGCCCTTCTTCAAGAGCTGCTGAAAGAATATCACAGTCCAAACCTGCACTTATTTATGAAGACAAGGAAGCTGCTACCCTAACAAAGTCAATGGGGTTAGGTGACCTATATAATTGTTATCTTAAGGTCTTTGTTATAACTAATTCTGAACATGGGAACTAAGCACCTTCTTTTCTGACTTACTGGCATTATTCAAATCCTCATAAAATTTTACTGAGATAATAATAGCAATCATGTGTTGCATAGATAGTACTGTTCATCTCTAAGTGCTTTTTAAAGACAAGAAGCATCTTCATTGATGCTGAAACAAAATTAAATCGCTTGTGCTAAGTCCCACGGCACCGACTGACAAAAATGGGAAGCGAGTAAACCATCCAATGCACCAGGTCTGTGTTAACAGTGACTGCATCTTTGTTGTTCTTAGTGTTTTCTATGAAAGTAATCAAATGTGTTAAAAACTTTTCAAAAATATACAAAATAATAACTAATGCTGTGGTTCTACACACACTTTAACCTAGCATTAGCTAGCTCTGTTACTGCAAGAAGTGGTCGTAAACCTCTCTGACCTTGTCCACAACCTGATCCATAGGAACAGGGATTCTCACAGGTTGGAAGGGACCTCAGGAGGTCACCCAGTCCAGCTTCCTGCTCAAAGCAGGCATCAGTACTGATCTCAGACTAGGTTGCTCAGGGCTTTGTCCAAGCTAAAACTGACCCACCATCATAGCTTAGTTTTAATCTAACTCAGTTCTTTACTCAGGGTCATTCTGCATCCATATGGGTACCAGTATTCAGGCTGACAAAGGAGCTGAGGGGATGAAGCAGAGGGGCAAGTGGGATCATTTCTTTCAATGGCAGTGCTAATTCATGCTACCCTACAATGTAAGGCTTACTGTTGGACTATAAGAGATATTTTGATGCTATGCTCAATCCTGCTTTCTTCTTGCATTTGGACATTTGCTGGAGCAACGGTCTCATCTCTGAAAGGAGGAAGGGAGAAAGGTACTCTACACTGCTTGAAAGAAATCTCTTATGTTAGTGGCACTTTCCACTCCCCAAACCAGTCCAAACAGACATATTTTCATACATTCCCTAAGGGAAGACTGATATCAACTGTTCAGATGTAATATTTGTGTGTGGTCTGCCTCTTCTTTCTAGCTTATTTATTTCCACTGTACTGCAGCATAAATTTAACTTAAATTACCTTATTAATACTTCTGGATCTTTTAAGCCATTCATAGTAGTTTCATAACAGTATATCTCACTGAGCTTTCAGTGCAATTCCCTCTCTATCACACCACCTTAATGAGAGAAGGGATAGTTCTCCTAGCTTAACTTCTTGCATCATGCTTTGTAAGATACTGTTTGTTCCTGACATGTGAAGGTATCTCAGGATGCAGTCCTTGAAGCCTTTGCTTTCCTTTTCACTGTGTTCTTATTGCATCTGTCTGTGCTTTAAGTTTTATGGTCTGCCAAATTTTAGCCTGGAGTGGCAGGAGAGAAATGACCGTTATAATGAAAGTGCTGACAAACCCTTAGCTGTAATGATGTGAATGGAGGAGCTATCGTTTGAGTTTGCTGTGTTCTTTACTTTAAATCTGTAATGCTATTTTCTCCTTTTATCCTGTGTTGAACAGTGGGATTACTCAAGTGGTTTTTGGCTTAGAAGTTGTGCAGTTAAGTGAGTTGTTCAGTGGGGTGGAAGGACTCCTCTCTGGGGGCTACCTTATTCATTTTAGAGATGTGGAAAAGTTCAAGGTTTGAGGAGGAAAAACACTGTTAGCAAGATGTTCGATACTGCATTGCCAGTCCAGCAGTGCCATCAACTTTGCCCCCTGTGACCGCTCACTCTAATGGCACCTTATTTTATATACCTCTGACTGAGGTAAGGTCAGTGTCCTCTAACGTGGAAGAAACAGGGCATTTTGTATTGTAAAGGGGAAAAGAATGAAGCCTTAAGAGTGAGAAAATTTAGCTCATATGAAAGAAGTATTAGTTGATGATGTAGGTATAAATATTTTAGACTGTAAGTCATTTGAAGCAGGATGTCTGCATTCCTGTGTGCATGCATGCTGTCCAAAACATTTGTGACATTACCACAGCTCAAATAATACATGGAGTAGATATGAATCCGTACCGAAGTGCCTGCTCTGTCTGCATGTACCTGACATTGCAGCAATGGATGTAATGATCCTGTGGATTTTCCCATCGATTTCAGTGAAAGCAGCAACAAATTTTCCAGGGGCCTTTTGGATTAGATCTCTAGCTTTTCTAGAATGGCAGAAGTCTTTTCATCTTGAATATGCCCTGCCATTTTATACTAGACAAGGATTTGGCTCTGAGAATTGCCGCTGGACGATATCTGCCTGATTCCAGTTGGATGCAATTACTGAGTGGGTGGATGTGTGGCTTTTGCTGTACCATGTGACCAGGTAATGCTAAAGAAGAGGGGAACTATAATCCCTTTAGCTCCATCATGTATCTTCCCATGGTGACTGAGATTAACACTGTATTAATTTGAACAAAATAAATATAGTATGCATATATTAAAAAAGATAAAACAAGATGTAAGTGCAGAGGGATGTTAACAGCCTACGGACATCGACTGACATGAGGCTCATGAAGCCCAGACCCATTTCCCCATTGGGGAAATGAAATCCTCATCTTCGAACATGGAGAAAACTTGACTGGGTGAGGCCACGAGTAACCTGCTCTAAGTTGGTCCTGCTCTGAGCAGGGGATTGGACCAGGTGACCTTCAGAGGTCCTTTCCAGCCGGTATAGTTATATGAATCTAGTCTATTAAAAGAAAGATTAGTAGTGAAATCATTGTCATTCTGTTGTGAATCTAACTAAACTACCGAACCAGTGGGTGCTTAGACCAGCCTAGAGGGAGATTAATAGCTCTGGCAGGATCATTGAAGGAAGATCCTTCAAGTGTGCTACACCAGCAACAGATGAGCTCATTGCTGTCAGCAAAGTTAGGGTACAAACCTTGATTTGATCTCCTGTGCTTCCCTGTCACTGAGATCTGTATTTCTCTCTTTCTTTACTATGATCATCGAATCCAAATGCTTATGCCTCAAGAATTCACCTGCTTTAGCTGAAATCATCCCACTTTTCCTTTACTTTACTGTATGGAAATTATGTTGATTCACAGAGAAGAGATTACTGTGCATCATACCTGCCTTTGCTCTCATTTTCTTTTCTACTTTTCACATGTGACCACATTATATCGCAGGCCTTGCACCCAATGCTCAAGTTCTCTGGGGTATGATTTGGAGAGTTCCTGGAACCGTGTTGCACAGATGTGGCTGCCCTCTGTTTCACAGATGTGGATGCCCCAAGGAACACTGCTGCAAGCTGCTTTCCGTGAGAAACAGCACAAATTCTTCAGATCATTGTCTCTCCTTAACTCCCCTTGGTCTTTCAAGATTTCACCACCTAAAAAAGGCATGCAGATACACTGTCTATACAACTGGGTGTAACACTTGGTTTCTTGAGCTGACAACTACCAGCAAGTTATTCATTACAGTCTTTTGAGGGACAATGCTAATAAGAGTGAGAACAGCAGCAGTGGGGATGATATCATGCTTCTGTGAGTCAGGTTTGATTAAAGAAGGTAAAAAATCATCAGAAGAAGCTTCTGAGAATCAGAACTGCAAAACAGGTGATAACAGCCTTCTCTGGATTATGTCTGACTCTTCAGCTAAAACAGTTTTATATATTTCTGGGATCCTCATTGACAACATTCTGCTGATCATAAAGCATATGAGCACAAGAAAATTTATGGAAAGAGATCCAAGTAACCTGCTTGCTTTATTTTGCTTTACCATCATTGTACTTCAGAGCAGATCACAGCAGATGAAGGGAAGTCAGAACTTTTGGGGTTTTAGTCTTATCCCAGACCTGTAATTGCAAGAAAACTTGTTTCATCTCTCATTGCCTCATCTTACCTCTATGTAAAATGCAGATTTTTGATTTACATTAAAAAGGAGGATTAGAAGCTTAGTCCACTCACCTTTGTAAAGTATTTTGAAATATTTAGAAGAAGACATGTGAGTCCAAAGTTTTGCTGGTTAGGAGCCTGCTGTGCTGGGTGACAATGGTATTAAAATCCAGATGCATTTCTTCTGAATGTTTTTCTGGACTTTTGTTTTGCAGTGTGACGTAAAGAGTTCATAAAGAAACCTTGGCAGAAAATGCAGTTATACAGCACCTCCAGAACAGATACATGATGATCTCAGCAACTCCTGGGTTGGGAATATAGATATAGCAGACAGATGCACGTATTTTTCTTGAGTGTACAACTAAAGTTATGCAATGATTACTAAGACTTGAGTGTTAAGCTTTATTCTGATTTCATTATGATTGCTCTCTGAGACACAGATATGAGCTGAAGTATAAAAAATTACTGATTTCTTGAGTGTCTAGTAAACTTTGAGAAAACTTCCAAAAACACCAGCGTAACTATAAGTGTAATAAATTCTAGACTTTTTGGCCTTTGTACCACTTTTCCAAATAGCTTATGGGAAGGCCAATGTGTCAAGTCAAGAGGAAAGCTTTAAAAAAACAATTATATGTATTCTGCCCAAGAAGCCGCACAATTTTTCATCCCTGAATAGAGAGGCAGTATGTGACACTAGGACATCCTGGTATATATGGCAACATGTAAACCCATGTGGGTTCATACCGACACAGTACATGTGGCTTACCCAGACAGCCATGGAAAGAAATGCCCTGCAAAGAGACAGAGAGGTATGTGGGTGTGCTCTCAGGCACCTCTGCCCAGTGACCTTTTTTGGGCAGCCTCCTTTTCACTGGATGCTAAGAGAAAACTGGAATTTCATTTTCAGAGGGACTATGGCAGAGTCCCTGTGGGAGACAGGGAGACAACAGTCCCTTCAGCTCTCTCCCTGTCTTGGGGCTCACTCACCAACTTTGATTAAGTGCTGCTAAAAGTTGTCCGAACTAGTTTAGCTTGTTTCTCTTTTTCCCACTGAAACGTATGCATTGCGTCATCAGCAAGTCTGTATTCTATTCAGAGAATTACTTTCCTGCAGATTTCCCTATGGAGAACTAGCATCTATCTTGCAGGGAGAAAAAAGTGTGTAGATGTCTGAGACGTTACATTTTCTTCTATATTTGCCCTTCATTCGTGTACAGCAAGAGGCTAAAAATTGTCAAGGATATCTGTTGCTTGTCACTCTTATTTGTGCATGAACATACACATACAGCCTTACGCAGAGACATGGAAACTTTGAATTTTAAAACAGTAAGAAAAGGTTTTATATCCTTGTTTATCCTCTAGGCACTGTGCTCTCACTTCTCTTTTGATGCTGATGGGAAAGAGGCTTATTAATGGGCTGGTTCAATAGACCTGTTAAGAGATTTTCTTTATAATAAAGGAAAAAAAATCTCTCTGAAATTCCATCATTGAATGAAATTACATCACTGGTTTAGTCTTTATTTTCCAAATGACTAAGCATCTCATTTTAATACAGAATAAAAATTCTTTTCAAGAAAAATTGGTCACAGTCAGATGTTTTCTAACAAGACGTCAGCTGCGTCACTAGTATGGTTTTCCTCTCTAAGCTGAGCATCAGCTTATATGAGAAAGAAGTGATATGCTGAGCTCCACATTCTTCCTCGCTCTCTGATCTGCATATTGCGCTCCATTGCTGTGGTACACTAATTCTCTTGTGACCCAGCCATTCATAAACTAGCTCTCTCATCATCACTACAGAGAGCACAGAATAACAAACTTCAGTGAGGGAAAGTTCTTGAAGGTCAGCGCACTCCGTTTCCTCACCAGTACGAGATTGTTCTATGATACCTAGAGTCTACATATGCCTCTCCGCTAATACAAAACTACATGTGTGGATTAGGAGCAAAGGAGAGAAGCAAGAAAGATGTGCTTATGAAGGAGTGGGGGAAACCAGTGGTGCTGAGTTTCCAGGATTATTCTGGTGGCATTGGTGGCAACTGGGACAACCACCACTGAGATACTTACTTTCCTCTCCCTGAAGAGTTTGAGACTCTTCTATGTCTCCAGTGAAGACCTGGTATCCTTCTGTTTAGAAGTATTTCTTCCAAGGAAGAGGCATTCTGTCCTTTTCCCCACAGATTCCAGTGCAGAAGGACAGAAAAAGGATTCCTATTGTTCAGAACATTTAATTTTGACAAATATATATTTGATATGTGAGAAACAAGCTATGTATCTGTTCTGTATAGCTTGAAATTAAATACATGAATGTTATCCCAAATGTTCTAAAGTTAAATACAGTTGTATGGCAGGATCTTTTTCTGGTTTATGAGAATCAGTCTCATACAAATTCTATTTGCTTTGGTTTTAAACCCAGCCTTGTTTACACTTTTTTTTCTGCACAAAGCCTTGTGACATTGTGACAGCTAGTGTATTTACAGACACATACCCTTCCCAGACGATGTAGTCAGAGGAAGGTAATGTAGTAATTTTATAGAGGTAAATCTTCACACAACTATTTGTCTTCTGAAATATAATCCCTCTAGTTTTTGTGTTTAGAAGGTCATTTAATAAATTATTTGTTGACCTTGTCTGCTCTTACAACTATCAGATCCACTGTTGTAGTACGCACTGTACTCAGTGTGCGAAAGAGTTTGGAACACTGTGTTGTGTTCACACAAATGGTATGCAATTTTTGGCTCAAGTTTAAAGGAATAAACCCACATCATTTTCCTAATGCTGCCGTGCTTTAATATAAAAGGCTTAGTGCTTTATGTTTGAGAAAATGTAAAAGCTTAAACTCTAGTTATACACCCATTTTGTAGTATACTGACTGAAAACCTCACAGAACATCATGGTTCAGCTTTCAAGTCACTCTTACGCTACTGGGCCCTAAGAGTGAAAATGTAATTTGACAATGCCATTGAAGCTATACATCTAGCCAACTTACAAATATCTGTTGACAAGTACCTGTTTCATTTCTCTGTGAAACTTTGCTTTACTATTGCGTGTTAATGGGTGGACATACAAATATATTCCGCAAGTAGTCAGTGACAAAAGAGATTATTTTATACATTTATTTCTTACACCCAGTGGACCTTTAAGTGCTGTTGTTTGTAGCGATGGGTTGTGGTCACTCTGCTACTGAAGTGAGAGTCAGCTAGTCTCCTGGAAGATACAATTCTTTAAGAGTCTAGCATTTCCTTGATTGTGAACAACAGCTTTATTCAGGTCAGGCAGTAATTTCATCAGCTGAGCTGAAAAAACATCTCAGGGAGCATTTTGAGGCATTCCTCTAAGGCAGTTAAGAAAAGTTGCATTGTTATGACTGCTGCACAGCTTTGCACATTGTATTTCCGTTTCAGACTAATGTGTAGGGTCAGCCCAAAGTAAAATGTCCACTGGGATTTTAAGTTTAGTTCTTAACCCAGTTGAGAATGAGGAGAAATGAAAATGGCCAATTCTGCAACTGGCTTCACTGGTGTCAGAGCTAATTGTAAGTTTTTGCATGAACTCGTAGTCGAGACGAAACCTGCTAGGGACTGTACTAAGCAAGAACATTTAGTTTCTTCGATAAAGCCTTCTCTTTACTGGCACGAAGCAATGTTCACAGAACCAAATGGAAGAAATATCTTCTTGTGATAACTAAGCATCGAAATCACACACGCACACTGAAATGTACCTGCTGTTGTGAATGCAGTTTGAGGAATGACTTAGCAAAGACCACAATGACTAGGGAGGAGTTGAGGGGCAGGAAAAATAGAGGAATAGTTAATTAACATTTCTGAAACCATTTCATTGCTAACAAAAGTTCATTTATCTATGTGCCTTTAGCTGGAAGACATTTTTGTGTTGAGATTTGGCTACACAATAATCTGGATTATTGTCTCCCTCATCGTTCTTTACACTCAGTAATGCCAAATACACATAAACTGAATGAGATTCTTGTTTATTGTGAGAAAGGGTAGAAAAAGAGGAGGGAAAACATAGACAGACTCTATTTTAACAATACTCTAAAATTATTAGATACCTACGATAGATACTAAGTAACTGCTGATGGAGAATTTAAACCCTGCAATTTTTAATTAATTCCCAGATTTACAGAACTGCAGTCAATGGGAAACAACTGATGATGTATCCAGATCACAGAGATTGCTTGGTGGGACATTCCCGTGTTTGAAAAAAGTGAAAAATGCAGCCACAACAATTCAGAAATTGAAGGGATAGTGGACTGATCAGCCCTATTTTGGCATCCACTTCATTAACTGCATTCACACTGATCGACTCCCTAACATAAATGAAACTACTTTTTGGAGAAAGGAGTGTTCATTGTGTGTAAATTGCCAGAAAGAGATTCTTAAGGAACTAAAGGAATAGTTTAGTAAAATTTTATTCTTCCTGCATTCATAAATGTTATTTAGTACTGAAAACCTGAAGTAATAAAACCTTCGAAATAGGCTTGGACAGAAATAGAAATTCTTATATTTAACTGCTTTCTGTCCAAGCCTATTTCGAAGGTTTTATTACTTCAGGTTTTCAGTACTAAATAACATTTATGAAGAAATGATGGGAAGTTCAGTAGTTGCTTCTTTTTCCAGATTTTTAATGGATTTGTGCAGGGAAAAGCTTTTTCTAAAAGATGCCTTCAGGGAAATGTCTTTTACTTTCTCTGCAAATGTATATTGCTATGACCACTAAAATGTGAGTTTGGAAATGAGAGTAGGCAGTAGCAGATTACTGCTGTTTTGGGAACTGGAAAAAGATGTGATCACAAAGCGACAATTCCCTACTTTTTGGAAGTCTAATCACTATATTCTTCTGGTTGTTGTAGTTTCAGGAATAAGGGGAATTAAAGGCATGTCATAGTTACATATGAAGAAGCTGTTTCTAGTCAGTTTTGCACTCAATGTGTAGTCATAAGTTTGGTAAAAATTATGTTTGAATATTATTTTAAGAAAAGTATAATATGTACAATACATAGTGTGTGATCTTTTAAAAATCAGTTTAACTTAGCTCAACTGAATGTGCACAGATGTATTAGTTTGTATCTTCAGCATTGTGAGCGAAGTGGCCAATATAAGCATGTGATAGTAGAACCTCCCAGCCCACCGTCATATGATATCTTTCCCTCTCTTTCAGTGCATTTTTTAACTGTAAATCCTGCTGCCTCTGAATCGCTGATGCAGGCAGTCTCCAGCAAAGCCATTACCCATACCTTTAGCTGCAGGCACCTGCAAAAGTCTCATTCATATCCTGACTTCCAGAGCTGGGAACAAACTACTTCCAAGGCACCTGCCCCAAAAGAATTAGGCAATCATCACAGTAAATTTAGAAGAACTTTAAAGATAATATTTTTTTTTAAAAAAGGAGACAAAGAGTAAATAAAGTACAAGGCAGTGTAGATACTCTATAAATAAATCATTCATGACTAAAGTACAAGCTTGCAAACCTACCAATGTCAAATAGGATTTTGTAACAGGCTGCCAGCCTGTCAGGAAGGAAAGCTTACCCAACTGAAGAATCAGGGAGAAAGCTCCAAAGAAGGTCTACGCCTTCTAGATTGAAACCTCTCCATCGATGGTAATTCAACGTGAGAGAAACACCATCTCACAGCAAAGCTCTTATTATCTTTTCACAAATGTAAAGTTACTTTAACCTAACAGGGCATGCAGATACATGTATTTTGTCATTTGCAGTCAGGTTATTTTATGCTAACACTGCTAATTCTTTTGCTTCTGCTAGCTTAGCTGAATGAAACGATGTCTGTCTGAGACCTGTGCTTCCTGTAGTTCCTTGCACTGTGCGCTTCAGCATACATGCTTAAATTACTTTGAATAGTTTCTTATGCTGTCTTATAAGCTTGGCTTTTTTAATGGGTAACTGTTGTTATACCAAAGTTTCACAGACTGAGACAAATATTTGATTGCTTAGCTAAAATGAAATGATTAAATGTAAAGGTGAAAAATTTTATTGCATCTTTCTAGGAGGAGCTCTGGTCAAGAGTTGACTTCCTTGTTTCCCTAGAAATTTTTGAATACTTTCTGTAAAATCTTATAAAATCTAGGATTTGTGCTTTCTGGAAGATAAATATGTCTGCTTGTAACGAAACATAATGTTTCTGTTGAGATACCAATGCATTAATACAATGCAAAGGAAGGTCTATACGTCTATCAGTCTTCCATTGCATTTCCTATACTGATCTGTTAAAAAAAAATCATTCTCATTTTCCTGCTTGAATTCATGACATTAGTGAGTTTATTTATTTTTTGAAACTCAAAACACAAATCAAAGGAATTCATGTTTGGTATAAAGAAGAAATTTCAGTGTCTTTTATAAAAATGCCACAATCGCACCTACCCACTAACAGTCTTTCCTGGTTTCAGTAATAGCTTTTGAATGTGTGGAGATACATGAACAAAATTAAATTGTGCCTTGGAAAGATGTTGAAAGAATGATCTTCACTTAACAGTGATTCTACATGACAGTATATGAAGTATAGAGCTGTCGATTTTAAAACCGTAAGAGACCATTGTGACTGTCTATTTCAATCTATGTAATTTTATGAATGAATTATTGTATCACATCCAACAGCTACAACTGAAAGAGAACTGAGCTTTTAGAAAAATATCCAACTTTGATTTGAAGATTTTCTGTGATGCAAAGTCCTTTGCAGGCCCACAGTATACACCTTCTTCATAAGGTACATCAGACAATTTTTACTACATTGTATGCCACACTGCTGTTATCATCCTGTTTTAGTAATCAAAAGGACAGGTCAAATACCATTGAGTAGTCTAAATATAATACATTAATTAAGTTATATTATCAAAACATCTCAGTCTCAAAAGAAAAAAAGTCGCAAGGCGGTCTGAAAGATTTATTTTCCATCGCCCTATGTCGACTTCCATGAATTATATTACTTTCCTTTAATTTTTTGTTGCTTAAAAATTCCAGTCCTGGCTTTTCTATTATTTTGCCCAGGATCGCTGTCAGGCTGACAGGCCTATAATTATCTTGGTCCTTTCATTTACTCTGTTCAAATTTGGCACAATTTAGCTTTTTTTCTGTCAAGCGGAATTTTAGTATTGAATTCTCCTTCCAAGCTAGGAAATTGTCCTTGGAATTTTTAAAAATAATAACTGACACTGTATTGTTCACATCATGAGACCACCAGCATATGTCGTTGAGATATGAAACTGTTTTCTGCATAACTCAGCTTTATATCTAAAAAACCCGAACACCTGTAGCAGTGGAGGACAACTTAAAATATACTTTTTTTTTTTTAAGAATTAACTTTGCTGGAATAAGAATCTGAATACTTATTCTCTTGAAGTGTTTAATTCAGCGGTCACTGAGCATAGGATGACTTTGCAGCGCTGGAATTTTTGCACACAGAAGTGCAAGTTGGGACGATAGGTCGTATTACTACTTAAAGATTTATAATGGTTTATTTAGAGGTCAAATGATGACAGGCTAAAACAGAGAAGGACCATCTTGCTAGTTATTAAGTAATTCACAAGAGCAAATTAATCTTCAGGAGTCAAGATCATAATGGGTTGATTATGAATTCAGAATGGTCCTTCAAGAGAGCATTCCTGTTTATCAAAGTACTGCACTACATTTTTAAATATCAAAGAAGTAAAAGACACTTGAGGGCTTTTCTGGAATGGCCACCTTCAGTCTTTTTGTTGTTGCAGACACACAAACAAAATCAAATGTTAGGTTTTGGTAGTGTTTAAAGTAACTATATCATCATGGATAGTGAATAAAGTCTTTACGTTACTAAAGCTCTGTAAAAGAAAGAGGAAAAAAATTGTTTAGGAAACTTTTAAAAATTAATATGCTAGTCTCTTAGATTTCTCTGTAGAATTCCAGAGATTTACTACTTTAATACTTTACGACCCATACTAAATAGTAGATGATGATTAAAACTAAGCTCTAATGTTTCTCCTGGCTGCAACTTCATCGCCAAAATACCATGATTTCCAGGCTGTTTTGCCATTAAAAGTATTACGCTATTCAATACAATGTACTTTCTTGAGGATTTGTTGGTTTATCTTTACAAATTTGATTCTATACATGTCCATTTTATTTCAGTGCCCATTTTAATGGCTTTAAGTTATTCTAAGTTCCTTTAATAGTATTACATAATTTTTCACAATTTTACTCTATTATAGAGGTATTTAACTTTTTTCCTCCTTTTCCATGAAAGATCACTTGACATTAAAATGTGCCATTTTCATCTCTTAAGATAATAAATTTTGCCATTGTTTATTTCATTTACAACTAATTTTAGTAGTGATTCTATTGCAAACCATGGGATCAATGTATATTTTACAGTGTATAGAATCTATTGTGACAAATCTTATGCAACAGATTCTTTGATATAAATAAGACTATTAAAAAAATGGATCTGAATTCTGCCTGCTTATACACCAATTTGATTGCATCGTCACTGGCTTGCCATCTAACATCAGTGAGTTTTTTTCCATTTAATCTTCATGACATTGCTGGAATAGTTTGTGCAGTGAAAAGTTAAGTCCTAATGCTGTTGAAAGTAGGAGCTCCCTCTGGTTTCAGTAACTCCATGATTTCATCCTGAATGCATAACCTTTCCTGATGTTGATAAAATCAATATAAAGCAATGAAGGCTACTGTTTTGGGGTGCCCACAAATAGTCAGATTTGTCATAATTAAAATTCAGTCTAAGACAGACAATTAGTGTTGTGCTTACATGGGATGCAAGCCTACTGAAACCTTATTCTTTGGTTTCATAACATGTACATAAACCTTTGCACTGGCTGTCATTGTAAGGGTGAATATTGGCCTGATGGAATAGATGTCTTCAATGGCATTTTGCCTACTTGCTCCATCAAAACACTTGGCTCCAAGTTCTGCACTGCCTGTTATTGCTCTGTAAAGCAATTAGCTAACTAGCCTTGTTCTTAAAGCTATGCTGACATCAGAAATGATGGTGGTGGCCAAAGAGTTTTGGCATGAATCTCTGTAATGTAATGTCATCAAATAGAGCATCCATAGTAGTTTCAGTACAGCCTGAAACATGGGATAGTGTAGGCTATTAGGGAAAGGTCAGTAAGTAGGTAAGAAGCATACCCACAGACATTGAAATTAAGCAGCATCCAATGACATAAAGGTGAAAAATCCAGAAGGCTGGTTGAATGTGCATTTAGAAAAACAGGTATCTACAGAGAAAAAGAAATGCGAATTGCATAGCGGTGAGTTTATTTGGTGTGCAAAATCTGGGCAGAAGTGTTCTGAATCTGATGAAGAGAATAGTTGGATAAAATGTATTTTGCAGCCTATTTTGGCAGTTCTTAGGCTTCAGACATCAGTTCAATAACCTCTTCACGGGAGAAAATGTGTTAATTAATCAAGGAAAGTAAACAGTGTTACTGCATACTCGGCTGTAGAGAAGCCAAGAAGGCACTAGCCTCTCTCTTTTTCTGTGGTTGACTAATTACTGGATACAAAAGGTTTAAATAAACTAACTTTAAGTTACAACAAAATATTATGTTCTTTAATTTTGTCTGATAATATCTTTTGAATCTAAGAGGGTCAGTGAGTTCCTTCCTTCGTGCTGCTAAATCTAGGGCCAGTGATTTGATCCAGGATGGGCCTGCTGATCTTTCATGCAAAGAGCTGGTAGAATATAAGGTAAATACCCTGGTGTGAAGGTCTTCCAGCTTTGGGGTTATTTTACAGTGCTGAAATAGGGCTCATGACTGATCCTGAAATATCTGTTCTTTCAGATCTGCCATCAGATTTTA
Source organism: Mycteria americana (assembly GCF_035582795.1). NCBI lineage: Eukaryota > Metazoa > Chordata > Aves > Ciconiiformes > Ciconiidae > Mycteria > Mycteria americana. The sequence goes on along the minus strand of NC_134375.1, from coordinate 26,307,938 downwards.
ATAGAATCAATCTTAAGGTTTCCCTGATACTGTGAATATGGGTGCTGCCGCTCTCCAACGGTTCTGCCTAAGTAGTGAGACACTAGTTTCTGTGAAAAAAAACAGGACAGAAACTGGGGGGAGGTTACAGATCTCAGGAGATTGCAGGTCTCAGATTGACTTCACTTCAAAGTAATGGAAAATGAATTTGCAAACGTAGTACATTTGCAAAGGTTGTCCCATTGTGGATTGCTATGGAATGCTTTTTATTTCTTCCTAATGCTATACATGGTTACTGATCTCATGCTTTAATGTTGGTAGGATCACTCTGGCCACTCATGTTATAATGAGTCATGTCTGCTTTCCTAGCTCTTTCAGACCTGGTTTCTGAAGGCTGGAGTAACAGTCAGTTATTTTTGTGTTCATCATGAGCATTTTCTGCAGAATCACTTTTAAAGGGTCACTGTTGTTTGAAATTTTCTTTCAAGTATATTTCTCACAAATAATCTAGCCTCACAGCTTCTCTGTGTTTCGGTTATTCTAGATGGTACAAAGGTTAGTTCATATTTTATTGCTCTTAAAATCTTATTTTTACAGTATCCTCCTCTGGAAGTTGTGTTCTCTTTTCTGGCATTTCACTTTTCTTTACTGCATGGATATTGAATAGAAGTGTGCATTTACACGTCTAACTTTATCTTGTCGTTTTGTTAAGTCCTCTCATGCACAAGTTCTGTTAACAGCTCAGTAGCTAATTCCTTGTTGATCTTCATATCAGTTAAATATTTTGAGATCCTTTATTGTTTTTCTTCCCTTTCTGAACAATCTTCTCACTTTGTCAATTCTGGCAGCTTTGAACAGTGCTGTTGTTGGGTTTGGGGTTTTTTTACAGCCTTTCAGTTTCAGTTCATAATTCTCTTAATCCTCTTCAGATTTCGTGTTCTTATATATGTCATGTACACTCTATTTTTCCTCAAGAGCTCTTCTGACATTCTTAGTCATCCACATCAGTCTTATCCTTCTTTTATGCCTAGAATAGCCGATCTTGCTCATGCTCTCACAATCCCTTGACCTCCCTCCCTTGCCCCAACTCCTGTTTTGTTCATTATTTCAGCGAAGCCTCCGAGGCGAGCAGCTCTGAGACAGAGGACCGCGTCGGAGGACCGCTGCTGGATCGGCGAAACCGCGGCAAAACCGCGCAGGGAAGGGAGGAAAAAGAAAAGGGAGGGCGCAGCCACCCCCCCGGCCCCTGAGCAGGAAGGCGGGAGCTCCTGACGAGGACCCGGCTCTGACTCAGCGTGGGCGGGGACGAGAGTGACGGCGGCACTTTAGAACGAGGAGAACACACTGGAACCGCCATTTCAGCGAAGCTTCCGAGGCGAGCAGCTCTGAGACAGAGGACCGCGTCGGAGGACCGCTGCTGGATCGGCGAAACCGCGGCAAAACCGCGCAGGGAAGGGAGGAAAAAGAAAAGGGAGGGCGCAGCCACCCCCCCGGCCCCTGAGCAGGAAGGCGGGAGCTCCTGACGAGGACCCGGCTCTGACTCAGCGTGGGCGGGGACGAGAGTGACGGCGGCACTTTAGAACGAGGAGAACACACTGGAACCGCCATTTCAGCGAAGCTTCCGAGGCGAGCAGCTCTGAGACAGAGGACCGCGTCGGAGGACCGCTGCTGGATCGGCGAAACCGCGGCAAAACCGCGCAGGGAAGGGAGGAAAAAGAAAAGGGAGGGCGCAGCCACCCCCCCGGCCCCTGAGCAGGAAGGCGGGAGCTCCTGACGAGGACCCGGCTCTGACTCAGCGTGGGCGGGGACGAGAGTGACGGCGGAAATCCCCTTCCCGTACAAGAGCACCTCCCAGGGAGCGCGAGCGACCAGGAGCGCGGCGAACATGACGGGCAAACAGGGCGTGGCGCGGCAGAAGGGCGTGGCGCGGCAGAAGGGCGTGGCGCGGCGCGGCAGTTTGCGCGGCAGTTCGCGCAGGCAGGGCGTGTGGGGAAGGCGAAGGCACCTACTAGCTCAAGAGGATCTGTGAGAAATGAGTTCATTCGGTAGTCCCCATCCTTCCAGAAGGAACTCAGCTATGGTCCTCACTCGTCAGAAAGTGATGCCCTCTGTGCTCGCCAGAGTGGATGCGGCTACCCAGACGGAGCTGCCGGGAAAACGTGCCGCCACCCAGGTCTCGGGCTGCAGGGAGTGCCTGGGCATCTCGCTGTTCACACATGGCAGCCGTGCGGACAGCTGCGTGAGGTGCGACCAGGTGGATGACTTGCTTTGCATGGTGGCAGAGCTACGGGAGGAGGTGGAAAGGTTAAGGAGCATCAGGGAGGCTGAAAAAGAGATCGACTGGTGGTGCCAGGCTCTGCCCCCCCTGAGATGGGAACAAGAGCAGCAGCAGCCACCAGTAAGAACCCACGATCAAGGGGATCCTCTGCCCCCCCCCCGCCGGGCTGAAAGCAGCAGCTCAGAGGAGGAGAGTGAATGGAGGCGAGTCCGCGCTCGTGGCGGCAGGCGAAGGCCCTCCCTGCCTGCCTCGCCCCCCCAGGTGCCTCTACACAACAGGTATGAGGCCCTGGAGGTGGAAGGCCAGTCAGTGGAGGATGGGGACGACAGTCTATCTACACCAGAGGTGTCACCCAGGTCAGAAGAATGTACCTCTCGTCTTACCACCACCTCCACGAGGAAGAAAAGAAGGGTTATAGTTGTGGGTGACTCCTTTCTGAAGGGAACCGAGGGTCCGATATGCCGGACGGACCCTCCTCTTAGGGAAGTCTGTTGCCTCCCTGGGGCCCGCGTGAAGGATGTCACGAGGGTACTCCCTAGTCTGGTACGGCCCTCGGACTATTACCCCCTACTGCTCTTCCATGTGGGGGGCGATGAGGCTGCAACACGAAGTCCTAGGGTGATCAAAAGAGACTTGAGGGCCTTGGGACGGCTAGTAAGGAACTCAGGAGCACAGGTTATTTTCTCCTTTCTCCTTCCAGTGGTGGGCAGTGACACCAGAAGGAACAGAGATGCCCAATCTATTAATGCATGGCTCCGTGGCTGGTGTCATCGCCACGGATTTGGTTTTTTTGACAACGGGATGGCCTACGCCGCACCGGGTTTGCTGGCATCTGATGTGATTCATCTTTCTCAAAGGGGAAAGAGAATCTTTGCTCAGGAACTTGCAGGGCTCATTGACAGAGCTTTAAACTAGACTCGAAGGGGGAGGGCGATAGTATCAGGCTTGCCCGAGAGAAGCTGAGGGGCAACGTGCCATGGTTAGAGGGAGCGGCTGCCAGCGAGGACACTCGGCCTGAGTCCTTGAGATGTGCGGGGTACGCCTGGGCACAGCCGAAGTCGAGCGGAGTTGAGCCAGGGGATACTGAGGCAACGGGAGCCAAGAGGGAAACGCCAGTGAAATGCCTCAAAGCACGCAAGGGGCGTTCTTCTATGAAGGAGGCACGGGTGACAGCCCAGCTGAAGTGCCTCTACACCAATGCACGCAGCATGGGTAACAAGCAGGAGGAGTTGGAAGCCATTGTACATCAGGAAAACTATGATATGGTGGCCATCACGGAAACGTGGTGGGGTGACTCGCACAACTGGAGTGCGGCGATGGATGGCTATAAACTTTTCAGGAGGGATAGGCGAGGCAGGAGAGGTGGTGGGGTAGCCCTATATGTCAGGGAGTGTCTGGATAGTTTAGAGCTCGATGATGGTGATGATAGGGTGGAGTGTTTATGGGTAAGAATCAGGGGGAAGGCCAACAAGGCAGATACTGTGGTGGGAGTCTGTTACAGACCCCCCAACCAGGATGAGGAGACTGACGAACTATTCTATAAGCAGCTGGGAGAAGCCTCACGATCGCTAGCCCTTGTTCTTGTGGGGGACTTCAACCTGCCAGATGTCTGCTGGAAATACAATACAGCAGAGAGGAAACAGTCCAGGAGGTTCCTGGAGCGTGTGGCAGATAACTTCCTGACGCAGCTGGTGAGCGAGCCAACGAGGGAAGGTGCCCCGCTGGACCTCTTGTTCACCAACAGAGAAGGACTTGTGAGCGATGTGATGGTTGGAGGCTGTCTTGGGCAGAGCGATCATGAAATGATAGAGTTTTTGATACGTGGAGAAGCGGCGAGGGGGGTCAGCAAAACTGCCACCTTAGACTTCCGGAGGGCGGACTTCGGCCTGTTTAGGAGACCGGTCGAGAGAGTCCCCTGGGAGGCAGCCCTTATGGGCAAAGGGGTCCAGGAAGGCTGGACATTCTTTAAGGAGGAAGTCCTAAAGGCACAAGAGCGGGCTGTCCCCAGGTGCCGAAAGACGAGCCGGTGGGGAAGAAGACCGGCCTGGCTGACTAGAGAGCTCTGGCTCGAACTGAGGAGAAAGAGGAGGGTCTATGACCTCTGGAAGAAGGGGCAGGCAACTCAGGAGGACTACAAAGGTGTAGCGAGGTTGTGCAGGGAGAAAACTAGAAGGACCAAAGCTGAGTTAGAGCTCAGTCTGGCTGCTGCTATAAAAGACAACAAAAAACACTTCTTCAAATACATTAGCAGCAAAAGGAGAGGTAAGGAGAATCTCCAGCCCCTAGTAGATGGGGGAGGAAACACAGTGACCAAGGATGAGGAAAAGGCTGAGGTACTTAATGCCTTCTTTGCCTTAGTCTTTATTAGCAGGGCCGACTGTTCTATGGGTACCCAGCCCCTGGAGTTGGAAGACAGGGATGGGGACCAGACTGGAGCACCCATAATCCAGGGGGAAATGGTGAGTGACCTGCTGCACCACTTAGACACTCACAAGTCTATGGGGCCTGATGAGATCCACCCGAGAGTGTTGAAGGAGCTGGCAGAAGAGCTCACTAAGCCCCTTTCCATCATTTACCAGCAGTCCTGGCTAACTGGGGAAGTCCCAGCTGACTGGAGATTAGCGAATGTGACACCCATCTTCAAGAAGGGCCGGAAGGAGGACCCGGGGAACTACAGGCCTATCAGCCTGACCTCGGTGCTGGGGAAGCTGATGGAGCAGATCATCCTGAGTGCTATCACACGGCATGTAGAGAATAACCAAGGGATCAAGCCCAGCCAGCATGGGTTCAGGAAAGGCAGGTCCTGCTTGACCAACCTGATCTCCTTCTATGACAAGGTGACCTGCCTAGTGGATGAGGGAAAGGCTGTGGATGTTGTCTATCTAGACTTCAGTAAAGCCTTTGACACGGTCTCCCACAGCATTCTCCTGGAGAAACTGGCTGCTCATGGCTTGGACGGGTGTACTCTTCGCTGGGTAAAGAACTGGCTGGACGGCCGGGCCCAAAGAGTGGTGGTGAATGGAGTTTACTCCGGTTGGCGGCCGGTCACAAGCTGTGTTCCCCAGGGCTCGGTGTTGGAGCCAGTTCTGTTTAACATCTTTATCAATGATCTGGACGAAGGGATCGAGTGTACTCTCAGTAAGTTTGCAGATGACACCAAGTTGTGTGGGAGTGTTGATCTGCTGGAGGGTAGGCAGGCTCTGCAGAGGGACCTGGACAGGCTGGATTGATGGGCCGAGGTCAATTGTATGAGGTTTAACAAGGCCAAGTGCAAGGTCCTGCACTTGAGCCACAGCAACCCCATGCAACGCTACAGGCTTGGGGAAGAGTGGCTGGAAAGCTGCCTGGCAGAGAAGGACCTGGGGGTGTTTGTTGACAGCCGCCTGAATATGAGCCAGCAGTGTGCCCAGGCGGCCAAGAAAGCCAATGGCATCCTGGCTTGTATCAAAAATAGCGTTTTTGGCCAGCAGGACTAGGGAAGTGATTGTGCCCCTGTACTCGGCACTGGTGAGGCCGCACCTCGAATACTGTGTTCAGTTTTGGACCCCCCACTACAAGAGGGATATTGAGGTACTGGAGCGTGTGCAGAGAAGGGCAACGAAGCTGGTGAAGGGTCTGGAGCAGAAGTCTTATGAGGAGCGGCTGAGGGAGCTGGGACTGTTTAGCCTGGAGAAAAGGAGGCTGAGGGGAGACCTTATCGCTCTCTTCAACTACCTGAAAGGAGGTTGTAGAGAGGTGGGGGTCGGTCTCTTCTCCCAAGTAACAAGTGATAGGACAAGAGGAAATGGCCTCAAGTTGCGCCAGGGGAGGTTTACACTGGATATTAGGAAATTTTTCTTCACCGAGAGGGTTGTCAAGCATTGGAACAGGCTGCCCAGGGAAGTGGTTGAGTCGCCATCCCTGGAGGTATTTAAAGGACATTTGGATGAGGTGCTTAGAGACATGGTGTAGTGGTGGTTTTGGCAGTGTTAGGTTTATGGTTGGACTCGATGATCTTAAAGGTCTTTTCCAACCTATATGATTCTGTGATTCTGTGATTATTTAGCACTGGATGTGGCTGGATTGAAAGAAATACCAGATCTCATGGAAGTCAATGATATTGAAGTGTCTGCCTATTTAGGGGAAGCATTGATGTTTAGCTTCAGTGGTTCGGAGTCAGCCTTTGCCCCCAGGCCACTGCTGCATTGCTGGCTCATTTGAACATCAGAGAAGGTGGTACTTGGTGATGCAACAGGCATAGACTGAATAGACACAGATTTTGCTTGCCAAAAGGTAAGTCTGTATGTAAGCAGGATGCTTAGGCAGAGGTAAAAAATAAAATTAAATTGCTGCAGTTGTCAGATAATGTGCTGAATTTCTAGGAAGCCAAAAAAGTCCTTCTGTAGAGTATATCAGCTAATGCACTATGCATACATGGCATGTGGTTTTACAGTGGGCACCTGTGCATCAGAGGCAAGATCAAATCCATTTTCTAGACACATGCTCCAACCCCAAACCTTCACATTTGAGTATAATTTAGTGTTTCTGATGAAGTTATAACATTGAAATGTTGTGTCTGAAAATATAATTAGAATTAAAGGGTGGAGGAAAAGAATATTTCACATGGGTTTACAGTGTAGACTATTTGACAAAAATCCAGCCTACTGAAGAAGCATTCCTGTCTATTTTTATATAGCTTGATTCCCCATGTTTTCTAAGTTGTTTAACAGCTTATTATTCTAAAAAATAGTTTCCCAACAACCCTTTTTTGAAGTCCCTATTACATTTGCTCTCTCCATAGTTCTGAAGCTGTACCTCCCATGCATCTTGGCACCATGGCTCACTGCCATCAACGAGGAACATTTTAATGCCTCATTATAATAAGCTACTACGTAACTAGAGTGAGTGTTCGCGTGTGGGCATATGTATGTTGTGTGTACCTCAGTACCTGCCTGCAGTGCGTTTCCAGGTGAGATCTACTGTTCAAGAATACGAGCAGCAGGAAAGTCAGCATTAGCCTTCTGTTCTTGTGTCAGATACTAAAAGTAATAAAAGATCTGCAGTCTTTTTTTTTTTTTTCCTTGTTGGTGTCAAAACTGCCTGAAATATTTGAGCTCTTTTTTCTCCCTTCCACTCTGAAAGAAAACATTCAACTACAATTGTTCTTGCTCTAATTTGTTCTTCAATTAGAACTGCTCTGTGGAGAGATGGCACTGATAGAAAGAGGTACTTTGCAGGTATCTTTACATTCTGGCAATCCAGGACTACATCTAGGGGCTAGTCTAATATCTGACATAAATTAATTTACCTTGGAGACTCTTCAAGTATATGCCTGACTGCAAGATGCTAAGAAACTGTATCGTTAGCCAGGGATCTCCTTGGCGAAGGTCACCATCATTTGTATTTCCATTGAGAACACCATGTACTAAGGGCTAAAGCAGTTCTGAGATTCCTCTGAGACATCAAAACTTCAAAAATAGCGGTGGTCAAGACAAAGCCTTTGCTAGGATTTTTAAAATAATTGTGGTGGTCTCTTTCAACTTTGTTTAAACCTTGAATTTTTAATCAAAATTGTGCTGGAATTTATGAGGCACTGTGTAACATACAAGGTACAGCTGTAACATGCCCACGTTGTGTGACTTTAGAATACGATGTTGAATGCGTAGGGCACTCAAATGTGTTTTATATTGCTAGGTACCTATATTAGCTATATTAGCTCTCAAGGGGGCATACTAAACAGCATTTCTTTCTCATCAAGTGTTGGTTTACCCACTGTATAGTACACAAAGTAGGTCAAAATGTGCTACAGCTAAGCAGAGCCCTTAAACCTAAATCAACTTAATCTAAATTGAACTTCTAAGTGAAATTCACTATTTGGTTTGTTTACAACTTTCTAAATTCAGTATGAGACAAGAGGAAGCGATCTGTATCTTTAGAGAATTAAAATATGCCCATAAATAAGCTCAATCACTGGCCGTTGCACAGAACAAAACAAAAAAAACCCCCATATACTAAATCGGCTAGAAGCTGAAAATAAATTTTGAGATTGTACTCTATGTTGTTGTCTGTTTTGGTTTTTTTTAAACTGTATTTATATGGAACAGCAAACACAGATTATGCCTTAGTAATTTTTATGGCTTTGGCATCTGTCCCTTTGCTTTTATTCACATATTTTCATAGCCATAATCTCTAGTTTCTTATTTGATGATGCAAACCTTTCAAATGCAGAAATGGATAAAAATCTTGCCGAGTCTATTGAGAGTAATTTTCAGGAATAATCCTTTTATTTGACAGGAAGTAAAGACCCCAGGCAAAAAAGAGCATCATGCATATAAAATGACTGAAGATATCAGTGTCCAATGTTTTCATAGCTAGGTTTCTGCATAAAGAAATGCTTGGAGAATTGTGCTACAATAGCGAACTGGAAAAGCCCCAAGACATAATCCACCTGAGCCTACGTTTTATTTTGCATGCATAATAGAGCTTTATTGTGTTTGAAATTGCAGAGTATGTTGATAGGTCTGTCAGCTATCTCAAGCAGATATCCATAATGGGATACAGCCCCTTCATCAGGAAATGGTACCCTACTTTGAGATGCCAGTTCCATGGTCACTGAAAGGAGCTTTACACATAAGTTCAAAGCTGTAAGTGAACTGCATCAACAAGCCAACCACGTGAGGCAGGTGATTACAGAATATTGAGATTTGGCTGCACTTGCTGATTTTCAATTAGTTTCAAGGGCATGCAGAAGAAAGCAAAAGTGTGACAGAATTTGTTAGTTGTTTTAGAAATATTAATACGATGTAAAACTGGAATATTTTCATTAAATTAAACACATCATAGCACATCCTCATTTGATGTGCTTGGGCAGTGGTGTCTCTGATGAAAACAAAACAATCCCCAAACCCCCTAAGTAACAAACCGTACCCCACAAACACCTTTTCATAATTGCACCTGCTGGCTGAAAAACAGAAAGAGAGAGCCCATTGTGTCCCAAAGAAATTTTGTTATTTGCAGCTACTCTACTACGGATTGAAAGCTCCTCTATTGCCTTGTCCACTACTAGCGTGATCCCTCAGCACTTTTCTATAGGGATTTGTTTTCCTAGTCTATTAAGCTGGTCTTTGTGTTGTCAAAAGCTACACAGTGAAGTCTTATGATATGAAAGGATATTTACTTTGCTTCCGTATTTATATTTTTGTCCTTTCAAACTCTTTGAATTGCAGTGAAAGCACAGTTGTCAGAGATTTGACCTAACATCATTCTGTGTTTTGCTGAATGTCACCATAAAGCCAGGAAGAAAAATTTTTGGTAGGGTAGCAATCTTGATCTCGTGCAGCATTCAGAGAGACAGAGAAAGGAATTTTTGAACAATAGGCAACTCATAGATGTGTTTATCTATCCATAAAAACAGAGACTGAACATATATATGAGATGTGCATGTTAAAGCCAAAGATGGGATCTTTACATGACAGTCTCCCTTCTACCTAGTGAGGCACTTTAAAAATGATGGTCATACCGTCTACTGCTGAGATTATATCACAATTTCTAAAATAGTTAATAACTGTAATCCTTTACTTCTGTGAGTAATGCAGCTCATTGGATCTACTTGTAAGAATGTCAAATTTTAAAGAAAAAAGGCTTTAAAAGCTTGCTCCAGATCTGAAAACCTAGAGTTGCATTTTACTTCAGTAGCATTGTATACTTTTTTCCCCCATTGTCTAATGCAGTTACTGCGACTCATCCCTCATTCTATAGGCCTGTGATTTTCTTATTATCTGTGGTTCCTGTTTCAGTGCGGGGTGCTAACACCAACAAAGAGACATGAGTATATTTTCTCCGGTAGGTACCAATTAGCACAGATAGAAAGCTTTCTTTTTACAGTTGTTGTTAGCTCCTGCTTATTCTAAAACTTGTTTGTGCTTACTGCTAGCCCTGCTTACTGTGAAACAGGTACAGGCAAATCCTGCATGCCTTTGCTGCAATAGAATTTTGCTTTCCAACAAAATAAGTTTGGAATACATTTTGTGTCATATCCATTGCTGAATACATAAATTAATTAATCAGATGAAAAGATAAATATAAATATTTAGTGTCAGTTTCTTGCTGTAAGTGTAGGCTCTCGCACACTAGCGTATATTCCTGTAAAAGGAAGAAAGGATCATGTGAAACTGTGTCATGATGCAGCCCCAGAATGAAGTAGGACATTTCTTGACCTTGGTGTGCTCCACCGTGCAGCTGTAGTCTTCTTCAAGAGCTACCTTTGACAAGGAATGTCTCTCAAAGTAATTTAAAAAATCTATTTGGGAAAGATTCAGCAGAGACATTTGCTAAATTAATGTTTCCTGTATCCAGCAAGTGAGAAACATTTTTTGAACGCCAGGTAATGTGTTGTGTTTAGTAACTGGAGGAGAGACAGGTAAACTTGAGATTTCACCCTGTACTCTGCTATATGTTAAAACCCATGATTTTTCACTTGTTCCTTAATCTCTGTAAGTGTCAGTTTCTTAATATTTAATACAGAGCTCATGAATTTTACTTGTTCTGGCAAAAATACTTCCAGATACCACAGCAGAACAAGTTGGTTTAGAATTGCAAAGTTTACATTTGCAAGGATACATTTGTGCTTTCATAGGAGAAATCAAAGGGCTTCGTAGGAAGAGCGAGGACTCTTGCCCGAAAGCGTATTTTCATTTGGGCTGGGCTGCACTCAGGAGCAGCGCTGGGGTAGCGCCTTGGGTGGCTCCCACAGGGTGTGGTGGGAGAAGCTCACGGGGCTGGAGTTCCCATTTGACACTGTTGGACCCGGCCGCCCCCTCTCCTGCTGCCTCCCATGGCGCCTGCCGAAGGCTGGTGCTGCCTGGCTGTTGTCTCCTGCGGTTGCCGTGGGAGAGCCCACACACAAACGTGTTCACTTCTGTCTAAAATCTGTGCAGTTTTTAGTAGTCTTCCAGCCTCTGGTACGGGATTTTGAAACTCCATCACAAGCCACCATCAGAATATCCTGCAGAAGCTGGAGTGTGGCTTGTATTTATAAAAGTTATTTGTTTGCATAAGGCACATGTGCTGATACTGTGAGTCATCCATCCATTTTACTGTGACATTTTCAAGCACAATTATGTGTAGTGGAATTTTTTTGGTAGCTGGCTATGTTGCCCATCTGTGAAATTATCATTCTACTGAGCACTAAAAATAGAGATGAAACTCTTCAGAGAAAATTTTGAATCTACTTAAGTGACAGTTTGAAATGTGTTCCTGCAGTCAACAGTTTAAATATTTTCTATCCTAAATATGGATACTCTAAATTTAAGGTGATGTAGTCCTGCTGTCACCACTTCAGTTCACCTTGCTAGCACAGTGATATAGTTGGAAATAATTTCTGGCTAGGAACCCAGTCTGGTGCCCACCAAAGCCACTTCACTTGGGCCTCACATGACTAGGACTGGCATAGACATGTAGGAGTTCTGGAAGGTAGATAACACACAGGGTGAAAAAGTATTTATTAATAATGGCAGATCACTGGAGAAAAATGTGAAGACAATCCATGACTAGATCAGAGGGGAACAGGGAGAAGATGAACAATAAGACTACTAGGAAATGAAGCTTTGAGATAAAGAACAACAGAATATCCAGTAGCTTCTAAGTGGCTGTATTTTCAGTCAAATAATCAAAGCAAGTTAGGGAATAGATATGGTAAACACTGAAAATAGTGAAGAACTAGGAGAGGGAACTGCTGGAAGAATATAAACTGCGTGGCTGAGTAATAGCATCCTAATTGAAGCCACAGAAAGCCAAAGAATCTAATTAGTCAGGAAAAGACATTTCATTACATTCTTAGTAATCTGTTTTGAAAAAATCCAACTGGATTTTAAATTTAACAGATTTTCAATATGTTCAGAGCAGATTACACTGTTTATACTTGCATACAGAGAAAATGAAAAATATAGTTTCAGAGACATATATAAGAAAGCGTTTAATTCAAAATCATGTTTGCAGTTGTCCCTTACTGTCTGGGTACCATTATATAAAGTTCTGCTGAGAGGACGGAAAAATTAAATTAGGACTTTTGTTGAGTTGGTAAGCATTACTGGAGACCATCATCCATTTCTTTAATCCACAGGCAATCTGAGACATATTTGAAGCTGTATCTCAGCCAAAAAAAAAATGAAAAGAGCATTGTCTGTACACCCCGCTGCCTTCCCTTCTTCTCTCCCTCCTTCTCCCTCCCTCCCTCCCTCCCTCCCTCTCTCCCTCCTTCCCTCCCTGTTTCTGTACAACTTTTCACAATGAAATTTTTTTCCACAAAATGTACAGCTAGACTGAAGTAGTGTTACTCACTTCATTTACATTTAGCTTTCAAAAATTTGTATTTTTGGTGAGCTTATATGCAAATGTTACATGGTAGACCTCAATGTGGTAGGTTTCTTGTATCTTGAATGTTTTTGTCAAACACTAAATAGGAGAGAAGAAAACCAAAATTATGCTTAGTATTAGGATACTTTGCTCATGCAAATTAATAAAAAAACAATTATGCAAAAACATAAAAGACTATTCTTGCAGAGGGCAAATAAAAATTCAGTGTTATATCCCCTTGGAAGTTTTTTTACTTATTAAATCTCGAGTGTGGATAAGGTCAATAACATGGACAATTAAGCCTCCCTCTCATCATCTTTATTCTATACTGGATTAATGTATTTTAAAATCCATTTATGCACATTTTTATCTATTTCTGAGATCCCAGTTAATGGCTTTTCAGGAGTATGCACTTTTTATAGTTGTCCATATAAACTACATTCATAATAACAAAGTGCTATTTTAAGCTCTTTAGAGATCACCATTACTGGTACTGACATCAGAAAGATGATATTCACTGATCTGACATAAACAATATTTGGCCATATTTAAATTTAATTGTGGTCTTTTTTAGATAAAAATTTGAACATCTTCAAACTCAAACTGTAGCTCTATCGTACTTCAGACAAGAAGAATGAAAATAGAAGTTTTTAGGCAAAAAGAAAAAGAGGATGCACCTGAAAATATATGCAAAATTAAAAGGAAATACATAACATGGACAAGAATGAGTCCTGCAAGTCCTTGTTTGCAACATAGCCGTCTTTCATTAAAATATTCCTCCCATGTATAAGGATAGTAATAGTTTAGTATATATTAGCATACTAATAACTTCAGCTGGACTATTAGAATTAATAATGGATTAACCCACATGAGTGAGAATCCCTGCCTTGTTAAGGACTAGGCTAGTTCTGTTGCTTCCCATAGTTTATAAAATTACGTATTTGTTACGTAAGTTCCTCCCACATGCATTGCAATTGGATTTGTTCTTTCTTTCTGCAATGAACTGCTGCACAGTACTGCTGTGCACCGCTCCACAAGTTCGTAGTTGCTGAGGTTTTGGTTAAGTAGGTTTATCCTGCCGCACAATGCTCCTAAATTCTTAATGGGCTTCCACTCCTATGAAGTCCGTAAGAGGCTGCTTCTTTGCCCGCCTCTTTCCCTTACAGAGAATAAATCCCTGACAAACAATAAATGCTATCGAGGGGGAAATGATAGTAATTTAGTTGCAAATCTGCAATAAATGTATGATAATATTAAATGTATTTGTTCCCTGCTCTACCATTCTTTAACATATAAAGGAAATAAATACACTGAATATGGTATAGCACAGAGCGTATGACAGATGAGGACATCCATATTTCTTTTTTCTCTGAACAATGGTTGTTTCCATTCAAAATATCATCACTTATTATGGTAGCTGGTACACATTCTAAAACATCCATATAATGCTGGCCATTTCATTCAGGAATGAGTAACTAATATCAAAGTGACATAAAAGTGAAGCAATCTTAGTGAAATAATTAGATACAAGTTTCTAGAAGAAGAAGGGAAAACAGCTGTTTAGAGAAGAATTGATGGCTTCAGTACTTAGCACTTTTGTGACTAAACAGTATCAGTGTTCTTGAATACTTTCTCAAAACTTTCTAAAAGGACTTGCATTTCTTTTTTAACTATAAATTTGATTTTGAAAATATTGTAGATAATTCGATCTAGCAATAAAGGGCCAGTTAGCTTTTGAAATATGCAAAACTATATGCTTACAGTTTTGGACCAACTGTGAAAAAAATTTTCTCTCTGTTTCATGGTTTTATTAGGAGGCTTACGAAGTTAGGTTTTGAGGATTATTTGGTAGCTTCTGGTACATATTGCTATGGTCCGCTATAAGGACTAGGGGTTGGAAAATAGGCGTTGGTAAGGCCAGAATTCAGGAATTTCATGAAAACGTTTGCAAGGGAAGCAGCCCTTTTCTATGGGATGCTTTTTGCTTATGTTAGATCCAGGCCTTATTAGTTATGAATTTCTCAATAGTGCCTCAGTGCTTAACTTCATAAGCCTCATTTAAAAAAATTATTTAGATACCTGAGCCTAGATTTGTAAAGGTACTAAGTGCCTAAGCAGGTTAGGCACTAACTCCTGCTAAGCACGCTAGGTGCCTACTTCCAGTGCCTGCAGTGGTTGTTAGGCAACTAGTCTTGATTTAAATACTTTTGAGAACGTACCAAGTGTTTTTGACACCTAAATATTTGACTGTTGAGAAAAGAAGTTCTAGTGACCTTCATGGACATTTAAGGCAAGTACCTAAGTACGACTGTTTTAATGTGGAAAAACATGCACTGTAATGATAGAAACCTGTGAAGTGGGTGTGGTAACTTCCCAATTAAACCAAACCAACAGATTAACTCACCACTACAACAGCTGAATCCATCAGGTCAGAAGTTTATAAAAAGGGAAATGCTGAAACCAAGGTCAAGAAGTGGCATTGGGGTTTTCCCTATTTAAAAGACTTCTCTCTAAATCAGCCTTGCTGCTAATGCTTTTTATCCTTTAACTTACAAAGGTAACACCGAAAGGGATAGGCTTCACTTAAGAGAGCGCTTCTTATAAAGCTGGAGGATGGGTATTCTTCAGCAGGTCCCTGGGGAATATCAGCAGTATTAAGGTTTTATTGCTCTTCTTCTAATTACTGTCTGTAGTTGTTATTTATTCTTAATTAAATGGACATAGCTGTGGATGAAGGATGGCTAAATGAATGGATAGGGACATGAATAAGGAAGTGGTAGAGGAAAGGGATAGTATAAGTAGTTTCACTGGAATGTTTTCTTAACAAAGTACCACCTGTGTCAAAGATAAAGGTTCAAAACCATCAGGTTTGATCAGGGCTTGTTCAAAAAAAATCCTGAAATACTCTTAAAAAATGGGGAAAATGTTCATTGCAGAGAAAACAGAATTGATTCTTCAAAACTAAAGTTTGTTTTGAATTTGTATGTCTATAATCCTTACTTTATTTCATTAACTACTTTTTGCAGTGAGTGAAATGCTGCCTTGCAGTAATTGAAGGCAGCTGTCCTGAGTTTTCTCCTTTTCAGCATACCTCATAGCCCCTCCAGCCGTGTGTATTGGTACACAGGGCTTCTGTGGTAGTTTCAAGACCAATTAAACAAAACCAAAACCTAAATTAAAGTTTTAGGGTTCTGCAGTGAAAGGTAACACCAAAAATAAAATTTTTCAAAGCCAGTTTTATTCAAATTATTTATTTGGATAAACTTTGAAAATCTCAGGGTTAGCTTGGAGTCAGAACGACAGCGTTTCAGCAGGTTAGTGTGGTAAGCGGAGAGCTCAAGGTTGTAATAACTTACTGGGCTTTCCCTGGAGGTGAAGGCGGAGGCCACGGGGTGAGGAGAGGAGCCACACGGGGTCGGGCGGCGCGGGAAGAGCGCGAGCGCGCTGTGGGAGAATGGTGCAGACAGGGGCGGACGAGGAAGGTCGTACCGGGCCGGTCGGCCTTGAGTTGTCAATAGCGAGAGACGTGGTTGCCGGAGTGCGTTAAAGCCGCTCACGTGCCAGTGGTGTCCCGGGCGTTACACCGGCACCTGCCGTGTGGGACAGCGCGAGTCGTACGGGAGGGGAAAGGGCTGAGGACGGGCGGCGTAGGCGGAACGCTACAGGGCCTCGGCCGGGACGTGGCGACCGCAGGGCTGGACGGCGCGGCTGAAAGCGCAGCGGTGCCTGAGGGAGGGCTGAGGGGCGGGAACCAGGTGAGGCGGCGTGTGGGATGGGAACCCGGCCGGTGGGAGCGGCTGCGCGGCGGCGAAGGGGTTAAGGCGGCGGCAGCTCTATTTGCGGCTGCCGGAGCTCCAGGCGATTAGAGAGCGGCTCCGCGCCCCCGCCCAGCCTCGCCGCGGGAGCGCGGCAGCAGCAGGTGGCGGTGGCAGCAGCGAGGGAGTTAACCCTGTGGCGGCGGCAAGTCAGCGGCAGGAGGAGGGGGACTGAGGAGGAGCAGGCGGCGGCAGCAGGAGGGGGGGGACTGAGGAGGAACAGGCAGCGGCGGCAGCAGCAGGAGGGGGACTGAGGAGCGGGCAGCAGCAGCAGGAGTGGGACTGAGGAGCAGGCGGCAGCAGCAGCAGCCGGGTTGCTAGGGATGGAGAGATCCCGTGTCACCCGGATGTGAGTGTCATGTTGGCCCAAACTCTAAGGGATTTGGCAGCGGCGAAGCATCAGGAGGAGGAGGAGCAGCCCCTCGCGCGTCGCTAGTCACTACCATGGGGGTCGGGTAGCGGGGAGCGCAGGGGGCAGCGCACACCTGGCTCGGGGTGGGGTGGGGGGCTTTTCTGCCCTTTTTTGTTTTTTCATTTTCCTCTCACGCACTGGAGAAAGTGAGAATAATGCACCACCAGCAGCAGCCGGAGCAGCACCCAGAAGGTAAGAGCCGGAGCTGAGGGGAGGGAGGGGGAAACGGGGGAGGATTTTTGAGGGATTTGGGAGTCGGGGATTGGGGGGATTAGGGAAGGGGTTGAGGATGGGGTAGGTTTGGGATGGGGAAGGGATGAGCGGCTGGGTTCGAGGAGGGACCAGGAAGGACAGGGGATGAGGTGAAGGCGTGATAAGGTGCTGCCCTCGGTGTGTGACCAGCATGGGAGCGGGTTTATGCGTGTCTGTCTCTTGCCCCGAGGCCATCAATATCCGATGGCTGCGCTGGGGGAAGACACGGCTTGGTCTGCGTTTCCCTCTTATTTGTGTAATCGTGGATAAACCTGCCCGGAGATGCTGCTCCCCGGCGGCTTCCCCGCGCCGGGGCGGGAGGGCAGCGAGGGGTTCGGGGAGGGCGGTGGGTGCGACGTGCTCGGCCCCCTGTTCTGCCGGGGCGCACGGGGGCGAGACGCGGGGCTCCTCAGCGTTAATCCCGTCCGCCGACGGGCTCCGGCGCTGCCACATCCCCCACTGTTGTTTTTAAATGATTCCTCGCTCCTCAATTAGCAGTAAGTTTGTGGTTTTGCCCCTGCTGGGGGCCAGGGGCTCCCCTGGAGAACGCAGGCACCCGGGTTTTGTTTCCCTTTCAAGTATTGATTTAAAAAGACGATGGATAGATAGATATATAGGTGGATGGGTGGTTTATTTGCGCCGAGCCACGTTTCATGGCATCCCAAAGGGCAGGCGGAAGGCGGGGGAGATGGCTGTGCCGTTGCTTTTCTATTAAAAAAAAAAAAAAAAAAAAAAAAAAAGAAAAAGGTGGGGGGGAGCAGGGATGCGTTGGAAAAATGTTGGCGATAAAATTCCCACCTTTGCCCCCGGTGTCAGCCCGCCCCCCAGGCGGCACTGCCCCCCGTGTCACCCAGCTGTTGATGCGCTGGGCGCTCGCCGCTGGCCAGCGCTCGCCGCGCTGGTGCCGGGTTCCCGCGGCAGCTCGGCCGCCTCCGTGGGCGATGCGGGCGAGCCCCGGAGTGACCCCCCGCTCGCCCCCGCGGCCATCCTGGGGAGCCATCTTGGTGCTCCCGCCTCCCTTCGCCCCCGGCGCGCGCTGCCGCCCCTCACGCAGGCAGGGGCGCGAGCGGAGCTGGGCGGCGGGAAGCGGCGGTGGCCGAGGCCGGACTCGTCCGCATCCACGCGTGTTCGCGGCTCTCGCGTCTTTCTCGTTGTCTGTTTCCCCCCGTCTAGAAAAGGAGAGGTGTGCTTTCTGTGGCTCTACTCTGTTTGACGAGCAGCGATCGCTGGGGAGCTATTTTCCTCTCCTGCCTCGGTAGATCTATTTAACAGTCATCCTGCCTGCCAGCCCTAATTCCCAGCACGTATATTGTGCCGGTCCTCCATTTTTTTCCCACCCAGGCACCTTCAAGTTTTGAATTTCACTTAGGAGTCTCTCCTTCCTACAGGTGCATGTAGGAGTAGACTCTGTTGCTCTAGTCAAAGAGCTCACGAGGAAACATCCTTGTGAGGAGGTGGTGTTTTGCCTTCTTTGCTGTCATCTGGATAAAGACGACTTTATTATTATTTGGAAGGTGCAGTTTATTTTGTAAATCCTTGTGAAAAAGCAAAAACAAACCCCATGCCTTTACAGTGGTTTCACGGTTGTAATTTCTACTGTGAAAAATACCAGTGCTTTATGAACATGTTTATCAGCAGACAATATTGGATTTTTCACTTGTGGGAGGCATCCACGCATTTTTCTTTGAAAATGCAGATTAGGGCAAGATTTAACTTGCTTACAGGACTTCCCCCTCCCCCCCTGCCCCGTGTTGGTTATTCTTAATTGAACAATGTATAAGTGTTTTAAGCAACTACTTTTTTTGACCAAAATGAAGTCAGCAAATAGTAAATGCTAAGGTACTACAGCAAAGTTGATCTTAAGGAGTGGCTACGTTTTGTTGGATAAACGTGGTGACAGAAAAGCTGCCATGCGGTTAGGAAAAAATGCAGTAAGTGGAAGAATCAAAACATGAAGTGTTTGTGTAGCACTTGTCTTGATGCTTGGATTAAACTTGAAGTTATAATACTGATTCCTGAGCATTTTTTGCTACTGTTCAATGACATATATATATATGCACACAGTTGTGCTCTGTAATATATGTAATGGAAGCATCACACTGCCAAGAGGTCTTAAAATAATATTTTCGTCAGAAATAGTGACACATTTTAGCATAAAAAATTATAACCAAGTACTTTTTTCTTTTGTCCCACAGAGGCGAACTATGCAAGTAGCACCAGAATTCCTCTCCCTGGTGACGGACCAGCTATTCAGTCAAACAGTTCAGCACCATCCAAGCAAACTGTTCTATCTTGGCAAGCTGCAATTGATGCTGCTAGACAAGCAAAGGCTGCCCAAAATATGAGTACCACGACAGCCCAGCCTGTAGGATCTCTGTCCCAAAGAAAACGCCAGCAATATGCCAAGAGCAAAAAACAGGGTAATACGTCTAATAGTCGGCCACCGCGTGCTCTTTTCTGTTTATCCCTCAACAACCCAATACGAAGAGCCTGCATTAGTCTAGTAGAATGGAAGTATCCTTTGATGCAGTTTCGTTTTTATGGTCTGTTCCTTGCATTTTCTGAATTTATTGAGGGGATTGTTTTACAGCATCTCTTTTAGCATCACAGCTAACACATTAGTTCGCTTGCATGTGTGGGTAACTGTCATTAATATCAATGGTAGTTAATTTTGCTTAAATTGTTAAAGATATCCTAATTTGTGTCATAATGACATAGAATATCATTTTACTGAAGTAAGTAGTTCAAAGTCAGAGAAGAGCTCATAGCTGCTCCTTTTTTCTTGGAGGAGATGGGGGAACATTTTCGGAACTTTTTAAAGTTACAGGCTTACATTATATTCCAGGAAATCTCTGTATTGCATTTGTTGCCCTTCCAAATAAAGTTGAATGGATAGGAGTGCATCTAGCCATGTTAATTGGGAGATGACCTAAGATGTCAAACCTGTATCTTCCATATTGCAATTTGGTGTATTGCCATTAGGGCAAATAAGGCAGATGTAGAAATCCTTTTGAAAAGATTATTTTTCCAAGTATTAAAAGTAGGAAAGATTTTTAGTTAAGCCAGGGACTCAAAGTACATACAAGTGGCTGAAATATATTAATCTTCTGAACTTGTACAACATATGTCTACCACCAAACATATTTGGAAGCATGTACATCTGTAGATGGGAGATCAGATATACTGGCCTGTATTCATGATGACTTGTATGCTGGGAAGTATTGCTTTATCTTCAGTTCAGTGGCTGTGATGTGGAAGTATGTGGATTTCTTCGGCAGAACTGATAGCATGTTGATTTGGTATATTATTTAATCCTCAAGAAAAGGTTTGAAATAGAAAATAGTTGTTGAGGTACGAGGAGAAAAATGTTTGCCTATTAGCCATGGCAACATCCCTGTAACGGAAAACAGCTGTTCAAGAGAGTAGATTACTGAAGTAAAACTCATTTTGTTACTTTAAACAGAACAGCCAACCTAGCAATAGGAACTGTTACTCATTTATTTGGCTTGTTTTTTTCAATTCTTTGAACATAATTCAATTGCAAATTGAAGATTCTACTTTCATTTAAACTGGTAGAAGTCCAACTAATTTCGGTAAATTGGCCTCTCCTTGGCTAACGTCAGTTAAATGAAATTACTATGGATCTGGAGTGGAATAACTCAGGGCAGAATTTGTCCTGGTAGCACTACGTCATAAAACAAGGTTGTCAATCTTGCGCTGGTATAATTTGTTTATTTCAGTCTGGAGAATGCTGCATGTTAAGATGCATGTTGTAACTTTATTTTGTATGCAACATAGCTGTTGATGTTGATACGAACATGAACTCAGCCCTTGAGGTGACAAACTTTTTGTAGGCCAACGAGCAAAATTTAACAGATCTTAAGGGGCACATGGGCTTTGCAGGAGTTTTTTTCAGGAAAAATAACTTATACGGACAAAAATATGCTTTTGAGTATATTCAGTACTCTTCCCTCAGTCTTTTATGGGACTCTTATGGACACGTATCAGGAAGTTGTGCATTGAATTGAGGAAAGGATGTCAAAAATCATAGCTAAGGCCTGAAATACTCCCTTTCCAAACTTCCACGAATAGGTTCATCTGGGTACCTCCATGTTTGTAGTTAAATGAAATAATGAAATACTTTTGGGGGAAAAGGAAATTAATGATAATCTGAAGGATGAACTTCGTAGGCCTGAATTTTAAGAAATATTTTTCTTTCTGGAAGACAAAAGATACCTCCAGGTTTCAACTACTGTCATCCAGATATGGTATAAAAAGTGCAGCTGCAATTCATGCTATTGTCAGTGTGAAAGCCCATAGCCTCTCAGTATGCATGGCTGCCAAGCCAGTAATGATATTCTATTCCCTAGTCTACTCACCTAAACTTTCCTCTGTCCTGGCCAAAGCAAAATTGTTCGGGAGTCCAGCTGTCAGAGACATGAAGAGAGGCTCAGAATTTTCCTGCGTCCATTGTACAGCTCTCCAGCTCTCATACAGAACAGTTGTGATTTGCTGGGAATCTTTCTTATATCCTACTACGAACTAGATCCCAAATGATTTTTCTCCTTTGGACAAACATGCTTCTGTTAACATTAATGAGACTTATGTGAGCATATAAGGACAGAAGAATTCCTTACCCATCATGATGACCCACGTATTGATTTAAGAGTGTATAATTATATTCATCTCTGGAATTTAATATAAAGTGCTCTGTGGCAGCAAAGAGTAATACTTTTCTCTTTTTTCGAAAAGAAGAGGATGTTGAAAGATCATTGTGATGGAAAATAATATGGTATAGTGATATAACGAAAGGTGATGAACCATTTGTCACAGTTATCGGCCAAAAGATTGCCTTAAAAGTAAGACTTGTTTTACAAGTGTTGATGCTGAAAGGAGAACTAGACTTAAAAGTTTATAGATACTCATAATTCATGAATTCCTTAACAACATTTTCCAGACCATTTGACATATTTATACTACTGTCTATTTTTGCCAATTGTGTGGCCTTAGCTGTTTACATCCCATTCCCAGAAGATGATTCTAATTCAACTAATCATAATTTGGTAAGTACTCTTGAGGTTTTATTTTATATGCTTGCTATACTTTTAAGCTGATGGTCATGATTAACTGCTAGTATTTGAAACTGTGTTAAGTATAGATAATTTTAGTAAAAAAAAAAAATTGGTATGTAGTGATACTTTAAAATAAAATGTATATGGAATTGCTATGGGTTTTTTGGGGGGTTTGGTTTTTTTTTTTTTTCCAGTTTTAATATGTGCTCCCTTATGTTGTGTTTAAAATAAGATTTTTCAGCAGTGATATTCTTTGGAGGGGAATGTGCATTAGTATTATGCTGCATGTCTATGTATATTTGTGTGGTTTAAAAACTTTATTTTGAATTTCTATCGCTTATATTGATTAAATATATTTACTAGCTGTTATTGTGTTTCTGATGTTTGTTTCTGTCCTTCTGAAGTTTTACTGCCTTTCCTAATATACTTGTCTAGTTTGTTTGCAATTTTTAATGGTGTTATTTAACTGTATATTTTACTAGATATTTCAGTTTTTAATGAGAGGATGGTGAGAAATTTTACATTAATACATTTTAAAGTGGTAAGAACATCAATGTGAGTTTTAAAAGCAGTCACTGCTGGTATCAGTGATCTTTCAAAAAGGGGTGGTACTGCAGTACATAGTGTGAAGAGACATATTTCTTCGATTGAAAATAGTATACTAGCATTGTGCTTGAAAATATGTCATGGAAACTAATTTTGTTTTAATTCTCTATTAAAACTTATAGAGGCTATCACACTCAAGGGCAATATTGAATTACATTGCAATAATTTCATTGTTTATTCTAAACACCATCTTGAAATAGTGGAGTTCAGTGGTCCTGTGCACTCAAAATCTGCATGTGGTTTCTTTTTGGGGGGGAGGGGAGGTTTGTTCACGAAATGAAGAATTGGATACCAGTAAGTAGGCAATTTTGAATTATTTTACATGGAAAATTTAGGTTGATATGAGGTCTTCTATTTATGAACATGTTTGTGTAATTTGTGGTGTGTAAGCTTGTTTATTTTCCTAAAAGTAATTATTCTGTGCATATGACCCATTTTATATGTTTTTTGTTTATCAAGATTAAGCAAATATGGACAATAAAAAATGCTGGCGAAAGGCAGAATAATTCAGGTCAGTGTAAAGAGTGAATTATACAGCTGTGTATCTAGCCAACCAACAGTCTTTATCTCTCCTTTCCTTTTTTTTTTTTTTATTTATTTTTTTCCCCCTGAGAAATTCAGGGCACAAATCTCCATAGCTGTCAATCCAGCAGGAGATCCGCTAATAACTAATTTCATAAAGGATTACATGAAAAGGGTAAAGCAGTTACTTGTGTTCAGAGGCTGATCATTTTGAAAGAAATGTTTTTAGCATTAGTTTTGTTAGGCTAACGTCTGGTATTTCTGACCTAATTCTACAATGCGCTAGTATTTAGAAAGAAATGGATATTTTCATCCCTGATGGTTTTTCTTTTTTTTTTTTTTTTTTTTTATCTAATGTGGCCAGGTTAGTCTAAGCAAAAATAAATTACTTTTTTTTTAGTAAGAGATCCTTATCCATTTTAAGTAGAAAAGGGTCTTGAACATCCCCAGTTATATGTATATAAAGTTTACTTGGCTATGTAAATTCTCTCAAATTCCCATTTAAATTTGCATTCTGTTTATACTGATGTTGAGTAATTCCACTAAGTTTGCCCAAAGAGCAAAAGAATTTACACTTAGAATTTATCCTGACAACATACTTTCAGGTGCTGGGACAGATTTAAGCCCGACAAGGGGACACACAGGCACGTCCTGTGTACCTGATCTAATAAAATAGTTCTGGAATGAGCAGCATTGGCTTTTCTTACAACTAAGGTTCTACATAATGAAATACACTAACCAGTGATCTGAGTTCACATATCTTGCTCTGCTATTTCACTGACGTTTTTCCTAGTGTACACCCACTTCCTTTAGTGAACTCTTCGTGTGGATTTAAGTGTATTGTGAGGGATTCTCATAGAAGAGCTGAGTTAGAAATCTTCAGGCTTGCTTGGGAATCTGCTTGAGCATGCATTTCCTGATGCTTGAGGTGTACGTATAGAAAAATATTTGAGAGAGGGCTGTCAGTTGTCGTACAGTGGAAGTAGAGATTATTCTGTTGAATAATGTTCCGATCTTTTGTGATACTGGTCTAAAAACCAGACCAAATCTTAAAAATCAGTATTAAATCTTATGAATAGGTTTGGTAGGATTTTAGCCCCCTGCATGTAGACATGTTTGTCTTCCATGAGCCCTAAACTGCCAGTTTGATCTTGCTAGGAGACTGTACCTCACTCTGGCTTTAATTCAAATTCAAAAGTAGAGGAGAATAGGATAATCTCCTCTCTCCTTCCAGCCCAGGTGTTTGGTCCTATCGACCCCACAGCTTCTTCTCCCCTCTTTCCTCTCTCTCTGGACACAGGTATCCATTGACGCTGTAAAGATTGCAGCACTTTTATCACTTAGTGCCTTGGGGAGGAGAGACCAGAGTGAGGAACAGGAACATGGTCTGCCTCCAGTGCCTTCACTTCCTCATTATGTAAACCGCAGAAGTTCAGCTTTATAAATTTTCATTTGCATATGGATATTGTATCTAGGGCTTGGTTCTTAGGGAGTAAATCAATGTTGCTTCATTGAATTGAATGGATTAATTGCTTTCCATCAGCTAGCTGAACTGGCTCATAATTTTAATTTGTAAACAGAAAAATTAAATATTTATGCATGTGGATTTTTTTTTTTTGATAAATACAAAATACGCATTGTTTGTAATCAGCCATGGAAAGAGGAAGCAATGGTACAAGAAGGCAAAAACCAGTGGAACACTGGTAAGTGGGAACTAGAAATGGAAACTTTTCCAGTTTTGCTTGGGCTAGGGAGAAGACTGTGTATATGAGAAGTTGAGGAGTCGAAGTGTTCATTCTTTATGGCTTCAGGAAGTCTGCAATGGCAACCTCAATCCAAGGGTGTGCATGCAGAACGGGTATTCATTCCCCTTTGTGATGGGATGTCAGAAGACAGCTTCTGTATGATGGGATTTCCAAGACTTATAAGAGAAACCTGAGATACAATTTCTGAGTCTGTCTTCACCTGTGACTGAGCCAGTGAAACACTGACTCTGTCAACCACCTAACCACTGGTTGAGCTGTGAGTGAGCCCTGTTCTTACCTTCTCATGAATGTTTCAATGTGTGGTGTCTCATCAACACAGTCAGTTATACGTTGCAGTAGTAACAGCAAAATAAATTTTATCACAAATGAACCAAAAATATAACAAACATTTTAAGAAACAGGTAGATGTATCTTAAGAGAAATAGTAAATCAAATGTATGCATATTTATGTATTTTTTAAAAATAGGATGTATCTTGGGTATCTGTTATTCTTGAATCTAAGTCAATTTTTAATCTTAAATATCTTAAGATAGATGTCTGTGAGAAGGTTCTAAACCCTTGTTTTTGGAACAGTAGACTATTATAGAAAATTGGCAGTACAAGCTAAATGTAAGGATGGGACAATTGTATGTTGCTGTGTTGGTCACTCATCTTTGCTGAGATCCAAGTTGTGATTGTTGAAGTTCTTGTGATAGAGCCAGCAGCGTGCTATGAGAGATGAGATACTTATGACAATTTAAGCAAGAAAGGGTTTCTTCATGATATCAGTGACTAAATTAAGCAGATGATAATCACTGATGTTGTAGGATAGGAGTCTCTTTCATTATTAGTTTTTTTGTGTCTTTTAATCTTCTGAGTAGACAAGCTTAGATTTCTGTTTTGCCTTTTTGCCATTCTCTGTGAGTAAAGGGTGCACTACAGCTATCTTCTTGCACCGTGGGTTCATGGTCATCCTTATTCTCTCTCAAGAATGATGTGTTAGTACTGGGTGATACAAAACAATGCATTTCAAACAAAGCAGAAGTGCAGAGTTAAATTCAGACTGGACTGTGCTTGACCGCTTGCCAGTGTTACAGTCCTGTGTTCTGTGGGAAAGTTTATCTAATTCTTTGTCTAAAAACACCTTGATGTGTGTCTGTGGTGTGTGCTGGGAGAGGCAGGAGGACGGGATCTTCTCTGCTGTACTTTGAACGGAGCAGTTCTCTCATGTATTTCTGTACTGCATAGAGTGCAATACAGACTAATGAACTTTAAAAACAGTTATTTAACTTGATCCTGAATTCTACTTAATTAATAATTAGTCCCTAATCAGTTAACATTCTTTCACAGGTGGGCCCAGTTCTTCTGCAAGTAGATGGGTGAAACTATTAGTGAACTAAAGAAGTTTATTTTTTCTCTTACAGCAGAACAGGGCCAGTGTACTTTGGGATGAAATCCTCATAAGCTCATTGCTTCATTCATATTTTTATGTAGTTTCTTTCATCTTCCTTCAGAAGTTTCAGGTGATCTGAACTTTCCACGCTTGATTCGGCTCTTCTTTTGGCAGTGTTTCTTGTCTGAGCTTGATAAGAAGCAGTTTCTGGAAGGATGGGTTTCCTGTATGTCTCTTTCTTCTGTTTCTGTCTTTTCCGTTTTTTTTTTTTCCCTGTGTTACATTATTTCCCTTTATGTCTTTTGTCTTTGTTAACTTCCCACTCCTTTCTTTCTTTCTTGTTATCTTTTGTCTCTGCCCTCTGGCTTCCCTCTGTGTTTACTCTTCTATTTGTCCTCTTCTGCAGCATGCTTTGCTCTACCTCACTCTCCCATCTCAATTTTTCTTTCTTGTATCATCCTGTTGTATTGTTCTCCTGTGCTCTGCCTCCTACTGACTTTCCTATTTGTTTGACTAGCACTGGGCTTCTTTACAATGTGCAGGCAGACTGGCACAATACAAGTCTGGATTTTGGCCGTGATTAAGACCTTTTTTTTGGTTATTCTTTTTCTTTTTTAAAATAAGTAAATGTGAACTATAAGAAGGCATCCATACTGAGTCTATGAAAACTAGACCCCTGAAGTTTGAGTTGAGTCTGCTTTGGGTGTACTGCATCTCTTGTGACTACACCCTGAAGGTTTTCACTGGTGACACTGTTCTACTTGAGAAGAGATTGACAGTCTGTGCATTTTGGGAGACTTACTTGCATAAATTACAGCAAATTGGCAAGTGCAAAGTCACGTGAGTAAAGGACTTAACCCTAATGCATAAAGGGCTGGAACCTAATGATAATTAAAGACTCTATGCCCCTGATAGCAGGATTCTTCAGCCTTGTTTCTGACTACCATTATCAGTGGGGAACCCTCTCAAAGAATGAGGTTCTGCATTAAAAGAAGGTCTCTCTAGCCTGTGCTTACAGAGCAGGTCAGGTGATGGTCCTGGACACCTCTTCTTTCTCCGAGGCAGTTGGGACTGGGAGAGCCATAGTGGGGGGACACTGCTACAGAAGGGTAACTGACTGTATCCTACTTTTCAGGCAAAGATTTCCTCTAAGTAGATGTAGGTGGATCTTTAAGTGCCTCCAGCAATAGGAAAGCCAGTGTTGTCCCTGAACTGTTAGTTGTGCCTTCAATCTAGGGCACAGCAGGAGAGTACTCTGAGAAGAACCGGTTGAACTCTTGACTTGGAGGTGTCAGGCTTCCTGTCCTTCAGCAGCCTATCTCATTAGCAGCCCCATGACTCATTCAGTTCTAAAGCCACATGACTAATTAATCCATCCATTGAAAAGGCTTTTGGTTTTTACCTTGCACCCGGTTATCCTCTATACGTAGTTTATCTGAAAATATTGTAGAATGCTGTTAATTTTAACCACATTTAGAATTATTTATTAAAGATTTTTGTTTAATTGCTAAATGTTCTGTGATGTATTTTTAGAAAGACTTCTACATAGATCTACTGTCTTTGCTGTGTTTACTTTTTCAGTTCAGGGGTCTCTGACGCCTCTGTGTGTGTCTCCTCGCTTAGAATGTCTTCCAGTCTAAATAACTTTTTGTCACTTGTGTTTCCGATCTTTTTCTACTTTTAGATTCTTAGCTAATGCTGTCTCCTAATGTCTCTGCTAGCTGGTATAGAAGTCACCTGAGGAAACTTTTCAGGAAAGATGCAAGATAATGTGGATTCTGTTGAAAATACTTCATTTTGCATATGGGAAAACATGATGGAGACATTGCAGTGTTTTGTGTGTATTTAGCCAAGCCCCTAACTACTGGGCCTAAAGGCAGTAGATTAATTCTTTGTAAGGGAAAATGTCATTAAGTTTAATTTGAAAAAAGATTCAAAAATATTTGATCTAATTGTAACTGATATACCACAGGAATTTTATGTTGCATATTGATTCAAGTCAGTGAAATGTATTTATAGATCTGTGTATGAGTAGTCAGGAGGGCCTGAGAGAAAGTCAGTAGTTTAATTTTGAAAAAAACTAGTGGTAGGAGCTGTCCTTTCTCTTTTCACACAGGCTTAAAAATGAAGAGGCTTGAATTCTCTACTCATCAATTTTTGGGTCTATATGCATATGTAAATGCTCTGAGGGATAGTTTTTGATAATTTTTTTCTGCTATTTTTAAATGTACACTGATTACTCTGGCATCTGTTTTGTCATTCAAAAAAAACGTGAAGTAACTATTTAACTACTGGAGCAGCCTGACTTATCTTTCTGAAAATTAATAGTAAAGCTGTTTGATGGTTATTAGGTGAGACAGTATGCATCAGTAAGTAACCTTTGCACAGCTGCAGGAATTCCTTAATAGCTGACATTTCTGCAAGGGAATTATTAAATAATATTGT
This sequence comes from Mycteria americana, assembly GCF_035582795.1. Classification (NCBI taxonomy): domain Eukaryota; kingdom Metazoa; phylum Chordata; class Aves; order Ciconiiformes; family Ciconiidae; genus Mycteria; species Mycteria americana. Next base: position 26,279,087 of record NC_134375.1, on the reverse strand, counting down.
AATGCTGTACTCAGCCCTATCTTCATATTTCAATTTTTTTATATTGCTGGCAGCCCAAAACTTCCAGTAGTATACACTAGCTAATTATTATGGATTACTTTGACTTTTATCAGTGCAGATCATGTATTTAGAAAACTTTTTTCCTTTGTCTTATAATGCACACCTCTGCAAAATAAATGACAATTCTGAGTTGGAAGCGTTTTACACCCACTTTGTCTTGCAGCCAGTTCCTAGGCCTATTCTGTCTGCTCTGCACTGTACCAGTAGCATGAAATGGCTCTTGAATTGTTTTGGTAAACATAATTGCATGTGTCAAGTCCTGCTCTAGTGGTGAATGAAACAGAAATTTTATTTCACACTCTGGCTGAGGAAAAGGAACATTCCTGAAAGAAAGATATGACCAGGATGACTGGCAATTTCCAACTCTTAGAAGGGTCACTTGGGTTTGTAGAGTTTGGGAACAACATAGACTAGTCCTTGTTCTTTTTTATTTTATTTTGTGTGCCCCAATACAACTTAGGATCTAGCTTCTTCAGCACAGATGAAAATGGCTGTTTGGAGTGCAAGAGTGTGAGAAGAAAGTCTGCAACTTAGTTTTACAGGTTTCAGTTAATGACACTGCAAAAATAATTTCTCTTTTTTTTTTTTTTTTTTTTAATGCAGGAGATAGCTTCTCTGTTATCCAAACCAGAAGGCCTTACAAAAAGATATAGTTAATCATGCACATTTGAAATAAAACGTTTTTTCTGTGTTCAAAGTTGCGAGCTTGTTCCTGTGGGGAATTCCTAGTAAGGGCTTGTCTCTCCTTAAAAAGATTTGCTGGTAGCGTTTCACTGGCAAACTGCCTAGGGAGATACAGCATACACCAGAAAGAGTTCTTTTTCTATTATAGCCTAAAGTCAGTTTCCCAAACAGAATAGTGCTGCACTGGTAGAAGGCTTTTTTTTTTTTTTTTTTTTAAACCCTGGTTTAATTGTGCTGTGAAGAGCATTGATTCTCCTCGCCCTTCTTTTCCCTTACTCCCTGCTTGATAAAGGTATATCTGGTCACAGTAAAAGTATAGGACTGGTCACAGTAAAATTATATCTATGTACTTCCAAATACACAGAATAATCTTATTAGTTACTATATCAGTTGAACGGTCAGTGGGAAAGTAGTTATATTTGACATTAAAATTGTAATTCAAATCTAAAGTGAGCATTTAAGATGAGTGGGAGAAGTTTGTACTTTTCATACAAACTATTGGAATAGAGTAAAAGTTGATTTTTAAATGCTCTGAAAAAAACATGAACAAACCTAGGTTATAAAACCAGTTTACTGACTGTATGTAAACAATGTGAATTACTAATTTCCTCCAATATTGAGCGTGTAAATTTAACAAAATACTAATCTACAGTTTTATTCCTTGACAATAGCTGCTATGCTAAAGGAAACCCTGAACAGTGTTTCTGAATGTTTTACTCAAAAAAGTGAACACATAAAATTGAGCATCTTCACATTTTGCCATGTATCAGTGCCACCCCAGAAGTAGATTAACATAAAGATTACTTGGATTTGCTTTATAAAACCTGTCTTAAAACTCTAGGTTATGCAGAATATGGGTGGGTGCTTTCTTTTCAAAACATGTTTCATATAAGAAGCTTATTATACATTGAGAACCGTGGGGTTTTTTTCTTTTTTTTTTTTTTTTTATATGGTCTGTGTGTATGTGAGCGCTGTGTCTTGAAATACCACAGAGTTGGGATGCATGGCTTTTGAAAGTGCTGGTCAAGCCTTGCTTGCTTAATTTAAGCAGAAATGGAAAAGTTCTGGGTGCTTTCGAAAAGCCAGTCCCTGGATACTTCAAAAGACTCATGTAGCTGTTTAGAAAATATATTTTAGTAGATCTTATCTGGTGAGCTTTAATGACCAACTGTTTTCGGTGATGGTTAATTGAATGTGTGATTTGGTTTACCATTCATTTTGCAAGAATTCAAATTTGTTTATCCTGCTGTCATGCACCAAAACCTTTCAGTTGCTGGGCCATCTGGAAGGACAAGGCCACGAAGAAAGGTTAAATGAATATATAGTGATAGTGGGAGAATGTTAATTAGGATGGATTTGCTTTTCAATGTTAGGGTTTTTTGGTTATTGTGTAATTCTCTGCAATAAAATTTTCATTTAATGAATCGCAAATGCAGTATCAACCCCCCCTTCACCCTTCAGAGAAGACTGAGAGCGTGCCCTTAGTTCCTGCTTGTATAAAATTCACTTGGTAGCACCGATTAGCAGCCTACTGTTGTTCGTGTTTTTTCGTGGTCATTTTTATGAAGAAGAGTGCTTTTAGAGTCCCATTCTTCTTGAAGAATGCTTTGATTAAACAGAGTGTGATTCTCCTCAGAAACCTAGGTGCTTGACTTCAGCATTTGAAACCAAAATTTAAATAAAGATTTGAGATTTATGCTCAAAATTTAACTATGAAAATAACATTTTTTTCAATGAAATCAACACAGCTGACCAGGATCCATCATTTGCCTGGTCAATGTTAGTAGGGAGTATTATTCTAGAATAATACTGTAGTGATTGATAGTAATGTAAAACTTTGAAATGATGAGCAGATTGATTTTTCATGGATTTATTTATATAGTTATGAACCAAGATTTTTTTCCTCTTATTTAATATTAAAAGGTATTATGTGAGTACATTTTCAGTTTTGTTGCATAGCTAAAAGTTTGGGCAGCGTCTAACTCCTCTGTTACCGTTACATGATGGTTTTCACAGTGGTCACTATTCATGTGGGTAGAGAGCTGCTTACAAGTTTGAAAGCTTGTAGAATTATACCGTTTGATAATGTCATTATTAAGGATCTGAATCTTGCTATTTGTTATTGTGGTAAATCACATAATACAAACTGTGATCGGTGTTGGTCAGTATAGCAGAAGGGATGATGCTAGACAAAGAACTGGCAGAAGATCAGAAATTAATCTTCAAATTTATTGCATATTTTTGAATAAACTGATATTTGTTGTATCTTAATTGAGGAAAGTATTTCAGCCCAAAGATTCATTTGGCCAGTTGTTTTTGTTGTCTTCTTCTCATATGATACAAAACAGGTGGTATGTTGAATTTTATCACACTTGACAGCTTAAATATGTTGTACTGAACTACCAGGTTGTATTTCAGTAAAATTTTGCGGAAGATCCAGTGGCACAAAGGAGCATACAGAACCGGTTACATTTGTATGGCATAAAGGCTGGAAAGCTCTTTGCAACGTAAGAACACAAAAACACAAGAAATGTTCATTAATAAGGTTCAGTAGTTCAATAATTATACTTTTCTGGGTTGGCTGACGGTGGCTGCAGCAGCCTCCAGCAAGATCGCATCTTATGCCATTCAGCTAATCAGAAAAATGCAGTCCTTCCAAGGTACTGTGTAGCAAATACCCTAAAGCTGTATTATGTTTATCAGACATTTTGTTAGTGCAATTTTCACTCCGATGGATTTATTGTAATGCCATTACTTTTTTTTTTTTAATACAGAATCCTTTAAAACACATACCAATGATGTGTGGCGTAAGTCAGTTATTCATCATGAAATGATATTTAAGTAATTATATGCTTATCTTCATTCCAAGACGACTTACTAGTTTTGAGTTCAGGTAGCTTTTATTGTTCAATAATTTATTTCTTGCTATAGCAAAGGAAAAAGCTGAAAGAAAACAACCTACCAAATTATCTAGATCTTGTATATCTATTAAAATAAGGTCTCAAAATCTCTTGACACCACTGACTTCAGAAAAACTAAATTAAAAAAATGCAGTAATAAAAATGAACAATGTTTAACCCAACTGTACCTAAAAGTCTCACGGTATTAAATGATGCGGACTACAGTTTGCACTCTGACTGCTAGAGCAAAGATGAATACTTCCAGGTACAGTCTCTGTGACTGGCCTGCATTAGTAGTGCAAGGCAGCTAGCTCTGTCTCTTGAAGTGCCTCAGCTGCCATAATTCTTGAGGCATAGTATAGAACAGAAAGTTTCTCTACATTCTAGTACCGAATTGAATGATACTGAAAAATTTTTACATTTTGTCTTAAATATAATGAAACTATCCCATTTAATTGAAATTCCCTAAAACATGGTTTCAGCAGAGGCCATGTTATTTTACTGGCTAATGATTCAGTTTTGTCATGAGTGTGTTGGTATAAGCCTGTCTTAAGACCAGATATGCCTGCCATCTGTAGTCTTAATACAATAAGAAGACCTTACCCTGAACTGTGAAACTCGCCGGAGGCTTTGCAAGCTTAACATCCATAGTTAATGCAGATTGAGCATAGGTGTAGACTGAGCACGCGCAGACCCACTCTGTCAGCACAGGTTAGATGTGTGACTTTTTTAAAGGACTTTGTCTCCTGTAGTAAAAGACCGTCAGCTGCTTCTCACATTTATGTTTTCCCTAAGCACTCTATGACTGAGAACATTTATCAGTGTGGATGAAAAATGCATGGGCCACAAGCTGTGATGTAGCTAAGGTGGTTCTTCCAGGAGCTTCCTATTAAAAAGGGGGAAAGATGGGGGGGGGGGGGGGGGGGGAAGCTTTTGCAGTCACATGCTATGTGTATATCTCTTTGAGCTCTGTAACTTCTGAGAGCATCTGATTTCAACCAAATACAGCAGAAACAAAGATTTCAAAGTTATTTTTACATGTTTTTTGAGAACAGGAAGAGAGAAACTTTGTGTTTCTTCTTTCCCCCAAAGGCAGGCTGCAGCAGGAGCCCACGTCATACCGAAACTCATCAACCAATGCTAGGCTGTAGGGATGAGGCTTTATTAATTTTCATGCTTACAGAGCTTCTTGTCTCCTCTAAGAGGAACACTGAATTATGTGGGTTAAGGAAATAAAATGGTTTGTTGCCATAGCAGAAAGGGTAAGAAAAGGTAGGTAGGATGCTAGCCAAGAACTTCAGGAATGAGCATTGAATTTTTTAGTTTGCCCCTGACTTCTTGTGTGTTCTTGAACAGGCTATTTATCTTTTTACTCTTTTAGTTTCCCACCTATAAAATAGTTTTCTGCTCTAAAAGGATATCAAAAGGAAACGTAAGTTTGAGGCTGTGAAACATTCAGATATGGTGATAAAGCTCATATGAACAGTGGAATGAGATCTAGGGAGTTCTCTTAAAGCAGTTTCTTTTGTCTTTATTTGGAAATGGTTTGGCTGACTTTCTGGTGAACACTGTCTGGTGAATTTTGTTGTCAGAGGCTATATTTTAAGTTTGAGAACGTAGAATGTTTTGGCAGCAAATTTTGGTGAAGAAAAAGTGATTGGTAGTAGCAATATAGGAACAGAAGGAACAGCCACTGTTCCCATAGTGATACGGCAAAAGCTGTTTACCTAAATGTCACTGCAGTAGGAAAGGAAATTTGGGGGAGTTAGTTAGATGCCTCGGAAGATACAGTAAGCTTCTATACGGTGTTTCATGTGTTTCTGAAAATGCTAATGTTAAGCTTCTATTTATTGTATTAGTAGCACAAGCACCCCTCAATGTTGTTTTTTTGTGGGAAGTTCAGTGACTTCCTTGAACAGGTGATCTGTGAATGAAACCAAGGCAGGCAACATCCCATTCAGCAGAAATTGCACATAGCAAAAGAAAGCATGATATTTTGCGTGTTCACAAATATGCTCATGTGAACTTTCCAGCTGGTGGGTATGGTATCACCGAAGGTGTTTTTAGCATGACCGCGTGACACATGGATGACAAGGGTATTTTTGGAAACCCTTGCAGCAACGTTACTATTGATTCAAATATTACATACTACTTAGGCCCAAATAATTATTTTAAATATACGTATGAAAGCTCAAATACAGGACCTTAGTACTCATTTTACTCAATGAGTGCTGGGGCTGAGGCCTTGCATGATGTTGCGTGTACCTCTCTGTTTATGTACTGGTCAGTGCAAATTCTGCTATCATGTAAGGACTTTAGCTTGCGGACTAAGCAAATAACTAGGTGGATAAAAGTTTTGTTTTTGTAATAGTAGTTGTTTGAAATAAAGTAGTATGAAGTAGGAAGAATAGGGCGTTAAGTGCAGGGTCCGAAATGAGTTTGAGACAAAAGTTGTGGGAGAGTTCTGGAGACTTTTTTACATTGAAACTTTTCCTGAAAGTTAGCTAATCAGTTAAAGCATGGATTAGATAAACTGTCTTCTGAAGTGTTACACAGTAAGGGGGTGAAGAGTACTGACTATTGGAATTAGTGTCCACACAGGGACTCTGGGCAGGAGTTTATCTAGTCCCCTTTGTCCATGTTTGTGAATGAGACTGCTTCAGAAAGTATCAGAAGAAAAGCAACAACTGGAAAGGCTAATGGAAAGAAGGCGAACTTAAAAGAGCAACTGCACAAAGATGGTATATTTTAGTATATTTTAGTGTGGTATGACGTAGCACCTTTTACTAAATAATCTGAATGAGCTTGATCCATTCTTTGAACAAAGATAAGGCGATGCTAGATCATCTTGAACATGCTTTGTTCTGTTCCAGTGAAAATAGGGTGAAGATTTACAGATGATTTTGAGGCCTTGACACGAGTGGGTGTTCAGTGAATGGAGGGTTTCCAGTGAAGGGTTAAGTAACGTGGATTGTAAGCACATTAGAATTGCCTTTTTCTTGCCTTTAAACAAGTGTAGAGGTAACAAAATACAAATGTGTTAGTAGATAACCTTCAGACAAATTGATCATGATGACTGAGTTAAACCTACAGATTTCTGGGCTGAGGATACTGGGAGTATTTAAAGAGATGGATTAAAGCTCTATGCTTAAGGGCTCCTGGACAATAGCTGTTTTCTAATGGTTAGAGAAGTGATAAATTGTCAAGGATGCATCAATATCCTTCATACAACATTTATCAATATAAATGTATTTCTAAAGAGTATGGTTACACATGTAAGAAAAGTAGATGTGTTATTTTGTAGCTAGATTGCTTCGTAAAAGTGTACTTTGAAAATGCCTATTTGCCTATACAGAGGGTATCTTTAAGTCGAGGTGATGATGCTGAAAAAGGCTTAGTTGGCCCGTGTGTCAGCCTCAAGTTGCAAGACCAATGAAGTCTTTTTGGATAGCAAGATTCTGTGTTCAGAAATGTTAGTTTAAATTCCATATTCCATCACTTTGTATAAAAGGACAGAATCATAGAATGGTTTGGGTTGGAAGGGACCTTAAGGATCATCTAGTTCCAACCCCCCTGCCAGGGGCAGGGACACCTTCCACTAGATCAGGTTGCTCAAAGCCTCATCCAGCCTGGCCTTAAGCACTTCCAGGGAGGGGGGCATAAACAGTCATGTTATTTTCTTTGATATGTGACTTTGTGAAATACTACTAAAACCATAAAATACTTCTGAATTTGCATTTACGGAAGTACAAAACATTTAACATGCTTACTCAAAAGTTTCATATCTAATAAAGAACAAATTTTACATGTAGATAGTTCAATATTTGGATTTGGGATCTTCAGAGTGCAGAATTTATTTGTTTTTGTAAGATGAATGTTTGCACTTTTGTTTATAAGTCAGGGAAAAGAAAGAAACAAACCTATGTGCCCAAGTGCATACCAGAAGATATAAATCATGTAAAGAGGATTTAGTTTCTAGAAGAGATCATCAAACTAGAAGAGATCTACCAAATGTGTAAACCACATTTTTGCTGAATGTGGAAGAAAAAGTTTAAACCCACAAAAATCTTCTTTAAACTACTAAAAATAGAAGTGAGCATGGCCATTTTATACCACAAAACTGTAATATTTTTTATCAGACTCTCATTTCCAGTATGGCGTTTTGAAGAGTTTGTGTTTGAGATATATAGTCTGTCCTATTATTAGCCAATAATCTCAAAATAAGTCCCTGGCAAATGTGGAGGACAAATTAGGGTGCTAGGGGTCCAGGTGCTCGGGCTCTTTTCCACTTAGTTGTTTACTCATTTCCTTTTTTCACTTTTTCTCATTCTTCATGAGAAGAAAGCTGGTAGTGGAGATTCCAAGCTGATATTTCCACCATAATAATGTACTTTTCGTCTTGGCAAGTAGTGGAAGCTCATCTGTTCTTCTGTGAACTAGATCTTGAAGGATATGAACTGATAAGTAACGTAATCAACTATCAATGAACTTACAGGAGTTGGGTGTCTCTTCATAGTCATGGTTTGCACACTCATAGTCTGCGTAATTATATAGTGTTGATGCCTGCTCTTCACTAAACTATTAGGGAGGTCACTGAGAGCAGAGATACTTCAGTTTCCTGGGCAAGGGGCAAATATGTGGGCTCGCATTTGTCTGGAGGAGGCATTTCCTCAACTGACAAGCAGCATTCGGCGTGCCAGACACTCCAGCACAGGGTCAGCACTCAGCATGTAAGGTGACTGTGAAACATCAGTGGTTTCTGCATTGTGCAATTTGTAACCCCTTCTTGGTGTGTGAAGACCAGGCAGGGAAATCTTAGGGTATAAGAACACAAGTTTTCCTATCCTTTCTCCTCTAAAGTTTTGGAGGAGTAACTATGAGTAAAAAGCCCATGGGTTTAAAGTCCATGGGTTTACTGTACGCAGGGGCATTTCAGGACGCACCCTACAAAGCTGTAATCGTGTATTTTAGCAAAGATTTGCAAAATTGCAAACGCTTCCTCACTTTTACTTGCTGTTACTCCAGTCATGAATAGTGCATGTTAAAACCCTACTGGAATGAAAGAAAATCCGTGAAGTTGAATCCTTGAATTGGAATGTTACTATGTTAATTTTTTAAGTTTGTGGTGGAATATTTGTTTCTCTAAAAATGAAAAAGTGGTAACTATAGGCTTTTATCTTGACTTAGAAAGGGAAGTTAAAAGGACTTACTCTGTTTTGGGATGTAATTATCTTTTGAAGAAGTCTGAGGTTCTGGGCTTGTGTGTGCATTGCAGATGAAGCTGCGTTGCTTGAAGGTTTGAGAGTCTTCTGCATTTTAACAATCTGACAGTTTAGCAGTAGTAATGGTGGTAGATGCTTCACTAGAAATGGATTTTATAGCTTTGATTTGTAGGTGAAAAAAGAAATTTCATGAAGTGTATTAAAACATTAAAGAATGTTATCATTCTAGCTAGAAGATAAAACTGAGACTGAAATATTTATTTGAAAATTATTGTTTATCCTTAAACTAAATATGAATCAGTCTTTGTATCTCTTTATGTATTGACTTGATTAGAAATGATTGGGTGCTGCTCTTAGACAACCCCGGTTGCAGAATGAATCACCTTATGCCACCTTTTTGATGGCTGCTCATGTTTTAAATTAAGGCATTTTGCTTGCAGTTAAGATGTGTTAAACACGAACACTTAAAGTATAATGAGTGATAAACTGCTGTGGTCTTATGATCACATGAAAATACCTGACTCCCATGCAGCAGACAAGTTTTCAGCTTTCAGATTATAATTAAATAAGTGTTAGAATTCTTATAACTCTGAGTAGGATATACAGTCTCAAGGGATTGTACTTTTTTAAGCCGAGCCTAGGGTGTGGATATTGTACATAGAACTTGCCTTTCTAAATAACTAGCTTCATAATTCAACTACTGTACCTGTTTTCAAATCAGAAGAAGCTTATCTAAGTTTAAGTTTATATTTTGCCATTTGTAGTATTAACTCTATTATGGATAATTCACTGCATCTAGTTAACTCTTTCCTAAGGCTAAAGGCTAAATACCAAAGGCTGTGCTCTGCAGAAGAAGGTTGAAGAATTCACTCACCTTTGAAAACCTATAGATAAGTACATATTACAGCAAAATTGTCAAAAAATCAGGGTGGATTAATTTTTGATAAATGTCATGGCTTCATGATGGAATTTGCTCTGTCAGTAACTGCTAGGTTGATAAAAATTTATGAGAATTGATTATCTAATTTGTAAGGTAGTCATGTGTTACATGTACTCTACCAAAATAGTTGGATTCTGGTGCATTTTACTCTGTAGCTTTTCCTAATACAGTTTTTCTTCCCATACTAATAGATTTTTCTAAATAGTGATATTTCAATGATGAAAATAGTAACACTTCAAAATAAATGAAAATTGGTGAATGGTTTCCCTCAACTTCAGTAATAGTTGGATGCTGCTATATTTTCCACTAATACATGTGGTGATTACTTGATAATTTGATGCTATATCTATTGAAGCAAGTTGTGCATGAGTTAAGAAAAATAGCACATACTTTAGCTTATAGTTGCTAGCTGTGATTTTGTGTAAGTGGTAACAAGCAGTAAAATGTGCGCTATGTGGTTTGCAGTGACCTTCATTGCTGGGAATAACTGTAAGAAAAAAGTCAAAGACATGGTTAGAAATTCTTTGTTTGGAGGGCTAAATCTGGCCTGTATTCTGCTGTCCTAATTGTGCATAGTGATTGGGGACCTTTTCAGCTTGGACATACACAGGTCTTCCGAAGGGGAGAATCAAGCACTCAGTTTTGGTTTTATTTTACAGTACTGTATATATATCAGCCTAAAATAGAGCAATGTGTTTGTTCTGAGCTATAGATTTCTACTCTGCATGCATTGTTTTTATGTAAATTTGACAAGCATTCATGGCTCTAAAAAGGACTAGCATTTATTTTCATCAGTAATTTAAGCATCGTAATTAGTTGGAAGTTAAATGTCCCCCCCAAATTAACTTGGTCATGCTAGAAGCAACTCTGTGTTTTAGTAAGATTTTCCTTAATGTAGGAACAGTAAATTATAACAGCTGTACTAGGTTACAGCATCAAGCCCCCAATCCTAGCTAAACACTGACCAATAGAGGATGTATAGGGAACGAAATAAATGCATAGTACTGGATCCAGTAGTCCTCATCTCAAGAACTTTGAGGCAGAGGTAAGGCCTTTATGTTTACAGGTTTTAAATGAAACAGTACACATCACAGTTAACTCAGTAGTTTCATGCCATACTTGAAACGTTTTGAGAGAACATCATCTGGTCATTGTGCTTTCTTATTAATTGTTCTCAATTTTTTTTGTAAAGATATTTCAGCTGAGACAAATTTTCTAACATCTTCCCCATAAAAAAATCTTCCATTATGGAGCAATCTCCCACTCACCTGCAATTTTTTTGTTACTCTTTCCATTGCTCCTTTAGCAAGCTATTTTATTATTTTATGTCACTGTAGTAGCTATTTTTGCTTTTTCTTTCTGTACCTGTAAGGAAGTAAAATTTAAGAATGTAGTGATTGTTGCTGCAGAAGTATTCTTCAGAAATAATGTTTCGAATCAGAACTGTTCATGACATGATGACATTTGGATTCCTTGGAAAGATGATCCGAGATGCAGTCATGTATAGTGTGTCATAATTCAGTACCGTATCAGATTGATTCTGACCTAGTATTTACCAAGTAGTGATCTGGGTTACTAGAATAGCCTGGTCTTGTTTTTTCCTGCCTTTTGAAGGCTTTCTGGTCTCATTTAGCATGTAACAGATATATACTATTCATTCAGTAACAGATACTATTTATGGAGGAATAAAAATATTTGCTGTTAAAATAAAGCAGATGTCTTTTAAAAACTGCACTTAATAGTATCTTGTCTGTTGTTATTAATCTAATGCTTATTTTGGCAAGCATAAAGTTTGAAATTCAAAAGTAGTCAAAGTATTTTCTTTGTCAGATGTCAAATGGAATCCAACAGCACAGTTGATACCAATATTGGTCTGATTTCCCCCCTCAGCTGCCCCTGCAATTTGAGTTGCTTTTTGCATACTGCAACTACCCCCACAACATCTAATTTTCTGTGTTTCTGAGATTCTGAATTGTAGCAGTATTTCTCATGTAATGGAAGGGATAGTAAGAAAAGTACACTTTGAGAAAGTAGCAGCTGTGATCATAATATGCCTGCTTCTTCTATACCACAAGTGAACAGCGTATGCATGTGGAACTTACTACATCATTTAGGGCTGTGTCAGCTATGCCTTTCAGCAGATTTCACACTGTCACAAATTTCTGATTTTATTTGTATCATTTCACTGTAGCACTTTTGAGTAATTTTATTGGTAGAAGGTAAAGCCAGTAGGTCCTGGACAAATTCTAGTAATGACTTTAGCTAAATCAGATTATCTCCAGATATTTAGATATAGTTTCTGCACATTATTGGTAGTGATACCTCATTACATATACCTACATATAATGATGGCTCAGAACACTGTTCCTGAGTACACCATGCTTGCAGTATTTCTCATAAAAGTATATTGTAGTATTATGAACTATCTTCCTAGCTTACTTGTTACTAAATAAAAACATATTCCATATCATGCCACCATAAATTTGTTCATATTATCTGGTGTTTTTTGTAAAGAAGGCAGCCAGTAGTGATGAAGGTCAGCTACAGAATATTGAAAAGTTTGTCTATGAATCGAAATGTGTGGTGGATACAATTTAACAACTATTTCTTGCTTTATTTTTTTGTCCCAAGATTTTAGTCTAATTTGGTATCATAAGTTACTGATTGTTTTGTAGTTTTCTTAAAAACAGTTTTCTATTACCAGATTAGCAAATTAACAAATGTATACAATAAGCTAATAGCATATTCTTAGTCTTAAAAGATCATGAAAGAAGCTGATGATTCCAGCTATAGTAGTAGGAGGAAAACAGTTGGACTGAAATTGGTCAACAATAGGCAGCAGCTGTGAAAAAAAATCAACTGTTCTGTTTTCAGCCTGCTTATACTATCTTAATTACCTGATGAATAGTGAATTAGTTAATCAAGTAGTCAGCATGGAAGTATCTAGGAGAAAATAAGACATAGTTAGCAGTAGAAAACAGAAGTTCAGTTAGAGTTAAATTGTGCCAAGCTATGTTTGTTTCTGTTTTGTTTAGAAATCTATCCTCCCTTTTTGCTTCCTAAAAATAAGAATCTTTGTAGAAGTGTTGAAGGCCTGAAGGGGACAGTACTCCAACCCTGATTCATGAACCTGGTTTTTTCCCAGTCCTGTAAGAGATGTTGATGGCAATCCCATCGCTTTGTTGTTTTCCACTGAGATTGACCAAAGTCTCTGTATGAAGCCCAGATTGATAGAATCTTCTGAATTATTCATTGGAAGAGCTTTGGGATCCTGTTCAGACATGTTTTTCATGACTGTGGTGCTAAATTTGCTACTAGAGACACTGTTTAGGAAGGAGGAATGGGAATGCTTCTGGGGAGCAAGCTTCGTTATCGGGTCCTTCTTTTGGCCTACAGACCAAGTGTTGTCTGTCTCCAGTATTGCAGTAGTTCTACTAAATGAACGCCCAGTCAAGATATGAAAAGGTGCGTTGCCCTCTTAGCGAATACGTATCATTCCACTCACGCTTTTCTTTTCCTAACTTGTCAAGCAGTTGGTGTTATCCTTCAGCTATCCTGGCCTTCATTAAACTAGGCATTAAGGAGGCGGGGACTGCACAGTTATTTCTCCCGAGATTTCTCCATTATGCGGAATCTTTTAATTACCTCGTTGAGAAAGGTAGCTACAGGAAAGCAGAGAAGATGAATAAGAAGCAAGGGATACAGTCATCCTCATGAGCATGCCTCATCTGTAAAATTGTTAACTTCAAAGTCTTCCAAATTCTAAAAGTTAAAAACATGGCATTTTGTTTGGCACTTGGTGTACAGGCTTCATGCTTGTATACTTACTGCTGTTCCCCAACAAAATTATGCCTACACCTCTTTTTCTCTGCCATTTTTTTTCTCTGTCCATTGTTTCATCAATGAAACACATTTAAAAATAATTTAAAAATTGCTTAGATTATGGAAGGTTCTCTGACTTTTAACTGCCATAAAACAAATCGGAAAGTCTCCAGAGTAAAGTAAATGTTTTCAGTTTATACAGGAATATTGCATTGTGATTTAGGGGAACTTATGAGTCTTAATACTGCATAGAAGTAAGAAATGAAGATGAGAAGCCGGGTAAACAAGCTTAGAAAAATCCCTTTATTCTATAGGAATGTTAAAGAAAAATTCCTAACACTTCTAAATTCCTTATTTGCCAGGAGCATCTCTGGTTGCTTGCAGATAAAATAAATAGATCCTGGTTTATGTTCACTGGTTTGTAATTTAATGTACAGTGTAGAAAGTCTTCAGTGAATAAGATCTTCAGAACTACTGCTTTGGAAGTCTGCCACTTTTATTCAGGAAATTGTTATTGCTGAAGTTGATATTGTTTCAGTAGAGTATCTGTGTGTGTGCACACTCTTGCACATAAATATACATATATACTATAAGTTTCTAAGAATGTACATATGATAACACATCAGTCCAGAATGATTCCTCTGTATGAGAAAACAGAACATTTGATATGTGGAAATTTTTTAACACAACCAGACCAGTTGAAATGGTCACTCGTTGTCCTAATTTCTTTTTGGGCTGGTAGACCTGCTGGTAGAATAACCAGAATGTCACTCCCCCCCCCGCCCCATTTCTTTCCTTTGCCTTGATCGTTGAATGTAACTCAAATTTTAATTGGGAGATTGGTCTACTTCCTTGGAAAGAGCTCTCTCTTTAGCAGCTACTACTGAACTGAAGTCTGTAGTAATCAGTACAGTAATTATGAAACTATGTTACAGAAATTCCTTTTTCCATTAACATGCTTTTGGATCACTGATAATAACTTCTATGAGTTCTTACAGGAGACTTTGTCTCTAAGTGGTACAGATTACTAAGTAAGGAGCCATCTCACAAGCAACTACGTTGCTTGTCTAAGGTCAGCAGACTCAGTGAGGAATCTCGATTATTCATCTCGGCTGAACTTTGTGCCTTTGTCTGTAAATTTACATCTTTTAGGAGGCTAGCCAGGAATCAATGATCTAACCGGGTCTGTTTGGTGCATCCACTACGTGGATACAGGACTTCGGTAATGATATTGGCATGCCACAGTTTAAAAGAAAGTTTCCATGCAGGATGCCTGCGAATTCCAGTTGCCCTTGCTGCATACCCTGTTGGGGGTCTATCTAGGAAAGCCCCCAAGCTGACCTGCCCATAGGGCACATGGGAGCAGCTGGTCACTGTCTTCCCATCCTTCTACACTGGCCACAGGCATGCACTTTGAGTGCGATGAGGAAGTGGGAGCCTGATAGTATGTTCTTCTCTTCCATCAGCACTGTCTTCTGTCCTCACGATGCGGGGATAAGACAAAGTCGGGCTCAGGTGCTAAATGGGGCCTAAGGGAACTCTAGCCGCTGTCTTGCTAAAGTTGTGCTGGCCGTCTACAATGAAGATGTATTTTGTGAGAACAATAAAAATTTTGCAAAATAACCAACATGACTTATGCAGCAGGATGTACTATTAATGATGGTATCTCATCTTGACCAGAAACTATGAAGTTACTAGAAAATGGGGAAATACGTTCTGGAAGACATACATCATTTTCCAGTCTCTATAAAATAGTGTGTTTTATAGTACTTTTATATTTGTATTCTGTGTTTTTGTGTTTTCTGTCATACCCCAAAATGCAGGTTAGTGCACCTCTTGAAGTTGTTACCATAAGTTTTATATAGTACAACTTGTCATTTTTTTTAAAAGTAGAAGGTTATTCTGTGCTGAAGGCTGACGTCTGTAAAAGTTCTTGTACTTATGAGAAGAGCCTTTTCATTTAGCTCATCAGTCAGCTGTAATTTTCATTTTTATCTTCAGATGTAGACAACAGCTGGGAGAGGAATGCTCTGGGTTGCTTTCATTGCTGATAAATATTTCAAAAATCATTAAAGAGAAGGCTCTTTCATGCTGAGGAAAAATCCTGCTTTGTTGTCTGTCCTTCCATGAAGATGTAGAAGATTTTGTGTGTCTCGTTAGTATTAATGTTGCCTGTTACAAATCTGCCAACTACCTCTAGAAGAATAAGCCTGCATTTTTTTAGCATTATTCTCAGCTATCATAATGTCGTTTTATCCCTCATCAGCATCCCTTGCAAACAGCATCTTACACAGCTTGCAACTCAAACTCTGTGCATTAATCCAGTTTTGTTTGGAGGGTGGAAGGGGGAAGAAATAGCAAAGTCCTTACTGGACACTTTGCATAGAATTAGTATCAAGGTCATATGCAGTAAGAAATGCAGTGAATATAAAATTCAGTTGTTTGAAATTATACTGTAGAAGCTTTTTGCTTTGGACCAGAACACTTTTAAAATGTTAGTTTGTGTCAAAACTTTGGCCCATATGAAGATTTTCTGGATAGCTTGTGAAGAAATGTCAAGTTTCTATAGCCAGATGCCTGTTTTGCAGTGTCAAAACCTATTAAATGCCAGGTTATACAAAGTCAAGATGCTTATGTGTAATCTCTGATTCTTCTATGGGTTTTTTTTCTAAAATGAGATTCCTAATATCACGTTTAATCAACACTAGTATTACAGAGTTTGCTTGCTTCATCGGTTGCTTCATGGAACATTTTTAGGCAAAAATGTACCGTGATATGCTGAAATCATAATTTATTTTTCATATTTTAAACAGTGACAACATATAGAAAAATAAGGCAATGATATGTTTCATTTAACACAAGGTTTAGCAGTTAGCAAAGTGGAGCTCGTGACTGGAAGTTCATAAAGCAAGTGCTTTTGTATTTTAGTCTTTATTCTAAAATTAATTACATGATTGAGGATTAAAAAGGTCACTAGTAAATGCATATCTGAATCATTTATGTCTTGGCAGTATAGCCTTCAATTTGCAACCTGATTTCAGCTATCTAGCTGTGATAAGAACATGGTCCATCACCTTGTAACAGTTGAAGTGTCAATGATCTACAAGTTTTTCCATGGTTTTCAATACCTGAGCCTGCAGTTATGGTAGAGGAGGGGATAGAAGGATATTGGAATGTGGATACTTTGATGACAGCAGAGACAATGCACAGGAATGATGTTGTATCATTTTATCTGTCTTTTATTCAGAATGTTGCTAGAATTGAGGTGTGGTTGCTTTCTAATTATACCGTTGAATTTGCTTTTGGAATTTTTTGGGGGATTTCAAGATCATGTAATTCTTAAGACTTCAGGTGTCAAACTGTGCCATGTAATGTGAATTTATATGCATGTGAGTTGTGGTCCTCAGTGCCAGTTTTACTTAGAAATGTCTATCATTTTTTAAAATGACAAACAGTCTCATACCGTATTTGCTTTATAAGTACTCTATTTACCAGTACTACCAATAAACTTGCGTATATAAGGAAATTATAGGCTTCATTTTGGGGGGGGGGGATGACCCAAACCTTCCAAGAATAGAAACCATACAGAGAATTTTTAGACCATACAGAGAAGATATTATAGACAACTGTGCGTGGTGAACTTTACTGTAGCACTAATTTTTTCTTCTTTAAACATAAGGCTTTGGCATACCTGAAATCAAACTACTGTTAAACTCATTTTAATGTTTCTCGAAAATCCTAGACTTTATTCATGGTATCTGTTCTGATTTTTCAAAGAGCACACCACATGTATTGTGGTGGAACCTAAGTGGTCTTCTGAGAATTTTTTTTTTTGGTGAGGTTTTGTCACTTTTATGATTTCTTTTTTTGGAGTAGGTTATTCATTATGAAATTTCAAGAAAAAAAGAATTAAATGTAAGAATTGTAGGAATGAACAGCTAAAATGGCCAAAAAAAAAATCATGAGGATAAATAGGAACTTTCAAAAATCACTTTTGTTCAGCGTGGTTGATGCCCACCAAGACATTTAGTTCATTTTTCTTCCTCCTCTTAAAAGTCAGTTTCCAATTTAGTTTCCTCAATGTCTTGGATAAACAGTGAAATTTAGGAGAGTGAGCTTGTCAGTTTACTTCCTATCCATTCATTGTGAGACTTGGGCAATATACTTCAATTCTATTAGCCAAAATCTGAGCAAATTCTTCCCTGTTGCCTGAATATATGATCTGTGCTAGCTTTCCAGCCTGTTAAATAGGAGAGTGTGTTGTCTGTTGAACAAGAGGCCTGGTTATGAATGTACAAGCATTTAGTTGACTTATCCTATTGATTTCAATGAGCGTATTTTTTTCAGTAAGTGTTAACAGTATAACTTACGGGATCCTAATCTGTCTCAAGATGTTAACAATTAAAAATTAGTAACTTGAAGATGCAAGTTACGTGCTTTCCTGTATTGCTTATTTAACACTGGACTCCATTTAAAAGGGATTAAATGAACAAATACTTGAGTTTATCCCTGACATTGTTGTTCTTTTATCTAATTCCTTGTTTATAAATCTTTGGTTTGTCTTATTTCCCTGGGTTTTTTTGTGGGTTTTTGTTTGTTTGTTTGTTTTTGCCCCCCCCCCCCCCCCCCTTCCTATTTCAACTTCTATTTTTTTTTTTTTGTGCTTTTTGAACTGAAATTGCCATGTCTTACCTGGTGGCTATTGCACTGGTGTTTTGGAGTTTGCTTGCCCATGAACTCTGAAAATATTTTTCATACAATGTAGTGTGACTGGGCTGTGTAAAGCACATGTATGGAAAAATACGGCTTCTACCACTGTGTATGTAGAAGACATTTAGTTTTTCCTTGTTTTTACATTATGCTGAAGGAATATTCTTGATACAGCTCACCAACATTTCCTAGCTATCTGACACTCGGTGGATTGTCTGATATTTCCTTTTCTTTCTGGTTGGTATTATTTATACTAATTATGGTACTCCTTTCTTAGAACTTGAAACTAGTAATGATTGCCTGACTGAATTTGTCAGGTCTCTTGCTAACAGAACAAAGATATAAGAATGGGAGCCTATTCGTATGGCTTTGAAGAGAAGCTAACACTTCTGATAAAGAGTTTGGAGGCTGGCGTTAAGAAGGACCAGCAGCAGAACTTTACAGAATCACAGAATCATATAGGTTGGAAAAGACCTTTAAGATCATCGAGTCCAACCATAAACCTAACACTGCCAAAACCACCACTACACCATGTCTCTAAGCACCTCATCCAAACGTCCTTTAAATACCTCCAGGGATGGCGACTCAACCACTTCCCTGGGCAGCCTGTTCCAATGCTTGATAACCCTCTCGGTGAAGAAAAATTTCCTAATATCCAGTCTAAACCTCCCAGAAGTTTAGAGAAGTTAGAGAAGTTTAAACCTCCAGAAGGCACCTTTAGGTGCCTTCATCTACCCATACAGCCAGGGAATCTAACATACAGAGGCTCAAGGACATGTATTATAGATAAAAATGCTCCACATTAGGTTTCCTTGCAGAACAGAGATCAGAGCCTGTAAGTGGATGATAAGGAAATCGGAGGTGATAGTAGAGGTGAGGCTAGCACAGTTATTTGGGGGTGAATTCAGAGCAAACTGAATGTATTACTTCAGACCTAGTTTTCAAACTAAAACTAAATTTGTGCCAGGATATTGGGTGAGAATTGTCTGTGTATAATATTCTTGTTTGAAAGTAAACTCTTTAATAAACTTGAATATTTTGTTGAAATACTGGGCAATGTCCCAGTTTATGATGCTGTTGAAATGGGAAAGTGTTTAGGATGAGTAGTGTTGAAAGCCACAGCAAAGGCCTTAATATTGGTGGCATTTAAGTATTAACCAGGAAAATAGCATGTAGTGGGAAGTAACTATGTTCTTATGTAAACTTTGTTACTTTGATATGACAAAAGGTTGTTTCCTTAATAGTTAAAAGAACTGGATTGATTCCATTTTTTAGTCATGTAAATTAGGAATTTATTTCTAAGGTGTACATGTACAAAAATATTTTCCACTTGTCTAAACTAAATCTTTGGTGTTATTGGCATTACAAACCATTGTAATTCAATTTAAAAAGTCCATATGTGCTAGCATGGGAGTTAGATTATTTTGTATAAATACCACATTTGAGCTATTAAGCATTTATGATGACAGTGCAGTAAGTCTTCTGACCTAATTTGTTGATGTGACGTTAGTTATTTTAATGACAAGGAGGGTGGTAACCCTTCAGGAGAGTAAATGGATATTCTATACCATTGAAGTTTCCATGCATGGATGATTCAGGAATGCGGTCTGAAGAGTTTCATATTTGTAATGTTCTTCTGCATGTATAACCATTGGTATTGAAAAGCTGAAACAGGGTATCTTTTTATAATGGGATATAGTGCTGTTGAATATCAGAATTTTATATCTTGATCTCCTTTATTTTACCGGTACCGGATGAGCCATCGTTACCATCAAAATATTCTTTGAAGTCTGGTTTAGCTAAGCAGAAATGATGATCTTAACAGGACTTTCTCAGTTTAGTAAGAATTACATAGATGAATGATGTTTTGTAGTCTTGGATGCTAGCTTTATTCTTTTTTCCTGCTAGAATGCCTGGTAGTATTCTCTGATGGAATGAAGGGCTTAGGTGCTCTTCAGAAAAAGCAAACTCAAAAATTATTTTCAGAGGAATAGGTTTCTTTACATTTGTGTCAAGCTACTTTTCAAGCTGGAAGGAGGCTAAAAGTTTGCTTATGGTGTGTGTTAAGACTATACAAATCTGATTTTTACGTGCTGATTTTTCTAGTGTAATATGTTGATTGAAAGGTAAATTCTGAAAAAAGTACAAAATTGTGGAGAAATCTAGCTTTTTAGATAAATTGTGTTATCAAATGAAGTAACGAGAAACCAGAGAAGTGGAAAAGGATTTTGCATAGTAGTATAGACTAGTAGTTCAATTCCTGGCTTCTAGTTTTGATTTTGGCAAGCTAAATGACCATATTTTGATTCAGTTACTTTTGTGGGGCTGAGGAGGAAGGAGGGAAAGAGAGAGAGAAGGAAGACACTATTAAACTTTAGAAAATTATAAGCATTTCCGGAACATTCAGAATTGTCAAAAAGGTTAGATAGGATTTATTTGCATCATGAATATTATAAATACAAAGATTATATAAAGGGTTTATGATTACATATTCAGAAGACCTGCCTTATGAAAAGCCTTACTTTTTTCTTAAATCCAAGCACTTCTAAAATTTAACATGACCTTTAGTCTGAAAGGTAGAATACATTGACAAAGGTGGGGTAAATGTATTTTATATAAACTCATATGGACAGGTTTTAGAAACCTGTTAACAAGACTGATGTTCAAATTTGAAGTCGAGTTCAATTATACATGTAAAAGATGTTATGAGTAGCTTTAAAAATATATTGGAATGTATTAACATCCAGATTGATCATTAGCTCCTGTCTCTTCCTCTCTACTAAAAGAAACCATTGTCTCATATCTGCCAGCCAAAGTGTTGCTGTGGTTGTTCCCTACCCTAACTTTTCAAAGTGAGTTGACTGAAACAGGCTAAACAATAAGCCTCACTTTTTTCCAAACTAAGCAGTGATGAGCAGCTAAGAATAGACTGAATGGGGTTCTCTTTTCTGCTCTACAGCTGGATCCAGAAGATGTTTGCCCACAATTTCATCTCCAAGTTTGACACATAATCTTCAGTTGACGAGGTTTCCCCTCTGTGAGGGATTCTGCAACCAGAATCTCCCTCCTTGTGTTGGAAGCGCAGGAGGTGACAAAGGTTGAGAGCTCTCTGTTATTGCACAGCAGCAAGGATTGGACCAAAGCAGGCAGAAGTGCTTGAGTGAGGGGGCTTGCATGAAATTGCCTATGATGGATTACAGTCTATAGTCTTTTCTCTCAATCAATTCACAGCAGCGGTTGAATGCTGTGAGGCTTCCTTAGTTTGTGGAGGGATGCAATTTCAGCATCAGTGAAGAAAAAGAACTGAAATTCTGGAAATGGAAACCTGTTTGGTTTTGTTTGTTTTGGTTTTGCCCTCTGTGGACCGTTTCTGTTTTGCGGATAAATGGTACTATGGTACTTACATTAGCACATGGCTAAGTTGTTAATTGTACTAGTTCAGGTAATTCAGAATTAATGTCTCTTTTTTTTTTTTTTAATGCTTCAATGCATATGCAGCATAGACGCTTTAATACATACATGAGCATACAACATTTGGTAACGAGACATCTTTATCAATTTGTTAAGTGCACAGATGGTACCTTTAATGCTATATAAGGCACGAACAGACATGTTGCCAAGTTCTTCTTTTAGTTATACTGATGTTGACTATAATTCTGCAGTTCTATAATTATGCCTGATTTTAGTCCTGGCTTTGGGGGGAAAAAAACGAACATGGTATCTGAAAAATAATTAGTGCTTTCATTTCAGGTACCAACGCAAACAGATTATTTAATTATTGCATTTAGCTTGTCCTGTAGTAAGAAATTCTCTTGTGATGCATACATGCAATGAAGTGAGCTCAAATCTACTCTTGGGAGTCTTATTATTTTTCTTGATTTCTGCATTATTAAATATGTACAGTTTTCAGTTAAGAACAGCTTCTCTATTTTCATATTTTGTAAGGTAAGCTGACAAATGCCTATAACAGTCTACATACTTACATGTGAAAAGTGTAGGTATAATTTAAAGCATGTTGTGTCAAGCTGCCATTATCTTAAGGAACAGTGTGCTTTGCCAGTAACAGAGCATCTGCTCTCTGTTGACATTGTCAGAGGTTGAGGTCAGTAATGGTATTATGGTCTACTGTATAGTTAGCAAAGAGCAGGGTAAAGCTTTTCTGTTTCTAACATGTTTCGCGGGTTGTGTTTGCCTCCACCACCATCCTTGATGTGTCTGATTATAAAAGCCAGTACTGTTTGTAGTTCCTTAAAGGTATTTGCGCGTTGATTTTACTATGCTCTCGGAGATGTGAGAAGCTGCTAGTATTCTGATTATGAAATATAAAGGATGATGTCAGGCACACTTCTGGTGAATTTAACTTCTTTGATCATCAGGATAATATTCTTATCTATGTAGCGTATCTTCTGAAACTTGGGTCTTGGAAAGAGAGGTCTGTGGTCAGAAAGATTATATCACACCAAAGCTGTCAGTGTTGGGTATTGCTGAGGAGCAATTATGAGGGCTTAGATGGCATCAGAGAGAGCTGCTAAGGATACCGGGTAGGAAACTGAGTTATAATGTAGGTGATATGAATACAGCCCCTTGTGTCACCAGACACAGCAGAGAAAAGGGTATGTGATCAACAGTTGCTGTTACTGTATTGTTTTAGTGACATTCTGCTGATGTAGCAAAGCTGTGGCCATAGCAAATCATACAGCAAAAATGTACTTTCCTGGGCATGTTTTACTGATGCTTCTGGAGGAAAAGGCCCCTAAAAGGTGTTCCTGTACCAGTGAAAGCATTGTTAGTAATACTCTGCCAGAAATGAATATGCTACATATCTTTTATGAAAAATGTAAGAAACTGAATTCCCCCCGCCCCCCATGTGAAATTGTCACTAGAGTCTAGTTTGGCCTAACAAATTTCTAAGTGGTTCAACAGCAAACCAAAAGAGCGTCTTCGTTGTCCTGGGGTATTTAATTAAATAGGTTTAGGAAAAAATAGGACAAGATCTTTGTTTTTAATTAAAATGCTAATTCATAATTACAGGAGGCACATGACCTTAAATTACTGTGTAATAATCTGTTTCTTGTCAGATCGTACTTCTAAATGGTATAGTAGCATTAACATTTCTTATAAGAGTGGTTTTGGTGATCAAAAGCAGTTCCAGTACAGCACAGTACTCTCTGGTCAGTAATACATCTTAGGTACAGTTTGTTTTTAAACTTAATGTGAATGCCCTTCATTAGGAAGTAACGTATGGCCTCTCTGAAACACTACCAAAATTATATATTTGTGGTCCTGCAAGCTGATCTGGGCACACCAATCTCTACCCCTGTATGGAGAGCTATTAATTTTGCTGGTGTGCTACAGCAGTGCCAAGGGAATGGAGGAGTGTCTTCACACAATGTGGTTTTAGTCTTGCTTAGATGTGTAAGCAAGGTGCTCCAAGTTGGAATGTGTTACCAGGGATCTTTTAAATATGTTGTATAATTGGATCTTATTGATTACTCTTCCTGTCCCACTGTGCTAGGTAAATATTTTATTACATTTGAAACACAGATGTAAGATATGCAAAAGTAAAACAAATCAGGCAGAGCTACCTGGCTGTTAGAAAGAATTGTTGTTACAGGTAAACCAAGTGAAAAGAAAGCTTCAGGTGGTTGAGAAACCAGCACACTGAGTATGGAGCCTGTGCCCTATCATTGGCAATACTGTATTTACAGGTCTATGGTTTGTCTCTGCGATGTGACAGAGAAGAGGTAAAAGTAATCCTGAAAAGTTAGTACGTGAGAATGGATTGCAATCATAAGATTAATTAATCTTTTAATTTTTTGGTTGAAAGCTGTACAGCTTCTGAGATGTCCCTCTAAAGACGTGGTTATGAGGAAGCTGTGTAAATTATTTTGGCAGCAGGTGTGTTCCCATAACTCATTTATCAGAAACAGGTTGGGACTAGTGAGGGGCATGCATGCTTTGAAGATTACATACTTACAGATACTTGTAGAAATTACTGGATTTACAAATGTATAACATCTATAACATTTATGTTATATAAACTCTCTTTTAACTTAGAGTTATATATTAGAAATACAATGCATGCATGTGAACTGCAAAGAAAAGTTTAGAACCAGTCCAGTAAGATCATAACTGTTGCTCCAAGGTGTGCCGTGGGACTCCGCAAACTGAACGTATTCGCAAACTGAATAATACTGAACGTATTCTTGCGCCAGTACCTTTGGGGACAGTTAACTACAGGGAAAAAAGGACTGGTGCTTTATACTGACACACTGGTACTATGGCAATATAGGAGTGTCTGCATATGAAAGTTGAATGGGGAATGACCCTCAGCAAGTGTAGCTTCCACAAGACAATGCCATCACTTGTTCTCTTCCTATGTCCTCTTGCCTCAGATTTGCAGGCATTTCCTCATGGCATAATACATGCTATTAGAGCTACCTCTGAGGGAGATATTTTCAACCACTGCAGTGCAAATGCAATGATAAAACTCCTTTCTAGTTAAGTAATCCATTTAAACATTAACTGGGAACAAATGGCTAATATAGTGAAACATTACATGTCCACCCTACCTGTTCTCACTTTCAATGTAAGTTTTAGAGTAGGAAGGAAATACTTGCATAGTTGATGGCTAAGAGGTGGTGCAGGTATCTGTCATGGTAGTTTTAGGGCAATAACCTTGATTTTTTTTTTTTTTCCTTCAGAGAAATCCCGAGATTAATATAACATTCAGTTTAGTCTTAGATGATCTCAGATTCCTTACTTGAATATAGAGTTAATTTCAAAGCAGCAGCATTATTCTTGAGCAACTCTATAGCTTCCCAGTGTTGCTGTGATAGTTTTCTAAATTAAAATTGGGAACAGTCATAACTGTTTAATGTGATGATAATAAACTAAACAGATTGTCTGTTCATTTTAAAAAGGAACTAAAATGCACGTAAAATGACAAGGAAAAGGCAATTTCAGTGTCCGCTGCTCACAGAGGATTAATTTTCAGATGTTCTCTGACAAAAGTGGGAGTGCAAGAAATTAAGATGAGAAATAAACCACAGTTCTTATGTGCAGTTACAATTTATTTATTAGATTCTCTTGTTTACTTCTGTTTTTTCTTAATGTGCTTAAAAGCTTGGATGTACACATAGAGCAGAAGAACTAAAACCAAAACGAAATAACAGTATTGACCTCTCATCAGTTGACTGTCCTCATTATTATTTGGAGGATCAAATCGTGTGTTTGTGTCCTTACTGAATGTGCTGTACACAGTGCAGCCCTTACACTGTGTATAAAAGTTCTCACTTACAAAAGGAGTGAAGTTACACAATTTTTTTTTCAAGGAAGCAGCGTATCTAGCCCTGTTCCTTATCCAGCTACTTCTTGATTAGAAGTGGTTCTTCTCTGAACTCATTTTTTTGTTTCAGTCTTACAGAGAGTAAAAGAGGAATATATCAGCTTTGGAAGAGAATGCTTCCTAAGTTTGTTCTCAAAAATAGTGTCTTTCCTCTGGCAAGAATAACAGCAAAACTGATCACTAATAAAAGCCCTTCTTACTGCACCAAATTAACTGAACAAGAGCACAGAAGTGGGGAAACTCTGAAAGTATACAAGAAGAAAGTAGAGGAAATACGTGTATGTATACTTACGAATATATGAGTGCGCGTGCATGACTGCAAATGGGTGAGTCTTGGAATAACTGATACTGGAAAAATTGCACAGCTTGAATAAAATTGTAAGATATAATGTTCATACACAGGGTTAGTTCCCTAAAGAAGGGAACTTCACACATTTTTGTGTCTTTTATGATCTTACCAGAGGTGTAATTCACCTCCATAGAAGATTTACCTGACATTGGAATGACTGGGGGGGGGGGGGGAATATGGAAAATTTCCAAGACTGGTGGAAAGCTAGTAAGTACAGTCATTGACTGCGCTTCATACTGCTGAAGAATTGTGTAAGAGATGGCATATATTTTTTTTTTATTATAACTAAATAGATTAGTGTTGCATATTTTTAAAGAATGCAATTAATCACCAACACTCTCTTTAGGCGTCTTTTAAATGCCTATTTAATTTTTAAATGAAAAACAAACTGAGTCATTCTTCTGTTCAAGTGGAGTAAAGGAGTAAAGATCAATAAACGTAGATTATAAATAATACTGTGATTATCCCCCAAATAAATATGCTAGGACTAGTTATGCCTGTAGGTCTAGTTTGACTTTTAATGTATTCCAAAATGACTTAGAAAGTACTGGAGACCTATATTTGGAAGTCTGCTATTGGAATTTCTGTATCAGAAAAAGGAGTGAATCATCTGTAATAAAATGTGTTCAAGTAACATGATCCATAAAATTTTTGCTGACTGTGTACAAAGATAGTAAAGTTAAAGTGTTCGTGGTTTATGTATTCTCACATGCTGTATTTTTTCAGGAGTTGGGAAGTAGTGGTTTTGAGTACTGGGTACAGAGTCTACCTATAAAGTTCTGTATTGTTACAAAAATCACATTCTTAAAAGTAAAATTGATCAGGATGGAAAGCACGTTGTACCAGGCTGGCATGGAGATTCACTGGCAGAAAACTCTTTTTCCTGAATGCTAATTTCTTCTTTTTTAACCTTTTGGTCAGGTAAACTTTCTAAGGATGTGAATTGCACCTCATGTAAGATCACAAACCTGAAGTTCCCTTCTTTAAGACACTAACCTTGTGTATGAACATGTTACAATTTTATATTTTTCCAAATCTTGTGACATTTTTTCTTATGTATAGCTATGAATTGAAAAAAAAACCCCCAAAAACCTCACCATTGCAAATTGAAAAACAATTGATCTATTTTCTGATTGGCTAGGTCTGTCTGCTTACCTAATGCTACTTTTTAAATTCCAATATAGAGGTCCAAAGCATGAAAAATTATGGCTTCTTTTTTCTTTTAACTTGTTCCTGTGATTAAAAAAAATAGTAGTAAGGAAATGCTTGCATTTCTACACACCACATAAGAATTTCTATGGGAAATTTGAGCAGTTAAAAGACAGCAGCTGTTGCAGCACTTTAGATTGCTCTCAATGGAATGTACTATTTTTACTGGTATTTTTTGTGGATGGTTTTGCAAGCCAGTTACCAGAAGGTCAATTATATAATCCTGGTTTAATCACAGACTAGTGCAAATTGAAAGAATATTTTACACAGAAAGCCAAACTGATCTGGCTCATTGGCAAAGACCTGATTTTGCAGGAAAACCTTCACGGTTTAAGTCAATAAAAATATGTGGTAAGGCAGGTGACCACCTAAGACCTTTTTGGGAAGGGTGCTGGCTGTGCAGGTCACAAAAATGTTTGAAATTGTCATTCCTTCTGCAATAACTTTTAATTATGTAATATTTTGGATTGGATTCTTTTAAGATGTACTGGAAGAATATAAAGCATGACCCTGTTGGCTGTATTCATGTCTGAAATTACAAATTTTTGAATTCTGTTCCAAGCACGTAGTTAGGGGAGAAAACACTTTTATATCTTAAACAGAAACAATAACTCCATATAGGACCTTATAGGGTTTAAGGTGTTACCTAAGCCTCTGGTAAGGGAAGTGCAATACAAGTGCCAACTATTAATAATAGTTAATCTGAGAGAAAGAGGAGGATAAGTTGCTAACCTAGAAGAAAGATTATTCATAACATATGTATGTTTCTTGTTATGGGACAGAATCTTTTTCCAGTTTCTATATGCACTTGAAAAGCCACGTTTTGGAACACTTTCAGCTTAGTGTTTCTATATGTTTTAAGATGGATAGCTAAGAAATTGCAGGAATGTCATCTAGGTCTTTTTTTAAAAAAAAGTCTTTTAGAGATTTATGATTAAGGTTATTTTATCTATTGATACGGTAAATCAAAGATAGTTTAAATATATTCTTGTCTGAATTACTTTGCATTTCTCCTTCAGTAGTTACTCTGCAGAAGTTTTCCTTGTGGAGGAGTAAAAGTCAATGAATGCCAAAGTCACATGCCTTGGGAACTCGTTAGCTTTTCTGCAATCTTGTAATCAGACCTCCATATAAAGAAACCTTCCTTTGTGAAGGTACTAATCTAGGAAGTAGGCCTATATTAATTATGTAATGGGAGTTGCTTTAGAAGCAATTTCTAAATGTTACTTTGTTACAGATGACTCTACTCTTGAAGTGACATTACATTTAGTAATATGCTGAAGAACTCTAAATCATCTTTGCCAAAAATAGGTAACACATTTTGTTTTCTAGCAGCAGTCAGCTATGACTGTCCCTTCTAGCAGCAGAATTACTTTTATCATGTAAAATCTCATTGTTCATTTTTTGGTCCAGCCCAGACTAGGAGAAATCTTTGAATTGATCTGCTTACTATCCTTTAGTTTTTCAAAGCTACTTTTACGCTTCCATTTGTATAAAATGTTTGGATTGTAGTCAAATGCGTAGAACATCTGAACAGATTATTAAACTTTTTAAAGAAGAATTCTGTGGAAAGGGTAAATATATGGATTGTGTTTAACTTTGCGATATACGTATGTTTTAATAGAGTCCTTACTAATTTAGTAATAATACGATCCATATGCAATTGAAAATGTATTTTTATTCGCTCTTTATTGATTCAGAATATTTTGGTAAGTTACAGTTAAGGATACCTAGGTTTATTTACTGTATTAATTTAAATTCAGAGGAGAAATGGGCAGCAAAAGGCAACACCCATCTAATATTCTCTCAAGCATTGTTAACCAAATTGACTGAGATTTTTGCAAGCAAAATAATTTTTAATTTCAGTGCTCAAGCATGTTCATTTAACCTCACTTAACCACTCAACACTTTCTTTTGTAGGCAGCAGTATAGGTATCTTTGCAGTAGTTGAACCAACAAAATTCTGTGCCTGGATTGGCAATTTTTAGTACCATATCTCTAGCTTTTTTCCTTGCATAAAAACAGCTAAAGCAAGAGTATGACTATTCTTGCTAGAGAAGTTTAAATATTAACTATCTTATCTGCAATATCTGTCAGGTTGAGCTGGTAGAGGAACATTGTCCTAGGTTTTATCATGACTTATTTTATGGCCTGTACCATAAATTACATATATAGAGAATAACAAATACTCAGAATTATTAGAACTGCTTTATTAAATAAAATAGCTTCTATAGGAATTTACTTAAATATCAGAATGGGTATTCCAATGTAAATGAGTACAAAAGTACAGCCTATGAGTACACATTGGCATGAGAATGAAGTTCAGCTAGTTTTATTCTAAATACTCGGTTATAGTGGTGCAGACCTTTATTGTAATAAATCATAGCTTCATTGAAGCTAATGAGCAGAAAGC
This sequence comes from Mycteria americana, assembly GCF_035582795.1. NCBI lineage: Eukaryota > Metazoa > Chordata > Aves > Ciconiiformes > Ciconiidae > Mycteria > Mycteria americana. Next base: position 26,249,430 of record NC_134375.1, on the reverse strand, counting down.
CCACAACCTTAGTCAATGACTAGCCAATTGTTCAACTTCCTATTTTTCTCCTATTTATTCTGAGTCTTCATTTAAATTGGGGTTGCTGAAAACTTTTCTGACATGAATAATGAAAAAATTATGAGCTGGAGAAACAACATTAACTGTTTCTCCTATAGAGTTCACAACAACATAATTGGATCCTGACAGTTTTTTCATTTTCATTAATGATTTAAAAAATCTTTCGTAGTATGGATACTATGGTGAACAATTTTTTAAATTTGTTTACTTGTTTATCACTTTTTAAAACATTATTTACTACACTCAAAATTTTTTGACAATCTTATCTTTTTTAGTTGTTCTACAGACACTTTTCCTTTGCTCATTTTTTTTGTTGTTTGAAGTATTGTAAGTATCAGAAAATGTCCAAGAAAACATTTATTTATCTGTTGAGTGCCATGAAAATATTCCATGTTTTCTTCCAAATAAGGAAATGTGGATTCATTTGAAGAAACTGATTTAAAAAGAAAAAAATGAATGATTATGTATATTGAGGAATGCACAATTTGATTCCCTCTTGGAAATTTGGGGCAGACTTTCATTATCCATTTTTTTCATCAGCATGGCAGTTGTGATAGAGGAGCTTGTTGAAAGCATGCTGGTCTGTTGGACACTCAGTTATGGGTAGGTTGTGCGGACTCATTAAGAAGTCTTAATGCAGAATTCTCAAATTACATTTTTCTGTAGGATTGTGTTTCTTTAAGGTATCAGTGATTTGTTCCTGCAAAGAACAAATTGTTTTTTTTTTTTCTGAAGGCGGTGGCTGATTTTAAGTGTCTGAAATTGAGGAACTCCAAATTCCACATATTCTTCTGAAAATTCACTTGGAAATAGAAATGTTATTCATTAAAGATCAGATTTGTTGCACTGAGTTTAAAAAAAAAAGGGGGGGGGGGGGAGGGGGAGAGAAACATTTGCCTTCCAGGCTTGTGCAGGAGTAAAAGGCAGAGACACTTGTTTAATATTATTCTGTATCTGCCCTCATGGTTCCCAGAAATTATTGTTTGGTCTTATGATTCAGGTTAATCTGGCAGTAAAAAAAAAGAGGTTGATCCTTTAAAGGAGTTGTCCAGTTTCAGTCACTCTTTGCCTCCAATAGACAGGTTCTGACCACTCTTTAGGGGGCCTGTGGTATTAACTGGAGAGGTTTATGATTTGGAATAATTCTGCTGATGTGCTTATTCACTAACCTTACAAAGAAAATACCAGCCTTACTATCCTATGGACTTGTGTAAACCAAGGTCAAAAACATTTCTCCCCCAATCTGGCCTTTGCTTGGTCTGCTTACCAAATGGAGCAGTGCCTACTTCTGCCAGTTTTTCCAGTTCATAATATATAGCAAAGCACTGGTGATGGGCCGGTTCTTCAGCAAAATTTCATTAAGTTCATGTCCCACGCACATTCTAACTTACTTGCAAAAGTGAGAACCAATATTTTAAACCTTGTGTAACCCATTGTAAGTAGGGAAATTATGTATGCACACAATGGGACCTTTTAAAACTTAAGGTATGATTCAACTGTTCTTGCATTAAATAGTACTTACTCAAGGTGTAATTCTATTTGTTTTGATTATTAGGTGGTTATTGTAACACTTGATCAGAATGACTCCACTTTTAATTAGCCTCCAAGGATATGAGGTTGTGACTCATCCTCATGCTGAACTATTTTTAGTAAATATTTATATTCTTACATAGTACTGAGAGGAAATGGACCCAAGTATGTTGACACAGGAAAGAGTAAGTCCCTACTCTGGAGGTGTTCTAAGTTGTAAATTAAATAGCGGGTTTTTTTTTTCCCATGACTGGCTTCTATGAAATTAGGATTTTCTAGACCGCATTATTACTGAACGTGAACAAGGATGTAAGAGTTGGACACAAGAAATGAAATTCAAAGACATTTCAAATCACTGTCTGGTTTCAGGTACATACGCATTTTCTGTACTTGATATGGCCACTGCCAGTGTCCTTGAACATGTTGGTAGTTTTGAGGGATATCTGATATATATGTGCAGAAATGTGAGACAACTTGTTGTTCAACTTCCTATGTAAGACCAAATTAGAGGGTGAAAAATGTAGTAATAAAGAGATGGAACTACTTTGTTGAATGTGCAAAGTTTTGTTTTGTTTTTGTTTTTTTTTTTTTTTTTAATATTGAGGTCATTCAATGAATACTGGCTTAACAGGTACATTGTTTTGCTTCCACTGGGTTGGTAGGAGTGTATTTCTCTGCACTGCCATTATCCTGAAAGCACAGGATTTGGGTGCTTTTTCTCAGTTTGGTGTTGCACTAACTTGTGCTGATGTTCTTCAGAACATTGAAGCTTTTACTTTGTCTTAGTCTGTCATCATGCTGTAAATTAGAGATCATATAACAGATAATGAAAGAATATTCAGCATTTACCTGCATTCCATTCTGTACAATTTATGAGCTTTTCTTCTGTGTAAGATTTTGATCTCAGTATTCCCAAATAAGGTAGTAATATTTCAAAATTGGAAGAAAGTCATGCTGTAAAACATACTCACAGAAATAGTAGAGTTGTCAGCAGCAGCTTTTAAAATACATCCTTGTTAAATATTTTAGGATTCCATCATGTTCTCAGTCATTTCCTTAGAAGGGACTGTGATCACAGTGGAGAATGTGTTACTTTTCTTTGAGCAATGTGTCTGTAGTCAACAAGAAATAGTTTGAGGCGGCTGACCTTCTAAAGTCCTGCTAGAATTCTAGTTAGAAAGTTATTCTATGGCTGTAAGGAGGGAATTAAGAATCCTGATGCATGAGAATAGAGGCCTCTGGGAGCAGAAGGTGATTTACATGTACCATGCTTTTCCAGAGGGGGCTCTGTTACCCTGCTGTTTTTAAAGCAACAAGCTTTAAAAAATGACACAAATAATTTCTGGGGACAGGTAATTTCCATATTTTTCTGCAGACTTCACTGTTGGGCAAAGCCTCCGGAGACACTTTTTTTTTTTTTTTTTTTCCATTGCACCAAGCTACCAGGAAGGTGCTCTGATTATATATGTGCAGATCTTTCTGGTGGTTTGTACTTGGGCATTCAGATAGTAAGAAGAAAGAACATTAGAAACTTAATATTTTAATGGTGTGGAGATATGAGTGAAATACATTCTGATAAATTTTGAATTTTATATTTGGTTTTGGGTCCTTGATAGGTAGTCACCTGTTTTACTGAAAATAACTGCATTAAAAGAGTTTTTTAGAAAATGATATAGCTAGAAGAACTTCATTAAAGATGAATAAAATTTAATCCACTAACCAAAGCATCTCTGGTGGTTTAAATAATATGAACTATTGAACAAAATAAGCTATACTTTCTTCAGGCCATTTGACGTAAATATTGATGCATTAGTATAAGCAGTTAGAACAAATTTAGCTTTGCATTCTTAGAGTCCCCTTTCCAGTCTCCGTAGCATGAATCTAGTGTTTTGGTTTTTTTAATACAGTTTTCGGTAGATTTAAAAAAAATTCGGTAACGTATAACCAAGCTGCAAGTTATTTCTCAGTGAACTGGAAACGTATGATTATTTCATCAAGCATTCAAAGAAACTTGTTACAGCAAAATACTTCAGTAAGAAATTTGTTTGGAGTGAGATCATGCAGCACATGCCACTGTGTTGGGTTTTTTTGTTGTTGTTAGTCCAATTTTACTGAATATAGTGAATATGTATATAGTGAATATGAAGCAAAGAACTCTGTGTTTGGGTAAAGTGGAACTTTTGCTTAGCTCTACCTTGTGAGATCAGAAGATTGAACAAGTTTACCTCCATAAGCTACAGATATATGTGTGGAGCAAAGAGAACCTGAAGGAGTTCGGGGAGGGGGGGAGAGAAAGACAATTTGAAGGAAAAAAAACATTTGGTCAAAATCTTATTTTACCTAATTTTTGCTTTCCAACTGGGCTGTAAAAATCTGTCCCATCATGTTCTCTTAAACATACAGTTAAAAGGCTTCCTAAAAAATACTCCTCATTCTCCTCCATCAAAAATAGATTCTTTTATTTAAAACTATTGAGAATTCACTTCCTTTTCAGTTACTGAAACAAGCTGGGTTAATCTCTGCAGTCCCAAAGAAAGTCATAATCTGTGAAAGCAATTTGCATGTCTTTTTTTTTCCCTTGATTTCATTGCTATGCAATTGGTGCTAGTCCAATTTGTTTCCATTATGCATTAGATCGCATGACTTTGCCTAGTGCAAATTACTGTCTGTGAAATTATGATAGACTCGCTCAGTTTTTCTGAACTTAGTTTTGTGTAGGCTGACTTAGTTGTGACTACTGTTAACTGTGTTTGTTCTTTACATTTTGTTTTGCTAATCAGGGTTTTTTTTTCTTGCTAGTCTAGCTAGAGATATTTGTATCCTCTTTAACCTTAATTGCATCACCCCTCATTTTAACATGCAACTCTTTGCTAATCTTGTAATTAATTCCATGTTTTTTAGATAGGTTATAGTGTATTGTTATTAATTTTCAGAGTGATCTGATGTAGAGTACCTAAGGACTTTTTTTTCAAGATATGTCAATGCCTACATACAATAGGACTGAAAGAGTTCTGGATAGGCCATGAAATGCTTGAGCTGTATTATTAAGTTTTTTTCCATCCAAATCCTAAACCTCTTGGATATAGTGATCCTAAACGTCTTAATGCTGGAAGCTGAAGCTTTACAAACTCTGAGATGTAAGGTGAAAATTTTGAACAAGTGGTATAAGTAATGCTACAACAGTTTGACGGTGGTTATAGTCGATGCCCCGCATGCATCTGACCATTCTAAAAATCTGGATTGGATGCTTTTTGCTGCCTGGCATGCTGCTCAAAGAGGGCAGAAGCAGATTTATGTTTTTGGAATTGTACACAAGGTTTGTTTAGGGACCTGTCAGAGCTTTTGACCCAGCTCTCTAGTGAATGACACGAGGCTTGAGTATTCACTCCTAATACTTTAACACAGTTTCATGTGTTGTGGTTTTCTTTGGACAAGGTTACATAGGGTCTCAGCCAAGAAAGAGCAGAGAAAGGTCAGAGGTATGTTTTGAGGGCAAAATGGGGTTACTAAACTTATTAAAGGACTCTTTATTCATAGATCAATTTCTTTCCTCTAGGTTGATTGAAGGGCACTGCTTTTTGGCCTGAAGGAAAGGAGAAGCTTTTATTCATTGAGCTGAATCACTCTCTTGTTTTTGTAGCTATAAGGTCAAGTTTGATTAAAAAACATTTCCCTGGGTTGCTGTGGCAGTCATTGTTTCAGGCTGGCCAGAGGCAAAACCCGTCTAGGCTTTTGTCATATGGGACATCAGATAACGATGATTTCTGCTTGGTTTTATAGCTCTATTGCCGTTATTGGTAACTTCTGTGGCCCCGTCTTCAAATTCTTGGAAGATGAAATCTGGTATCAAGTTAGCTTTGCTTTCTTCTTTTTTCCTGTGCTGAAGTTACTTAAAGGATCCAGCTCTTGATACTTCAACAATTCCCCTGCTAGATGATACGTCTTCAGTTATGGTTTCCTGTGTCATTTTATTTTTTTATATGGACTCTTTATCTTCTGAAAACTGCTTCCCCCCCCCCCCCCCCCCCCCCCCAAGATAGAACAACTGAGATTTTAGCTTGATGAACAGTTTTCATTTTCATTGCTTGCTTGAGCATTGCCTTCATCCTCCACTGAATGTTTCTGCTGCTTCAATTGTGCTGGTGTAACTCCGTGTACAGCTGTGTTGTGAGACAGATCAATGAACGAATTTGTGTTTAAATGGCCCTTCCCCAGAATTTTTAATAAACTTTTTTTAATTAACTGGATCAACATATGCCCAGTAGTTGTTCTCACGTAGTTGAAATAGTGCTGCCTTTGTGAGAAAGAGTGACAAGATGGAAAGAGGGAAAAATGCTCTTAATCCGGTACTGCTGCTGGGAAAAAAAGGCTTCTCGGCATCCTTCCCTGCATTTCTTATTCTGTGGCAGACTGGACCTAAAACCATAGGTATTTCATTGTACGTAGAACTAACATAAAATGAGGAACTGTGGAAAATCTAGCCTTTTAGTCCAAGTCGTCCAGTAAAATACAGTTTGCTGTAGAGGCTGAAAGTACTAAACCAGAAATGCCATATGCATATGGTGTAGCATTCTGAACTCATGTAAATTCATGTAGCTGTTTCAAGTTTGCTAAATATTTTTTCAGTAGATAAACTTTTCATTGACGCTTCATGTAGTGCAGGTATTGTCTCTTTGGCCTACTAGGTCTTTCTTTTTCTGGTTTAGGGATCATCTGACCTACTATAGCTGTCAAACTTCTATAAGCTCCATATTACATGCCATGAATAATTGAAGAGATACATGATCATGGGCCATGTCTGATGTGAATAAAAATTTTTCCTACTGGGTGAACTGGCATGGATATGCTGTGAATTTACAGCCTCAGCCTCCAGACTTGTTTCAGTTTTGAATTATCTGAGCAGAATTTTAAGGGAAGAACACTGGGACTTGTGGCCTCAGACCTTCCAGCTGCGGATTTCTGAAGTTTGAATGAATACACGTGAAATGATTGCAAAGATATTCCCCAACGCTATAGTAAAAATAATTTTTTTGAGACATAATATTTTAAAGAATATTTCTGAATTGTGTTTTCTTCTCTGTGTCTTTAGGTCTTGTAGGCTAATGAGCTTCCATTTGGAACTGAGTTTGGTGTTGGCAGTTTGATCAGAAGTACATTGTCATGGTTGCTTCTGTCACTGGAAGAAGTACAAGTATTATGTGCAGTTGTCAAGTGACTCAAAGTATTGTAACAACTATGCAAATTAGCTGCAGAGTATTTAGGCGCTTTTAATGCTTTACTGGAAGGTAGTTATGAAAATGTTGAGGCAAAAGGATACCAGTTTAACAGGTTTTGGGTTTTTTTTGGTATTGTGTGATTTTAGTGTGAATGTAATAATACCAGTTTTACAGACAGTTAAGGATGTAGTCTCAGTATACGTTGTACAGTTCAGGGATGAAAAGTCTTCAACTACATTTTTAAACGTTGGCATGGTTTAATGATTATTTTTAATGCGCTTTCTGGTAAATTGAGGTAAGGTAGCATACAAACATACTAGCACAGTAAAATATTTGTCATATGTAGGTGTGTGATGCTGTATTAATATAATCTTGCACATTAACTTTAAATGCTAAAAGAATTGAATTTCTTTCATAACTGATGAATAGAATAACTGCTTGCTCACATCTTTCATGTAAGGCTTGTACAGCATTCATCATATTGGTATCTAACCATCTGTGTTCTTTATGGAAAGTGAATTTATTGCTTGAAGCAAACTGAACTTCTTTATCTACAAAAAGATACTATCCAGGCAGTCTTCATGAAAGTTGTCAGATGCTTCATTGGGAGCCTCAAGTACTGTAGTTACTGTTATCTACTTAGAATTTGGTCTGGCTGGGCAAGTGATTGAAGACAGGTATTAAATGGATTCTGAAGAACTCGACCTAAACTTTATTAAATTGATATACTGACATTTTTCAAGTAGGTACAATGTAAGGATTACAACGTTCCTGCCATGTAATCTGTAACTCAGTGCAGGTTTCCCTCAGCATACCAAAAGGGTTTAGCTCTTTCCTCGAATTCTTCTGTTTTCTCAGTTGGTAGAAGAACAGAAAATAGAAAACCAGTTATTATGATTTATAAAGTTATTTCTTTCTGTAAGCGTATGTATGATCCTTCATTTACATTAGAGGTCGTATTTATAATTGAGTTTTTCACCTGTGCTGAATATTGACTTCAAGTTGTGACAAACGGAATCTTTGCACGGCTAAATATAGTCTCTAAATTTTAGTGTATATTATAATATTTAAATTTTAGTAATATTTACTGACTAGAAGATAACTTCATCCACAGTTGAGTCAAGAGTAAAGATAGAGGATGTTACCTTTTTCACTGTTTCTGCCAAACATATTGTCCAGCTATTTGTTATGTGGACATGGTAGGATTTGCTGTGAGCATACTAGTTGATGACGCTGTAGGCTACACAAGAACATTCAAAGAATCCAATTTCAAACACTATGCACCTAAATTGAGTTTAAACAAATGACTGAAAGGTGAAAGGATTTATATCCTGTTATAACCTACCCTTCGTCTATGTTTTAAAGTTTTAGTCCTCTGCTAAATCTTTTCTTACATGAACTTTCTGTATTTGTGTTCATCCTAAGATGAACACACACACAGGGTTTTCAGACTTTTTGCCCTAATCTCATTTTCCTGCTGAAAAACAAAACATGCAAATCTTTATGAAAAGAGCGTCAGTGACGTAGTTTTAGTATTAACAGTATACGGAAGCTGCCATCTCACATGAGGGGAAAAAAAGGCTTATATTTTTGCCTTCTGCTTTTAAGGAGCAAAGATATTCAATATAGTAGGAAGCAAAAATTAAGGAATTACAATTTTATTTTTTTAAAGAAAAATTCATCTGCGTTATATTGGTGTGGCAAGGAGAAATTTTATGCATTAGGATTGGGGGCAGGGATAATTTAGATATAAATAAATAAAAGCTCTGCATTTACATTTTCAGTTTCTTACCTCTGCTTGCTTCCTCTGGCTCTATATGCAACAGTATAGCAAACATATGGAAAAGCTTCTGATGTATATATATTTTAATTTTCTCCCTTGCAGTCTGCAACAGTTGGCCAGCATAAAAATGTCAGGAAATACGACCAGGTCATACTGGCCTACTTTATTTTTGAAGTGCGGGAGAATACTTTTATATCCTAGTACTGTCCTTTAGATGCATTTGGGAATAAGCCCAAATAGAGGGGATTGGTTTGAAATCTCCTCACTTTCTCCCCAGTTCTCGGAACATGCTACTACAAGGAGTCACTACTAGTTACATCATCTAAGAAGTGTTACACTTTCCATTCTCTGCTATACCAATAGTTTGTGTATCACATATATACAGACTATATTACAATATACAGACTATAGTCTGTGTACATATGTAGTCTGTAATATACAGGCTGTATATTTATCTAAGCTACCGTTAAAATATTAAAGAAAATGAGATGCATGTAGAATTTGTACATAGCAGTCTTTTAGCTGTCCCAACTCCACCAGAGTGGTGTTGGGCCGGATTCCTGGTCTCAGTTTGCAGTGCCTGGTTTCATCACTGCCACATATGCTAGTGGTAGATGGAGAGGGTGTATTTCTGCATATGATTCATAGATGCTGGAATAGAGACCCTAGACAGCCAGAATGCTGTAATTTATCAGACTACTTTATTTGCTAGCCAGTACCAGGTTTTATGGTGCTGTCAAACTGCTATGTCTAGCTGGTATACACTGCAGTCAGAGGTTTACTTACAGAATACATAGGGTAGATTTAAAGCTAGCTAGCTTGGGCATGAAGATCAGTGCAGCTGCAGTGCCAGTGACTTCACTCTATACAGACTGCAGGTTACTAACCTGTGCTGATGTCTTGCTGCTACAACTTTAAAGCTATTAGTACTTGGCTAGATTCAGTTGACACTAATCTACCTGTTTATGCTATGGTCACTTTGCTATTAGCACTATAGGTAAAATATATATTAATAAGATATTAATAATCTCCATGCATCTGTCCTTGATGCAATCAAGTTTACAGTATATGTGTATTAATTACTTGTGACTCATTTAAACTAATTGAACAAATATGATTAAAGCTTAGCACTGGTTTAGAAATAAAATATGTGTTGTGATAGACAATCTAAAGTAATGACACACAAGGTGAACGCAAAGTATTTTTCTCTAACTTAGAGCAAACATAGTGATGTGAGAAAGACAGGAGAATGCAATAAATATAAGCAAATATGGTGGATTTTTTCTTTCCTTTTTGCAAACATGTTTTGGGCTGAATTTTTGTGGAATTTGGTGAAACTTGGAGGTAAAGGGAAACTAAGGAGGTAAAGAAGCTTGATTCCCTGGCCCCACGTTAAAATCTGCGGTCAGTACAGATTTTAACATTCTGAAATAAATACATTGTTTACTATGTGACCTTATGATTCCAAAATCATCATATATTTAGGGACTAGTGAAAGATTAGTGCATGCAGTCCAGTTGGTCATTACGTAGTATGTTGCATTCTTAATTACTGCTTTTGAGTATGGCCTATATGTATATATAATTTAAGGACGGTTTCTGCTTCCAGAGATTTTAGGTCATAATTTTGAGTAATTTGTGGGATTTTTGGAGGTCAGTGTAGTTGTAATTATTGTTACGTACTTTTCTGTGAGATGACTTTATTATAATGTACAGGGCAGAATTTGTTGCTGGTATTTTTGCCTATTTTTCTTTAAAAAAAAAAACCCCCAAAACACAACCAAAAAAACCAACCAAACCAAAAACCAAACCCAAAACAAACAACAAAAATCTCCAAACATAAAGAAGTTCAGATGCTTAAAAAGGATGTGAACTAAGCCACGTAATATGGCTGAATTTCCCTGAAGGAGGAGGAAGGTGTCAGTTACGATTAATGTGAACAACATTTATGGCCCTCGAGATGTGACCTCTCATTACAGTAAATGTGACAGCATGAATTACTTTCAATTACAGTGAACTACATACAGCTACATTAGTTCTGACACACCTCACTAGGAGACTGCTGCTTTGATAGCTTTAACCAAAGGAAAAAAAGGCAAAACTTTTGAGTGCAAATGGGTATGTCACTTGAGCAAAACCGTTGGTTTCTAACTATGACGTATTATTGCCTCAGGTTTTACACACTTCTGTTACATCATTTGTTATTTCCACTGGCACTTTCAGGTTTATGCCTTGGGCACTGGCAAATATGAAAACCACCTTTTTAATATGCCATGTATAATAAATGTAAATGCTGATTTTTTTTTTTTTTTTTTAAAGATTAGATGAATTATCCTTTTTTTTTTGGTCAGTTAGTAACCTGTACCTTTACTTGGAACTATGATAAGTGGGGTTTACTGGCTATCAGCACCTCCCATTTGGTATGGCATAACTCCCTGTAATGTTTATTAACACTACCAATTTATTGTTACAAATTAAATATATTGCAACACAGGATATTTATCACTTGACAGAAGCAGTTGTTATAATGTCACTATTTTTTCCTTTGAGGTTCAATTATCATGCTTCAGTTTCTACCTCTAAGCTTTCACAGAAAATAAAAGATGCCCAGGGCAGAAGTCAACCTTTCACTTTTGCTACAGAGGAGATGCCATCTATTTCACGCTGTGCTAAGTATTCCATCAAAACATGAGTAAAACAATGCCTTTGGCAAATAATAAGTTAGAAATAGCACTAAGCAAAAGAAATAGCTTTAATTAAAGCATTTTGTTTCTCTTTGAGGACTTTGCAGAGTATTGAGCATTTTTTCTGCAAAGATGAAGACCCTCTTTTCAAATTAAAGGGATTGGTGTTGCGAAATCACGCTAGAAAACTTGCAATGTAAAATTGCTAGTTAGCAAAAGAGAACAAATAATGGTGGTTGCTTATTCCAAAGTGATTCTGAATTAAGGCTGCGTAGGGTGAATTCCTTTTAGTCTTCATCCCATGTTAAGGGCTAATTTTCAAACATCAGTTTTTACAATATTTTCACTGGCCATTTGATGTTGTAGTAGTGGATTGTGAAAATATTTTGAAATGTTTCAATAGCTATTTTAATAATCAATATGCAGTATAAACTTATTTCCATATGTCAGCAACTTCCAGGCCATTAAGGTACAAAGATTTGCTTTTAATTGTTATACTTATTAAAACTTAAAATAGAATCAAAAGATTTTTGGAGCTTTCTTCAAATCACTGGAAGAGTGGGAGTCTAGTAGCATTTTCAGTTCAGCTATTCTGGCTGTGAAATGTCCTCACGTAGGCAATCAGATTCCCTAGAAGTGATGAAGATTCTTCTTTTTTGTTTTGTTTTGTTTGTGCAACAGAGAAGATTTAGGGGCTAATCTGAGTATCTCCATTGTTGTAAGCAGTAAGTTTGATACCAGAGAGATAACATAAATGGTTAGAATAGGTCAAATCAAAAAAGGAATTTGTGGCCCAATCCTTATATCCTACCTGCATGGACAAAGCAGGATGGGTTAACAGATAACACCTTAGGTTTATAACAATGAGTTTTCTCCTGCTTCTGGAGAGGATGTGTGCTATTAATTCAGTAATTTTCTTTATGTATTTTTAACAAATGATGGTGTTTCATGCCATCAAACCAAAGAGAAGCTTCACAGCTAACTCCGTTGGATTTCTTTTCTGCTGTTCGTGCGCTTAAGTCCTCGCTTTAAATGTACTAATGGTACCTGACTGTTTTTAGTTGCAATTCATTGAATTTGACTTTTTGGCTTTACACGCCACCTAGCAACTCTTCCTCTCTCCTCAACAAAATGGGGAAATCTGGATGGACTGTCCATGTGGGCCAGGTAAGCTGATGGTCGTTAGCAGAATCGTCAAGTTCTGTCATATATATCTCTCTGTCTATCTTAATATCATAGGAACGTCTAATATGAATTCATGAGCACATTTACATAGAATGCACATGAGATTAAATTAGCCTAGCTTTTGGGGAATTCCTAATGATTGCTGTTTCATTTTTACAAGTATTGAAGTACACAAAAGCTGGAAAAATATAGGGCTGACTACACATGAACCTCTTCAGCAAATGTGTGTTTTTGAAATTCTGTGCATATAACTGAAGGAGAAAAAAAAAAAAATTTATTTTTTTTTTTTTTCCCTCTTGGTCTCTCAGTGATTTGTATCTGAGCAAAGTAATAGGTTTTTTTTTCTTGCCTACTTGGAAGTAGTAGAGACTCCAGTTCTCTAGGGGAAAAAGCCTAATTTCTCCAAAAGGGAAGTAACAACTCTTGTTCCATGTTTTTATTTTCAAGAACACAATTTTTAAATATGCTTTAGGGGATATCTCACTGAATAGGTGGGAGAAAGTCACAGGGACTGTGACATTTTACATCAGCTGGAGAGCAGTTTTACAAGTGGAGAAAAAGCCGGTGTTGGTATACTCAAACTGTCTTATAGTGATAATGGAAGTGAACTTGAAACAGTGACAGAGCACTTATGAATATATTGTTGTGGACAGCGAGTTCTCTGGAAATTAAAACTGATACGCCAGATAGGGGAATAAAGAAAAAAAAGGCTTAGATGCAGTTCAGATGGGAATAAGAATAACGAAATTATCTTCCTGATAAACAGTGTTCTGTGTGGAGAAGTGGAAAATGAAATAAGAAATTCAAAACCTAAATACATCTCCTGTCTGCCAAATGGTATAGGAATGAAAGGAAGAAAATTATTTTGCATTGTAACTTTGAAATTACAAGAATGCACTTAGAAATGTTTGAGATTTTTGAGTACTGCTTACTGCCTTTAGTATTATGGCTGGCTATGTGATTAAAAAAACCCCACATGCGTAGTCATTTGCAGAATCTGGAGCTGTAATTGTAGCAGCCACTGGAGGGGCACTAACTAATATTAGTAACATTCTGCAAGATAGAAGGAAAACTGATTCATCTGTATAGAAGAAAGAAATTTGGCTTCAGGGCAGGGAGACTCATATTTTCCTTTCTATCAGAAGTTGAAGATTTTTATCAGTAAGATTTGATCTGTAGATCACAGGAAGTGAACAAAGAATATTTTTTCAACTTTATTCAGTTATTTCAGTTTTGGTTTTTCTGTGGCAAATTTTCCTGATACTTTAGCAATGGCTATCAGTAGTATTACATGTGTTTATTTCTTTCAAAATCAGTAAATTTATTGTTACTTTTGTTGAACACTTTTCTATCATGGTTAGAATGAAGAAAAGAGTAAGGCTTCAGGATGGTGCTATTACTAGAACCAAGCTAAATATGTTTTCATTTTTTTAATGAATTTCCAGAAGAGTGGACCAGTATTGTACCTGAGCACAGCTGAAATCAAACAGGTATATCGCTGATCTTGTTTGTGGACTCGGTAAATTGGTGGTTTAGCTGTGCTATTTTTTTGAAATTTTCTTGCAGCTCGTTTGTATTTATAGTGAGCCGTTCCACCTCTTAATACTTCTTCTTCTTGTGCTCTATGTTTGCAATGTATGTCCAGGCTACTGTCCTTTTACTTTAGGGAACAAAGGGCTTCCATTGAACACTATCATGGCAGAAGAGTACGTTTCTCCTTGAAACTGTATTTTCTCTGCAGGCATTTTCTCAGTTATGGAACAGTCAGAGCAGTGTGACCCTCAGATGCATAACGAAAATGTTCTTGTGTTCACGGAGCCTGCTGTTCGAGTTGAAAGAATTATAGAGGTCTTCCCTTTCATAGTTATCCAAATACTACTGGGCACACAAAATGGGAATCTCCCTGCACTTTGCTGCTGCAGGGAAACGCCAGTTTCTGCAGCTGAAATAAATTTTGCATATTTAGAATTTACTACAAGATACTATTTCATAACAAAGTCTTTTATCAGTGGAAAAGCTTTGATTTTTGATGATTGTGGAATAAAATTTTTATTAAATAAACACTTCAAACATTTGGTTCAAAAACAACCACAGGAGAAGAAAAGTGCTAGGAAGAACTTCTTCAGCAAACTGAGACAAGCAAGGATAAAGTTGTGCTTTAACGTTTTCATGTATATTGCAGACCATTCTCCTGTCCGTTCAGATAAATGCATTTTTGTGTTCTTCACTTTGTTGTTCTGAACAGTGTCTACAAGCAGTAGTGTATCCTGCCCTCTCCTATAGTTGAAAATTATTTCATTAACATCATTTCTGTTGACATTTTTATAGTTTGACTACTAATGCTCTGGCAGGTTGTCCGCTCATAAGTAATGCAGTCTTCCTAGACTTATGAGACTGTTATCTTTTATAGTGCAGTACTGCACGTTACCTACTAACAAATATAAAGTACATTAATGTGTATCTAAGTAGTTAAGAAATTCTTTCTAGAAGAATAAAATTCCAAAGACATGATAGAGCATGTAGCATATCATTACCAGGAAGACATTAGATCTTTCACAGTGGAACTTATTATTTAGCAATCATACCTTCTCCTCAGTATAGAAGTGTCATATCCACAGCATGTATTGCATTCAGTACCTTCTGTATGACATTCTAGTGATGGTCCAAGGTTATGAAACGTTAAACAAGAAACTAAGAACTAAATACATATTTCTCTGATCAAATTTCTTAACATTGTTATCCTGATATAAGGGATTCACATCCTCTAGTACTTTGTAAAGCCCTTGTTGATTTTTTTTTTTTTTTTTTTTTTTTAATAATACTTTAATTCTGTAGCCTGTCCTGCTACAGAAGACCCAATCCTGGTCATGAAAGTTGACTGCTCTACAAAAGCAGAGGATTTGAAGACAGTGTTCTTTTCTTGATCTTGCTGGCTTGTGGGAGGCAATAGTAGACCACAGGTGTAGGACATAGCTCCCTGGTTGACAACTGGTCTAGGGGTCTGCCATTTAAAACTTGAGAGGGATGATTGGAAAAATTCCAAAAAGTAATAGACCTAACCATGTCCTCCCTTCATATTCTGAGACTTCAAAGTCAGACCAGGACATACGGTAGATACAGATCTTGCTTGTGTGTTTGAGTTTTTGAAAGCCTTACTCATGGGGATTTCTTCAACCTTCTCCACCACAGTAAAAAACAAAAACAAAAACAAACAAAAAGACCCAATCAAGAAACACCAAAAACCAAACACCCATGCCCCACAAAAAAACCAAACTAACACTAAATTATTTAGCCTTACATAATGAAAGTTTCTGTCCTACTAAAGGTATTTAGAAAAACAGACTGTCCCATTGGGTAGGTTTTTAACAAATCATTCTGCAGTTTTTAAACTGACAAAGGCAAAGAGCTACTGTAGTCATATATGTGACAGATTAGTGAGTAAAGTACTGTAATGAAACTATTCTATCATTTTTACTCAGTTCTTTTGTAATCAAAGTGGAATTAGATTTGCAATCAGATGGATAAATCTAGGGCAAAACCCACCTACTCAATGACTATGTCATTGTTCTGTTTCTCAGCTGACGCTATCAGTGCAGAACATAACTACAAAACCAATCTGGTCTCCATATTGGTTTTTAATCTTTTTTTACAGAAAGTCCTTGGCATTCTTAAAACACAGCACTGGAACATTGTAGAGCTGTCAATGAGTAGTTAACTCACGAAAATGTTACCGTTTTGGTCTTCTCACTTCCTTTTCAGTTGGGATGCCATATTCCTTCAGAGCAACTTGAAAAAAGCTTGCATGAAGTATCTCCTGGAAAATAATCTGGCTGTTGGGATAGACTTTTGCTTTGGCAAGCTCACCTACATAAAAGCTGAGCACAAAGTGACTGTTAACTGACGTATGAGAGCCACTCTTTCATACATTTCAGAACTGTATTAGTCAAAGAACAAAATAAACAGGTTGGAAAACTATGAAGCAATCAGAAAATGGACATAGGAAAAAGTGGATAGGCTTAAATCCAGGCTATTACAGTATCACCTGAATAGGTTGACTACGTTTTTATGACAGGCTTTTAAGAAACGTGTACATATATTATCAATATATATATATTTTTAAGTACCTTTAGCAAGAAGATGCATATGTGTTCACAGAAAATGTGGGGAAAGCTCACATAGGAGTATTTTTAGAGCAGTTTTTTTGGTGTTTTTTTTTTTTTTTTCCCTTGTATGTTTCCTATTGAAATGCTGAAATGCATTATAGTTTTCTTTGATTTAATTGGTGAGATTTTGGTCTGGAATTTTTCTGTATTAAGGAAAAGTCATTTATTTTGGCCTTTGGAGATTTTTTTTTTTACTCGCCTTGCCCTTTTTTTTTAGTTTCTCTTTGAATGTTCTGGGAAATCTGTATCTAAGAAACACTTGTTGAGCACGGTACGTGGGCTTGTTACTAGTCTTGTAACTTTCGAAAGTTTTCCAAATTCCAACGTACTATAAAAAAAAAGCAGTAGAGGATTTACTGCTATCAGGGCTCCTGTCTGTTTTCTACTCTTGGGTTTCTGCATAGTCAGAGGTGAATTTATAGGGATTAAAAAACTCTCTTGGCTTATAAATTCTCAGAGAATTTGAAGATGTTCGCTAAAGTATCTGACACCTAGTAGCATTCTCACCCTCCGGTTTCTAGCCAAAACATGCTCTCTTACAAATAAATAAAAGTGCTAGCAAGTAACAAAATATATTTAACATTATTTTAATGCTGTTTTATGACTAGATGCAGGTTTAATTCATCACTTGACACTAACTCTAGTCAACCAGGTAAGGTAAAATTATGTGACAATGTGATAGGATACATAAATATTGTCTCTTCTACTTTCCTTATTTTGCTGTCCTTATTTTCCTGAATATCATCAATTAGGGGGTGGCAGAAAGACACCCAAGTAATTTGGATTCTATTCCAGTTATATTCTTTATTGCTTACTTGGCTTGCTTTCTGTTGTGCAATTCAGATTCTTTGGTGTACTGTGCTCAGTCTTCAATAGGAGTTGTATGGATTTAGGTCTGCCTAAAATCATGTGTCACTACTTAGCATTTCTACAACTTGCCTTTCACATTTGGCAATTATACAGTCAACGTGAATTGATTGATTCATTGTCCCTTCTTTGATAATTTTTCAGTAGATGGTAAATTTATTTTGGGTCTGTTACAGTTTTAGTCATTTATGAGCAAATGTCCAAAATCATGCCATTTACCTTGTTACTTCAGAACAATATGAAACAGAAAGATAGTCTGTGCCTCTATAAGGGTATGTAAGGGAGTGTGAATAGTGTATTTAATAATGTACATACAGAATGGATATGTGTGTTGTTTCCACCTCGCTGTTACTCAGCAAAGCTCTGTATTACCTGTCAGAGAGCAGAGAGAGTTCTGCCTAAATATAGCATAGCAAAAAACTAGACAAAGAACTTGGATTTTTCCTATTTAATGTTATGAATGGAAAATACGTAATTTGCATATGTACTAAATAGAGCTTTTACATGAACAAAAACAGCACGGATCCACACAGATGCCTGTAATTGGTATGAAAATTTGTCATTTGGATGCAACATTTTTCCGTCTGTACAAATGCTTATTTACAGAACTGAGGTATTTAACTATATCTCCATTATTGTGTTATTTACAAGGTGAAGTGGAAAATACATGATTAAAAATAAGAGAAGCATTCACACTCAAAGATGAAATGCAGGTCTACAGTGCATTTAGAGGAAGTGATTACAGGAAATAATGAAGAAAAGTAATCAAAGTGTTAAACATGATCTGCTTATTCATCTACCTGTGGCTGCCAGAATCTGTCAGATGAAAGTATAGGCATTACGGCTACCT
Organism: Mycteria americana; assembly: GCF_035582795.1. Classification (NCBI taxonomy): domain Eukaryota; kingdom Metazoa; phylum Chordata; class Aves; order Ciconiiformes; family Ciconiidae; genus Mycteria; species Mycteria americana. The sequence continues at coordinate 26,231,093 of NC_134375.1, read as the reverse complement.
AAAACTCTCTTTGAAGGTTGAGATACTATTTCAGTGATGTAAGTTATTCAAATGCTACTTCAGACTACATTGATAAAAAAGAGACTTTAAGAATCTTAATTACACTTAATCTTAATTACACTTCCAATGTATAGCTTGCACATCCATTTTGTTCATTTGCTGTGCTCAGTATTTGAGATGTCCTATTGCACATTCTTTTCTTGCAAGCATAAATGCCTGCTTGAGATCTAGAGGGTGGAACTGTTGCTAATTGGGGCTATACCAAGTGATTGTGAATACACAGTTCAAATGAGATTAAAAGATTTGTGTGTCCTCTTTGGAAACAGTGAAAATTCTGTGAGTTTGTTGTTTGATTTGAGTTGTTGTTTGGCAGTGGTACTAGGAATGTGAAATCCCTTCAGTTTTTTATAAAACTGGTTTAAGAATGTTTATGGTGTGTGGCACCTACTTAGTTCTACTCCTAAATATGGAGTTTGCATTTGGTATTGACTGTTAAGTATCAACCTTGCTATCAGATGTACCAGTGCTAACTGCCAAAGCATCTGGATCTGTGGTAGTATGATGGTGTCCTATAAAGAGCCTCAGAAGATTGGAGATATTTCTGCCCTTATTCCTGCCCAGCGTTGCCCTGGATTTTACATGTGAGCCAATGTATTCATTTCAGTTTTATTATTCCAGACTTTCACAACTAAATCTAAATTTCTTACACTTTTTGTAGTAGTTACTTTTGTAAATTCAAGAACATGCTTGGATCCTGACCACTGGATAGTATCATAAGGGTTAGGAAATGTATTCTCAAAGTTTCCCAAAACAGGCTTCTGAATGCATAAAGACATATTATAAGTCAATACATGAAAGTGGCTTAGCCACATCAGTACTTTTTCCACTAATCCCTTCTGAATTTCTGAATTTTGGAAAGAACTCAGATCTTTGTCCACACCTTTGTAAAACATTTTTCTTTAGCATATGTATCTTGATGGGGTGCCTTTTTGATAGAGTTGTTTGGCAGTTACTGTTTAAGGAGGAATGCTACTATTCAACTAGAAACACAGAGGTAATTTAGTCACCAAAAGTGGAATCCATATGAGCAGCTAAATGATTCTTCAAAATACAATGTCTACACAAGCTGTCTCCTTTTCCACACTGGAATCCTAGTCCTCAGGAATTCTGAGGTCTGTCCACCTCTTTGTACTCCAAGATGTGGGGATGCGGGTGTCCTGGGAGCAATTTAAGGTCACGGGACACTGCTAGTCAAACATAAAATGGCCTCATGTACATGGAACGTCATGTGCACTTGAGTATGGAAACAAGGTCTGTTGGCCCATGTCTGTATTATAGAAGTATAATTAATAAATAGATTATATTTTCTAAAGTAGCTGCAGAGCTCCTCTGTCTAAAAGCAAAGCTGCACTTACAAGAACACTAATGCAGCCATCTGACATAGTTGAGAGCAGTAGTTGTATTCCCTCAGGTGGATCAGGATCAGGACAGTGCCACATAATTTAATTGGATTGATCAGAATACAAATCCTTAAAACACTGTTTTTCAAACTCTCCCTCCCTTGTTTGCTATTATGTATCTAAAGACATAGTTAACCAATAGTTATCACTGATTTCTTGAGTGATAAACAATTCTAATTCTTCTAATAAAGGAAAAGTAATTTCCGTATCTAATCTAGGCAGTAAATTATTTCATCAGCTTTAAAAGCAGAAACAAAGTAAAGCTTTAGTGCTGTTTTCTTTTTGCCAGGTATATGGATTTCATGTTTGTTTCATTTTCTATATTGGGAAACTGCTATAACATTTTCCACATGTGGGAATAAATAGGTTTACTTTTCTTTTTTTGGTATTACTGTGGTGCAGCTCACAAATGATTTTCAGGGGAGTACAGGTATAGAAATTGAAAAATTAAATTATTATGTTTTGAAATTAAAAACTCAGTTACTTTTCTGTCTTACCAATGCTGTGTTTTCCCAGTGGCAGAATTTGAAAGAATGGCTGTTTATCAGAAAGGTAAATGGCTTTGTATGTTGTCAAGGCATCAGTCACACATCTTCTTTTAATAGCACATGATTGATTATTAGTCCTCAAATCAAGAATGTCAAAGTATCTGGTTTTGTGTATGTCTAGAATGCAGAAAGTTGATCAGTTTGGTTACTTCACTTGAGTTGAGTCACTTTTATCTCCTCAGCAGTTTTTACTTTGATACATGTATGTTACTCTGGGTGCAAAAATGTATTTCTCCCTGATGCCCAGGGAGTAGAAATTAGCACGAGAAGACTCAATTACATAGCATAATAGATTAAGGTTTTGCAAATTAATGACTTTTTATTTTGAAACAATTATCTTGGGAGACATCTTAAGTTAAATGCAGCATTTTGGTGCATCACATTACAACATGTAACAGTAGCTTTGTATATTTCTTTCAGAGATTTTGAAAATATGAAGATAATAAATGATGACTAATGTACACCATCTGCACCATCTGGCTGGGGGGGGGGGGGGGGGGCAGGGAAATTCTTCCTGAGGAACAGGGTTTCTGCTAAGCTGATTTACTTAAAATAAGAATACAAATGCATTTTTTTGCTGAGAAAATGAAGTTCTAATGACTTCACTGAAGCTCAGTGGATAAAGGTAGCCTTTGTTTTTACTCCATGATCAATTTCAAAGTGGAGCTAGTTGGTCTCTATCAGAAAGGCAGTGTATCTTATCAGTCGTGTTGTTGCATCTCATATTCAGAAAAAGACTGCTGAGACTTTGAGCAACATTAACAAAAAAGATTTTGAGCAACATTAAAGATTTTGAGCATAAAAGATTTTGAGCAACATTAACAAAAGTATTAGACAGCCTTGCAGGGATCAGCCCTCTGTAAAGAGAGATGACCTAGCTCTGTGTGGTATCAAATATGTGAAGAAACTACTATTACTCTATACAGCCATAGGATTAGATCCTTAGTAACACAGAGATATTTTTGTGCTTCATATCTTCTTTAGATTTACAACTGTGAGGCTTTTTTCTCTGCTACTTTTGTGATGCAATATAGAACTAAAGGCAATAATAGATCTTAGAAATTATGTACAATTTCTAATTTAATGTGTGCAATTTCTTAGAACCAAAATTGTCGTCTTCTAGTTTCTTTTAATACAGATTTTGTTTTTCAGGCAGCCAGTCTTATCTGCTTCCTTATTGTTTGGTTGGTTGACTTATTTCTTAGTGTTCCTACTTCCCTTTTTAATGAAATAAAGTATTTACTTAAAGATCTCGACTAATTTGAACAAAATAAGATGTGCAGGGATAGTTTTCTCCACTATAGAGAAAAGAAAGCAGATAAATGTGTGCATCAAACTGTTAGAACTGCAGTTTTCAGTCTGTATTTTTAAATTATCTCTTACTGCTTTAGATTTATTTTTACAGAGCAACCCTACCTCTGCAACTCTTCCACTAATACTGAAAATGGTATGGTAGATTAAACTTTATTTACTCTTGAGTAATGGTTGCTTAAGCTCTGGACATGCTAGGTGACGTATGGCTTTACAGATGTCTTGGTTGCAGAGGCAAAAATTGATGTCCAGAGTGACTGGCAAGAAGTTACAGAAGTGTGAGAAGGGACTGCCAGTACCTTCCTGAGGGTGAGCAGGTTGTTAATTTTGCAGTTTGTGTTAGAACATCTGTTGGCTGCCTACTTATTAAAAAAAAAAAAAAAAAAAAAAAGCAGTCTGTAAAGAAAGCACAGCCTGTACTTTGAATATTGTTAACTACTGGGCCAGATCATTCATCTGGCCTCTGTGGAAGACAGAAGTTGTGATTTAAAAATAAAAAAAAGGTGAGTGTGCAAGAGCATGAAAGAAAAAGAAAGGAAGGAAAGGAGGAAGGGAGGAAAAATAAAACACTGGAAAATAATAGGCCTCTCTGGTTGTAGATGTACAGAAATACCTGTGTTCCTTTTCTCAAGGTTGTCACGAAATCGTGGCTCTTGATTGCCTAGTGGCTATTGTTACAAAGCATCTTTCCGTTGTGCCATTGGCTCCATTAATAGCATCATCCCTGATTCTATCTCGTATCCATTATGAATATAAGTTTCTAGGGCAAATTCTGGAACCAGGCATATATATGCTTTACAACAGGGAACAAGGATGGAAGGAAACACTTCCATTCTTCCACAGAAAGGAAGGAAAACTTTCCAGTGTTCAACATTACGTAGAATGCAGGGGTTTTTACGTGTTGAATGTGTAGTGGGTGTAGGTAGCTGTACATGCCCTGAATCTATCTGTACTTTTCCCTATGATCATGTAAGAATTATCAGAATCATATCAGAGTAATAGAAATTACAGAACTGTTAACTGGGAGAGACCTCTGGAGGTTACCTTAGTCCTTCTGCTCCTAGCAGGACTGTCACCAGTGTTAGATCAGGTCAGCTGTACCTTTGCCTAGCTGCATTTTCAAAACTTCCTGCTTTGAAGCTGCATGTTCCTGTTCTGCACTACCCTTCTGATAAAGAATTTTTTCTTAACAACCTCCAAACCTGCAGCTTGTGGCTGTTTCCCCTTATTTTACCATGTGCTGCTACTTAGCATTTGGCTTCATAGACTTTTTAACTGCCCTTCAAGTAGTTGTAGTCTACTGTTAGACCTTCACTTAGCCTCCTCTTTGATGGAGAGGAAATCTTTCCTTCACTGGAGTCTGCACTTTCTCAACACCCTTTTTGAACTAGGAGACCTGAAACTGTAGTAGTGTTGCAGCCTCACTTCACTAAGTAGAGGTGGGTAATAATTTCCCTCTGCTCACCATGCTGTTCCTAACACAGCCCAATATGGAATTTGTCTGATTTACAATGAGCGCATATTTAACTTGGTGCCCACGTGGCTTCCAGGTCCTTTCTCGCCCTGTATTGATGCAGGATTATTTAACCTGAGGTGCAGGACTTCACATTTTTCCTTGCTGAGATTCATGTGGCTTCTGTTGGTCTAGCTTTCAAGGTTTCTTATGGTCCATCTGCTAAGTGACACACAGTAACCTTAAGCCCACCATAGTGTTTAAAAAATGAGCTTGTCTTACATCCCATATTGTTTGAATGGAATGTTTGCAATACTGTTTAGGAAATAAGAAACAGTCCTGGTTCCATAAAAAGGGAAATAAAATAAACAGGAACAAGACCAATATTATTTTAAAAGATGGATGGTAAGTTATAGAGCAGAGTTGTTATATTTGAACTGTCACATTAAAATGAACTGCAAGGGTATGTGACCGTTAAGCAAGTTATGCTGGGACTAGGACTGGTGCCTAGCCCAAATAGCAGAAGAGTGTTAGAACATTCTTTGAAGGGGAGCAGTGAAGGGCAAAGATGCTTTTTAGGATGGAATCTGGTAGGCTGATGGGTGGAATTAAATTACATATTTGCCCTGTAATGACAGGACACTGGACATGATGACCCAAGAGGTCAACTTGGCCCAGAAGGTCCCATCCAGTCCTGTGTCCTAGGTTCCCTTTATGTAAAGAAGCTGTTGAAATTTTGCATGTATGAAACTTCCTATCTCTTTTGTCTCACCTTTTCTTTTACTACTATGATTTTGATACCTATTTTGCCCATAGCAAATGCCAACCATAATATTTTTGTCTTCCTTATGTTGTCTTACATTATTTATCTTTCTATATCCAAGCTGCAGACTTAGTTATATGCAGGGAGACAGAAATAGTTGTTATTGTGAAATGTGTACGTGGTAGGATTTGCTTGAGTTTAAGCATTTTTGCAGTATGTTTCTGAGGAATGCTGATAACTCATATTATTGTAACCTCTGTGGTGCTCTCTAGCCAAAGAAATCTGATGGCTTTTGGTGCACAAACCATTCACATTTCTTCTGTGAGGCCACTTCACTCTTGTTATCCAGTAATCGTTCCAGTTTATTGGTGGTAAATTAAGTGGAAGGGACAATTTCGAAATAAGTATTAGGAAAGAAATCTGGAGAAGGGAGTGAGGAGAAGGAGGATGTCCATCAGTTTCACTGGGCTGGAAGATCTCATGCAAAATATAATGCAGCTGAGGAGAAGCTGCCTTGGGTGAAGCTCTACAGTGTTTATGAAGTGTACTCAAAGCAGAGGAAAAAGGCAGGAGTATGGGACTGAGCTAAGCAGAGAATGGAATCCAGGAATTCTTGCTTTGCACTAGAAGAAAGCCTTACCTCTCATAGTGATCCCAGGGTGCTGCTTGTTGGAGATAAAGACCTGGAGAGGAGTATGTAGTTTATTGATAAGCCTCTACATTTATTAAGTCACCAGTGTCAGATTTATAAATGGACATATCACATCCTGTACATAACCAACCCTAAATGGCCTTTTCACAGGGAACAGGCATCTAGCCTCCCAAATTAAAGACTTTGCACAGCAGAATATAAAGATCTTTGTTTAAATTGCAAACGGTCAAGCCTTGTTTTTTATTTGGTTGTATGTGAAAGTGCCAAGCTGTTTAACAAATAGCAAATACATAGTTTCATATGTAATGTCTGTGCTATATTTGAGTATATGATAGTAAAGATTGTAATCCTTACTGAGCAGTTATAGTCCATATAAGTAACACTGTGTGTAAGTGAGCAACATCATGTGTTCCTGAACAAGTTTAAAAAACTGAATCATTCTCTTTGTGTCTTTTATTCTTGGCTCTAATATTTGCATAGCAACAGGTAACTAAACAAAGTATTATACAAAGTGATGAAATTAAGATTTCTGAAGGTAAAAAGAACAAATGTGTTAACTGATCTGGTTTGATAGCAGTGACTTTTACAATTTATCCAGATCAAATATGCTATTACTATAGAAAGAAGCAGCCACAAAAAATATATTATCCAATTAGCTAGGAAAAGAGGTTCAATGTGTAACTGTTTAAAGTAAGAATTTTGGTAAAATGAAGAAACTAATAATGTTTAAAAAAAGCATTGAAACAAATCTGAAAGTGGAGCTTCAATGATACAAGGTGATGATATATTAATTTAAAATTTCTTCAAGCATATTAGGGTGATTTAAAGAAATTCTGGTGATGTGAAAGGAAGAATAAATCAATTTAAACTTCCACGTCAAGATGCAAAAGTTGCAAGACAGCATAAAATTAAATTAAGACCCTCTTAAATAGCTTATAACTTTTTAAATCTCCTTAGTATGGGATAACACTGTCTCAAACTCCCTTATTAGGTAGAACTCTGTGGGTCCTAATTAAATAAAGGCTGATGTACTGAATAGTGAAAGTAAGTATACCACTCCATACCTTTTAAGGATATTACCAGGGCCCTGTTCTACAGCATTTTCTGGTTTTAATGAATGCAAAGAATCCTGTTGACCTGGATGGGACTATTTGCGTAAGCAAAGGTACAGTATACTTCCATGTTTGCAGAAACAGACCCTTTTTCTCTTATAGAATGTGAAAACAGGAAAATCTCATGCAATTATGTAATTATAACCTTGTCAGTACAGCTATCATTAAGTGCTATGCAATTAATGATAGCTGTAAGATAAACTGCCATGAAGTATTGTATCTCCTTAGTCCTGATCAACAGAACTTACCCACTTACTGCAAATTCTAACTAGTAAAAGAGCTGTTAAATCACATTGTCTTTCATTGTACTTTTTTTGTCTTTTACAGGAAAAAGTAGAATATGCCTTCCTGATAATTTTTACAGTTGAAACATTTTTGAAGATTATAGCCTATGGATTATTATTACACCCCAACGCGTATGTCAGAAATGGATGGAATTTATTGGATTTTGTAATAGTAGTAGTAGGGTAAGTAACTTATCCTTCATTATACAAAGATTTTAAATCTTCTTTACAGTGAGGTAAGTACAGGTCTATTTGTCTGTAATGGCCTATACTTGATTTCTATTCCTTTGGAGTAAAAGAATGAACTGATATGAGTGAAAAATTCAAAACAAAGTCCTAAAAGTTCTCAACGCTATCTGTGGCTGCAGGCTGTATTGCGTAATCAGCTTTATAGTAAAAGTTCCCAGGGAATTCTGAGTTCTGCCAAAAATTTTCCTTGGTTGTTGTCTTGCAGAATCTTTTCCATCTGATTTTTTTCCAAGGTGAACTCCTGATGTCTTTCCAGGTGATAAAGGTTGATCTGTGTAGGTCCATACATTGTTATGTCATTTATTCATTTATCCCTATGCTGTGGTTATGTGGAGTTCATCTGTTCTACAAAGACCTCTGGAAGAACCCACATGTTTCGAAGTGGAGGAGAGTGATCAGGGGAGACAGTTAACTGAGTCATTCTTTGACCTTCCCAAAGTCGGAGGAAAACTGGACATTTAAGTACTTTCCTTTGGGGTGCTGCACATCAGGCCCCATATATATATAATTTTGGCTTGCCTGGGGGAGAATGTATGTTAAAAATGTTTGGGGTTTTTTTAACCCTGTGCACCTTGCTGTACCAGGAAACCCTGGACAGTTTGTTCTGCTCCTCAGAGGAGGGACTGCTTGGGCCTTATGCAGGTTACAGAAGAGCGGAGAGTGGAACATCCCACACTTACATTATACACCTGCTTATGATAAATAACACATCTGGCTTTTTTGTCAGCAACTTCATGTCAATGGTTGTGCTAGTTCATTAGAAGATCCTACCTTCAGGTATCTAGGGAATTAATCTTGAGGCATATATTCCTCACTTCCCTAAATATGGAGGAGATTATATTGGAAGAAAAGGAATTGCCAGTACTGTAAATTTTGTTTGCTGAAAACATTTATTGATATAGCACATGAAGAACACTATCCACATATAACTTTGTATGTTGTGGCTGGCTTGCAAAGAAGACCTTGGCATGCAGTGTGCAATTCTAATTTCATTTTTAAGTTCAAACTGTATCAAGGGTTGCCTGTAATTGAAAAGGCCCAGAAATTAGAGTGCGTGCTGCTCTTAACTCACATCATTACATTAAGGGAAAAGAAAAAGACGCAAAGCAAAGGAATTTGTAGTAAAGCATTATTAAATTTGGGCAAGTATTATGAATGTATGAATATCCAATTCATAACTATTTGATTCTGAGATGGTAAATGTTACTGAGAAGATTGTATTTGGGCCAGTTGCTTGGCATTTAGGCAGTTTTGGTCCAGGACTAAAATTTGTATATAAATAGATCCTTCATCAGGTCAGGTCATTCTCAACAGATTGGCCTCTGTGCCTGAAGGGGAAGCTTGGTGGGCAGGTGTGGAGACTATCACACATAAGAGCTCTATTCTCTTGCCAAGCCATCACTTGAATAGACCTCTTCCCTCTCGTCAAGTGACCATGGAGTTACAGTAACCCTGGAGCAGTCTAATTAGCATGACCTCTATCTTTGGCTGTGTCCTAAATACATGATAACTAAAAAATTTTCCATTAACTCATAAAACACTCATTATTGAGGCTAAATCTAGTTAGGTCAAATGCTCACACTGAATCCAAGGAAAACACGAAGAAAAAAGGACTACGTTTTATCAAATACCTAAAATATCACACTAAGATTTAAATCCTAGCTCAAAACCAAAAGTTTTGGAATATGAACTATTGTGTAGGTTATCATTGGTCTACCTGGAAGACAAGGTGGACCCTTCATAAAACGTCAGGCACTGACAAAACTGTGAGCAATGTTTTTGTTCTTGCACTCTGTGAACAATATTTTTGTTTCTTCTTTTAAGAAGAATACAATCCACATAAGCAAGTAAGCAAGCATGAGTCCATTTATTTAATTAATACTTAAAAGCCCAGTGAAAAATTGATTTTCATATATAACCCAAGGTGGATATGGAATCACTTCTGGATCTGATTTTATTTGACTAGTTTCATTGTGAAATTTAATTAGGTATTTTAATAGCTTTGACAGAGCTGCCATGATGTCCTATATTGAATGTATTAGATGAAATTTGCTTCATGTGCTTTCTCAGCAGAAACTGTAGCAGTTCAAATGCATAAATCTTAATTATACCAAAAGAAATTTCTACTAGCAAAAGGGAAGCATGTATAGAGACTTTTTTCCACAACATCAAATTTGGCATTTAAACTTCGGTAAACTGTATGGGAAAATAAATTTCAATTGTAAAAGTAATCAAGGAGATCAATGGTTTTATACCTAAATGGCTTTATAGGATAAGCATAAAATGACAGAGCTGTAGACATAGCTGTGAATGTGATGTTTTCTCCTGTCTTTTTTACTTCTCTCTGAAACCAGCCAGAGTATGAATTACTTTCAGAGCGGTCTACTACTTGCCTGCATGCTATGCCACATAATTTCCATTGATTTCTATGAAAGAATAAGGTCCTGGTAGAGAAAGCTTTCATAGCACCTTCCTATGCCTGTAGCCCTTTAATTTTCTGAATGAGGTATGGGCTGACAGGCTGAAAACAGCTTCTCTTAATTTGGGACTTGATTCAGAAGTCTGTTTAATCATGTCTGCCTTTAGAGCATGAATAGTCACTCTGAAATCATTGAGATGGCTCATTTTCTTAGAATTATGCTTCTGTTAAATTATAGGGCTGAATCAGGACCTGAAATATTAAATGTCTGGGTTTCTATGCTTATAGCAGTATGTAGGTTGCTAGTGTTCATTCTGAGATCTGTAGTCTTCGTGGCTGGGTTTCACTCTGGAGGGGAATGAAGCAGAATAGGGATGGGTATTGACTGATACAATTGCTTACTGGGGGAAGAGAAAGTCTTCAATATCCTATTTGGGGCAACCTGTTAAATATTACATGATTTTTAGCAACTATCCAGCATGACAGAGTTGTGACCCAGAGCTGTGAAAACTTTTCTTGACAAAACCAAAAACCTGCACATTTCAGGAGTCCTTTACCAGTGTGAAACATTTCAGGATTACAAAACTCTATTGACTTGATAATCCTTTCAGGAGAAGTTCAGTTTTGCAACTACTGAACTACAGACTCTGTGCAAAGGAAAATATAGTTTGTATGGTCTAGCCACAGTCTAGAAAAACCATGCATCTGAAATGTAGGGCCAAACTAAAATAAACCTAAGGTTACTTTGCACTTCAACCACTTCCATCACTTCGAATTGCTGCTAGAAGTAGGAAAGAAAAATAAAACTCTTGTCTTCCAAACTGTTCTAATGACTGACTAGCTCGTTTCTGCAGTGAAGAAATACAATATAATAAATGAGTCATCTGGGAATATTTTTATCCTCAAAGATATTATGTGTGAGAAATAAATCTTTTTGGTGTTATTAAATGTTGGACTCTAATTATTTTTTCATATATTCAGTTTTTGCTGACTGTATTTAGAATATTGAACTGCAGTGTCACTTGGAGTTCATATATTCCATCAAAATTAAAACAGATGGTTTCTTGTGATTGTCTATTTCATGTTCTAAAGAGAAGACTAATTCTCCAAACCTTACAGCTAAAACATTTGAACAAAGAAGTGGCAAAGTAGCTTCATTTATTTAAAAATAGCAGATTGTATATACAAGCAGAATGCTAATTTATTGGATACTGTGTGATCATTGCTCTCTGGAGGGATTAGAAACTCTTGCACTTAATAAGTCTTCCTGTCATGATTTAATGTGTAAATATACCTCTCATTTTGACAGCTGAACAGCTTTTCAGAATTATCTGCAGTTCAAGTAATTTCCTAATACCTTTGATTGTATGGTAAATGGATAGTGATGACCTTACCCTTTATCTCATTTTCTAGATTATTTAGTGTAATATTGGAACAATTAACCAAAGAAACAGAAGGTGGCAGCCACTCAGGTGGCAAACCTGGTGGCTTTGATGTCAAAGCCCTAAGAGCCTTTCGTGTATTGCGACCTCTCCGGCTTGTATCAGGAGTGCCCAGTAAGCTCTCTTCTCTTTAATTCCATTGGAATGAATACTGTAACTGATCCGATTATTTGACTTTTTCTTGTTCCAGACACTAACAGAAATGAGATAATATAAAGTTGATTTTTTGTTACCCGGTTATGTGTATAAAGTGAGTTTTGAGATGTATGATACCCTATTTCAAGTTGAAAAAAGGATTGTGAATTCATTCAGTGTCTGATCTTCTTACACAGTTCAATAAGCAGATGGGGAATACACTTCCTTTTTAGAAGCTTTATATAAAAGTAAATTACATGTTAAAATATAAATACACTAGAAAAAAAAAATTCAGATTTTTTTTTTTATTCCAAGACCCTGCAGATCTGAAAGTGTAGGTGGTCCTAAAATAGTTTATATGTTGGTAAGTGTATGCCAAAGCACATTACACATTTCATATTTCCTGCCCCCTCCAGTGCACATGAATGCCTTCTGTTTATCTCAGTAGAGCTAACAGATAAATTAGGAAACTTAAAAAGTAGAACGGTATTATTTAAAGAAAGCAATTGAATTTTCTGATAATCTTTCCTATTTTCTTTTAATAAATTATTAATTACTGAAGCTATTTGGGCTGAATAAGAGGTTCATGGCTTACAATTCAGCTCTTTCCAAGACATTTAAAAGAAGAATCCTAATGCTGTGTTTATTATATCATAGTCTGTTACATGGAAATGATCGTGATGGTATATATTTAGCAAAAGAACTTAAGTGAAGAAAGAAGCAATCTTAGGAAATGTCAGAAAGGAAGTCTATTAAAATAAATATGAGCCATATTTTGTTCTCATTGGTACTGAGGCAGCTTCATTACTCTGGGATTTACTTCTGGTAAGACCAAAATTTGGCTAAATATTTAATTAAGGAGTAAAGAAAAGAAAAATGAAGTAGTTCTGAAAGTGGTGTGAGGGATAAATGCTGAAAAAGTAAGCTTGTTCAGAGTAAAAATGTGTTTTCCCAGGTAACTATATTTATCTCACCAGACCAAAAATACAGTTCCACAATTGGCCGAGAGTACATTTTCTCAGGACTTGCCACAAAGTTGTGGTTGTAGCACAGAACTTTTTAAAGGTCATATAAAATGACCTACAGCCACACATTGACTACATGCCCTTTCTTTCTAAAAAAACATAAATCCTTGTGACATGTTTCAAGCATTGACTTCTATGGCATAACCTTTATTAACAGAGGAAATAATTAGACTTTGACACAACGGTTTAGATTCTTATGAAGTATTTTATGTTACAGGAACATTTTGTGGCTCTAGGCAGTATAAATTTGTTTAAAACTGATTCACTCTGCATGCCTGTTAATTTCTAACAATGTGTAATTGTAGAAAATTTGGTAAGGCAAGGCATAGAAGTCTGGTTCATATCTTGTATTCTCTTTTTTTCTTTTAGGTTTACAAGTTGTCCTGAACTCCATTATAAAAGCCATGGTCCCCCTCCTCCATATTGCCCTTTTGGTATTGTTTGTAATCATAATCTATGCTATTATAGGATTGGAACTTTTTATTGGAAAAATGCACAAATCTTGTTTTCTTATTGATTCAGGTAAGGTAGTGAAACTGGTAAGTCATGAAACTGTTGACTAAAATAAGGGATTAATTCTGTTTTCTTTCAAGTCTGTGGGATTTCAGTTTGAGATAGAACAGGGACCCGAGCACTAAAACTGTTGTAACCCCAGTTTTCACTGTGGTTCATAATTTTAGGAAGAGTGCATTAAATTTAAAAAACAACAACAACAATGCAAACTAGTTAGAGACTAGAAAATGCTCTGAATAGGTTTTCATTTCTGAAATGTGTAACTGAAATGTCAGTAGTGAAAATAGTAAGGATGACTGTCCACAAGGAACAACTCAATAGTTTTTTCTAATCTCTGATTACTGAAGAGCTAACTAGTCCTATTCTAGGGAAGATATACTTTCCTGAGTTCACAGTCGGGCAGTATCTCTCCTTCAAGATTGTGGCAGTGTGGTAAGAAGTGCAGTTTTGAAATGAGTAATGAAAGAAAACAGTGATCCTCTGTCCAGGGGAAATGATGAAATGAAAGTGGTTGTTATGGGAGAATTTTGAAGGAGTGAAACATCATGATGGAGTATCTGATGGCTAAGAGTACATTTCTGTCAGCTAAGTAACGAAGTAGACTATATGTAGGAATTAGTCCAGACCTGTTTCCTTCGTGGTCCATATGTTAGTATGAAGTGGCATGAAGTGAAGAAACAGCAATGATGAGGAAAAAAAAAAAGTAGCATGGGGAGATTCTGAAGAGATGTGTTCTATTATTACATGCTTCTTTCCACTGCTTAATTACTCAAGCTCTTTTATATGTTCAGTTTTGATTAGCCTATTTTAAGGCTGTAAGGCCTAGATGTGAGAGGCACTAAAAGTTCCGAAGCTCCCACAGGTTGCCTTTCTCAGCATTTCTCAGGTTGATATCTAGATTTACCTTCCAACAGGGTTGATATTTCTTTATGCAAAGAGTTAACTCACAAAAATTTGAGAACTGAAAGTTCTGATTTTCTTTTTGTCAATTTTCAGATATACTAGTTGAAGAAGATCCAGCACCTTGTGCATTCTCAGGGAATGGACGTCAGTGTGTCATGAATGGCACTGAATGTAAGGGTGGATGGGTTGGACCAAATGGAGGCATAACCAACTTCGATAATTTTGCATTTGCAATGTTGACTGTGTTCCAGTGTATCACCATGGAAGGATGGACTGATGTGTTATACTGGGTAAGTTCATAAGTCACTGAGCTTTGTTTACTTTTAAACAAGCTTCAATGTTCAAGTGAGAGATAAGCTGTGTTTTACAATACTGTCAGTGGGAAATCTTGGTGAGTTTTGCAGGAGATGAGGTCAGCTGCATACTTTTTCCAGTCACAGCATGGTACTGGACTCCTCAGGCTAAAAGGACATTTTAGAAACAAATTTATTCATTGCTTATTTGAGGGGGTTTTTGCCTATTCCATTTGGATGAATGTAATGCTACATTTATGTCCTTTGGACTAGCATTTTTTCGTGCAAGCCTACAGTTCTTAAGTATGTCTTTTCTGATTAAGCTTAAAAGCTCTCTTTTTGCAGTATTTCTGCAAAATATTTCACGATATTAACATAAATTAGAACAAAGCAAGCTCTCAACTGTCATTGCTTGTGTGGGGACTGCAAACCGTTTGTTAACTGTTCAGAAACAACAAATCGCAAGAGCTGTGAGCCTGACGTTGTCTCCACAGAAGCAGCAAAGGGTATTAAGGAAACTAACTGTGTAAGTCCCCACCTTTAAAAGCTACTCTAGCATCGGGTATGGAACCTCCACAATCTTTACAATAGAAACAGACAGCTGGACATGGACTGGAAAACTGAAGATATATTTAGTCCTGATTTTACAAATGAGAACGGAGGAAAAAGAACACACAGATTTTTAAAGGACTAGGGTCACCTAAATATACAGGTAGACATTTCTCTGCCTAACCTCATTCCAGTCTAAGGACATTACATTCTTTTGTGAATCTTTAAGCACCTAGTTATCTGATGTGAGTAATTTGTCCAAGGTCATTCAAGAAGTCTGTGACAGAACCTACCTACCGTAGGTGCTGAAAAACAATGAGAATATTCTGTACTACTTGCTACTCGGCAGTAAGTCTTTGCAGCAATTAGGACCTTATAACACATATAATTTTAACAGTTCAAATATTGGAAAATATTTATGAAAGAAGAAAATGATTACTAGTAAGGATCACTATTAGCAAGCTGTTAAAAATGGATGAGCTATCTCAAGATATATCTTACTGGAACTATACTCTAGGTCACGTTGCTCACAGCAGCTCACATTTTGAATTTCTTTAAGTTTGGCCAAGTGGGACTATTTACTAATAGCACATCTGTTGTGGAGTATTGGATACAAATAAGGATGTAGTGTTACCCAGTGAATGAACACTTAATTTCATGTGGTGATTTGTTGCAAATCAAGGTGAAATATGCTGTTGCTAAAAAATATAATACCAGAGTGTAGTCTCAGATAAAATCTGTGGTACTAGAATATGGAGATGTTTTTAAGATAATGTCACTGTTAAAGATGGTAAACTGGCATTCTTTTAGGATTGAAAGACAAAAGAATTTGGCAAAACATGAATCTCTGCTTCCATTGTCTGTTATCAGGGATACAAAATTGGCTATAAACATGCAAACCTTCAATACTAAAGAGTCTAAAAATAATGCATAGCTACATATAGGCCAATGTATTGTTTCTCATAGTGTAGGTTTATCAACTCTTTGGGTTTTGCTCTCCAACTCTTCCTAATTTTCTCAAAGAGACTGTGTGAATGTAGAATTAGTATGTGCTTTATATGATTTGTGTTCATGATGATGACAGTTATTTTTATCCCTCCTGAAAGAAAAGGGAAGGTGTGCCATGATTCTCTAGAAAAAAAGCCACACATTTAACATCTTTCAAGGCAAAAATATGCCCACATTTCAGTACCTGATAATTCTTCCAACTGTCACCATTTTTTTCAAGAAAAATGAATGTAAAAACTTTGGGGAGTTACTGTATTTAGAATAGGATTGTTACAAAAGATATAGAAACAATTTAAGCTGAGTGGCTCAGTATTAAACATTTTTCCCCTAAGAATTAATGAGCTAATTGACCTGATGCTTTTTAAGAAATCATTGTAGAGTCTCCATTGACAGTACAAAAAAGAAAACCATTAAAATAGGATGCTGAATAGTGTCATGATCAGACAAATGCAAGGCATGAAAAAATTAAAAATTAAAAAAAAATCAAAACTGCACATGAGTGATTTATTTCTCTATAATGAGTTCCTGTTGTAGAAGATATTTACAGGTACACAGATGTCAGTTTTCATTTTATTACAAATGATACTGGGATTATTAGACAGAGAAGCAAATATTTATTGACCTAGTGAAATACAATCAAAGTCAGACATTCAAGTGGCTTTGGAATCTGTCTTAACTGATGTTTATATAATTAAATTATAGACCTGGATTATTTCTATCTGTAGACCAACAGATTTCCCATTGTCAAGCTGAAATTACTTGCTGAGGACAAGAGAAATGACAAATAGTATGTTTTAATTTTACCCCTGGATTAAGCTGAGGTAGATTTAGCTATTGCTAGCTAAAAAATTGGAAAGGATTTTGTTTTAATTGCAAATTGTTAAAACATTAGGGGTATACCAGATTGTAATAAAAATGTCCAAGGAATCCAAGGAAACCATTTTAGCTAGAGGTGCATGGGTTTTGTGGGTTGGTTTTTACTTAAAAATCTGTTGATGATACACAGACTGTTTATGTTTTGTATAAAACTCATTCAAATGCAACCAAAACCACAAATATTAGAAACTGCACAAAATTCTGATTTCCATTTGGTCACGGTGTGAACAGTAAAATTAACTATGTAGGCTTATCTCACTAACAGGTGTAATCGGAGTGGGTGAAATACGTGCAATATTTTGGATCATGCTATGTGGCATTCTGTTAGCAAGAATGACAGCTGAAAATGACAGCTTCCAATAATGCTCACTAGCACAGCTTGTTATCACCTGGCCAACAACAGTAAACTCGGCTTAAAAATTTTCCAAGCATCAATAATGATTTTTCTCTTATGCATTTCTATTATAGATTGAGGGCTTGATCCTGCTACTGTTAGGCACCCTTCAGATCCTGGTGACTCACATGGACATCCTGCTGCTCACCAGTTTGCATCTGAATCCCATATGTCCTAATATTTTTTAGAGTGTCTTCATCTGGCTACTTTTCTCTCTGTAACTTATGTGTAACTCACTGGATAGCATGTATTACATGTTTTATCCACAAAAAATGTGACTCCTTAGTGCCAAATGCTAGACTTCACTATAGAGGTTAAGGGGTAGCATCCTTGTTTTTACCAGCCAGTGCAGCATATGTGTTCCCAGATTGTAAAATAGGTTTGTGGCTGCACATCTGTATGTCTTCTCCATTTATATCAGGACTGTGTTTATTCCCAGTCACAGTCCTTTCTGTTTGCTCTCTAGTCCTAGCTGAAGGCTTATGCTATTAGTTTTGGATCCCAGTGCAGTCCTTGTTATTGGCAAAGTGGCAGCCTCTGTGTGCCCCAGTTTTTAATGCTCTGTCTCACATTCTAAGGCTGAGAGCATAGTATCCTTTGCCTCATTTTTGGTTTATGCTAGCAAGCATTCAAGAATTACAAAATTTGAGCCTGCATTTGCATATCTGGCTCTAGATTTTTTTTCCCCATGTCTTTCAAACATCTAGATTTATAGTCTATTAATGGCAAACACGTATTTTATAAATTGCTTTTTATTTTTAGCTGTTTCACTTGATACGTAGGAACACACATAATGAGCAGTGGTACTTGCCAGTAAAACCCCCAATTTTCCCATGAGTACCAAAATTATCACATTTAATTCTTCTTGTTTTCACCATAGTGAAGTTACCCTGAGTTACTACACTTGAATAATCTATACTGGCACTACTGTAACTTGAATGAGAGATAGGCAGGGCCTCTGTGAAACAAAGTACTGTGTGATGGGTTGCCAGAACAGTTGTTTCAATGATGGAGCAACTGTATTAGTGGCTACTGAATTTTACTAAGTCAATTTTATGGACAGACATTGCATTACTAGCTCAAATATTAACAGCTCCTCAGTTCTCTGACACCTAGCTAGCACTATTCATATTTTATCTTGGAGATTTTTGAGATTGAAGCTGAAATTTCTGAATAATGGTACATTGATGTCTTATATGGTTTTGCCTATTAATACACCTACTGATATGTTAACAAGTATTCTTTCAAGGATTAATGTTTAAAATACACAATTCATTACCTGAAATGTCTAAGCAATTTAAAATATATCTAAAACTTGCATAAGGTTTAAGGAAAGGGGTGTCAGGTTTTTTTAATGTACCCTTTACTAATATGTCAACTTCTTAAAACTGTGTCCTTTACTACTGTTTGATAGTAACATATGTTATCATCAAAGAAATACGTCATTCATAATTCCTCTGCTTTTTATAACAAAAGGAAGTGTGCACCTAGAAATCTGTTTCTTGCTTTAGAAATTAAGCTTTATATGCCCCAATATACTCCTTGAAGCATCTTAGAACATTTGAAGAAAACCAGTCATTTCTGTAACACCGTCTGTTTAGGCTGCACTGCACTTTTGCATATGTCTACTATGCAAGTGTCTACACAGCCATTACATTAATATTACTGGAAGTAACATATCAAGATAGAAAAGGCTGCATCAATATTTCTTTGAATGTGTTTCCATAACCAAGTACAAGAGCTGTGGCTTCCTTACTAGCTTTCCAGTAGTACAAGATGACTGTCTTTTATTGTGCATAAACTAAAAGGTAGAAAATCATTATATGTTTGTTTTCTAACTGGATGAGAATTTGAAAGAATGATTATAACTCCCATATAAACCTATGCGTAGAAAAGACAATAATTACAATAATAAAACAAAGCAGTCTATTGATTTTTCAGAATGTCAGTCAGATGATCAGGAACTCAGACAATCTTCTAATCATGTCACTTTGTAGAATGCTCCTAGTTCAAGAATCTTAAAAGGACAGCCTACTCAGAAGTATTATAAGGGGATATAATGTACTTGAAACCAGCTGATGTGGAGCCAAAGATTTTTCCTAAACACAAGCAAATATTTTGCAAATATATCTCACAAGAAAACCCATTGGCTCAGACACAAAATGTATTATTAGTCCATAACAAAAAGTTGCAAAGTATGTTTGAAGTATTATCAAAACTGTCATCAGAGTGCTGAGCAGGAATCTCTAAAAAAAAAAAAAATTTTCAAAAAATGTGACCAACAGTCAAATAAGCAATAATACTCTAGAACTTTGAATTGAATGATTTAATAAACCAATGGGAAACAACTACTTTGGGTGATTTAAGTCATATTAGTCACATTACAGCTGCAGAAATGGAAGGCATGTGTTATTGCATCCAAACAATACTTGTCAGCAATGAATTTCAGCTTACAGCCTGAGAGAAGTCAAAGGGTGCTTGACAGCTTTTTTCCTTTTGTACATCAGCTGCAAATATTCAGCAAATGATGTTAAAAATTGTGAGGGAATATGCTAGAAAAATCTTAGAAAATATTTATTTCTGCCTTTGTCTGTTACGTACTAAAGATAGCTTAATGCTATTCTCTTAGCATCACTCAACACCACTCACAGGTCATCTAAGGGAGACTATTCAGTGAAACAAGGCAGCTCATCCCCAAAGGCATTGATGTGCTGGATGCACAGTGCACCCAGCCTTTGATGACTACATAGCCAGAAATTTAACACGTGATATTCAGCTGGGGAAAGAGTGATAGAAATTTTGGATAACCGTATTAATATACTGCATAAATCACACTTAAGAGCCAGGAATTGCAGGCAGGATTTTTTGAATTTGCATGTTAATTACTTGAATCCAATTTCATGTTAAAATCTAGCTTAACCCCCTCACCTTTTAGGTAATGATTTGGACTAATTACTTTTTTATATCCTCTAGATATGAAAAGCTCCAAATCAACCAGTTTTAGATTGCAAAGAGACAAGACTTAAATTGCCGATAACTTAGAAACCTCAGAAGGAGAGAAAAGGAATGATCAGAAGGAGAGAAAAGGAATGATCAAATTCAGACGTGCAAACAGAGCTACCAAGCCAAGGAATATACATATTAAAAGTTTGAATTAGCATTGAAAGGTGTGATCATATAATAATTTTTTTTTTTCAAATTAGCATCTTAACACAAAGAACCCACCTGAGGAGGATTTTAAACTACCTCACAGGGAAATATCTTTCCCATGAACTGAATTTGATTTACTTGGACAAGATATCTAGTATCTTAGTCTTAGCTGATGCTGACCTGTACTGCAGTCAAAGCATGGAACTTGTCATAGATCATTGCAAATACTCAAAAGAACATAGTATTTCTCCCCAGAAAGTTTAAATAAAACGGATAGAAACTGGATTAGAAGTAGGCTAGACTTTAGGTAGTGGTAAGAACTCCACTAGTTGAATAGCTAGAGTTTCTTCCGAAAACTTTGCCACAAGAAGTAAACAATCCTTTTAAAATCATCTAGTTCCCAGACTGTCCCAGGATAACAGTTTAGTAGGTACATTCAGATCTACCTTGAGTATTGGGGTTTTGTTCATTGTTTCTGCACAAACTAAGGTAACAATTTTACATCATCAATCCAAATAGTACATGCTATTATGCTTGCATTTTTTTGTATCCAGCATATGGGAAATGTTAAATACATCCAATTATTATATAGTGTTGTATGGTACATATATAGGTGGCATAGCAGATATGAAAAGAAAAAAGGTATTTAGTACAGATCACCAAAGTGGATACTATTACTCTGTGCATTTTAATATTTAAAAATAAACACACTGTTCGTCACATTAGTTAATTCATTTCAATAGTTGTTTGAGCCCTGAGATTTAATAAACCAAATCAGTACATAGATTTTATAAATTTCTTATGTGAAATTAGTTTGGGCAATATAGATAAATAGGTAGAAACACTAACAAATTATTAATCCTAAATTAACATGCTGCAACCAATGAATGAATCAAACACTTCCATTTTGTTATACCTGGAATATAGAGTTTGTTAAACCTGGTAGAGTCCTCCCACAATCCAACAGAAAACCTTCTCTGGGTTACTACTTTGTAGAGGCAGTACTCTTCATTTTGTTATGGTAGCTTCTGTCTGCTCTGCAGGTTCAACCTGGTATAGCTACCTTAAAAAGAGAAAATAATTTCTTAGCAGTCACATTTGACAGCTAGGCTTTCCTTGAACCAGTTATTTGACACCTCCACCCCTCCCCTGGTTAAAGACAGTAAGCTGATTAATGATATGCCACCAACAGTAATTAGCTAAAATACTGTAGTTTGCATCTAATGCTATCTGAATGGAAAACAAATTAAGACCTGCATCTAAACTTATTTCTAATCAACATTAGAAAAAAAAATTATAAGCAATCAGCTTTGAAGAATACATGCTTTATTTGACTACCTAAATTATGCACTTCATTAGCTAACGATGGATAAAAATAACAGAAGGTAGAAATTGAGGTCTGTTCAGATAGATCAAAGAAAATTAATAAAACTGAAGCACTGTCTTACAAGTCGAGGTTTAATTTGGGACGGTCACTTATATGTGTCCTATATGCAACTTTATATCACAGTTTATGTACAGAAGATGGGGGCCAAATTTAGTGGTGATTAAGTAATTATGAGGCTCTCTAGGTACTGTAGCAATTTTTCAGTTCTCCAAGGGATATATTTCTCTTTAGCCTGCCTTAATGCCCGAGCCATGAAATTCTGATTTTCCAGCTGTTGCTGAGCTGAAATGCTTAACAAAGCAGTGGTCTCCAAGTTCACATCCCACCAGCACATCTCTCGGCTTGTTTCTGTGTTGGCAGTACAACAAAGTTGAGTCTGGCCAACCAGGAGAATGTCAGGGAAATCTGTTCTAGAGTTAAACTCTAGAACCCAGAGAAGACTGAAGATAAAATTGCATGCTTTTACAAACCAGCCTGGAGGCTGCTATGCTTCAAGCACAGCCTATTTTAAGTTAACTTTAAGTTAACTCCACTTCAGCCTAGAATATCCCAGAATAGAACTTTTGAAGCTAGAAGGCTTTGAAAAGCTGTCTGGTATGCTCTAAAATGAGTCGAATAAGTAGCCTGTGATCTGAAGTTTTGTGAACCTACATTGTATGCTTCGAAGAGTGCAGGATTAGTCCCGTTTCACAAAATACTGATTCCTGAAGGATTTTTACACCTGTCAAGAGACTGAGTTTGTCAGTCTTAATAATTTTTAAGATGATTAGGTAGATTAAAGGTAGCAATAAATAAACCCACCAGTTATGTGTCTATTGGAATGTTATAAGAGGAGGAAGGTAAAATTGAAACTAAGGGAACTAAGAAACTTAAGAAATTACGCGAGTTTGAAACTTTGTGAAAAATAATTCAGAATAGGTTCATGCATCAGCTCATTATATCTGTAATAGTACAAATGCAGAATTAGAGGTGTTACTGCATTGCTTTATCATTATCCCCAGTTAGAGCTTATATTAATTGATACATACAAAGAGCTTGCAGCAATTTTCAGTAAACCAGTACCAGGTGTACAGAAAAGAAAGATCTTGATCTGCATTCAATGGCATATGGGGATTTTACTCAGTTACCACAGATAGGGATAAATGAGGCATTGTAATGATTCTTGATTGGTGTTTTAGATTGGAGTGTGCCGTCTTGCTGCTGTGTAATACTAATGGTTATGTCTGCTGTAAATTTGACTTCCTCCCTGTTTCACTTCAGAGTCTTGGTCTCTGATCATCTACACTGCATGGTAATGATAGCTGTGCTGTAGTTGGAGTCAACTAACAAGATAATTCACTCCAAATGCTGGATGAAGCAGTTTCAGACTGTACCAAGTTTGTCCTATCAGCTCAAGATAATCCTTCAAGACTTTGCAGACATATACTCACAAACATGTACATGTAAATATAAAGAGCCAAATATAAAATGAAAATTAATTATTCTCCACCAATTTAACTTGCATAGAGTAACTTGTCTCCAGATCTGGTAGCATCAACAAATGGGACCTTTT
The DNA here is from genome assembly GCF_035582795.1 of Mycteria americana. Taxonomy (NCBI): domain Eukaryota; kingdom Metazoa; phylum Chordata; class Aves; order Ciconiiformes; family Ciconiidae; genus Mycteria; species Mycteria americana. Next base: position 26,207,615 of record NC_134375.1, on the reverse strand, counting down.
ATAAGGGCTTTTGAACTGTTAGTTACTGTGTCACTCATGAAAGGGATAGGAAGAGCTTCAGAGTTCAGTTCAAAATTCTTTTCAAAGCTGTTTAAACATACAAATCTAATTTTACATCTGTATGAAAAGAGTGAAAATGCCAGAGTGTAGCCAAAAGTGGCATCTCTGGAGAATAAGCGGTTTTAAACACTTATCTAACTGTGTAGTACAGGTCTACTGTTGTGGTGAAACAGAATTTCGTGATATGAAAAGTACTTTGTCCTTCATATCATCCATAGTCTCATCTGTCCTCTGGTTGACGTGATGGACAAACTAATTAGAACTGAAATCCAAACAGTAAGACTAGATCTGGAAAAAGGTACAAAGAAGGGCAAGAAGGATGGTACTTGGGGGTGTCTTTGCAGTAGGTGTTATGGATGCTAAAAGCTTAATGGAATCAAAAAGAGATGGGACAACTCTATTGAGAGCCATTAAATATGACACCTCCTTTGGTATAGTACATCCCTGAGCCACAGAGAGTGGGAGTCTTGCAATGCTTTTTGCTGAGGATTTGAGAGATCTCCTAGATTTCCTGGTATTATTTTAGCGTAATTCAGGGGGTTTTATTGTTTATGTTTCTTAGTTGCAACTTCCAACGTATCTGGAATTTGTGTCTTTGTAACTCCTTATTCTGCACTTTGGGTGAGAAGTCAGTATTAATCCTTTCAACTCAAAATACCTTCTTTCTGAGCATGGAGATTTTCCTGTGCTCATATATTAACCAAGCTCTGCCTCAATTTTTAATCAGAAGGCAAATTGACTCCTTTAATCTTTCTTTAATTGAAAGTTATGGAAAATGCCACTTGACATGCATGAAATGAGCAGCAAAGTTTTCCAAAAGGAAAGGACTTCTTTTTATACTTTCATCTCTGGTATTAATTCAATCAGAAATATTACTTCATGAATGGAAATTACAATGCATTACTTGAACAGAGTTTAATTGTTTCTAGAATTAAATGGTAAAATTCTTGAGTAGATGCAGTTTAAGGCTGTTGCTTTTAGGGATTCAATCTTAGATTAGTGCCAAGGTGTTCTACTAGATTAAGGGTTCCTGAGTTAGGAATGCTTTTGAATTTGTTCATCATCTGCCCAAATCAAAACATTTATTGTAGCACTGTTTAGCTGCAGTTTCCAATTTTTACATCACAGGGCATTAGTCCTAGATAGATTAGCCTAAAACATTGGGCTTAAAATCAAACTGCATAAATGAGGAGAAATGTTTTTTCATATGTTACACACTATAAAGTGAATGAAGGAAATGCAAATTACAGTTGCCTGTGCTAATAGAGCCTTTATGACCAACCATGGAAATTTCAGCTTTGCTCCTGGGTTACTAAGTTAGCGCAATGCCTGGCTTCTTGAATATGTTCTCTTTATGAGCAAAAAGAGTGTATCAAGTTGGATTGCAGTGATTCCCAGAGGTCTTTTTTCTCAAAGTAAAATTGCAAATACTAATCTTTCAGTTTTTTCAAAAAGATTTATAGCAGGAAAATGTTGGCATCAACACCAGATGAATTTATGCCTTCACTCTGAACTCTGGTGACTTGCAAACAACTGTTTGCTAATGGTATAGTTCAGTTAGATGCAAAATGCATTCGTATGTATTTGAAATTTAATCAAAACATTCACTCTTATCAGCTGTTGTTAGAAAAACACTTTGCCTGTATCATATGAATCATTTCTATGAAGCAAACTCAATTCTAAAGTAATAAAATAATTATGAGTATGCATTTTAAAAAAACATTGAGTAAATTTTATTCCTAAGCCTTAAGGCCAGATGCCTACAATTGAAAGAAGAAGCAAGGGGCAACATACACTGGGACAAAGCAGAAATTCGGTCTGGTTAATAGGGTGTTTTACTAAATACCTGAGTGTCTTCATTGTTAAGAATTCTCAAATGTAGGAGACTTGCTCTGAGGGAATGGGCATGGGTGATAAAAGAAAACCAAAAACCACAATTGATCTCCTTAGCATGGGCACCTGACGTGCTAAGTATTGATAAAAGTATTGCACAGGAGACTAAGTAGGTCAGTATAATGGCACCATTATGAAAGACTTTATTTTCCATATGAATATGCTGTTGCAGAACTCAACTATGGAAACTTGGGATCTTTAATTTAAGGTAATGATCCCGGCCTTTCTGAATGGCTATAACACTTCTCCATTTTAATTTCTCCAAAATATAGTTTTATTGAAATTAAAAGGAAAAAATCTAAAGCAAATATATATTTTTCAGTTTTTCCTAGCAAGTCTAAGTAATTTTAAGTTACTTTTCAGTACCTCAGTTCAATTACTAAAGCATTTTAAAAGATGATACATAGAGAGATCATTTTAAAGTATGCATGAAGAAGTTGTGTAAAATAATCTTCTTTGGTTACTTAGGAAGTTTGTTTACTTTAGTTAGTATAAAGTGGCATTATTACAGATCACCATTGAAGAAAAGTGGCTATGGGCCTTAACCTGCAAAGACTTAATGCGTGTGCTTATATCTAACCATCCGTAGGGCCACCTTGCAGAAATTGACATTATGATACATTTTTAAAAGGTAGAGGAAAAAATATAGTAAGTAGTACAGTTTGAAAAATGTTTGTTCCCATGTTTAATATGTCTATTCCAACAGAGACATTAAGGACAGGAGTCAAACTTGACTATCAATAGAGCTCAAAGCCTAATCACAAATTTCAGGTACAACAAACACAGCAGCCTTCACGGAAGAGGAAAAAGGTTTGCCCAAAGATTGTTCTACAATACCATATCCAGTCTCAAATGCTCATGCAGTTTTTATTGTCTGCTGAATTTTCATGGCTAAAAAGGATCTTAAGAAGAATCTAATGCAAACTTATCAGTATAAACAAAAAAGCCGGAATAATTCCTCTCCCACAAGAGACATTTCCAACAAGTTCCAAGTCAGAATTATTTTTGTAACTCATCAAAATGTCTTTTTGTACCTGAATGCTACACACAAAACCAATTTCCCTGTGTTTTACAATATATCTTTTTCTGAATAGGCCTTTTTAGATTTCCATGAGTCTGTTCCTTAAGTCCATCTTCTGATTGGTATAATGAGCTCGCTAAGAATAGACAGTGGAAAAGGTCTTTATAGAAAAGCTCGTGTGAGTCTATAAAGAGTGTATTTAAAGCTCAGTTACTTCAACCTTATTTAAAAAAAAAAATCATCAACAACTTCTTAAACTTCATTTAGCCTTGATCTTGATATAATTTTTGTTCACAAGTGTTTCTGGAATATTTCCATGTTTCCACTATGTTTCTAAAATTTCATTTCAGTTTTTCATTTTCCTAAAATTGTGTTCATGTTTTTACACAAATTCATTCTCATTTATTTTTTAATTAATTTAAAATGTCTGACTGCATCCAACTGTAGTATTCCAGGAAAAAAATATTGAAATTCCATGTTACAGAAAAAATAATATTGCTTGTACTGTTGAGAATACATATTACTGTTTGTTTTCTCAAAGGATCATTTATGTAGCTAGGATATATATGAACTGAAAATCCTGATATTTCAATATACTTTACAAGCATAATTTTAATTAGTGAGATCTGAAATTTAATTCATGTTCTAGGTATTAAAGAACAGAACTGTTGCAGTGCTGCATTTACATTTGATAATATTTTTGATCTGAATGCTAGGTTCACTCAGTATTTTGTTTCAGAGTATGTATTAGAAGTGCAAAATGAATGTGGCCAGTGCCTTCTTTCTTGTATTATTGTTCTTTGAATACTGAAAGAATGCATAGAATGCTATCTCACCTGAATGATTAAATTCTCTTTTTCTCTGACTCTTCATTGCTATTATTATAGTGATCTACTCTATAAGATCATCTTATTTCTTGCAGATGAATGATGCTATGGGATTTGAATTGCCATGGGTGTATTTTGTCAGTCTCGTCATCTTTGGGTCATTTTTCGTACTAAATCTTGTTCTTGGTGTATTGAGCGGGTAAGCATACACCTTTTTCATCATGAAGGCAGAGTCCTGAATTCAGTTGCCATGAACACAGAGGTTATCTTATACAGGTGAGAATTCAGTTGTGATGACATCTTTCAATAAACTTCTATTTCTTCCTCCTCTAATTAGAACAGAAACAGTTTTCTGTAGCTATCATATAAATAGCATACAAATACCAAAATCAGAGTTTAGACGTACCAGTATATATTCTTCATGTCCATACTTGTGGCAAAATTATAAAAAGGACTAATAATTCTCCTGCACTTATTTAAATGTTATTTTAATTCATCTTTTAAGGCATCACATCTACAACATAATTTGGGTAAGTAAAGAAATTAAACAAATCTTCATTGATTTTGGGTTTGGTGTTTTTTTTTAAGAACTGAGTAAGCCATAAACTTTCAGTGTTGAAACCTACGTGATCTGGCAGCTGCAAAAAGGACTCTGCTGTTTAATGAATGACTGAATCGTAACTTATTTCCTTACATTTTACAGGTAAATGATGCAATAGGATGTGAATGGCCATGGATCTATTTTGTTAGTCTTATCATCCTTGGCTCATTTTTCGTACTTAACCTGGTTCTTGGTGTACTTAGTGGGTAAGCAGTTGAGTTAACATTGTGTATGCTGCTGCTACTTGTAAGATGGCCTCTGCATTTACTCAAGCTTCTCAGTGATGGCTTTTTGCATGCACTTGAGATTCTTATGTCATCCTACCAGTGTTTGCTCTTTTGACTGAACTGTGTGATTCTAGTGCCTGTATCTGTCTGACATCACGTTCACCATGCTTGCCAAAAATATTCATTAAATGAGGCACTAATCTCCTTGTTCTATCATGTTCCAGCAGGGAGAAATATTATTTTGCACACAGAGATGGGTGGTGCACCTGTACAAATATTCTCCCCTATAGTTATAGGGCAGTGTCCTTTTCTGAAAGCCCAACTTCTGCTTTTGTTCAAATATCCATAAAGTAATTGAAATGTTATTTGTGTTTACCAGTCACATTGCAAAATATTTTTAATGGGTGCTTCAAGATCTGACTTACAGAAAGAGTATGACTAGCTTACCTTGACACAAAGTGTTTAGTGCTTCCTGTATTGTAGAGCTATGTACTGTGTACTGCTGTGACAACCTGCACCAGCAAACTGATACATTTATCAATAATCAAGTATCAATTTAATATACTTGTCAGTGGGAGGCTGTCACAGGTTTTTGTTGGTTTGTGTACTCCAGACTCCAGCCAAGAACTGGTGTCAGTTGTAGCTGTATAATGTGATTTAAAACTGTAGTTTATGGCAACAGTTTGCAAGGTTTTCTTCTTACAGAGCCCCTTACTGAGGTTACAGCTCCACTTCCTTTGCCATTTCCTGGTTTCTAACACACTTGAGCTTGGGAAACTCCAGTTTATGGTAAAGATATTTTCTGATAAATAAATAAAAGATCCTGCTAGCATTTGAATACTAAAAGAAAATTATTATAATTGTATGTGTTAGCTTTTAGTTATAGAACAAATGATACTGTTCTGGCAATCTTAGGCAAGCTGTGGCGTCTTTGTTAGCCAACAGGAAAAATTCTCTTGCATAGAAAGCAGCCTGACACCGTAGTTGATGGTGTCATCAGACTGCTGATTGTGTGCGCAGCCCTATTCATAGCTTTGCCATTTTATACATTAGATTTGAAAGGAATTATATTGTGTTATTATATTCCTGGAAATCAGGCAATCAAACAAAACTTCCCATTGCTGATATGATAACTATGTTACAAGAGCATTTTTATCTGATGAGTAGTTTTACAATGTGTTTTTTAAAATCCTAAGTTGTTTATCTGTGATAGATTACTGTTGCACACAGGAAACGAGGTAAAGCTTAGTTTTACCTTACTGTCAGAATCACTTTACAAAGCAGATGCTTAAAAGGAAAGAGATAGTGCTAAAAACACATCGCTGATTTTTACATTTAATCTCTTCCTTCCAAGACCTACTCTGTAAAGTCTGATTTATACAGTCGTATTGGCTTTGTTTTGTTCAGAGACAAATGCGTCAATTGTTGCACAACTAAGGGCCTAGCTTTCATGTCACAGCCACGCTGGACAACCAAAATAAGAAAGAGGAGGACAGATAAATGAGCGTAGTTGCGGTGTAATTTATTTCTTCTTTTGATACTGTTACCTAACGTTGCTGTGTGACTAGACTTCCCACTGAAGTCATTAGAGGATTAGGTTTTCGCAGTTCCTTTCCCTGGCCCTTAAGAAGGTCATAAGCAGCAATTAGTCTTCTTCCTGTTGTATGAAGGTGTCCTGTGGTAACAGTTAACTAAATATTCCCCTTTTCCCTTGCATGACTTGAATTGTTATTGTTTTCAGATTTTTATGTTTTTAAAAATACGTTGTGGGGAAAGTAATGTCAGACTTGGTATTTTCTTGCACATGTTAATTTCTTCTACTGAAGCCTTGGAAATTGAGAGACCCTCACAGCTAAGCTTTACATTTGATTTAATAAATTTAAAATACTTTATAAGGTTTGTAACATTATGATACGTATGATATTTGTTGGAATATGGAGTTGTTATTTAGCTGCTGCTACAATACAGGGGAAGAGGTGTGCCCTTGTCCTTGGGTTCCATTCTGCAGACAAGAAATCACCACTGATTTCTAGGTATTGCTTCATCCGTAGAGCTCTAATGCTCTTCAGAACCCTTGCCGGCTTGCCTTCGATTTCCAGCGAACAGAGAAGGCAGTGTCAAGTGTGATGTGAACTCTCCTTAAATTCATAAATTTGTTCATTCCTAAATTTATTTTCTGCCATAGTGTTACCTAACTGCAGTGTCCCTTGAGTGCTCAGGGTCCTTGAAGAATTGTTTGAATCCATGTTTGCCCTAAAGATGTGAAAGAGCCTTCCTAACACTCCAGTTTTTTGTTTTCTACACTCCAGTTTTTTGTTTTCTATGCTGAAGAAAATGCTACTAGTGAACTGAGACATGTGGTATATGAATATCACCAATGATTGACATTGAGGGTGGAAGGAGAAAGGAAGAGAGAGTATTCCTAAAAGATACCTATCATACCAAACTAATGTTTGGCACATAGGTGAAGAAAATGTCCTGGCATACTTGTTTGAAACCCTGACAAGGGCCAGTGTGGAATACTGTTACACTGATTTGTTTTGATTACTAAATGCCATCTGTATATCAATAATAAATATTTTTCACATATTTTCTATTTAGACCTACTTGCATAAATTTAGTGGGTAAAAATGATGTACTAGTAAAATCCTATAGATGTGTTTGTATTCCTTGGTAGAAAGCTAATATTTTTCATTCTGAGCCAGGCATTCAATATGTAACACATGCATTTGTTTTTTATTTAAGAGTTACTAGCTTTTACGTTTTATGCTCTTCAAACCATAGCATGAAACTTGGTTTATAATAAATCTACAAAGAAAGTTAAATTTTACTAAACCAATCAAACTTCAAGATGCAAAAATTAGGCCAACTTACTTGAAAAGCATGGCTTTGCGTACAGATTTTGAAAGTAGAATCTGAATGCCTAACACACCTTTTCTGTATGAAAGTGTTACGTCCTGTAATATCAAGTTATGCTGTGTACATTTAAATCTGCTGTTTTGATCTGTTTGTGGTTTTAAAATATTCATTCATTCTCTTTGCGCTCCTTTGTTACTCTGTGACCATCTGCCCATTTGTATTTCTGTAATGCCTCTTGTGCACTGCATGTTTGATGTATTTAGATACTATACAAATGGATGAGAATGATGATTTGGGAGATCTTTTGTTTTACGTCTAGCCATTTCTGAAGGTGAGTATTTCCTGGTGATCCATGTCAGTTTTGTCTGCTGAAGGTGACGTTCTTAGAAATAGAGTTCATATTTTTAATAGCATATGTGTAGGTTAATAAAATAATGTGGGGGGGGGGGATCTGCATGTGGTAAATACTTTAATTTCTGCATGGAAGCTGACTGTGGAGATTTTTTTTCTAAATATTCCCTTGAATAACAAGGATGGAGAGAATTCATAGGCTTGAGGTAATTCAGCTTTTTCAAAATACTCTGTCTTTTACTCTGTATTAGACACTGGTATTATTGACATTCTCAAAGTGAATTCTCAATTGAAAAGCTATTTCAGTTTGCAGGACTCTACAGGAAAAGGGATTGTGAGATAAACACCTCTAGAGCAGCTCTAGTAAAGGCCTCTACAAAGAGCTCCAGAAAGAGGGCTATGGGAAAGGGCTCCAGAACATGCTTTAAATCCATCTCCAATAAATGGCTGGGCAGTTGAACCTTAGACCCAGCTCTGGAAAAGACCTCAAGAAATGGCTCTAGTCCCACTCTGGAAAGGGGCTCTAAAATCGGCCTAAGATCTATTTCTGGAAAGTACTCTAGAAATGGCTCTAGAGCAAACTATAGATGTGGCTCTAGGAAAGGGCCATCTAGCCATCTAGTGATGGCTCTTGGTCCAACGTCAACAGAGGGCTCTGAAGAAGGCTGTGACTCTGGCCTGAGAACAGACTTGACAAACAGGTCCTCCCTAAACATATTAGAAAAAATTGGCTCTAGATCCAGCTCCAGAAATGTGTCTGGAAATGTGTTTGGAAGTGTGGTTCAAAACATGTGCATGTTGGTAATTTCTTTCAGCACAGTGAATTTCTTGGGAATCTAGCTGGACATCTGGATCTGTCAGCTGATCTTTCACAAGACGACTGCATTTTTTAATTCTTTCAATATTTGGAAATACAGAGCAAAATGCTTGCAGCTCTGGAAAGCTGTCATAGATGTATTCAGATGTCTTTGCATTTTCATTGTCTTGGGCTTGTCTGCATTTTGCTCATTCACATTACAAATTTAAAGCTGTATATGGCTCCGAGTAATTGTTTTAGCTCCTAGAAATCGCAGGGTGATTGTGACATGGTCACACTCTATTTTGATTGCTATGTCTTTTGAGCCAGCAGCAGGGAGTGGGTTCAGTCTGTAAGAGATACCAGAGCACCTTTTTTTCCTTTGTAAAAATTCCTCTGGTTATGATGAAAGGATTAGGCAGTGCATCTTTGGGGCAGCTTCACATGTGATGGAATGGCACAGAAATTGCCACTGAGGAGCTGCCCAGCAATTCTAGCTCTGTGAAGGGTGGTGGACTGCTTCAGGAGCTTGCTTTTACATGTAGCTTTGGTTACACACAGTGTGCGTAACAGGCATAAACTGGACCTGTGTTCTCCGAAGTCATGAAGTACTAGGCACAGAAATTGGGAGCTGAGGACAGGCCTCCTCCAAATATTCCAGTATGAAAGACCAGAGCATATCATGACTATTGGTGCAAGAGACAGTGAGGTGAAATTATAAAATTAAGGTTATTAGAAAGTTAACAAATAAAGTGAAAACTTCAAAATGTAAGGGAGTTGAGAGATACTCATCTGCCCTGAAAGTACCTTTAAAAGTGTCTTGAAAGTTAAAATAAATATGCTAGTAATTCAGCATGCATTAAACTGTTTTACTATGAACAGAGAAAATAATAAATTATAAAACTTCATAACTTATTTATCAAGAGGGATGGCTTTTAACGCATTATAATCTATTCCTCAAGATACTCCTTATCATTAGGGGATGGTTTCCACTGACGGCATTTTCTGCTCAAGGCGGTAGTATTTCTTTGGGTAGCCATGGGAACAAATAAGACCTTTCAAACACACTTTAGTAAATCTCTGTAAGTTGAATTTATTGCCTTGCTAAAGGACACCAAAGCATAAGCTTTGACATGTCCTTACATACATCCTCCTACATGCAAGTCTTGCAGGTTACTAAGAGAATATTAATTTTTTCCATTTCTTTCCCACAGTATTATTTGCAATGTATGTACATAATGATTCTAAAAGCTAAGGGTACATACTCATCTTTGCTAATCTCGTGGCAATATCTGTCAATTAATGTCATATAAAATATGTTGGCACAGATAAGCTTATCCACCTAAGGACTGTTATCTACAGTATCTATGGAAAAATCGTAGAAAAAGGCATTTGAATAATAATGCACCAAATAGAAAAAGGCAGTGAACTGTCATCCATAGTCTGTCAGCAAAAGAGAAGTGAACTGGTTTTGACAGTGTTCCTTTTCACAGCAGAGGGAAAGCTTAGTAAAAAAAAAAAAATTTTATGGATAAAAATTTAACTCCCTCACATAGATAAACAGAATATACATTCAAAAAGAGGAGAGGGACTTCAGCTCTAGATCTCAGCAGGTTATAAGCTAAAGCAGGTTCTTTTGACTGCTGTGTGGCTGGTAAAAATAAAACTCAAACACAAATAGATACAAAACAAGGAAATATTATCCTTGATAGATTAATCGAATATACTAACAATAAATAATCAGCAAATACTTTCAGCTGTATACAGCAGTAACTCTAACCAACTGCTGTAGACAGAGACCACTAAAGTCAATGGGAGTAGTTCAGTACTCTTGAATAAGAGCTTGAAGGGAACTGATGTTATTTCAGTCCTGTTTGAACTTATCACACAAAGGCTTCATAGGGATTAGTCCTGTGAGATGCTTCTGATGAGCTCCTGACAGGTAACAAACCACATGAGTTTCAAAAACTGTGTTGACGGTGCACATCACGATGGTGGGGTGAATACACTCTGTGGTATGGCCCTACCCTCAGTACTGCCAGTTCTTCCTCTAAGTAGTCCAGTGTGTCCTGAGCCAAACAGGTGTCTACTCAGGACAGAATGAGCACGTCTTAATATGCAGAATATAATAACAGTCTGAAACATCAGATCTCAGTTTTGTTGCTCTATCAAGTTGTTCCCTATCTTGCTGTTCCCACAGATGATCCCGTTGCATTCATGTGCACTCTGGCACAATAATGCTATACAGGCCCTCTGGTGTGTACCAGAGGTTGTGCTGGAGCCATTTAATATACATTTTGTCAATTGCTAACGAACTATATAGAGATAACTGGGTAGGTAATACCAGTTTGAACTGGTATTACCAGAACCCAGTGCTCCTTGCTCAAGGAAAATTCCTGCTAGAATTTTTTTGTGCTGCAGAAATAATTCTACAGTGTTCGGCCTATGAGTTTTTATTATTTCTAAAAGAAGGGGTAACAATGATATATACAAATCTCCAGTAATTAAAGATGTGATGTTACTTAACCTTTTCTACGTCTCTCTACATCTGTTATACATTACACCCAGCTGTGAGCCGTTGTCCGTGCTTATCTGCACAGTTTAAGCAGTTTGAGTTCTCTGATTTCATTCTGCTAATTTGTTGGTTGGTATGGTTACCACTGCATGAAACCTCTTCTGCGAGTCTGGTGCCCAACACTGTACTCCTGTGAGTACATTTTTGTTATTATGTGACTGTTCTCTGTGAATAAACCAGAGTCTAGGATGTCTGGGTGACAGTTCTGCATATAGCATTAGCATAACACTTTCCGTGTACCAGACCCTGTGTGCAGTAAGTTGTATACTGCAGCAGATTAATTCTCTCTCTCACTGCATTTGCAGTGGCACAAAAGTAATATGACCAATGAAGAATTAGTGTCCTGGTTTATGCTTAGACATCGAAGGCAACTGTTTATTTCCCATCATCAATGCCTAGCGATGCACAGGAGATACAGCAACACTCATGTTGCTGCACAAGCGCCCTTATGAGTGTCTAGCCTTTAGCATGGAAGAACTTTCAGCTGATAGGAAGCCAGTATAGGGGTGTCCTTAGTTATTATGTCCATGAATTACAGAGAGAAGGGAGAGTATACCAGATACTCACATTTAAGAAAACTGTCATTTTAGGATTTTTGGTTAATATGACCCTGCCTCAAATTAAGGTGTGAGAACCAGAGAGCTGTAATTGAGTCCCAGTAGGTACTCCCTGCTGCCACTTCCACACTGTTGCATCAAGCCATTCCCAGCTGATGCATACCAGCAGGAGTTATTTCATTCTGTTGAAGAAAGAAAAATCTGGCATGAAAATGATTGCCCCAGATTATCGAAGCGTGAACTCAAAACCTGCATTTTATATGCTTCTGCCTCAACAACCATTGATGATGATGGTGGTGTGCCTAAACAGAGAATTGAGATCATCTTTCTGCAAGGAGACAAGGAATTTTTGGGCAATAGAAATAAAACTTGCATTTTATATAGTAGCTTAGTTATCACTAAAAATAAGTTAGATTATGTAGGCGAGTCTTCATATAATGCTTTATTTTGCAAGTAATGTCTCCTTTCTGCTGCAGGTGCAGTTGTGAAACCAAGTATTTACAGAGCTTAAGTCCACTTACCACAATTAATATGCCACTTCCTAAGCCTGTCAACTTCATAGGCTTCTGGACTGAGTACGGGGTTGATGACAGTCAGGGAGGCCAGTTCAGGCCATTAGCCTAACCACGTCAGGACCTGTCCTGCCTACATAGCCAAAAGCTTTTTCTTCCTGCCCTGGACCCAGTCTGTGCTCTCCATAGCCATGAAATGCTGCACAAGCAGCTGTCTTAGTCTCCTTCCAGGAGATCAGCTAATGTCTCTATATATATTTGTCTAAATATTCAAATAACTTGGTGTGTAGATGTCTTTGTCAGAAGCTTTAAAGAGCCAACGTCTCTCCCTCATCTCACCGCCATCATCTTTTTCAAATAAATTCTTGTTTCTTGGAAAAAAATGCTTTTCTCTGCTAACAGGAAACTCATTTAATTGCATTGCAATTAATTAAAACTCATTGCGATTCCATTTAATTCCAGTTTCTTATTCATGGTATTTCAGTAAAAGGAATATGTACATATTTGTGTCTGAGGGATGTCACTTCATTGTGACTGTGATAGAAAAAAATACCATAGAGCCAGATTCCTCCCTCTCCTAAAGAAAATGCAGTCTTCTCAGATGTTACACTTCCTTACAAACAGTCAGGTTTTAAAAATAAAAGTTTTAAATATCATGGAAATTAAGCACCACTGCATCTCCCCCTACTGATAAATAGCAGCAGCATTTAACAAGACAATGTCTGACTTCTGTGCTGTATTAAAGGGAAAGTTCATAGTTAGCTGTCTATATAGAAAATGGCCTTAATTGTTTGTGTGCAGCCATTTTAATATAAAGCCAAAGTTAAAAGGTAGTTCAGTCATGGATGAAGTGCTGTTGAAAGTATCAGCCTTGCCAACTGTTTCATTTTTATATGGAGTGAAGTGAAAGAAATCATTTAACAACAGCAGCTTTCATTTTACTTTACCCACATAGATCATATATTCTTCACCCTAACGAAAAACACCCAAAGGACTTAACTGAACAAAACATCAATACTTAGTAAACGCTAGCAAGGCTTGTTACTTCTGATTTCATACTATGCCATGATAGCTCTTTTTTCAAAGATACTGGAATGATATGGAATGAGAGTCACAAGCATGTTGCCTCAATCAGATGTAAAGGATGGTTTCTTTGATTCTCTCTCTGAGAGAAGCTTAAACCCAGCATTCCATAAACCAAACAAATTCTTATAGGCTTGTGACATCTTCTGCCAAAATAATGAAATCTTTTTGTTTTGTTTTGTTTTTTTTTTTTAAAAGCAATTATCCCTCAGAGAGATCTGTTGAGCACTCTCTCTTTCATGAGCATTTTTCTGAAGAGATGGCCTTTTGAAGGACCTCGTCCTTGGATGCTAGGTGAAGGATAGCAAATGCAAAGCAAGCACTGGCATTCTTCAGCTTCATTACAGTGCCATCAGATGGAACAGGATGCCAAAGCAAATTTTTGTTGAATTAAGTCCTCAGCTGTAAAAGGTGTACTGCCTGCCTCTTAGCTTTTGCAACAGAAAGCTTTTTAGCTTCTGCAACATAACATTAGAAAAAACCTCAAAATCTGTATGGTTGCATATAAAGAGCTTAACTCTTAAATTTACTAATATCAAAGCAGAAATTTAGTGTTTATAAGATGTGTTTGAAGACTGCAAATAAAACAATAAAAATAAAAAAAACCTGGAGAGACTATATCTTTGCAATTCCAAATAAGTAATGTCTGTCACTGAACTGAAATATTATGTTGAAAAATTAGGAGCCTTTCTGTTATTCTGCTGTATCTTGTTAGCAGGGCAACATTGTATTGATAACTGCGTTCACCTTGTTAAAGTATTTTGCAAATCTTACACTATTTTCCTAATATTTTTCCACTTGAAAGAGGGTATTATGGAGTGCTTTAATAAATTTCCACTTGAGAGTGTATTAATTAGGGACTAATTTCAAGTGAAAGTTCACAACAAATAAAGGGGTTGCAAATTCATAATAAATGAAATTGCTATAGCCATTTTTTTGGTTTAATTTCAGCCCTATTGTAAGATTAATAGGTTAGAACAAGCTTAATTTTAAATACTGACTTGTTACATAGTTACAGTACAGTTCAAAAGTTGCTTGCCTACCCCTAATCATACATATTGATACTCAGATAAATGGGAAAATGATCCTTCTAGTGAAGGGAGTTATGTGGTTGGAGCTGTGTATCACACCAAATGTTGTAATAATATTGGCATATGAAATGTCATGATGCAAGAATTTAATTGATAATTCTCTTGAGTCATATATCATTAAGGGAACCATAGATGCATGAGGTAATTCAGGTTGGAAGAGACCTCAGTAGTCCTCCTTCTCAAAGAGCATGACTTAATTATTTTAATTATCATTCCATGATAATTTAGGGATCGACCCAAATCACGAAGCTAAACTAGACAGACAGTCAAATACATTATCTTGAGACTGGGGCAATAAGACAGAGGATTCAATTTATATAAAAGGATGCATTTCTGATCTGCGAGAACAGGATTTCTAGGTTCTGTTACAGAGAGCAAAAGGGCGAAACAACCAGATCTCAAATAGCACAGGTGTCTGTGCATGATGTAATTAAGAGAGAGCTCATTAGTGGAATTCTGTGAACCATGCACTGAAATAAGTGTGTTTGGACATGGCCAATAAACCGTGGCTGGAAGAGGAAGGATTTTAGAATTGGCTGCCAGAATTTCCTTTTCACTGAAACTTATACTCATCTCTGAATCTCTCTGAAATTACTTCATTACTGCAAGTCAATTTCTCTTTGTAGCCATTAGATAAAACTGATTTTAAAATCTCCATGGAAGAACACAACTAAATGGGGGACACACGCACACACACTCTTCCGATATGGGAAGAGTCAAAAATACTGCTTAATTTTCAATTAAATTATAGAAGCTCCCAAAGTTTTGATGTAATACGATAGGGATTTGCCATGACTTCTTTGCACCGCTGTCTTGTTTTCAAAGAAGCTCTCAAATCTTTGGTGTAGTTTATTCAGTTAATTTTCTGTGTCAGTACGTTATTCTGCAATGTCAAGACCTAGGTCAAAATGCCTGGGAGTTTAACAACCAGTATTTTTTTCTGCTTTATCTGAATTTGGTAGAGAATTTTCCAAGGAAAGAGAAAAAGCCAAGGCCCGAGGGGACTTTCAGAAACTACGTGAAAAACAGCAGCTTGAAGAAGATCTGAAGGGCTATTTAGACTGGATTACACAGGCAGAAGACATTGACCCTGAGAATGATGAAGAGGTTGATGAAGAAGGCAAGCGGAACAGTACGTGTTCTTTACTCTATACTACTTCTGTGTGGGACAGTTTGATTGCTTTTAAGGGTTTTACACTGGGGTGAATGCAGCCTATCTGATGTCGCTTTCTGATTTCTAGTTTGCAGAAGTGTTTGTTAGCAGAGCAATCATGTCCGTTAATATATTGGTAATTGGTCGTGGAAGATAATTCAGAATCTTACAACACAATTCTGCTCTGAGCTGTCCATGTACAAATCACTGTCTGCAATCAATCACTACTGAGACTTAAAAACTTTGCTTTATTTGTGTGCTGCAAAAAGTTAGTGTATACAAGCTGTGTGCCACTAAGTATCATCATAAATCCTTAGTCAAGAAGAAAATGTGTTTACCTGTAGGCACATACAATAGAAATAATAAGAATAAAAAAAGCTTTAAAAATATGGCCAAAACTGCAGTCCTGAAATAACCTTGTGCTAATAGTTAGGATTTTTTTTTAATTTTGAAGTAGGGAAATGACATTCTGGATCTTTCTTTCTGATATTCAAGAAAACTATATAAAATCTTTTTTACTGGATGCATTAACTGAGTGTGAAATAAATGAAATCTTGTGGGATTTTTGTTCGACACTAAGAAATATAATTATCAGTTACAATATATTTATTTGACAGTAGCGTATAGTGTATTATGGGGAAGGTAATCTATGCTGTAGTGGCCCTCTAGTGCTTCTGACCCGAATTCTAACATAAAGGAACAAGTTAGTTTCATGTTATTGCAACAACTGTAAAAGTTATAATCGATTTCTCTATGTCAGAAATGTTGAGTAACAGCAGTATTTTAATGCCATAATTTAGTAGAGGTTATTTTAGCATCTTAGCCATGTTTACGTAGTAGTGGTTAAAATTTTCATGAGAACTTTTAGTGCTGTACATAAATGAGAACACGGATTCAGGATGTTGTTTATTATTTAATACTAAATGTAAGATTGAAGTCCAAGTTTCAATATACATACTAACGCTAAATAGCACCTTATTATTCATCTGATACTCTGGAAAGTCATGATATTTATTCATTTAGATACCATTGAGTATATATAAGAAAATGCATCTACAAGTGGTTTGTCAAAGGCTACTCAGAATATTATTTTCTGTATTGAAATAATACATTATTACTGTTCTTTTTCTTCTAGTGCTGCTAATTTATTGTGAACTGTTCTTTTAAACCATAGTACTTTTCAGAAGTAGTAACATAGTGAAAATTACCTGGTTTGATATTGAGGTATCTGTTTTTAAACTTATCTCTGTATTGCATGTAGTTATTTTTTTAAAAAGCTTTATATTTTTGAGTTTCAGAATTTTATTAGTCCTTTAGTTTGTAATAAAAGCAGGGTGTGAATCTGTGTTACTGACTGGAAGAGAGCAAGATGATTTCATGAGAGGCTGGAAAGCAGCTTGTGGGTTGATGCTGCTGCCAGCACCACCCAGAAAGGAATAATTTATGTCTATATGAAAATCTGTAGCACAGAGTTTTTGTCTAAAGCAGAGCAAAAAAGCCAGAGTTCATTAAACTTGATTATTGCTACTAAAGTTGTGTGGAAGGAATACATAAACTGTGGGTTTGAGTACCAGTATAAGTCCTAAGACTGAGAAGTAAAAGATTGCACATTTTATGGAGTAAATACACTTTGTACAAGACTGCCATGCAGAATTGTAGGTGATGCCCAACTTGCACAGTGTTGGACAACCATGGTGTCAGCTGTGGTGCTGATGGACTTGGTTTGCAAGTCTACAGGTGAAATCCCAGGAACTTTTTGCATCCTGTTCAAACTGGATTTTTGCTAACATGCTGCAAAAGAACCATTTGCTCCAGCATTCCTTAAACAGCGTCTAGGTCATATAGGTCTTTCATAAATCAAAAATACTTATTTGCGTAGTTGTTGAGTTTGAGAGAGCTTTTGGCTCTAAACTGTTAACTTAGACATAATTTTAGGGTAAGTTAAGAGTTGGAGGAGACTTGCAGAGTAAAAATAGGAGAAGGAAAGTAATTAAAAGAGCTTTAAAGCAATTCCCAAGAATTTAGTTTCAGGCATGCATATGTATTTTGAGTGGAAATTTCCAGCGAATAGGCCATCTCCTAGCACTCCTCTGCATTTGTGCACATGTGCTTAAATGTGTGGCTCAGAATTTCGTTTTTAATATCAGCTGCAACAGGGTGGAAAGGAGGAAGTGTTGCTAAATTGCTCCACCTCCTTGTGTTCAAGACATGCTCTGCTGCATATCACATTGCATGGGGATGTATGATGAGAGACAGCACAAGCTATCTATCCAATTACTCCATGGGAAGCTTTTGGGTTAGGAGTATAGTTACGATAATGAGCTACCTGCTTGGGAGTCAGGTGAAATTTAGCTAGTTATCACCAGGTTAATAATCTTGAGTAGTAAGCTTAGGAAATAAATTTAGTCCAAATATACTGGTGATGTGTTTCTAGAAATGTCTTCGAAGCGTAAGGTAGGGCTGGGTCCCAAGATAGGCAGAATAATCATTTGCAGGCTTCTAGGCAGCTATGTCCCTATTTTGAATACCTAAACCTCTGAATGATCAAGATTGCTGCTGATTTATGGTGATGGAAGATCACTGTAATGCTCTTCAATGGTGTGGAAGATCTCTGGGTTTAGGATACATAAGATCTCTTCTCTCTATGGCATGAAAAGGTACATATTTCAAAGGCAGGTAAATCAGTGATTAATAGCTTCTTACATAATCCTTTCAAAATGTAGTTTAGGTTCCTGCAACCCCAGCATTTTAAAATTTGTAACCAGAGAAGTCATTAAGTCAAGTCATTTATATATGAACCCCCTGTATTTGTACATCTCTGTTGCTGATAGTGGGCAGGTATTCAGTGCTGTTGAATACTGGAATACCTTTTAACTACTAGAATGTCGACTTAAAAGCATTTCAAATTTAGCTCAAAATGCAAAATTAGTGAGAGGTGAGGGATTTAGCTCTGATTAGTTATGCT
This sequence comes from Mycteria americana, assembly GCF_035582795.1. NCBI lineage: Eukaryota > Metazoa > Chordata > Aves > Ciconiiformes > Ciconiidae > Mycteria > Mycteria americana. The sequence continues at coordinate 26,189,044 of NC_134375.1, read as the reverse complement.
ACTGGTAATTTCAATTGGTTTTGCCTAACTGTGTTGTATATATGGACACATTTTTATTTTTTGCGTTGCAACTGCTGCCATCTACTGTGTAAATGCTGGGATTACATGTACTTAACACGAAGGGGTTACATTGGCTGACTTAATGGAAGAAAAGAAGAAAAGCAGACTTAGTTGCTTTGGCCGTTCTTCCAATAAACATGGTAAAACATGTTCTGATTTGCAGTTGAACTTTCTTTTGTGCCAGTACTGCGTTTGTTGTGTTAGCTTTTGAAAGCACATTATTTTATGCATTTTCTATAACAAAGGCATATACATCTTTAGCATGTAGACACTCGTGCATGCAATTCTGCTGGTTTAAGTGCATGTCTGAAATAGACTGGTGCTGCAGTGCTCTACCTTCCTAAAGCATAGTCCTTAATCCATTTAGATTTCCACTGACGTGTCTTTGGGTGTGACTGTTCTTGTTGCAGCATAGGTTTTCTTCTTCAAATGTCAGGTAAACCAGATTAAAAATGTATTTTAAATTCAAGTGTGAAGAAATTAATCAAAGTATTTGACAAGCTTTATAATGGATCATAGTGTAAGCTTAGAACAGTATGATGATAATATTGAGTATTTATTTATAATACTTTAAATGTAGACTCTAATAAAACGTAACAAACTTATAAACTGTATCTCCTCTTGTTATTGATAGTTTTGTTTCTGTAATTTGTGTTTTATTCAATTTCTTTCCAACCCACAATGGAGATGGACAGGAGTTTTACAGTATGATAGTTATTTTTAAATCTGCATTCTTTTAATACTGGCAAACATATTGATTTGACATAATCACAATTGTAGTAATTAGGAGAGACGGTTTTAATCCTACCTACAACAAAGTCTTTGGAGCGACTGACTTCCTTGCTGTCCTGAGAATCACTATTGTGGCTCAGACTGAGGCTCACATATCTGATCCAGTTACTTTACAGAATGCAGAATATTAAGTCAAATTGCTAGGACCTGATGGACTCGTTTTCTACAAATACTGAGTTTGCTTGAAATTATTTGTGTAACTGTTACATATATTGTGTAATAGCTCATACAGCTTTACAGGCTGGAATAATTTTTCCATAAAAATTGCTAAAAGACAGTGGTTGCAATCTTATTTTGGATATGTGTTTCAACATAGCCTTTCAACTAGCAGGTTCGGGTTCTGATGTCAGTCATGAAGCAGCTTGGAACCAGCTGAAAACTTGCTGTCATCTGGTGGCCGCAAATGCTGTCTCGCTACTAGTACCTGACGTTCCTAGTCAGAAGCGTTCTCAAGCATGTGTGCGCTGACTTACAGTTTCATCTGTGTGTCTTGCAGGGCAGGTATACCTTTTATGAGTAGGATTTTTCCAAAGTACAAATCGGTGGCCTAAGTCTATTTCTTTCTGTATTTGTGAGACTATTATGCTGATCTGAGCAGCTCAGACTTAGACTACCACTGGATTAGAAATCCCACCCTAAATATTTTTCTTTGTATTACCTGTACCTGTATTTCTATAAAAAGCAACAAATCTGTAGAGTATACATTCTCAAGATTCACAGTGCGATCCTTCAGGCTAGAAGTGGTTGGTTCAGTGATGCTTCTGTAATGAAGACTGATTATTTCACTCTCCTTCCACTCCTATGCAACCATTTAACCTTATCTTGAGTTTCCATGGGCTGCCTATAAAAAGAGAGAGCCTATAAGAATGATTGTTGATAGTATCAACATTAAATCTGCACTATGACAACAGATACCTTGCTACAGTATAATGTAGAACATCTTCCAGGCAGTCCCTCCTTAAACTGAATTTACCCTGAGGAGCTTCACAGTCAGAGTAGATAGTATCACTTCTTTCTGATGTGTTTTCTGGGCATACGGCAGACTTAGGAAAATTTGTGATGAATTTGCAATGATAATTTTGCCTCTGCGATTTTGTTGTTGTTGTTCTATTCTCCTGTTTGATTATGTCAAAGATTTGGTGTAAAGGATTCAGAAAATCCATGTACTGATTTGAGAAAGTATTAGAATTTTGGAGCTCGTGGAATTGGTTGGATGTTACTAGCAGACAGAAGATGACCATTTTGCAAGGTTGATCTAGAATTTTGCCAGTATAGTACCTCTTTTAATAATTGTAAGATTACTGATCCAGTAGCTATTACTGATTATCCAGCTAGCTCTGCAGATCACTGCACTTCTGCAGCTCTTTTCCTTCAGCATGTGTAACCAGAAAGCTACCCAAAGTGCATCAGTGTGGAAATGAGATCAGCCTATGGATCAAAAATGCATAGCTGAAGTTGAACCAGATTAAAATACTACTTATATACTTTCTAGAGGAAAACATTTCCAACAATAATACTTGCCACCACAGTTCAATAATTCAGGGTGTAATTTAGCCTGCTTCTGGATTCTACAGTGACACTAAATTGTCATATAGCAGGATTATGGCATGCATTTCTTCTGACTCTAGCTGGCTAGACATATCAATGCTGATGGACACTGACTTGCTCTTAGCTATGCATTAGTTATGTTGTGTCCTGGAGTGGAGTTTGAAATCCCTGCTCCAAAATCTGAGAACCGTTTAGAGTAAATAGTGAACATTATAACGTGAGAAAAACAATCTATTTTCTTATCCACAGAAATAAAATGTAGTAGTTGATATATTTGACCTATTTTCTATATACTCAGGAAAGTATTAAGCTGCATGCTATATGGGTTGTTTATATTGCCTAATGCAAGCATTCTTTTGTTCGAAAACAGTTAACATAATTGAAGAGAGCTGATACTATCTAGAAATCTAGATAATCTTTCCAGAAGAATGCCAGTAAAATAAGGGCAAAAGGTGAATAAAGAATAGAGAAAATTTGGTATCTTCCTTTGAATATTGGAGTATCAGTTTACAGATCTCAAAGCTGGCCTTACTGAGATCAGACAGTCTTTCAAAAGTTCATTCTGTGTGCTGTACTTTGCCCAGTGAACACTGCCCTTAAAAAAGCTGTGGTCATGAAATTGAGTCTTTCCAAGACTTGCCAGGTTGCTTGCATTAGTGAGAGTGGTTGTGGTCATGGAGTGCTGTTGCTGTTTTATTCTGGCTAAAGATTTAATGACTTGCTAGCTTTGCTGGAGCTAGACTTCCACATGGTGCCTTTCTCAGTACTTCTGTCAAGTTTTCCTTTGGCATATAAATTACAGTATAATGATAGCTGAGTTTCTAATGTAAACTGACCTGTATATGGTTCTTTTTTTCCTCTTCCATTTTTGTAACACAGCACCTGCAAGTCACTAATAGAGCTAGAGCAGTAGCCCTGTCTGAAATAGAGAGTAACATTCTGGCTGTATTTAGTTATTAGCAGAACTGATATTGGCTTCAGTAGGGACAAAGTTTTTTTTTTTTCCTTTGGTATTTTGTTTTTCTTCATGCAGTCATGTTCAAGAAGGGCTGGTATTTCTTACTGTGGGTTAACACATCAAGTCTGGGTAGACTTGAATCAAAATTACGTTGGTTTACACTTAATCTTTTAGAGATGAATTGGCATGTATTAAAACAAATAGCATTTGTGTGACACTGGGTGACACTTAATGAGGAATTGGATTCTAGGTACTGCTTTTAGATGAGGGAAGGGTTGATAAATTTGAAACACAAGTGTGAGACACACATCGCACATGTAATACTTGCAAAAGTGGGCCTAGCTCTTTTCATGGCAGCTCTTGGTAACAGTGTGTGAAACGAGACTTCTGCACTCATATTTTGCAGTTGCCCATCACAAGTGCTAAAATGTTCATTGTTAGGTGGCTATAATGTTGTGTTTCCTAACAGTATGCAAGTCACCTAGCACAAAACAACCATTTCAGTTATTAACCAGACAGGGAAACTCCTTGCATTTATTGCAAAGACCCTGGCATTTTTAAATAAAAACTATTAGTTCTGAAGATCTGAGACAATGTCTTGTAAAAGATATTGAATAGTTTTGTAAATAGTTTTGTAAATTTTTTTTTTTTTCTTAAATCCTTTCAAATTTTAATACTTGAATTTGGATATCATCAAGGATTGTTTGCTTTACTTTTGAATGAAATTCCTTTTGAACTCTATGACTGTAAGCTGTGAAGTTCACACAAGACTAGCAATATTCATTTTTAAAACTGATTTCTAGAGAAGCATGATATTAGAACTGAGGCACTTGCAGGTGCCAACCAGGGATTTTTCATAGGTAACGCAATTACAGTAATATTTTAAAAGAATCATCAAAACAGAAGAACCTTGTGAAAGAAGGTTTTGCTGTGCTTAGTGCCTGAAGTGCCTGAAGTTTTATTCAAACACCTGCATGGACATTTTGGATCTTTCTTTGTTATGCCAACTCTGTGTTTAACATTTCATGTAATGGTGACTTACATGTATGGGGACAGATTCTCAGCTGTTGCAAATAACTGAGCATCTAGCCTGCATAGACCTGTCACTCTCTACTTGGATGGAACTGATGAGCATGGAAACCCAACTACCATTTACCACTTCCATGTATCTCTGTGTCAGTGTTGAGGCAATATAGAGGCTGTGCAGAGAAAACTGTTACTAACGGTTCTCATTTTGTACCTGATCTGTAGACAAATCAGAAAATTCAGGGCCTGGTTCTGGAGTCTGAGTTATATTAAGATGTGTGTAATTAAGCCTGCTTTAAGCCTACTTTAGGCTACCAAAATAGTGAGACATCCCTAACAGAAATAGGCATTGTAGCCCTTCTGCCTTCAGTACTCTAAGTCCACAGACATTGGCTTAAACCCTCCCCAACAGAACAAAACAAACAAACAAAAAAACCAAACAAGCAAACCATCAAAACAGCAGAAGGTACTGAAATTACTGTAGAACAGCAAGAACAAAATTAAAAACAGAATACCTTTAAGATACTCTGTTTTTCTTTTGTTCTTGCTGTTCTACAGTAATTTCAGTGCATCTTCCACCTCTCTTATTTTTTCCTACTTCATATGGTATTTCTACTGTATAAATGAGCAACATTAATTTTACACTTTTCTTGTTCCTGAGGTTTTCCTTTCATGCTTGCTTTGCAGACATGGAAGTAGTGTTCTCCCCTAAGAAGTACTGAGAACTCCGGCTGTTCATCATGTCTTAACACCTTTTGACATATGTTGTCTTCCCTCTATATTTCAGTTGATTTGAAGATAAATGATGATGACCAATCTGCAAATGAGTTTTGTCTAAAAAAACATTAGCTACACTTGCTAACTATTCAGTAATGATCCGCGATATGTACAGTAATTCACTGTGTAACAAATACAATAATCCCCTTTTTATTAGTAGTAATTATCATCATCCTTTGTAGTACCCATTCTGCCATTCCCAGTGCTCCTTCCTGTCTGCTCATATAGTATTTGCAGGCACAATTACTTTCCAGCATCTTGCCATGATAATTCATAAGGGAAGTAAAAGCATAGAGTGGTCAGTATGATCAGAGTGTGATAGTTCCTATTTTCAGAAGAACTTTGATGACGTTTCTTGGAATTAATGAGCGTGTTGGCAACACTAAAACTAACATTTAAGCACCTCCAAAGTGTTAGCAGAACACTTCTTAAAATCAAAGGTCACAAAATCTAGCTCAGCTTTATTTCCTTACTAGGGGTAGCAAGCTCTTTGTTACAAAACTCCTCTATGTTGTATTCTGTAGTGCATTTTCAACAGTTATGTTGAATCATTGGAAAGAAACAAAAAAAAGCTACTATACATTCTGGAATTCTGTGTGCTTTCTTTCGTTCTAAGAGGAGGATTGATGAAGTGTCTAACTTCATCTGCTGTTCCTCAGATCTTCCAAGCTCTCATTAGACCTGCAAAAAGTGGAGGCATTCTTGGAATAGAACAGGAGATCACATTCTGTGTAATGCCTTGCTTGGCTATCAATCTAAAGCAATTTCTGTCTCCTAACAGCAAGCATGCCCACCAGTGAAACTGAATCAGTGAACACAGAGAATGTGAGTGGAGAAGGAGAGAACCCAGCATGCTGTGGGAGTTTATGGTGAGTACACAGACTGTTTTCAAGTACCCACCCTCATCATCTCAAAATTTAGAAGAATCATTCTTTCCCCATTGTTTATTTAGCCCAAACTGCTGTCAAATAGTCAAGCTTTGTAGGACAGTTGAGGAGTTTTTTTGCCTTTCAGTAGTTTTATATTAGACCAATTATTACAGTATTAAAGCACTCCTAAAATTCTCAAGAAGATAGAAAACAATTCAACTAAACTTCCAAGTGGAGTCATGTTTTCCAGAAAGCTTTTATAAAATATAATTATTGTCCAAAATAATAAGAAAAGAATGGAAGTCCCCTATGATACGTAAAAAGAAACATTTTCTGGAGAATACATATTTTTTAGGCAATAACTGAATGTGTGGGTGTATTTCTGTATCGCATGGTGTTTGCTATGTATTTGCTCAGATTTTCATTACTTCAAGCAGCTTCTGCATGAGCAGTTTATTTACTTAGTTCTAAAGGAGATTTCCTTCCTTTCACTTAGAAAATTTGTAAAGCTTTAGGAATGGTATTTCAGAAAATAAATAACAGACAATAGAATTTCATCATTCATGATGCATTTTGTTAAAAGCTTGGTTTTATGTATATGTAATTTCAATGTATTGATTTGCAAAATCCTAAAGAGAACGAATTTGTGTTAATTATTTTTTTTCCACATTCTTAAAAATGTGTTTTCCTTTTCTTCTAGTCAAACCATCTCAAAATCCAAGTTCAGGTCAGTATTTTCCTCTCTCTTCATTGCTTTTATTTTTCCTTGTGACTATTTACACATCATGATGATCTCATATAATTATTCTTTATTTGCTGTACTTTAAATTTTACTGTGTGAAAATTCTTCCCAACAGTTACTGGTGAATACAAAAGTAAGGTATCCGTGAACACTTTTGGAAATCAAACTCCCTGATTTGCTTTGCTGATATTTATGGCTCTCTCTTCACTTACTAGGAGCATTTGGGAATATGAGCTTCTATTTTCAAGTATGATTGCAGAAGGGAAGTGTTATAAGCAAAATTAATAATTAATAGTCCTGATATTGTAGATGCTGGATGTGCCAGTACAAAACCAACAGGTTTCTTTATTTTGATTTTATTTTCCAGTCTTATAGGACATATATTTAGAAATTAGAAAGGATAATTGCAAGCACAGAAGAGATACCTCTTTCTGTTTAAAAAGGTTAGCTTACTCCGTGACGGAACAACAAAAAAAAAAAGCTGTGTGATTTAAGCTGAATAATCAAGTGGTAGACTTAGTGAATCATGAAGGGCAAAGACACTCCTACAGTGGCAGACAACCCACAGAATAAATATTTTTCACAGAAAATTTTCAGTGGAAAAAAAGGGACAATCAAGAAGATTTGGCAACATCTGGCATCAGTTTTGGCAACATCTGGAATAATTTCAATTTTTTAACCCTAGTAAAACTGATTTCAGTGTTGGATATATAGTAAGTAATTCATTGGTAACAGCAGTGTATTCTCCTTGCAGCAATGAAGAGGAATAGCATACCCAGGTTTATTCTACTAGCCTTACTAGCTCTAATGAGCTACCAGCGCTGACCAGTTGCAAGCAGTTGGATTGGACTTGTGTTCCTTCCGAATAGTCTTCTTTCTTTTTTGAAGAAGAGTTCCCAGGCAACAGTTAACTGGTGCTTTTCTACACTGAGAGTTTTTTTATGTGGTGTTATGATCAAGCTTTATTTTGCCATCCGTTTCAGCCAGCAAACTGGTGACAGCATATAAATGTGCCTCACTCTGCTGAAGACTGTGGCCAGTGGCGATCTGGCCATTTAGGATGGTAGCGAATATGCAACTAACATTTTAGAAGTTTCATCATTAGTTATAAAAGCTGTATCATTTCTTGTATGCCTTCTGCTACAGAAACTGGCCTTAGCTACACCAACTGAATGGATCATTTATGTCCGTGTGGACCTTTGAGCTTAACCCTTCATGAGAATTATGAGAGATGAGACTGCTTTTAGCTTAATAAAGAGAAGTGATTCAGTATGCTAATGGTCTGTCATTTCTCTTGCCATTACTTCCAGTTACCATAACAGTAGAACAAATGGAACAATTTATTTAGTATTTTATTAGCTGAGAATCCCAAACAAGCATGATTATTTTGAACCATGAGATTGTCTCCAATCAACCTTATAGCATACTATTTATTGCTATGAAGCCTACCCATGCTGGTTTTAAAGGAGAAACTCGAATATGAAGTGGTCGCATGAAACTTCAAATACCAGACAGTGCAATAGACTGCCATTATACTACATTCTCCAAGTTTGGTCTGTTTGCACAGTGGGGACGCATAGAAGCATTACAGAGAAAGCAAAGTAATGCCTATGTTCTGAACCATGCCCATTATTCATATTTTAAGGAAAAAGAGAACTCCAGAAGCTCTGTTAAATGAAAGCTGCTACATCATCTTTGAGAAAGAAAAATTTCTACCCAAACCTGATGTTTTTAATAGTCCAAGCAGTGAGTAAGAAGCAGTCAGTGCTATCCATCTCTACAATCGTTGTTCATAATCAACACATCAATTTTAAAGAAAACTTATTTGCAAGCCAGAAAGTCACCAAAGTATCTCCAGCTGTCTAGATTCTGCCACAGTCCTAAATGTCTTTTTCATGAGCTCTTTGATCAGAATCTGTTCTTGTGGCATTGAAAAACACAAGTCACACAGAAGTTCATTCATACATGTATTGCTGCATCTATTCACAGAAGTTGTGGCAATCGGCAACAGGAGGTTGGTGTCTCTCATTTGGAAGTGCTGCAGGGGTCTGCAGCTGCTTGAGGTCTTCAACCATACTTAAAGTTTTTAAGCTGAATTTGGTAATGGGAATTTCCCCTTCAACTTTCACGTCTTTACTTGTAGCATTGGAGAAAGATCTATCCGTTTTAACTTAATGAATCCATGTCAGGAGGAGTGGAGTATTGAGGCAACAGAGCTCAAAATTATAGTTGTGCCGTTGTCTTCCAAACACATGTGGCTTGCACCATGTCCCAGATCCCTAAAAACAGCTGACAACATCTGTTATCAGAGAGAGAAAAAGCACTCTGAAGAGCTGCTGGCTTTGCAGTGCAACTAAGAACAGAGTGTATCTGCTCTTCTATCTCTATAAGGATCTGCAGACTCATGGTTCTCATCCCATTGCTTCTGGATACCTGACATCTCATATTTACAAAATCAATTTTTCTGATATGTCAGAAGAATGTGATTTTGGTGTTTTTCATTGGAATAACTAGTTTCTAAGAAGCTCTGTTTACCTAAAATACAGAAACTCTCAGTTCTGCAGCAAAGCCCTAGATTATGTGTTCAGCTGTAAGGGATGTCCTAGCACATTCTAAGCCAAATAGGAAATCTTGGTCTAATTCTCACTCTTCTGGCCTGATCCTCACTCCAACTTTGGGAATGTTATTCTGCAGCGGCAGTACATTGTGTTTCAGGGCAAAGTAAATCAGGACATAGCTTATTGGTTTGACAGTAAATGTCTTCACCTTTGGATCAAAATAGAAAATGCTTTTTATTGCAAGCTAGCCTACCTGCTGGTACCACAAGTGAAAATAGCAGTTAATCCTTGGAAATATGTTTCTATACAGTCAGATGGGTACTTGGTCAAGAGAATTACGTCCTAGCAAGATAGAGCAGTTATCTGCCAGTTTATTAAGTGAAGGTGTCTATCAGCCACACATTATGCCAGGATATATATGGGTAAATATGATCTGTGCTGCATATTTGTAATCTTCCAGGTGGAATATGAAATGTTTTGATACTAGACCAACTGTTTTTTCTCCTCACATGGAAGCAACATAGCTATGATTAGAGGAAGATAGGGATCTGCTAAATGAAAAGATTTGTGCACTTTGTCCTCTGTGAAGATCCCTCTTTTTAAGAATTTGCTTCCTTATTTGTCAGTGTGATTATATGAACACATTAACCTTCAAGTCATGCTAAAAAGCTGGTACTATGCCCCGAATCCTGTGACTACAAAAATGAGGAATGGAAAAATAATCTCAAAGGCTTCTGTTTTTTCATAATGAGTGAGTGCTCTGGTGCAATTCTTCTGTCCTGTATTTTATAAATAGGAGTAGTGAAGTCTAGGGTCTCTGCACAGATGTTAGCACCCACAATTACAGAATAATTCCTCTTGGACATTAATATTTACTCCTCTGTGAGCTTACTGGTGAAAATATGAGGCACGCCAGTTTCGCAGACACAGGGATTATGCATGTGATTCTAAACAGAAAGTCCAGTTGAGAAAAATACCATGTTATAATGAAAGGCTGCTGATACAAAATAATCTGAAAATGAATGTTCCCACCTTTGCATAGGTCTAGTAGCAATATGCAAACACACATGAATAGCAAGTAAACAAATTAAACTTCATAGATTCTGCATGACTGACTGACACTGAGTTCAGTCAGACTCAGTGCAAGGCTGGATTTCCCATGTGTGGATTCAAATTTAAGACCGGGGCCTAAAGGACCACCTAAACATGAATACCTGAGTGAATGAAAGTGAAATTGGGAACACATTTGTAAGAATAATGATTTGCTCATAAATAGTTATGAAGAAAAAATGATAAATTATTTAATGAGAACAAAAGCAGTGAATAATTTGGTTTGTTGTAACAAACTATGTCAACTATGTGTCCTCTGTGATTTTAATATTTATGCAACTGCTGTATTTTGTGAAAAATGCTTGATAATTTCATGAAAGCAGTATTATATCACTGTAAAATTATGAAAATGGAATTTCCCTTCAAAAGAAAAGGGTACATTTCATTCTTCCATAAAAAAATTATGCTATTTGGTTAAAACTAGGAGGGGTAGTTACTAAAAATTAGAAAACTGTTGCATGAAAATAGTGTAATTTGTTTTCCTGTTTTATATAGCCACAAGTTTTCCTGGCCAAGAGGCCATCTACTTCAGTCTGCTAGTTACTATTTATCTCTTTACTTGTACCAATCTAATGAAGGTAGAAAATTACTCCTATTCTCCTTTTTGTATTTTTGATTTATTTCTGTAGGCTTTTTACATATGCCTATATAATTTATACACTTCTACACGTGGGTGCCGTTGCACACCCTTCAGCAGCATTTTCATATGCGCACCATTGTTTTGCCACCGATTCCACAGACCTTTTGGGGGAAAAAAGCCCCAATGGCTTCAGAGAGCTATGAGTTACACACTGAGACTGCTTTTGGCTCCTATGAGTAAATATATCCAAACAGTATTACTCTTGTCTCATGAGACTCTTATCTCATTTACTTCAGTGTTAGGATGTTCTGTAAGTGTAAAAAAAGGCTGGTTTACCTAGCCAGGGAGTGAGGCATCCTGATGATGGCCATGGACATAGCACTGTTTGGCAGGGGACTGGCAAGATAAGAATGTTTTTGAATGCCGTGTTGCTTTAGGTCAGGACAGGATATTTTTCCTTTATATGGTTAGAATACTGCAAAGGCTTGAAACGTCTTTGTACCGATGTCTGAAACCAGTATTAATTTCCATTACTATAAGTACAAATTTAAGGTGCGTAAGGAAAACTCAGTTAATGCTTGAATGCAATGCTAAGCTCAGTTATTTTTATGGTGGTGTTATTGCATATTGGCTTTCTTTGCTGAGGCAGATTTAAAGCATTTCTGATTTTATACATGCTAAATACAATACCTCCTAATTCAGACACTGAAAGTGTTAAGAAATTCACCTAGTTGTAACACCTTAGTTGAAACAATTCAGCTTAGTTGTAACAATTTTCAAAAGTCATAGTTCCATGTTTTGGTACTGCCAAAAGGGCTGCAGTGCCTTTCCCGTCTCAGCCACTCATTCTTCCTGCTCTTTCTGTGATGCGGCAATACAACAAATTGGATCAGACAAGTGACCAGCTAAAATCAACCCAGAAAAAAAGAAATTGGTTTCCAGCAGTCAATTCTCATGTCTGGCTCACTTCATTAGGGCTAGTTTTGGCAAAAGGGAAAGGAGAGAGCAGACGATCCCTTTCCATCACAACAGATTTATGCTAGACTGGCTTGATAGTGAAACTATAGAGGAAGAAGCTCGTACATGCACACTCTTCTCAGTTCTTTGCTATTTTAAGGCTAGGTCAAGCTTCCATTGGAGTCTGTGCCTGCTCTGTCCCTTGAATTTTGGATGAAGCAGTTGTCAGTTCCTAAAATTTATTATCTGAGTCCACAGCTGTAGTTCTGGGTGTGTGAATTTTATATGCCTCCCTTTTAGGTCATATCAAGTGCTTCCTAATCCTTCTCCTCCTGTGACCCAGCAATAGATTTTCTTTCTGTTTCACAAATGGAAATGCCACCCAGGGAGACTAATTGGTTCACTAAAGTTCCCAGAAGTGAAGCAGAGAAATTAAATCTAGTTTTATGAGTCCAAAGCTAAGCTAATACCCTCACTTGTGAATCCAACTCATATCTAGATAGAGCCTGTTTACTTGGCCTTGATTGTCACTCTTACTCATTTCACAAACATTTGCCCACTGACACAATTTCAGTGCACATCAGTGGAAATCTCTAGGAGTCGCTGGCTGAGATTTCTAACATTATAGGGTAGATTTCTAAAAGTTGACCTCAACATTCCTGCCATGTTTAATCCTGCCAGAATTGTGCCTGTGGTTTAACTCAAAGCCTACATTTTCAGACTAAATGTAATTTGAATTCTAAGTTGCTTCATTGGCTTTTCTTTACTGCTATTAAGTGTATGGGGCCTGGGAAGACAGATATATCTTGTTACTCAATGAAATGTTAAATGCAACTTGATCTAATTATGTCACAGGCATTTAGAGTCTCCAAAAACTGTGGTTTACATTTAAAAATCTATAATGAAACCTAAAAAAAAAAAACAAATTAGCACTCCCTAATCTGCAACTGGTAATAATTTACATAACTATTGTGCACATATTTATGAAAATACACCTGCTCACACATACATACTTGCACTATGTTTTCTACACAGAAGAAATTCTCCTTAACTTCGTATGTGTTTTCTGTATAATAATAAATTTGTTTTTATTTGAACTTTCAGTCGACGCTGGCGTCGATGGAATCGATTTAATCGAAGAAAATGTAGAGCTGCAGTAAAATCTGTCACATTTTATTGGCTTGTTATTGTCTTGGTCTTTCTGAACACATTAACTATCTCATCAGAGCATTATAATCAACCTGACTGGCTGACCCAGATCCAAGGTACAATCAAAAATTATTTGTCCTGTTTTTGACTATGGATACTTGCATGCTATCAGTGCCTACTTTTGTACTTTGCCATTTTGTTGTTGTTTGCTGTCCTGAAGGATATTCAGCCCAGCCAAAGGGAGATGCAAGAAATGACTGAATGTATTTGATTTCCACAACTGTAACGCAGCTTAATGGCATACCAGCAAAAAACTGACAATACTAAATTGTAAATACCTGTACTTTTATTGTTAAACCGTGCTTGAAAAATGAGGAAGGAAATGGTAACTGGCACAGCAGAACATGCTGTGGGATGTGTTGCTTAAGTTACAGTGTGGACTCAAGCTGTGAAGTGAGCAGCCATGAACTGCACAATGGATTGGAAAGATGAATAGTTTATAGGTGGCAGGAAGCTTTACATCCTTGTGTAAATTTTGCCGCTTAGGCATCAAATACAGCCCAACATAAAAAAAACAGTACTTCCTTCTTAAGTGAAAGGCTGCGAACTAGTATAGAAAGTATAGTACTAATATGTTAAAATAAAAATGGAATCTATGAGACAATTCAGGAATGTCTGTCTCTTTTTTTTTTTAATGTTTTGTTCCAGATATCGCAAATAAAGTTCTTCTGGCTTTATTCACCTGTGAAATGTTAGTAAAGATGTACAGCTTGGGCCTACAGGCTTATTTTGTTTCCCTTTTTAACCGCTTTGATTGCTTCGTTGTTTGTGGTGGCATTGTTGAAACAATTTTGGTGGAGTTGGAAATTATGTCACCCCTTGGAATTTCAGTGTTTCGCTGTGTTCGTCTCCTGCGTATTTTTAAAGTAACAAGGTAAGATTAATTAATACTGCTAACTTTAGGGGTAGCTGAAGGTGATCAGCAATTCTTTTGTAATACTTCATCATGCGCTGCTCTTTTACTGTTTGGTTTGGGGTTTTTTTTGGTGTGTGTTAACACACGCGTTTTAATTTATAGGCACTGGGCATCCCTGAGCAACTTGGTAGCATCCTTGTTAAACTCAATGAAGTCCATTGCTTCACTGTTGCTTCTGCTTTTCCTCTTCATCATAATCTTCTCGTTGCTTGGAATGCAGCTGTTTGGAGGCAAATTTAATTTTGATGAAACTCAAACAAAACGGAGCACCTTCGATAATTTTCCACAAGCTCTTTTAACTGTATTCCAGGTAACTTTCTTTCATCCTGTATGAAATATTTTACCTTTGATGATCAGCAAAACTGTTTAAGTGATCATGTTGCCTGAAAATAAAATAACAAATACTGTTTATTCAGTTTACTTTAAGTAGCATTCTGCTCATTAAGTTCAGTACTCTGGTAACTCTGCACCATTTGTACCATTTGTTTCATGTCTTATTTGATCCTATCTATGCAACATAGCTGTCATATTACTTCACAAAATTAAACCTTTGTCCATCAAATACATGACTAGAAAAAGAGGTGGAATGCTATTTTTATTTTAATCAAATTGTTTTCTTTAACCTCATTAACTATATAAAAGTTCAGCTATTCCCAAGCAGGAAAAAATGAGCATTGTAACAGTGCATATTTGCATATGGCTCGTATCACTTACTGTAATATAAAAATAAGTATGAATTTCTTTAAAGAGACACTGTCAGGTTTCTTAAAATTTTAAAGCAACTTGTCTGTTACTTGTGAAAAGATAGAGCCATACTTACGGTTTACTTTTCACTATTTTATCATTCTTTTTTTCATTTTTCCCAATTTGGATACTCGAATTAGCCTAATTGGTTTCATCTTTCTAGCCATTTTCACATTCAGCTTTGCACACATTACCACAGTGTTTGGTTTCAGACATTGTAGGTGAGTGTTTAAAGCTGACCCTGCAAGACTCAAGTTTGTGTGAACGCTCTATCTCTTTGGTAGAAGTTTCATCTGGTGGCTGCCCAGAGCAAGCAAAAAATCTTTCCGTGTAATTTTAACATAAGGAAGTCTTAATGAGAAATTTCCTTAAGAGGAAAAGTGTCCGCATTTGACCTGACATTGCCCCTTTAAAAAGTTAAGGCTGTACTTTCAAACTCAGCTGAGTTGGATTTTATTCAGATTTTAGGCTGCCTCATTTTCAAAGGAATGAGGCTGCTTCAGTTTCAGAATACATTCAGGAGCAACCAAACTGTTGGGTGCTCAACAACTATGAAAATCAGTTGGATAAGTTTAGCTCTCCAAAAATGAATTTCAGAAATCGGCACACATATAATTTTCTTGAACAACCACTTAATTACTTGGAAGGAGAGTCAGTATTACATGTTTTCTCAGGATAGAACTGATAATTTTTAAGAAGTTACTTAGAAATATATAAAGTGCCCCTATAACCTGCATTGTAATACTCAGAATTTTTGTCCTAGTACAGAAAAAGTGGAGTTGCCTCATTGGCAACTATCGGCAACATAAAACTATCCTTTTAATTAATCAATAGATTTCTGTAAAATTCTTTTATACTTCTGTGAAATTATGTGAAACCATAGCCAATAAGAAAATCATGTAATTCTCCCACAGCACTGAACTCCATTCAGTTTAAAATAGCTACCATTTCAAAAGCTGTAGCAGTAGTGCATGTGTGTGGTACATGTATTGTGGTCAGAGGAAACGTATTTCTCTATTGTTCTTTTTGATGTTGAGTTACTAATAATGTATCTGCTTCTTAGATTCTAACAGGTGAAGACTGGAATGCTGTTATGTATGATGGCATAATGGCATATGGTGGCCCATCATCGTCAGGCATGATAGTCTGTATATATTTCATTATCCTCTTCATCTGTGGTAACTGTATCCTTTGCACTTGCTGGAAACATCTCCAAATGGGGCTGTGTGCCAGGGACATATGCAAAATTTCTCTAGGAGGGAGTAAATTGCAATGGACATGCAAGCGTTTCTGCATGTGCCAAGTCCTTCAAACAGGCTTTCCTTTGTACACCCGTTCCCTAGTGAATGAGACTCCAGTGATCTCCGAGTCTAGCTCCTGCCACCACAGTGGCAGAAGACAGAGAATTTTTTCTTTCTTCCTTCAGTGGGAAAACAGCCTTATTCTACCTGCTTGTCTCTGACATCTCTCCCCCTGAAAACGCGTGGATGTGGCCTGATCTCTATGGCAGTAATTTCCCGTTCATCGCTTCGATGCTGTTAATAGCCCTGTTAATTCTGACACACGCTGACAGTGGAGCCAGTGATCCACTGTATAGTGCAGGGACCACGTGAGGGAAATCTGCATGGAGAAATATTGAGTCAGTTAGGATTAAGTCTGCTGAAGCATTCCCCTTCCCTGCCTTCAGTGTACGGAAATACTTCCTTGGCTCCATGTAGCAACAGAAACTAGTGCCAGTCTCAGAAGTTCTTAAAAGGTCAGGAGGTGATAAAAGGGCAAAACCATTCTGTTTTCTGTACTATATGGTACTTGTATCAGTATTTGTACTTACCTGATATGGAGTGAAGTACAGAATTTGATACAGATTGTTGTAGACACAGAAGATAATGCATTATAAAAATAAATTTTTCAAAATGCCTGAACAGTCTTCACTTTTAATAGACAGTGTTTCATATTTGAGACTTGCTCAGGCTAGCATAAAGTTGAATTTCATTTCTTTAAAAAATACATCAAGTATTCTGGTATTTTTAAATCAGTGACCCTAATGGATCTCATTTTACACCCAGTATTAATCTAGTCCATTAAATGAGTGTTACTTGCACTACACTCCAGCATCACAAATCTCTACACTGTGGGCTGGGAACATGAGTTTTGTATCTCTCACATTGTCAGTGTTTAGGCTGATAATAAACCAAACAAGTATAGTAAGGCATAATGTCCTTAAAATTATTTGAAATAGATATCTTGCTAAATGTCTTCTTGGCCATTGCTGTGGATAACTTGGCAGATGCTGAAAGTCTAAATACAGCTCAGAAAGAAGAAGCTGAAGAAAAGGAAAGGAAAAAGAATGCGAGGTAAAATAGCATGGGCATGTTGAATAAGCAGGAGAGGGAAGGAGTAGGGTACTGAATTCTTTCATAAGGATTTTCTTTACTTTATATAAATGTCTTTACCATCTTCAAAATTTATTGGACTCGGGGAAAAAAATGAAAGAGTTTACCTAGACATTAAAATAAGACCCAATTAGTATGATTTTTAGATAAAAGTTGGGTAGTAATTGGGAAAATGGGGTGAATTAAGGACATAATGATAAACCAGCTGATACTTAAACATTGCAACGGTAGGATTTATTGTGCAATTAGAACAAGAATGTATCTGTTGTTGCCAGTGCACAGCTCCCTGTGGAATCAGTTCTCTAAGCCCTATATAGACAAGAAGAAAATCTCTCTTTGAAATCCGTGCAGGCCTATTGAAGTCAATGCAAGTTGTTTGTATGAGTCCAAGGGCACAGTTTATCCCTCTAGAAAGGAGTAATGATCATGCATCGAATTTTTTAGGGATTAGCTTCTGGAATTATATTCAAAATTATAATCTTTTAAATGGATCATTGCATTCAAATGCAATAGATTTTATTGCCCTGACACCTGCAGCTGTGCAAAATTTTAAATACTTTACTATATGGTTTTAGGTATGCTCTCTTAACTTTTCATAGAATGGGTATAGTTCACTTAAGATCTTCTGTCTTTACATGACGTGCTTTGTAATTGTTATTGTATTGTTTTGTAGAAAAGAGAGTCTGGAAAATAAAAAAAGTGAGAAGTCAGAAGGTGACCAAAAGAAGCCCAAGGATAGTAAGGTGTTTATTCTAAAAATTGTGTCTTTTCTAAGAAGCAGTTTTACTAATTTTGCTAGGAAGTACTTTTCAAGACTACTGTGAATTGTACAATTTCTTTGATGAACCCGTCATCCCTACATTTTTCTCCAGGCAAAGGAAACTTAGTTCTGATGCTTTGCATTCTTACAAAATCTCTTAATTCAGGATATCCTGAGAAGGAAAAGCACTTAGAGCATAAAATAGTTAATGTTAGAAAAATTTGACATTATTTTAGGATCCCTGTAGGTATTTTGCCTATTAAGTCCAGTGGAAGAGATTAGTGAATGATAAACGCTTAGTAGAATGTTCAAACATTCTGGCTAATTTTTACCAAAGCCTGTTGGTTATATTCTCATTGTGATCTACACAGCCAGAAGAATGTGGATACTGTAGAAAAATCATTTTTTAAAAATATGTATTAAACTGTCGGCTCTCCTCTGTTCTCAGAGTAACCCTGTTTCAGAAAGCTCAGACTAAGCATAGGGATCACTTCCCTGACTTCAGAGGCTTATTTGGTTTGCTTTCTGTTGAACTTTATACTCCAAGCTATATTTAAATTTATTTTTCTTCTTGTGCATCCCTTTCATTGCTGTAGGTGACAATTGCTGAATATGGAGAAGGAGACGATGAGGATAAAGATCCCTATCCACCCTGTGATGTACCAGGTATGTGAATACCAGCCAGAAGACAAACACAATTTAAGTTTGTTTGCTAAAATATCCTAAACTTGCTCTTGCTGAACACTGAATCAATTCCTTTGAAGTCGGTGAAGTTGTGCTCTGTTATCAGTAGATAAATGGGCCTGTAAGCTGCCAAGTATTTCCTTTTCCTGCAGCTTCCTAGACAGTACAAACAGCATATGAGGGTTAATATTGTGAGCCTGAAGACTGCTGTGGTAAAACTATCTGGATGTAACAGCAAATTCTAAACTTTTCTGAAACATTTAGCAAAAAAGGACATTCCAGGGCTGATGATGTTTGATCACTTTTGTCTTAGCTTCTTCCAGTCCAGTGAACATACTTATCTAAAAATCAGTTCTGTCTGATTGTCTGGATGCCTGTTACAGAAATCTGCCCTGCCTTTAGAGCACTCAGTGCTCAGCCAGTGCACAGAGCTCAGCACCCCTACAACACAGCTCAGGCATGGACTGATGGTCAGGGGCTGAGCTTAAGTGGGGCTCCAGAGCCCATGTGCAGGGAGTGTGAGTGGAGACCCTAGATGAGGCTGGTCAGGGCCAGTAAAGCCTATTAGTGCACTCAGGGCACTTATGCACACACCCATATACGCACATAAATATGTATATAAGCTCATGAGAACTAGATGGATGTTCATATATTGATTCATAGATTTTTAAAGCCATGCTGTGAATATATATTTCCTATAAGCCATATATATTTTAATACAAGCCATGCTTTTATATTGTTATGAACAAAACCTCAATGTTTTTTTATTTTATAGTAAAAAAGTGTTTAATTTAAAGTAGGTGAAGATGAAGAAGATGAGGAGGATGAACCAGAGGTACCAGCAGGCCCACGTCCCCGTAGAATATCAGAACTAAATATGAAGGAGAAGATAACACCGATCCCTGAAGGGAGTGCCTTCTTCATTTTCAGCAGCACCAATCCGTAAATATAACTTTGAAAAATACTGGTTTAGTCCATCAAGGTTTAGCAGTGAAGGAACAGGCCTCCTTCCAGTGAGGTTAGGAATAGAACTCCTGTATCTTCAGCAGGAGAGAGATTGGCTTCTCTCCTAAAATTTTCTGAATGACTTGGCAAATGGGAAGAATTTGACAAATATATTAATTTGCTTCCCACTGTTGAAGATAATAGCATTTTGTATGTATAGTCTGTCAAGTCTGCACATGTCTGAAAAGTACCCTTTACCGTATATTAGCTATTTAGTATGTTAGTCACTGGATATAAAAGGTGTGACGTAAGATCTGAGCATCTTCTACATGAGATAGGAATCCTGGCAACCCTAGGAACCCTTGTGGAGCAATACAGGTGAGGAGGGAGAAGAGAAAAAAAGAGGAGAAAAAGAGAAAAGAAGGAGAAAGGATGTATGTATTCCTCTTGGGGTAACAGCATTTTCCCAGATTCAAGCAAACACTGAAGATTATTTCAAATTATTTAAAAAATCAAGACCAATAACAGTTGGATTTTGGGGGGAATTGGAATCTTTCACCGCTCAGTCTAACTCCAGAGCATTTGAAGTTCTACACTGATGAAGAAAGCAAGCTTCAGTAGTCAGTAAAAGTCATTACTGGTTGTTGGATGGAAGTGAACAAGTGAACTAAAATCAGTTCCTACAGACTGAACATAGCTGTTACATTTATATATAGCAATTTCATGAGCAGTCTTAGAAGGGAGCTCAAGAGTTATTTGGCAAGGGAGAATGCTGTCTTCTCAATGGTAGAGATCATCACAATTAAGTTTAGAAGATGGTGTGATGATCAAGATACAATGTTTTGGGCTTGTATCTTGTTCATTGCATGGGTTGTCTAAAACTCTTCAGAATTTTCAAACAAACTGGAAAGACAGATATTTAAACGAGTAATTTTAAGAACACATATGCTGAATGCAAAAACGTAAGATTTGTTGAACATGTCAAATTGCTTTTGGCCTCAACTAATGCTACTTATTCTCAGGCCAAAATGGCCATCTTACTTAACTAAGATACACTATACTCAAATCATTGACTTAATAACAGGAGCACAAATTTTCCCCAGGAACCTTCTGATTCTTCAGCAGAATTTAGACAACTTCAGTTTTAGTCAGTTACAAACCTGATCCTGCCTTTTTGCCAATTTAATCCCGGACCTACTCTACCAAGGTGCTCAATAGCATTTGTAATAACCTTGGGCTCAGTGACTCTAAGCATATGTACAGTTCCACTTCATGTTATGTGGCTGAAACTTAGCAGCTCTGTAATCTTCAACACTCACTTGTCCTAATTCCATAAGAAAATCTTCACAGGAGATTCTGATTTGGCTTGAGTCTCTAAGTAGCACAATGAGATCTGCAGTCTAAGCCACATCTCACCATATGAGTATTTTTGACAGCTTTAATAAGAATCAAATCAAACTGGGGATCTGAAACGACTTATTATCTAGCGTTGGTCCCTTTGACATTGGCCTCTGTATGCACATAGTGGTATAAACGCTGGAACTTGCAGTGGCATTCATAACCCATTGAAAACCAACAGGAGCTGGGAAATCCTCTCCGATTCCTTCGATAAGAGCATCTTCACTACAGGTGGATGGGATTTTGAATTTATTTACATTTTTAGAAATCAGAGCTATAACTACAGCATTTGCACCGCTTTTAGCTGCTGATGGTTGCTCTGTTCTGTCATTGTTGTTGGTCATAGAAAACATGTTGTATATTAGCCATCTGCTGAATTCTGTTTGCACACATGGTATATTTTTGTATCTCTTCTTCAGAATACGAGTCGGATGCCACAGACTCATCAATCACCACATCTTTACCAATCTCATCCTTGTCTTCATCATGCTGAGCAGTGTTTCCCTAGCAGCAGAAGATCCAATTCGCAGCCACTCTTTTCGAAATAATGTAAGCCCTTAATTTTTATGTCTGAAGATAAATATATCCTCACAGGATAACAATCCTTTGGGACTAGTGCCTGGTTTTTAATTTTCAAGTTAATAAATTTTCCTTTTCCTTTTTCAAGTCACACATTTATATTTTTTTGCTTTAAAAACCATAAAGCTTTAAAGACAAGTAACTTTATTCATGGAACATCATAGGTATTAGAACAATTTATTATGTAGATAATGTTTTTCCTTTGTTGGCTATTAATATATCAGAATAAAATATGTTCAAGCTGAGCATAATCTTTATAATTTTCATATTTTTTCATAATTTTCAGCTGGTGTACCTGATATGCATTTCCTGAATCACTCTTAGTGCCTCTCAGTGTTTGATTTAAAAATGCCAGTTAAAATTATCACTGTTTATAACATGTTGGGAATAGACTCTGACCTGTTGTCTCTTCTCCTTCATTGAGTCTATTATATGGTCTTGGGGAACTCAGAGTATCACTCTGTTAGTGAGTGCATGCATTTGTAAGGATATTACCTCTTCTTTCAAAGAAGCTGGTGTGGCCACACATGAGTTTGAGTACCACCACATCAGACCTGAAGATCCTTGGATTCCTTTTGGCCAAATCAGAAACTAAACAAATTTCACTTTTTTCTAAACTCACATGTAAGATGGGGATCAGAGCATGCCCAGCTCTTGCCTTGATTCAGAGTCAAATGCCATTTCAGCCTATATACAAACCTGAAAATTTGGAAGTGTTTCTGCATCCTTTTTTAGATATACTTGTAGAAACAAACTATATGTAAGAATATTAATTTCAGAAATGTCTCTATTATTCGATAAAAGTGTAGTTTATGTGGTAAGTAAATATCTGTGTTCTCCTAAAACAAATTCCTGAATCCCCCATTTTAAGTTCTTAATATAGGAGAAGACTTACTTGTTATTCAAATGCACAATTGTTAGACAGAGAAATGAAACAAATCCACTCTCATGACCACTAGTGTTTGTCTTACACTTGTTGCACTTGTATTAGTGGTGAAGCAAGCCTCTGATGTTATTGTAAGTTGTGCATGCTTTAGATTAGGTATGAAATAGCTCAGATGATGCAACTTGGTAATCCTGTGGGGACTTTTGGGATGCTTTGACAGAACTTCCAGGCCTCTCCTGTCTTAGATATAAATTGATCTGTAGAGGTTGCCATGGAGTTTGAGAAACTCTTCCACCTCTTACAGGAAAGATGGACCTACTAGGTCAGTAGATGTTGTACCTCTCTAGTTCCTGCTAGCGTAGATGCAGCCTCTGAAAGTCCTCTTTTGGCTGTTGACATTGTCTGAACATTTTTTCAGTAACATCAGTAAAACCCAAAAAGTTAAACCTTTCTTCGAAGGTGAAAAGAGGTCAAAGCATGAAGACACTCTTCGTGTACTATTTATTCAGTAGAGCTGTGTGCTTCCCACATCTACAAAACTGGACAAGTGCAATCTTATGAATAAATCACACTAATGGATAAGAAAAAGAGAGCTGCTGGGCAATACTGAAATTGTTATTGTAGAAATGGTTTGAAGGGCTGATAATTGTTTTTGTAACTAGAGGAGTGCTAGGAAAACGTAACTGGAGAGTGGTGGTGACTGAAAGGATTATTCCTATTTGGGACACAGACAGGTGAAATGCGTGAGTGATTTCAAGAAGGCACTGCCCTCTTGTTGTAAGTATTCACAAATGCACCAGACCTGCATATTTTTCTTGTTACTACCTTGAATGATCATGTTCCTTCAACCAGCCAGCTCGGCAAGGGAATGAAAGTTTACAAACTGGAACACCATTAAATATTTTCTTTCAGCTACTAGAATGAATTCCTTACTGATTACTCTTTGTTGAATGGCTTTAATGTTTGCCTATTTTTTTCAGCCACAGCAAGGGACAGAAGGATGTAATCTTTAACTGAACATGGGCAGAAAAATTATTTCCTTTTATATGATCTAATAGGAATACTGTCTTTGTGTGTTGTCTCTTTATTTTATTTCTCCTTGCCACTTTATTAGCTGCTGAGCCACAGGCAACCTGTTTCTGTGCACGACTGTTTGCTAGCTGGACTGCTGGATCCTTGAAACTAAACTAGTACCCTATTGCAGTGCATGTCAGTTGCTAAATTAGGTGCTAGTAATATGGCCACCTTGAAAGGGTGAAATCTTGGTTGCAGTGAAAAATATGGCAGTGTTCCTGTTGACAGCAGTGAGGTCAATATCACATCCACAATCTTTTAAGATGTTTGCATATCACTATGCAACTGTTGTGGGTTCTTTTAAATTTCCTACAAATAAATCACTGCTGTATCTTCCAAGTTCAAGAAAAAAGAGTTGTAGTGATGATTTTAAGTAATTTAGTTATTAGTTAATTTGCTTTGTGACACTCTAGCCCAGTCTATACAGGAACAATATAATGTAGCAGAATGTAGAATGATGTGCAATCTAGAAGCATCCATTGAAGTTTTATTTTTTGATGTGATACTTTGGTAAAAAAAAAAAAAGACATTATTAATAAGTATTTATTCTTTGTGTAAGATTCTGTATCTCTGCTAAAGGCTGAAGAAAGTACCTGTGAAAGCTGGTAGAGGAAAGTCTGAATTGAAAGAAAGTGTTGCTTATTGGGTCCTGTTAACTCTTTAGGGGTGAAATCTAATATCTAAGCACAGTGGCATCTGATAAATTTTTGAGTAAATAAAAATGGTTGCACAATAGCTGGAATTTTAAACTACTTTGTCTAAATTCCCCATCTGCCTACTTAGATTAATTCAGGTGGTGTTGTGCATGTGGTCTAAATTGTAAAAATTTATTAATAGATGGATTTCTTACTGTGGCACATATTATACCTTGCAGATACTTGGTTACTTTGACTATGCTTTCACAGCCATCTTTACTGTTGAAATCCTGTTAAAGGTAATGCATTGTTAATTGATCCTTGTTAGCTCAAAAGCAGCTTTAGCAATAATGTTTGTAACTTTTTGTTTACCTTCCAGATCCTAGGGTATGCAGATTATGTCTTCACTAGTATGTTTACATTTGAGATCATTTTGAAGGTAACAGGTTTTTAAAGGAAGTTTGTTTAAAAGGATTTTCCTTGTGTGTCACCTGCCAAGAAAAGGCACTTGAAGTGTTCTTCACCTTTTCTCTAAGCGATCAAAGCTAAACTTTTTTAAAACCAGAGGATTTTTTTATTTGACAGTTCCTCATAGTTTTGATTGGTTATTTTTTACCATTGGGTGCATGAAGAAGCTGATTTTTTGTCATTACATCAATTTAATAATTCATTTTTTACCATTTTTAAACTTACAGCTGTCAGAAAAGGGAAAAATAATTCACTGCGCATGAGCTTTTCCTTCTCCTTGGTCTGACATTTCCAAAAGAGATAATCAGTCTTTTAAGAAGGGAGCATGTAATTTCTCATTTCTTTTGCTGAGCTATATTCACAGAGCTAAAATAGTAGATAACTATTTTCTTGCAATAGGACTTGCAAGATATCTTGCATTTGTCTATCTATATACTAAGATACTTTGCATTTATCTTGGGCATACATTTAAATACACAGAAAGGCATAAATATGCTTGCTTAAATGTATTACCCATGCATGAGTCAAAAATTGGCTTTTTAATGTATAGTTTGTGTACTGATTATTAAGAATGTCCATTGAGGTTACTCAGATTTTAGATGTATGAGGCTTATTCTGGCAAAGAAGCCGTATAACTGAGGATTAGGTTCGCACATAAGAAAATGCTGAACAAAGAAATTAAAATTTTTGGTGGGAATTTGCGAAATATTTTTTCAGAGATTTACACACGATTCTTAAAAGTTTCATGCTATGCATATTCACCATGAGTTTTTGGTTGAGTAACCCTGACCTATACACTTAAAAATTTCTGGTACACTAAGAATCTGTACATAAACTTTGCATTTCCAGTTGAAGATTAAGCTTAACAAAATCTCTTCTCCCAGCTTTTGCTCATATTGCTGTGTGGACTCTTCACAATGTGATTTGATTAATACTAACTGATGCAATATTTGGGCTGTTTACAAGATAAGCTGTACTGTAAGTAGTAGACTATTTTTATGCTTGCAAATATTCTCCCAGACTTACATTTATCCACTTGTTTCTCATTTTCAGCAGTGAGGAGGTTTCTATAGAATTGATTAATCTTATAAAATTTGTAGCATTCTGAAATAAATAAGCAGTTTTTTCACTGCTAGAGAAAGGCCAAACTAAAGGAAATAATGAAGCACTGAAAAGAACTGTAGCATTAGATCAAACTAGTTCCCAACTCTGAATTTGAGAAGCCATACAAAATACATTACCACCATTTCTGTGGCAGAAGAGAGTCGGTAAACTTCCACATGCTCTGAGCAGCAGGTTGTATAGCTCCTGCAGTTCAATTGTGTTTCTCTAGGAGACAGAAGAGTTATAAAGCATGGCACAGAGAGGCATAACTGGGTTTGTTAAGAAAAGCAACATTCCTACTAATTGCAAAAGATTTTGACACCGAGCGACTCGAGTTATCCAAGGGAAGGAGGAAGCTCTAGAGCTTGGGCTGCTGAAATCTGGCATTGTAAAGTATTACAAAGAAACAAGAAGCCACATCATAGCCAAAAATGTTGATGCTCCTGAGTCCACTTTCTGCAGGAAGCTCTGTGCTGCAGTGCACTCATATTTATCTACAGAGGAAAATAAGTTGTACCATAAAAAATGTAATGGACAACCAGAACATGACACACATGCATGCTTTACTAACATGTCTCAGACACTGGCTTTGCTTGCTTATGGCTGGAGTCCTCCATGTCTTCCGTGCTGGGTTTTGCGCTGTGCTTTGTGCAGTATCTAAGTCGTGCAGAAGCTGCGTGTGTTCTGCAAGGATTAAATTCAAGATTAGACCTGCAGTAACACTAGCATTCCAGAATTTCCAGGCAAAAAGTATATGAAACTGAAATTAAATTAACCAGAGGCAATATTACCAGCTGCAGTGAAGAAACTCGTAAATGTCCAAAAAACAAGCATTAAACCAGAATAATTCTCAGCATGTGGAGAGTCTCCCTGTGCTCTATCTTATTGACTGCTTTGCAGACATGAGGATTTCTACATTATATGATGTCGAGTATATGCATGAGGATATGAATAAAAGAAAAGCCGCAACATCAGTTTAAAGCATTTAAGAATTCTCTTATGTAATCCCTATGTGGTGCTGAAATCCAGTTTACCATCCTGTTTGCAGTACTTGGGAAATGTGAAAACATCAGAGCAAAGGTCAGGTTAGGACCTTGTGCTTTTAACCTTGCCCCAGCTGTGCTAATCCCACACCATTTAAACCATTCCCCACTGGTGTGGAATTACAGGCAGGAGGAAAAGAGCAGCACTGGTGGTGCCCCAGGCGCTCAGCTCAGTGAGTGTCCTGCAGCATCTGCTCCACTGAAGACTGTGTGACAGCACCCACCACCTCAAAGCTCTAGGCTTTGCTTTGGACTTGATCAGTGTGAAGGATAGAATGATTTGCTCTAGAAAGTTTTAGTGAAATGCTTCCACTGGGTTTTGTAGTGATTGAAATATGAGCCTCCATATAAAGATGGGGAGATATGTACTTCACCTGTATTTTTAGGTCAATATGTCTTTACTTTTGTGGGAGTCTTTACATGAAACTTCGTGTGCTGCTAACTGATAACATACTACAGTGTAAATGAGTATTTGTAGATAGATGTAGGTTTGATATTCAAGGTTATTTTAGTGTTCAACTCCCACTGATTTTAATGAGTTTAGCCATACTCTGTACAGCTGTAAGTGAAAAGAGCTAGGAATTTATTGGAAATTGTATAATACAGTTATATTACCTCTCTCATGTCATGGCACAGGTTAAAGCTTTAGGATTTTTATGCTTCTAGTTTTGAAGGACATTTAGTATTTTGATTACAACAAAAGCCAATTTAACATGAGAATAAGGAGAGAAGGGCTTCCAAGAAAAATGCATCTTTTGTAGTTTGCATTCCTTTGCAGATATATAGCTTTCACTGATGCTGATGGTTTTTCATGCAAAAAGCCTGGAAGTTTGTGCACACAAGTAGTGACACAGTAGACTGAGATGCCCATTGATGGTAGCTCTGTTCTACATTGTGGAACAGTCTTGAAAGATTTAATAGTCTGCTGCAAGAGGAAAGCTAATAAAACCTTTTTGCTCCATCTTGAGGAACAGAACAGAATAGAAAGTAATGGGTTTAAAATGCACGGTCAATGTCAGATGTTCTCTGGCTGGCATTGAGTTTTCTTACCTGTGGAAAACAATGAGTAGCTGAGAGTACTCAAGTCATGTTAAGAGGACCTTAAGGCTGAAGAAATTAGAATCCATGTGCCTGAACTGACTACTAGGTATTTTTTCATAGGTATCCTTATTTTAATCTCAAGTTTTTAGTTTCAGCATTTCAGTCTTAATCCATAACTATGGAATAACCCGTGCAAAATTCTACTCAAGCACAGATTCTGTGCTTCTAATGGCTTAACTGGATTCCTCTATGCATTTTTTAACTGGTACTTACTAGCAGTTATGGTAAGGGTCTAATCCATAGATTTAGGAGCCAAATTCAGCTTTACAATACCTGAGAACGTCTGCCCAGATTCTGTCTGCAGCCATAATTAATGGAGCCTCTATCACTGGCTCTTAAGGAAACCTGCAAATGATGCATGCGGGTTCCTTCACATGATACCCTTTGTGTGCTTCTTTCATCTTAATCTAGGCACAGAAAGCAAAAAATGAAGAGAAAGTCCAATAGGGAGAGCAATGTTTCATATTCCCCACGGACCAGCAAAACTTGGGCACGTGTGTCCACACATAATACAAAACAATCTATGGGTTGTTCTAGGTTATTCCAAGATACCCACTCATGATCTTAACATGTCTCCTGTGAGCCAAAGGCAAATAGCAGTGTAATGCTGTGTTATGACAGCCTTGTGCTGGTTCTGTACCGGATTTGACTCTCAGGTTTTTGCAATACATTTTCAGCTCCTTCAATTCTCAAGACAGTATGAATGATTAGGAGTCAGAATCTGGACCTTACAGTTTAGTAAGCATGGAAATTTTATGGTTCTTGTAGTCATTTTTCTAACAAAGGCCAAATCAATTCACCTCAGTGTAATCACCTTAGCCTAATCAGTTCTTACACAAAATATAACATTTGTTGACATCAGAAACAATTAACACATTTTCTGGTGTTGCTTGAGCAGAATTTTTATGATTAAATGAAAGATTTAATATACATACTGAGATTGTTTTGTATCTCAATTGCTTTTGGAAAGTGAGATAATATTGTATGCATTCACACTCTAGGCAAGTGTCTTGTAAACAGCCTAAATGTGGATTTGAATAAATGGGAATATATACTAAATGTGTAACAATTCTATTTTTAGATGACAGCTTTTGGAGCATTTCTTCATAAAGGGTCCTTCTGCAGGAATTATTTTAATTTGCTGGATTTGCTGGTTGTGGGTGTTTCTTTGGTATCATTTGGTATTCAGTAAGTACTTATAGTATACTTATAATGTGAATGATTTATTTTTGCTTTGGGGTTTTATACTGAAATCAGTGTTTCAGCTCCTTTTGTTCCCCCATTGTTTGTGGGTGTGCAGTCACAATATTCAGGGTTGGGACTGGCAAGAGGTAGTGCTTTGTATGGAGACTGTTGTAACTCATTACTAATACGGGTTGGAAACAAATTACTACTTCCTGCTATTACCAAGAGAACAAGAGCACCATGACACTGTATTGTATAGGAAGTAATTCCTGGAGCTTCAGGAGGTTTATATACCTTCTTTTGTGCTATTGCCACATCTACAATCTAGTTCTACGAGCTTGCTCTTTCAGCATGACCTACTGGGATATGTAACTTGACAGTATTTGAAGGGGAGAGAAGTTGTACCTTCATCAGGACTGTAAGTGCTAGTGAAGAGATTTTTTTTTGCTTTGGATCAGGCTAAACATAATAAAAGAGTTGGAAGATGCTTATTGATTCACTGAGCAGTTGTGCCTCACTTAAAATGATCTGTGAAACCCTTAGTAACTTAGAAAAGAGCAAGGACTGGGTGTCAGTCAACTGCTTCCCACTTTGTGTTCTGCTTGTACTAGAATACCTGTTACACAAGCTTTCTGTTTCACAATATATTCTTTAAAAGGCTGTCTGCTATTACTTCCTCAAAATGCAGTCCTAGCTACTTGAACAAAGAGAATGTGAGTCATTTGAGATCTTTTCATCTCCACCTGGTTGGAAATTAAGGTATTCATTGATTTACAGGACTTACACAGTGTCTTTGAAAGAGCTTGTCACCACTGAAAAATACTTTGGGGACTATTTTGCTCCTGACCAAACTTAACTGCATTACAGTATCAGACAAGCTTCTGAGCTATTAATTCCCACGTTGCTCCAGAAATCAAAATAATTCTTATGGTATTTATGAGACTTATACTATTTTCTTTATTGATCCTTTATTAATATTAGAAATACTTAAAAAAATCTTGTATATATATTTTGAGACTTTTTTGAAATTTCATGTATAAGGAAGTTGCAAGAACATTGTTATTCTTAGTAATAGAATCAGTTACCTTAAAAGTAACAGAATAACTTTTTTTTCCCCCCCTAGATCAAGTGCTATCTCAGTTGTGAAGATCCTCAGAGTTTTAAGAGTCTTGAGGCCTCTAAGGGCAATAAACAGAGCAAAAGGACTTAAGGTGTTTATTTTTATTTTTTAAGTTATATTTCTGTTGGCCTGATTCTTCAGTCCTGCCTCAGGTTAAAAATTCTTGCGCAAGAAAAGTTGCCTGGAGAAGTTCACAGGGCAAGGACATAAATCAGTTCCTGATTCTTAAACATATTAGGCCACGTTCTGCCCACAGTTACAGCACTTTATATGTAGAGGAACACCAATGCCATGGAGAGCAGATTTTGACCGTAATACTTGCTGTGAACCAACATGCCAGAGCAATATTTTAATCGTTTTTCCATAATGCTTATGTAATTTTTAGTCAGTTGATGTTGATGGGTCTATGTCAACAGACTTACAGACAAATTTAGGAAACAAGTTTAATTATGGTAGTAGGTATAATACTGACAACACAGAGGTAGTAGTTTTAAAAAATAATCTGAATGTGATAAAATAGACTTTTATGGTATGTATTCTGTGGTACTAAGTAACAAGTTGTATTAAAATATATATTTTTTCTTTCTTTCCAGCATGTTGTTCAATGTGTCTTTGTGGCTATTAGAACTATTGGTAATATTATGATTGTTACCACGCTGCTGCAGTTCATGTTTGCTTGTATTGGAGTGCAGCTCTTCAAGGTAAGTAGACACACTCAAAATTTACACTGCATCAAGGAAAGCAAAGCTGAGCTGAATTCTTGGTGGCTTGCTGCTGGAACTTGGTTGGTCCCATTCTGAACCAATCATAGTATAAATGTGTTTATTTTGCATATTCTGCCCTGTGTCATGGCTTTTTGTTTTATATGTAGGGAAAATTCTACAGGTGCACGGATGAGGCAAAACAGAATCCTGAGGAATGCCGGTGAGAACATCTTTGATCTAAGAATGACACATTGTATTTTGAATAATTTAACCTGTACAGATATGAGCAGGCATGTGTCAGGCCATTTAGGTTTGTGTAAATTCGAATTACCATTTTAAATCTACCAGAAAACACAGGCTAGCAAGGAAATAAAACAAGCTTAGGGAGAGAGTAAAAGAAACTGTTTTTAATAGAGCATTGAGTAACTCTGAGGCTAATTAAATATTTCACTAATGACAGTTTGTTTCTTTCCCACAGAGGGATATACATCGTTTATAAAGATGGAGATGTTGATAATCCAATGGTCAAAGAGAGGGTCTGGCAAAATAGTGATTTCAACTTTGATAACGTTCTGTCCGCTATGATGGCCCTTTTTACAGTATCCACTTTTGAAGGCTGGCCAGCGTGAGTGAATTCTCCATGTTTTCACAGCATTGTTAACACAGTTACATTTTCCAGAACAGTTCTTTATCATTTACCAGGCATTTTTGGGCAACAAAGCAGTCTAAGTGATGGTATAAAAACTTATTAATGGAGGAAGGAAAAAAACTACTATCCTTCTGAATCTGTGCACTTTTCCTGTATTTCTTCATTCACCTGTATCTATAAAGGGCAAATGTTTTTTACATTGTTTGATTCCTAATCTTTCAGCTACTTTTGCTATAATGAGCTATTCTTTAGCTCTAATGGAAGTAATCCTTTTAGATGTTTATCCATTGATGCCCTTTAATACTAATATGAAAATTTTAGACCTTTGCGTAAACCTTTTACTACAAAATCAGGCAATGGTACACTGCATAGAGAGGGCCAGGAAGAGTAAACCGCCACTAACTATTTCCCTAAATGAGAAAAGTCTTGGGGGGGAGGGGGGGGGGGGGGGGGGGGGGAATACAACCATCTGGTCATTACCTTGATTCTTTTGGAAAAAAGCATATAACATTGTGTGGTGTGATTCTTCTGGTTTCAATATGCTTGTAAGCCCTGTCAGTAACTAGAAAAAACAGTAAACAGCAGACCATTTCTGAAATGTGTCCTCTGAGTCTGCATATTTTACTCTCTTTTGACATTTTAATGCTAATAAAGATAAAATTTTGTTTGTTTTTCAGGCTGCTATACAAAGCCATTGATTCAAACGGCGAGAATGTAGGACCTGTATACAACTATAGAGTGGAGATCTCCATTTTTTTCATCATCTATATCATCATTATTGCATTCTTTATGATGAACATATTTGTTGGTTTTGTGATTGTTACATTCCAAGAACAGGGAGAACAAGAGTATAAGAACTGTGAGCTGGACAAAAATCAGGTTAAAATAAATAATGAACTCTTAACTTTTGAAAGTATTCTTATTTATGCACGAAGAGCTGCTTTTCTGCTTTGGGTCAGAAGAGGGCACCAAACACATCTTGGTAAAAAAATGGAATTAGTACATACTATCAACTGGTATTCAGGTCATTTTACGCTCCTCTTTCTGTAAGCCTGACATATCAGTCTTTTTGTTGTGAAAGGTGTTACATTAAGCTTGTTAGCTTCTTAGTGTCTCACTTGTTGGTGTCACATTAAGAAGAATACAGCACTTGCCAGCTTATCCACAGGCAGAGGTAGGTTTTACAATAAGAACAGGAAAATAAATTTTGTGTTCTGAATAGTCTGAAAGTGTTCAAAATGTTCTACTCCCCCCCCCCCCCCCCCCCCCCCATTTATTTAGACATTCACAGGGGATATTCAGATTCAAATAAAAAAAAAAATCTGTCCCTTTTTACTGTTTAATCCTTTGACTGAGAAATTCATCAGTCACCAGTCATGATTTTTCAGGTACTCTTGTCCAACTGTAACACACTTCATTTAAACAAAGTTAAGCATGAAACTTTAGCCAGCATTCATTCTGCATTTTGTGCCCCATCAGTCAGCTTTTATAAGCATTCTTCAAAAGACAAGTGGAAGGCCCAGCCTACATGAAGATTTCAGGCACTAATAGAGTAGGAGATGAATTCATGATGTTCCTACATATGTGACGTGATTTTGCAGGGCAATTTAACTGAACTATTAGGAATAACTCTTTCTCAGTATTTATTTTTCTGACTCTGGGTTTTATGCTATGCAGTTACATTGGTGGTTGAAAACTTAGTAAAGACAAGGCAAGACTTATAGATGAATTAATAGTCATGCTGTTAATAGTCATGCTATATACTATACGTATACATACCTATAGTCTGCAGTATACTACTATATACTAATACACTGTATAAAGGTGAAACACTTCAGAATTTCCATGAGCATTATTTGATTCTTTGTATGTGGCTGAGTAGTGTATACGATTAGGTACAGTTGTAAATAACCAAGTCAGGATTGGTAAGCTACTTGTTTATTTTATTAACACTTAATAATAAAAAGCCCTTATATCAAGTAGATAGACTGTGTTTTTAAGAGTGATATTTAACAATTTGCACTTATTAATTATATTATCAGTTGATTAACTGTTAGGTATAGTCTGACAATTTTTGATGTATTTGCTTTTACAGCGTCAGTGTGTAGAATATGCCTTGAAGGCACGGCCTCTTCGTAGATATATTCCAAAAAATCCGTACCAGTACAAGTTCTGGTATGTGGTGAATTCTACTGGATTTGAATACATCATGTTTGTCCTCATCATGCTGAACACACTTTGCTTGGCTATGCAGGTAGGAAAACCAGAAGCTCTTTTGAAGCTGTTGGCATAAATTGCAGGGAAGGAATGGGTGATATAACGCCTTTCATTTATGGCAACCTGTATTTTTTAATGAAGTTAAATTAAAAAAAACCCACCTCTAATCATAGTACTCTTCTGTGACATGTTCTAATCTGTTCATCAGTGCTCTGAAGTAAAATTGTTTAAAACAGCTTGATGTTGACAAAGGTCTTCCTAAACTAATCAAGCTCTTTGAGCTTTATTTTGTACCTGCAGTGTAATTTAATTTATATTATATGTGTGTTCCAAAGATAATCTGTGTGCAAGAAAATCTGAAGAGAATATAAAGTCTAATTTTGTTAGCAAACGTTTCTCTCAACCCCTTAGATTCTTTTATCTACTATATTCTTCTATGCAGTGCCTTTAAGCAGTGTAGTTTCTGTACTTGTTCTGTGTTCATTTTGTATATGTGCTACTCCATATTTGGTTGGATTGGACTGGATGATCTTTAAAGGTCCTTTCCAACCCAAACCATTCTGTGATATTTCTATCCTCTGTGTCTATATCTTCCTCAGAAATTTAAAAAGTTAATATATGGAGCAACTCTAGTTTTGTGTGATAATGCAAAACTCACGCAAACATGTTTTCCTATATTAGCTGTATATCTATATATACCTGTGTGTATTTTTGCATGTGTGGGGTTTTTTGCGTGTATATATTTTTTTATTATTCTAATTTTTCTACATTATGTATGCAGTTCTTTGCTAGCTACTTCTCTTATCTACTTTTCCAAGTTGTCTCTTTCTTTTCCCTAGTACTTCAGAATTTGATAAGAAAAAGAATGGTTCAAATTCAGTTTAGAAAACCATTCTACTTTATTCAGTAAATTTGCATGCCCTGTATCCTCTTAAAAATATCACTCCTACACAATATATGTTATTCTGTGACTAACATACTGCAGGCTTTCTAAGCAGGTGTGACACAAGGTTATGTAATTTTAAAACCTAGCATATAAAACTTGCAAAATTGCTGCTACCTAATACTCCTTTTTTGAGGGAACAGTTTTCTTCTCAAAACCGTCTCTCTGGAGATTCCCTTAGGATGTACAGGAATGACAGTTTTGTTCCACTTAGTGCCTAAACAGATTTAAACAATTCCATTCTTGACCAGAGATATTCAACTAGTCTTGTATGTATATATGTGTGCATCATAAATACTACTAGAAAATGTTTTCCTGTGCTGCATTTTTACCAACTTTGTCTTAGACTGCCTTACTTTCACTTAATATTTTAAAGCCTTTACTTTTAAAAGTATTGTATTTTTCATTCACAGCACTATGGACAGTCTAAGCTCTTTAATGATGCAATGGACATTATGAATATGGTTTTCACAGGAGTGTTCACTGTTGAAATGGTTTTGAAACTGATTGCATTCAAACCCAAGGTAAGTTTTAGATATGATTTAATTAGGTCATCACCACAGGAATTAAGTATAACGTAAGTTTCACACTAGCTATGTATTATTCAAAGAACAAAAAGAACCTGCGTTTCCCACATTTATCTATCAGTGAAATCATAATAGAAATGTTAATCTGATAATATGTATATATGTAACTCTAGGAAATGAAATGCAGATACCAGAAAAAATATTACAAGGTGGTTGATGAGATCTGGAATATTTTGAGGTAATGAAATGTCCCTTTGTAAATCAGATAAATCATTTCCTGTTACAAGTATTACCACTTCTCCTATTCATAATACGACATTCATAACTTTACACTAAGTTAATCTCCAGTAAAGACCTGTATGTTATATTTCCTATTCTAAAATGCAAAATTATTTGTTTACTTTATAAAATATAGCCAAGTACTACAAACATACACATGAATACTTTGCATATTCAATAGCCTTTTTAGATTTTTATGTTTTCCATTATACATACACACTATTTGGTAGAGGGCCCCACAGTAAGCAGTTGATTCCTTGCCTTAAAGGGACACTGTCAAAATGAATAACGCAGACACATTTTCAAAAGTAGATTTGCAAGAGAAACTGATAGCTGTAATTACTAATTGAAAAAAAAGATGAGAATCAGACTGTGACAGTTAATGCAGTCTTTTTGTTCCGTTCTCATACCCCATTTATGACAGTGCAAAAGTTAATAATGAAAAATGAAACCAAATTGTGTTTTCAGTACAAGGAAATCAATATTTATTCTGGGTTTATATATATGTAAGTAAGTAAAGTGTGGTCACTCATTATATATGGAATTTGAAAAAAAGCCAGTCTTGCCATTTGCAGTTTAACTGATCTCACCATCTAAGGTTGGTATTTCTCATTTTCCATTGCCCTTCTTTTAAAGTAATCAGGATATCTGCATCTGTAATTGGCTGTGAACTGTGCCCTTTCTTGGTGTTAAGTAGCGAACTGGATGACTGTAGGCTGTGTGGGCAATCTTATTCTTGCTTTAAACAAGCTAGCTCTGATACTTAGAGCAACATAGTCATGGCTGCCCAGAGCTCAGCATGGAGTAGATGTATAACTACTTTCCAGCTTTTCAGAACTATTTATTCAGCTTGCATTTAGTCATGAGCTCAACTGTGGAGCCTGAGCTACTTGATTTAAAGCTAGTTTGTATTTGCCTGCAGAAGTAAACAAATTATACATCATTGGAGGTCTGGTGTTGAGATGTGAGGTGTGGAGATCTGGGTGAATGCTTACCCACTCTCCTGTAGTCTTGCTCTGCACAGTCCAGTCCATTGTACATTTCTAATGAATTTATTTGTATTTTTGTGCCACCTATCTTATTTAAATGCTAAGGATTTCACATTAAAAATAACACAATATGAGGCCCCAGAGGAGATAGCTGAGATATGTGGACCACAGTGTCATGAGTATGCTGATTGTGTTTCCTGATTTGTATTTCCTGTTCTATATCCTTGTTTCACACTGAAGTTTCAGAAGACTTTGCTGCATTTTATCATCTGCTCTTTGAAAGAAGATTGGGAATCCTTGTATGCACTTGTGACTGTAGTCAGAAATAGCAGCTAATGCAAAATATAGTGGTCTGATCATGAGTGTATAAATCACAGTGCTCCATTTGTGTTACGGACTTCCTACTCATTATCAAATGCAATGTCTTAATACTGGTCTGTAAGACTTCATACAATTTGAGTTTTAACTCTGTTGCAACATACTTTCTATTGATTGGATCCTTTTACCATGAGAGATCCCTGGATCTGAACCCTGAGAGTTTGAAGGGCAGACACTGTCAGTGAAAGGTCCTCATTTCCTGAATTTCGTTCCCCCATAGATGCAGAACACCTTAAACTTTTTAATTAGCAGGACAAGGTTAAAAGGCCATGTTATTAATCAGACTTTTGGCAGAGATTAATTAGCAGGAAGGGAAGGGAGTTAAATATCTTTAAGGTTGTTCCTGTTATTCTTTGAATATTGTAACTTTTTAAATTGTCAGATACTCTTTAACAAAACACCTATTGGTAATATATATTACATAGTTCATTAATAATTGCAAATAAGCTATCAGTCTTAAGAAGAATGTGAATGTCTTTTAGTAATCTAAATTTTAAACTAGATACATGCTTAAAACAACAGTGAATTGCTTTAACTCATATTAACATTTAATAATAGTAGGAACAACCTGAAACCCAACTTAACATTTTGCTTTAGGGTCCATGGGGAAAGACTGATTCATTTCCTCTATGTCTGTGTCATTGGTGGGTTTCTTAGTCTAGTCTGGCAGAATGGACAGTTTTATTTATTAATTTTGTGCATTTTAAAAATTATTTCAAAGATGCTCTAATTGTCAAATAAAAACTCCATTACTCACTCTTTAAGAATAGATAAAAACATGTTAGTTTTTATCTCATCTGCTTGACAGTGTCCCCTTAATACGTTGACAAAAATCCTGTGAAAACTGATCTTTTGGTTTCGCTGGTCATGCAAACTTAAGGCTACTATAAATTACTGATACTCTTACTATGATATTGTGTTGTTTAAAACCAAGGTACTGCAGACTGCCTTCCAGCTCTGAAATATATAAAACATGGATAAGTGATAGATAGTAAAGGTGATGCTGGGTGTCTGGCACACTTCTTGACTGGGAGATTGGAACACACAGTACTTTGCAGAATGAGGCCCTAAACCTTTCAACTGAGTACTAAAAGGACTAAAATCTTTATGTGGTAGATCTATAGAAACATATTTTGGTGTTAATTCTCTATGCCTACATATTCCCCAGGATTTGTGATTTTATCCTTCAGCATTTCTCAATGAACACATTTTTCATAATGTAAGTTAAAAGAGTAGGCATTTTTTCTTCACATTGTTCTTCACATTTGCTAAAATCTGTTACTTAGCATGGTTTAGCACAGTACTAAACAAAATACAGCTATGAAATCTAAAATAATACATCAACACATACTGTATGTACAGGTTCATGATAGCTAGCTGTTACTTAAACTTGTATTGATTTTCCATGTCATTTTACATCAGATTTTTGTAAGAAAAAAGGAAAGATGGCTAGTAAGTGAATTGATCTTGGGTCATTGCAGTGGTGAAAACAACTTATTTGCATGATGTTTATTTGCTGTGACTTGTCCATTCCTCCCTTTTCCAAAACCATCTTTATTTTCTCTTAGTTTTTTTGTTTATTTGTATGCTTTTGCTTTACATATTAATTTAAACAATATTTGTCTATACTGATGGAAAAGGTTTCATAAAATAAATAAATGTGTAGAATATTTTAGCTGTATTGAATCAAAACGTGAATTTGTTATTTCAGTGCCTTATATTGTAGCATGTCTAGTAAAGTCACTTTTTCTATAGCGGGAATTAACCTTTATTTGGAGGACCTTTTTGGTTCCTGTTGTTGTAGAGGAAGATGGATAGCACACCTCAGTATCGTGCTGATTATGTGTTTGCTGTTTGCCAATAGTCTCTTATTTTATGTATATATATAAATATTGCTATTTTAAAATCAAGAAAGATACTTCTCAATGAGAGAAATAAGGAATATGTGCTCAGGAAGAATATTATGAGAGTAGCTCCCCTTCTTTAGTTGGGAGCTGCTAATCTCTTTAGGATTATAAATTTAAGTATCATTGAGGTGGTTCAGCATGATGTTTAGTAGAAACTTTGGGAATGGCTTGTTCTTGTGACGCGGGATGAGTAAGGAAGGAGCGATAGGGAATTGTGCAGGAGCTCTGAGAAATGGATGCGTTTGTTCAGGAGGCCAAATCCATGAACATTGGCTTTTGCCCCAAGACTGGAATTGATGATTAATCCCAAAGAACCAAAGCATGTGGCACAAAGGAAAGTAGTGACAATCATACTCTTACCTATTTTCCCCTTACAGCCCCTTTCTTACATGATGGAATGATTATAATAATTTGTGTTTTAAAAGAGCTAAAAGAGAGTAGCATTAGAATTTTATAATGAAGAATTAGAATTTTTATTATCAGGCTTTCCTGACTCTGCTCAGTGCTAGAATATGCTGTAGAGCTGTCTTCTGCTGTAGCAGCTCTCTCGTAGTCTCCAAGAGCAAATTTCCACATTAAATTAGCTTTTTTCAAATAGTAATGTACTCGAGTATAACCTTTAAACTGTGAAGTTACTAGAAATTCTAACAGTTTAAAATCTTAAGAAAAATACTGTCCAATTCTAAAAAATTTTGTAGCTGATTTTGCTTTTCTGTGGTAACAACACGTGTAACAACTTAAACTACTCAGCTAAAACATTATCTTATAGTAACAGTGTAATAATAAGTGTAACTAGACATAAGGTTAGATTAGCATGCTTGTAATTTTAAACTTTTTGCTAAATTAATTTTTTAGGTCTTCAATAGTGGCTGACAAGTTACTATTTTAAAATTAATTACCAGGAAAGCAGAATGTATGTGTACAGAATGTACATTTCAGCTTTTGTCGTGTAATGCACATTCCTTAGTCGTGGTTGGCTGAGAAATGTAACTGAATGAGAAAAAGGACAAGTTCAGTAATTTTTGCAATTCTGAATTTTTGTAATAACTAGGCAAAATGCACATATTGCAGAAAACCTACATATCTTGTCTCCATAGAGTTGCCTTCAACAGAGTAATACATCTTGATTTGTTCCCAGTGACAGATTGATCCTGGAACCTACCTCAAGGTTTATTCTGAAATATCTTTTTGCTCAAACATGCAGTTTTGATGCCAGTAGAGAGCTGATTGTATGATAGCACTTTATAACCGTTTGCAGGAGGGTGCCAGTAACATACACGTAGGGAATATATTTAAAGCCATAAAATGTCAGAAGTGACTAAGCAATTTATGAAAATGAATTTTCAGACATTGGACTGGCTGCATTAAAAGCATTAAGAAATTGTTCAGGTTGCTATGGTTCCTAGCACTGACTTCACTTGTTACAGAATCAGGCCCTGACTGCAAATGTGTGAGTTCCTATATTAAACCTAGTTCATGAATAGAAGATTAAGTCAGTTCTGTAATATTTAGGCACAGTTCCACGATAATAATTGTGCATGATTAACCAGTGATGAGCTTTTACCCTTTGACTATTTTTACCAGTCACTTAGATAGGACTATCATGAAGTCATTAATGTTAAGGAGGTTTCAATTGGCTTGGTCTTGTAGAAATATTATTAAAGGGATTTTGTCGTGCTTATTTGGGTATATATGTTAGAATTTTTCAGCCTTGCTGGAAGTCCAAAACCAGTTTTGGATGATGGCTTGCTTGCCAACATTGTGCTTATATGATGGTGTATTACGCATGCGTACTGCGTGTGTGTGTGTGCGTGTGTGTGTCTGTCTGTGTGTGTGTCTGTACATGTATATATATAAAATATATATATACACACACATGCACATATATGTTGCTTTTCCTTCAGTAGGCAATATTGTTTGTTTTGTTTTGTTTTCTCATTAGACCACAGGTTTTGTTTAACTAATTTCTGTTTATGCAAAACTAAACAGAAGTATGCAAATATTTGACATTTCATGTGTAATCACAAACGTTTGCACCCTGCCTGCTCTGTTCAGGGCTATTTTAGTGATGCCTGGAATACGTTTGACTCCCTCATCGTTATTGGCAGCATAGTAGACGTCGTTCTCAGTGAAGCTGATGTGAGTATACCCCAGCTTACTTTCCCCAGTCCCTACTTCTCTTTCTCTGTCTCCCCACTATTTCCATCATCTGGACAAGTCACAGATTTTGATCTGATGTTTCTAAAGTTTGAATACAGACCAGTCATAGGTCAATTATGTTGATATGGGAAATAAATAGCCTTTTTTTTCTACCAATTTTTTTTAGCTATGAAAGGGAAAGATTATATTGTATAGTGGTACATCAGAGAAGCCTAGAGTGTTTCTGTGTTATAACACTGTCCTTTTCTTCTCTTTTTCTGTTTGTGTTTTTCTCTTGCTCTCTTTCTGCTGAATGCTTGTCCTAACAGCACTATTTCACTGATGCATGGAACACTTTTGATGCCTTAATTGTTGTTGGTAGCGTCGTTGATATTGCTATAACAGAAGTTAATGTAAGTAGCAACTGTTCATGCACTAAAAAGTAATTGCTGTCATCAAGAAATATAGAAAACTTTATCCCCCAAAATCCTTTTCTAGAAAAGTATGGTTTGTCCTGGAATCAAAGACCAAAACATTGATACAGATGTTTGTACAAGCTGTTACTATAAATCTATATACCTGTATAATTGCACATGCACACAGCATAGTGAGACAATGAGAATTATATTTTTCTATATATGTACAGAAAATATTTAAAACATTTTATGTATAAAAAAGGAATTAAGCCTCTGTTACTATTTTACTTGAAGCCTAGTGATTTTTGTAGGTACCTTGACCAAGATAATTCAAGATTCTGTAAGTTGTTTCAGTGGCTCAGTTTAACAAATAATGTTTTTTTCTGTGGGAGGTTTGGTTTTTAGAGCAATGTTAGCATTCATATCTCATAAGGTAGCAGAAGAAGGGTACATAGAGACAGTAAGGCTTTCCATGCTGTGGAAAATAGAATGTTTGTTTTTTCCTATTCCTTTTGCTTTTCCCATCCTGCAGTAAATGTTTTGAAATTTAAATTACTCTTAAAGTATTTGGAAAACCTTATCTTTTCACCAAAATTTTGACTGATGGCCATTACACATATAGGTGTTTGGACAACAGAAAAATCCATTTCCAAGAAAAAAATAGGGAAATACTGGGTTTTGCCTGTTTTCTATCTGACTTGCTAGTTTTAACAAGGAAAACTGTATCACAAAAATGATAAATGAAAGGTAACAAAATACATACCAGTTCTGTAGTAGATATGCAAGTGCTTCCCCTACTTACATGCCTCTTTGTTTAAC
This sequence comes from Mycteria americana, assembly GCF_035582795.1. Taxonomy (NCBI): domain Eukaryota; kingdom Metazoa; phylum Chordata; class Aves; order Ciconiiformes; family Ciconiidae; genus Mycteria; species Mycteria americana. The sequence goes on along the minus strand of NC_134375.1, from coordinate 26,146,856 downwards.
TAGTCAAAATAAAATTTCAGAGGAAAGTGCCTCTTCCCTCTAGTGCTTCTTGAGACCTCAAAAAGGGAGACTGAAGAAAGTGAGACTTGGATCCGACCCAGCCACTGAAAATGCTCAGGGAGCACACAGACTCAGTACGTGAGGTTAGCGTATTCCACCTGCTGAAGATCTTACCTGTTTATCATTCTGAGAAATAAGTTATCCAGAAATACCCATGATGCAGGAGATCCCCAACAATCACATATTTTCCTTGTATCAAAGAATAGATTAATCAGAGAAAGCTGTAGATATAAATAGTTGCTTGGTATTATTTGAAGATATTTAGCTTGCATGTTTTTCTACAGCAGTCACAGTTTATGAGCCTGGCTAATAACATTCCTTTTCTCTTAAATTTGTTTTAGTAAGCTACTTGCTAGACATCTTTTTTTGCCCCAGTGGATTTTATTACTTACCCAAATGGTTTCTTTTCAGTAGGGATATTTAATATGCATCACCTTTCAAAATACTCCTAAATTTGAATAAATACTCTTCAGTGGTGAATATTTAAGTTGCAATATCTCTATCATATTTTGGGGAAGCAAATCCATCCTGTGGTTATCATTGCCATTTAACTGAAAGAGTTTTTCAGAGAAAACACAGTTCAAAATTTAAAGTGGTTCATGTCAGGAACCCAATTCTTAGGATCACATTCCTCCAGTCAATAGCAGAAATGATACCCTTTACTCCATTTAGACAGTACCTAGATTTTGGAACTGTGAATACCATGATAATAAAGTTGCCCAGGAACATGGAATAGAAATTGTATTTGAAAAAAACTGTGATCTGTTCCAGGCATTCCAGGATGAGGGAAAAAAAAAAGCATAATTCTCAAGTAAGATCTGTGTAGAAGACAGGTTTTGGCTTTCAGTGCATTGTTCAGATCAGCAGACCGCCTACTAGGAGCTTGGATTTGTCAGGTTGGTCTTGATTGAGGCCATGGTTTGATGAGGATTTCTTTTGGCATCTCCGTGAGCTTAAGCAGCCTTTGCCCACAGCCCTTCTTACCCCCATAGCTATGGGAGCTGTGCTTGCACAAGAGTTTGAGGACTTCACAGTTGGCTGGATGAGGTGTTGAGCACAAAGTATTGACAAAAGTGTGGGCCATGGTAGGGCAGAAATGAGTGGATAAAGCTGCTGCCAAAGGAAGTGCTTCTTATACTGTGCCCATACAGGTCTCCCTTCAGAGCATATTAGCGTTGGCACAGACAACATCAATTAGTGGCAGTAGCTGCTGTTGAGAAACAGTGATGTACATAGTTTTTAATCTTCTTTGGTTCTTGTCTATTTGGTAAGCATAGTAATACCTATTATAAATGCATTTCAATCAAATACAGAAAACAAATCTGTTCTTTTATCTTTTTTTTTTTAAGATGGAAGAATGTCTTCAAGCATACACAGAGTCTATTAGCCCTGATTAAAGACTTCGAATTTCTTTATAAGCCTGCAAATTCTACACTGTCATCTCAAAGAGTAAACAGAATCAAAATAATTTTAAGGCTGATTCACCTTAGAATTCCTTCCTGATTTTATGTTAAACTATGAGAATCTCATGACTGACTGCATTACTGGAAAGAACAATGGAGGAGTGATGTGATAATGTGGGAGCAGAAGGACCTTAGCCTGACCCTTAGATTTCGGACTGATTTTGCTCAGTTTTCAGAGGGCAATGGATCTTTCTATCTGTGAACTGCAGGAAACTGAGCTGACAGGGAGGGTCAGTCAGCACAGAACTGCACTGTCCCATTGAGACATTTCTCAAAGTATAATTACAGTTCATGGAGAAGATTTTTAAAAGCTGCTTCTAATTTGTTTGGGGTTTTTTTTTTTGTTTTTTGTTTTTTTTTCCCAGAAAAGTTTTGATGCAGACTTTCAGCTCAAGTATTTATAATTTACCCACTATTACCATTCACAGTAGTACTGGTGTAGATGAACATAGCAGTGTAAAAAGGAGGAGCGTAAAAAGACCAATCATTTAGAATAGCTTTCTCTAATAACTGCAAAATGTACTTGATTGTGAAGAGATTGAAAAATAGCTCAAATGTACTTCTGTGACCATAGAGGATGTCCCTGTTTAACCCCATATTTAACACTGTATGGACAGTGTTAATTTGACAGCATTAGTTGTAACTGATCACTGCTGAGCTTTCAGCTGTGAACAACACTGTCATTTTAGTAATTCACACAGTTGTCTTGAAAATATTCTGGAGATCGAGTAGTGATCTTCAGGAAAAGTACACACCACAGTCAAGAACTAGCACTGTCATTTCTTAGTTTTTCATGCTATACTCACTAGAGAAAAAAGGCTCATCTTTATCTTCTAGTACTGCACAGCAGACTATTTGTGTACTAAGTATTGTCTGTTTCTGGTCTTTTCCACTTTTTTGTGCTTTGTTCGTGCAAGTCATTAATGTATTACAGTTTCAATATATTTCTGGGCTTGATTTCCCATTTTCAATGTGAAACAGTGAATACTGCAGAGTGTCCAGGGAAATTTCTTAGATTTTTATTACTTTTTTTGTTTTGATTCTACTGAATTATTCCTACTTCATTAGTTTTGTGTAAATTTCTATAATCCAAATCCAGTATTTTAGAATCTTTTTCTTAATATTTTTTCAGCATTCTGAATTGTGCCATTTCCCCTGTACTTTTTAATCTAACACTGACAGTGATCCTGGGAAATCTACAGCTCTGCTAAGATGCTAACAAGACTTTGTTTTCAATGGGATTTCAAGCATGATTGAAATGGCACCTGTGAAAATGGTCACTATAGAAACTTCTTAAACTCAGGAAGCTCAGCCTTGTTTGAGGGGTGATCTGAAACACTGTAAATTGCTAGCACTAATGGAAAATCAGATCTTGTTGCAGTTGTAACTACACACGTACAGCCATCTTAATTGATCAATGTAAAAGAAGACTTGAAAGAATGTGAATGCCTAAAATAATGTACTCAAGATGAACTAAACTTTCTTATAAGTATGCATATACAATTGCCTCATGCTGTGGAAACAACTCAGCATCATTCTGATAGTCTATCTGTGTACATTTAGACTAATTCCAAAGGCCAGCAAGTTCTTCTAGTATATAACAGGTTTGTATCTGACCCATTTTTTTTTCAAAAGAGTGGGTTGGACTTTCTAGTTACATATCACCTTGATTTCAGTATTAAATTCTGGAAATTAAATCTAATTTCTTTATTTTGTTGTTCCTTTTCTTTTTTTAACGTTTTGTAATAATTTATATGGTGCCCTGAGGCTGATTCTTCTGCTCCAGTAACCTTCCATTCACATATAATCCAGGAGATTACTGTGTTTTGAGTATTTTTGGTGCCTGTGGAAATCAGTGTTTAATGCGTTCAGCAGTTCAGCAACAGGACTGCTCAGCATCCTCAAGGACTGGATCAGTGACCAACTCCAGAAATGAACCACCTCAGAGCAACATATATTTTGGCAATACACTATTTTCTATGATTTTTTTTTTTTAATTTACTCTGCCATTTAATATCCCTTCCTTTAACCAGTTCTTCTTTTATGAACCTAATTGGTTTTCATGTTCGTTTTATTTTTAGAAATTTTTAGAGGCAAGTATATATAAGTAAATATATATGGTATAGCAATAAAAAAAATTAAAAACACTACTAAAACCTATATAATTACTTTTGGTTTTTGTAACCTTTTGTTTTCAAAAACTTTCACATGACACGCAGAATCTTGTGTGGTCATAAAAATGGTTCCTTTTCAATTAAAAAAGCAGAGTAGTGATTGCGAGACACAAGATGTGGTCAGTCCATTCTGGGAGATGGACATATATAGCTTAAGACAATGAGAGATAAATAAATTGAAAATAAATTCTGAATAAATGAGTAAGTTCTTAAATGGAAAAAACAGACAAATTTCAATCTGGCCTGACTATATAGAAATTATCTTATTTGTCAGCTCAGAAACCGTTTGGATGACCAGCACTGGATGACTTAGAGGCATGATCACATTGTTACAGTAGTAGTTACAAAGGTTTTAATTCACATTTTTTATTTAAGTTTCTTTTACCATTCATGTGCTGCCAAAATGTCGAGAAAATAATGGAGAGTTCACTTTCCTCTTCTTTTGTGCAAATGTTCAATGCAGTCCCTATGGGACTAATTTTATGCTTGAAGTTAAGTAAAATTCAAGTTCTTTGCTGAAATAGGGCTTAAAGGCACAGCATTGATATCTTCCTCCTGAGCCCCTCAGGAAAACCTATTTGTCTTGAATCACCCCTGTAAACACGTGTGGCTTATTCAATGCTTACACTACCGTAACAACTAACGGTAGTTAGTAGCAATGTCATGCATCAAAAAAGTCTCTCACAAACCCAGAATTTGATATTCTGCCATGTGGCAAGAAGGAGCACCATTATTACCATTTCAGCACTATGCAGTGCATAATGTTGACTTGTGAACAGTGGGATGCTCTTTTCATTTGCTAGACTGTTAGTGGAGTGTGTGCTGGGAGGGCTGATGCTTATTTTTACATAGCTGCCCACTCACCTAGTAGCTGGTGGGACAGCTGATCTCGCTTGTGCGGAGGAGTGGATTAAAAACCTCGTATCTACCTCCTATAAGAGATTCTGAATTCCAATTTTGAACAAAAGCACTGCAGTTCAGTTTGAATTCCACTTTATGCATCAGTATCCTATGTTAGAACTTATGTTTTGTTGCTAGTAATTGATATTTTTGAATACTGTTAATGCATTTTGTAGACTTTTGCAAATGTATCTCTTTAGGCTTAAGGATAGGTCAGAAAAATACATTCTCATATGGCTTTGCTTTCGTTAGTATGAAGTCTTATTGCAATATGAAATCTATACTGTGTTGCAATATTTGATTTGGAAATAGAAGTAAATTTCTGAGCTGCTTTCATGAAGGTGTTAATACTAATAATTTTGTTACTTTATTGCACAACAATATTTATTATCATAATACTCTGTGCCATCAACATGTTAGTTATGAACTTAAGAGTTTTAAATACATCTTTTACAAGGGAAAAAAATACTTTTTTTATCTACTCTGGGGTTCTTCACATTGATTCAAAATTTTTGCTAACTTATGTACATGGGCATTTGGTTCATGTTGAACAGGGAGAGCACTGTGTCAATGGTTTAACCCCAGCCGGCAACTAAGCCCCACCCAGCTGCTCGCTCACTCCCCCCCCCGGTGGGATGGGGGAGAGAATCAGAAGGGTAAAAGTGAGAAAACTCCTGGGCTGAGATGAAGACAGTTTATTAGGTAAAGCAAAAGCCACACACGCAAGCAAAGCACAACAGGGAATTCATTCACTCCTTCCCATGGGCAGGCAGGTGTTCAGCCATCTCCAGGACAGTAGGGCTCCATCACGCTTAACGGTGATTTAGGAAGATAAACGCCATCACTCCGAACGTCCCCCCTTCCTTCTTCTTCCCCGGCTTTATATGCTAAGCATGATGTCATATGGTATGGAATGTCCCTTTGGTCACTAGGGGTCAGCTGTCCCAGCCGTGTCCCCTCCCAGCTCCTTGTGCCCCCCCCAGCCTCCTCCCTGGTGGGGGAGGGTGAGGAGCAGCAAAGGCCTTGACCCTGTGTCAGCACTGCTCAGCAAGAACGAAAACATCCCTGTGTTATCAACACTGTTTCCAGCACAAATCCAAAATGTAGCCCCATGCTAGCTACCATGGAGAAAATTAACTCTACCCCAGCCACAACCAGCACACACTGATAAGACTATGAAGAAAATTACTTGCTAGCACATTTGAATTCCAATAATTATTCTCTGAGCAAATTGTATATCTATATACATACATGCATACAGACACACGTAAACTACATATTTCTGAAGATATTTTGGCAACCTGAATGCTTTCCTATATATGTTATTGTCATCATATGTATTTGTCATTCAGGTGTTTCCTTCTGCATTTGTAATGATGATTACATCATCATTATGTGTTCATTTGTTTTGGCATACTCTCGTACCCTTTGGCACAATCTGTAAAAAAGAAGCATTTGACCAACACTGTATACTAATATCCACTGATTTTTACCATGTTTATTTTTTCTTAAGCACAGAGCTACGGGTTGCTTCAATGCATGATGCAATCTGTTTCACACTGTTCACAGTTTTGACATTGAAGATTTTTCAGTTAGGATGTTTATTTGGAACTTTTGTTGCAATATGAAGAATTCAATGAGTTACTGTTTAGGAAATGTGCTAAATTTTTCATAAGCAGCAATAAATACTTGACTGAAATTGGTAGCAGGTTGCAAACACTTTAATCAGTGAGGCAGGAATTTACGTTGGTCATTGGTTAATCTTTTTTGAGGGTTGGGATTGTTTGGGGAAGAAAGCTGCTGCGTTGAACTTTGATTAAGAAAAAAAATCATATGTTACTGCCTATTTGAAGTATTTAAGAATTGGCTTAAAATTACATAGTTATGAAGTGCTTTGCTGAACTAGGCTCTCAGTGTAGCTGGCACATGGCTGACAGTAAAGGTAGAATAATTAAGCCAGTCTCTGTCCTCATTTACCTCATTTCAGTCCATCTGTTAGCCAAGCAGTGAAAGCAGAAGCTGTTCATTTATTCTAGCTGTGCCCATTACCAGACTTGTAGCAGTGATCCCAGAAAGCACATCTGTCATCTTAGGAATCATGTAATCCCACAGGGGACAAAAAATCATGATAATGACCAGTCAGTCCCCAAGTGTTTGTGACACGAGTAGTATTGGAATGGTTGGTGGAAGGTGAGGGGAAAGAGGAGGTTGTAAGTAGGTTGCCTGACCACAGGAAATATTTTAATTTGCATTCTTGTCAGCAGTTATCATCCAAAGAGACACTCTCTGCTCAGCCTGCCCCCTCCTCAGTCTCAAGTCTATTCTGATACTTTCCCTACATATACGTAATGTGCCACCTACTTCCGTGTGTACATGTCAAGTGATATTACTGAAGTTGCAAATAAGATTATGTGTTTGGGTAGTGTATCTTTTTTCCTTATCTGTAGGAAGCAGATGTTCTCTGTTATTGTCAGTCTGTCTGTTATTGTTACTGAAGATTGTTTACCTTAATCTTAGTTTCCCAGATCTTAGTATTACTTCCTGCTGGGTGGCCACACATAAACGTTAACTAACTTTGTCTCTCAGATGAGCATTTCCTTTATAAATAAGTATGAATAATGTTTTATTTGTGGTATATCACTATATTAGCTTCATTATATTTATTATTTATAATATAAACCAAGCTGCTGTATTATCAGAGGGAAATGCCAGAGAGGGTAAAAAATTAGATACACTCACTTTAAAATGTCAGTACCCAAACACTTGGCCAATGATGGGCAGAAGTTAGATATTTTCAGCTCCAGTAGAAAAAAATCCTTTGGTATCAGGAGTTCATTTTCATTGTTTGTTTCTAGCATCAATCTCCACCCTGGTATTTTTGTACAATTTACTTTTTGTGAACAAGGTATTTTCCTTTTTCATTCCTGGCGTGCTCTTTCCAGTGTCCATAATTGATAATCTCTTGCATATGACATCCTAACACTTCCCAACAGCAGCAGATCAGCCATCACAAACAGGCAATTAGAGACTGCTTCGTACAAAGAAGCTGCAAAAGAGTGATTTATGAGAGGACTGTGTGTTACACAGTCCTGTGCATACACAAATACATTCAGTGCCCTTCAGACAAAAAAAAAAGTTGAGGGATTTTGCACTCATCATTCCTGAGCACCTGCAGTAGAACTGTTCACATAGTTCTGGTAATCTGATCTCTGGCAACATTTTCAAAAGTGAGAATTAAGTAATTATTACGATAGTCATATGTAGAAAAAGGGGTTTTAACTGACTTTTCCTTTTGTGAGGGTTTTTTCATAACCAAATCATAATGCATACTCATTATTTTTTCTTTTGGAAAGCAATTAAATAAAAATCTGTAGGACTAAAGTATCCTTGTGCTGTTCTTATCTATCCTATTACATATTGCTATCCTAATACTGTTCCTAGCTTATCCGGAGCCCAATCCTTCTATAAAAGCTAGTGGGGAAAAACTCCCAAATGCAAACCCCAGCGTTTTACTTCATTTTTTTTTAGTGTCAATTTGTGATGATACTGTAATTTAATCTCTTCTGTATCTGTCAAATATTTCATTTAATTTTTGATGATACAAAATTTTGAATGCTAATTAAGTAATTTGCTCACTGATTAAGACAGTATCAAGCTCAGCATGAGTCAGTCACCAGAGATTAATACAAAATTGCAGGCTTCGTCTGCAATTTCTTTAAGAGTTTCAGATAAAAAGGAATTTTTTTCTGTACCAAAAAGTCAATAGCAATGTAGGTCTGTGTACACTATTACAGGTTTGTGATTAATGCAGGTAGACAGCTTCGCAAGATTGTTTCCATGTTTTGTGATATTTTGGCATTTATGATGTTTGTGATTATGAATTTTTCCTTAATCTGTATTTTGATGTTTTAATTTCAAATTGTTGAAATATGCAGGGAATTTCTAATGCAGCAACAGTCTTGCATTGGCAGCATATTTTTTTGTGTATTTTATTAAGTGCTTACAAAGCTTAGATGTTACAGCTGATTGTACAAATACTCTGCTTACTGAAGTCTAGTGAGGAGATCTGGGTTTTGGTTAATATAAATGCATCAATTTAGTAATAATCCCTTAAACAGTTTTAAAACTTTTTGTTTCAGAAAATACTGATATCCTGGCAGGGCAGTAATGTATACATATGTAGATTGCACGTAGTTGGTTCATTGGTTGGTAGTTGGTTATCTTTACCGCATTTTCTCCTTGCGATACCTTTATATTATATATGTTTTGCAAAAAAGTAATAGACAAAACAATTAGTATTTTAATAAATACAGCTAATGATCTAACTTTAACAAAGTACTACCTATTCTTGTTTTTTTACCATAGTATGTTTGTATAATATACTGCCAGTTTTTTCAGCAGAATCAGCTCCTCTCTTTTGCCTTCCTTCTCCCCAGTTTTATCTTAGGTAACAACAATACTTGAGATTACTTAGGTACATTGAGGTACCTTGAGGTACATCGAGGTATTACTTGAGGTTACTTAGGTAACAACAATACTTGAGATTACCTCAATACTGAGGAGGCATCAAGGTTATTGCCGCTATATGTGACAATAATTGTTAAAAGGTGCCCCTTTAAAGGGAGGATATTTTAGGCAAAAGAGTAAGACCCATCACTTGGATCTAACGTCCAGAATCCCGCTTGTTCTAGTGCTATAAAGTTTTGAGAGGCGCTTCCATTCAGTTTTCGAAGAAGCTGCTGTGAATCTGTCAGTGCACAGGGCAAGTGTAGACAGTTGGTACTTTAAGCTTTGCTAGCTGCTTTGCTAAGTGTCTGACCATTTAGGATATCAAGACAGTTTCTCCAAAGACAGAGACATTATAAAGTGAGAAGTGAGTTTCTTCTTCACAGGACATAGAATTTGGCTCTGTGAACAACAGTTGGTGTGTGCCTCTCTCCTCCCTGTAGCTCCTGAGGGTTGTACAGATCTGTTCCAAAAGGGTCAATCAAATCCCAAAGCCCTTTCTCCCTGCCTGATCCTCTTACATCAGCTCAGGTATATGAGTACTGTGTAGACAGTGAGAGAGTACAAGTATTGCCTTCTCATTTGCACCTCTATGGGAAGGCTAGCCTTCGTGTCATTGTGCTAAAAATGTTTGTCTGTCACTTTGGCAGAGTGAAAATCTGTCCTTGTTAAGCACTGCAAAACCCAATGTTCATCACTGAGTGAGTTAACTCAAGTGAATTAGTTTGCTTTAAGGGAGCTCCTGATGTGATATAAAACACAATTACTTGAATATGGTTAGATTCCAGTGATGGAGTAATTAATCTTCAAAAAGAGCACACCAAAAAAGGGACCTTGAAAGGCTCGTTTGACCCCAAAGCTTTGTTCTTGAGTTTTACTTAGGCTTACTGCTATAATTTCATACAACCTGTGGAAGTCAATGGCTGATTTTGTTTGGCTTACATAGGAGCAGATCTTTTATTTTGTATTTACTTTCCATTGAGTCTTTTCAACATGTTTTATACTAGCAGATTTTAGTATGAGTCAGCCAACAATGTTTTAGTATGAGTCAGCCAACATGAAATGCTAAAGGGAAGGTTTTAATAAGGATATTAATGTTTTGTTCAGGAAGTATATTGAGTTGAAAGATGTTCATTTACATTTAGAAATGAAAAATGTCCTTCCTTCTGTTTATGGTTAAGCTGATTTTTTTTAATCTTTTATTTGATTTTAATATTTAATGTTCTTAATTTCTTAAAGCCAAAGCCAACTGAAACAGTCACAACTGATGAGTCTGGGGTAAGATTAGTAAACTGACCCCAGTGGTTTTACCTCTACTTGAGTTTATTCTTTTTACCATGTCTATTTTCCACCAATTTTTTTCTGTATTTTTCATAACTGTCTTACTACAAAGGTGTTATGCAGTGGTTTGCATTCATTGTCAGTGTACTATTGAAGTCTGCTACAAACAAGCCTAATATGATCCTTATTAACAAACTAGAAAACTTGGAAATGCATGTGATGTGTGAAGCATTTCTACAGGTCCTGTGTTTTTAGCATGTAATTTTTCCTTTCATATCATGCTTATCAAGGTGAAAAGGCCCTCAAGATACATTTCCAAATCTTACCTCTTCCACCTTTGCATTTGATGTTGTTTTTCTGGACGTGTTGCATGTTTGAGTTTGTATTTAGTTTGACTTCTCCATGATGCTCTTCAGAACTCTGAAGACAGCGCTAGAATCTCCATCACTTTTTTCCGTCTCTTCCGGGTGATGAGGTTGGTGAAGCTGCTTAGCAGAGGAGAAGGAATCAGAACTTTACTGTGGACATTTATTAAGTCATTTCAGGTTAGCAAAATTTATTTAAATTTGCTTTATAATTACAACCATTTATACACCAAACGTTATGAAGCACTACCCTGTAGAGTGCAAAAACCAATTCTTTTGAAATTCATGCTTTGAAATTCATGCTATAAATATATTTGCATACTAATGCCAAAATAAACTTTACCAGTTACTTCAGTGAGTCCGAGGGTCATTCTTTGTTGTTTAGTATTAGCTGTTACTGTGAGATTTCTACTGTACTTCATAAAAAAATATTTGGTATATGTAAAAGGGATAGGATAGGTTTGACACACACAGGTCTCATACTTCCACACATTTTATTAGATGACTACAAAAGAGGAATTTAATCTATGTTTTTATATAAAACTGATTTTATAAGTGTAACAAATAGATATTTGAATCCTTGCTCCTGAAAACTCTGATGAATGTGAAGTTAATGGAACTCTAAACTGTCTAGAAGGAAGTATCTTTGTGTTGTCAGAATCAGTAATGAAAATAAAATTAAAAACTACTAAAGATGATTCCTCCCCCAAGATTGCTGGTAGAAATAATTTAAAATATAATGGAGCTTGTGTTCATTGTATGCAGCAGATTATTAAGAGTGACAGGTAATAACTTTTTAAGCACTTGCATAGGAAGAAAAAACTTGGAAAAGCCTCTGTTGTACAGAGAACTTATTTTTGTAAATGGAAATTGACATTATGGTGTGAAATTATTAAAAGACGATGCACCTGTCCCATTTCTAGGCTCTGCCTTATGTTGCCCTTCTGATAGCCATGCTGTTCTTCATCTATGCTGTCATTGGAATGCAGGTAATTATAGAATTTTTTTAGCATTAAACAAAAATACGATGTTGGCTACTCTGAGACTTGTTTACTGAGGTGCTTATTGAAACATTCCTTTGATAGTGGTCCTATATATAAGGCAGAACTTTCCGAGTAATGTAAAAATCTTTTTTTGGCTATGATTTTGGTAGTCAGAAAATCTAAAAAGATGAAAGAGAAGAGCTTGGTGTAAGCTTATAGTATCTTGGTTTGCTGAAAGGAGCCACTCCTCTTCCATGTACTGTGAAGTTTATTCCTATGCATGAATGTATGAAAGAATGCATGGCTTTTTTTTTTACTATAGACTTGTTTTGGGAATCAGGCATTAAAACGCCAGCTTTTTTTTTTCTTTTTTTAAAGTCTTTCCCATATGAAAAGAATAGAATGAGGAAAAGAATCTAGGTAAAGATTTAGGCACAGCTGAGCCTGTGGTTAATCAAGAGTAGGATATATGTACAAGATGTACAAGCACAGAAAGGATTTCGGTAACTTAAAAAGTAAAAACGTGCTGTTGGGATGAAGGTGCCACTCCTCACACCAGCAGCAGTCCTGTGAGAGCAGAACAGGTTCTCCCGTCTCAGTAACTGGAGAGAGCTAGATAGGAGAAACCTGTCAGGAAAGTGTTCCTAAAATTCATACTAACGGGCCATTTCTAGTGTGAGGATGGGATAGTTGCTTGAGAGGGGACTGCACAGACTGCAGGAAAGCAGCAGATAATGGCACTGAGCATGGAGCTGTGATCGGGAGTGTGGTTTGAGTTGCATGGTAGTCTCTGTGCCACACATGAGATCTAGTGCTTGCCTAAAGAGGTGCCTGAGGAGCATGACTGGGTGACCGTTAACACTGTGGCAGAAGTTCCTGTTAGGTATCCTGGATTTGGGCTGCAGTTCTCTTTCTCCCCCCCCCCCCTTCTTTTTTTTCCCCTGTCATAAGGCCATAGGATAGCTCAGCATTCTGTAAAATTTTACAGATGTTTTCTTTTGTTTTCAAAGTTGTAAGGTTCTTCAAATCAACACAAAGGGAGGGCCTAATTACATGGGATCAATAGAAGAAATATGCTATGGAGACTGGTTTTGCTTCTGGATACTTTCTTTTCATCATTTATCCAAAAGCAACTTAATATCCTTACAGTCCAGCACCACGTGTACACAGCATAATGGTGTTAATCTCTCTAAATTATGCATCAAAACAGCCTTCACTGTATTGTAAGAGGGTATAAATGTATTATACTGGGGAGAAAGAATGGTCTTGTGGCCAAGGAATTGCAATTTAATTTTGAGGAACAGAACTCATTTCCATCTCTGGCTGAGATAGGATGCTCGGACTCTCTGTGCTTTGGTTTCCGTCCTTGCATCTCTCTTTCTCTATTTAGATTCGAGGTTTTCAGGACAGCAGTTATTTCTTCCTACAAGTGTATGTACAATATTTAGCGCAGTAGGGCTTTAATACCAATAAAGAACTCTAGATGCTAGTTTAAAACAAATAATATTTTCGCACCTGAAATACAGGAATATGTATTAGTATTGTAATGGTTTATTGATGCTAAATTAAATGATTAAGAATTATCTTGGACATGTGATAAATTTACTGCATTTACATCATTATCAGGAAAAACTAAAGAGAGCAAAGAAAGTGTATTTGTGAAAGTGTTTTTCATACATACTGAAGCAAGTTTAGACTGTAAGGCCTACAGCTTCTGATAGTACAGGTCACTAGGTTAAAAGTCAAAATCCTGTTTTATTATAGGTATTTGGAAAAGTGGCCATGAGGGACAACAATCAAATAAACAGAAACAACAATTTTCAGACTTTCCCCCAAGCTGTGCTGCTTCTCTTCAGGTGAGTAAACCTTAACTCTTACTTAATGCATCCCATTTTATTGCTCTATGAAAAATGTCTGTAGCTCTTGTACCATGGATTTGTTCAAAATGTGTTTGCAAGTGAGAAGCAATTTAGCATAACAAGCACCTACTCTCTGTGGCTGTATGCTGAGTGTCCATTGTCACAGCAGGGTTCTAATTAAGTGATACAGACCTAAACTCATGACAGCTATTGTGAAACATCTCGTTTATGGAGTAATTGTCTTCAGGTAGAGCCCAAACATCTGTATCGCTCTCTACGTGTTGGGAAAGGTGAAAAAGACTGTGCCCTTACTGTATTCTTTAGAAGCAGAACTAGCATGACAGTTTGAAAAAATGAAAGGTTGTTGCAAACGTATAGAAATAAACTTTACATTTGCTGTAGAGATGACAAGAAATAGAGGGTGTAACGTGCAGAAGGGAAATATCAGATAAACAGTAGGCAAAACTTTCTGATGGCAAAGGTAGCTAAATCTTGATGTACGGGGATTATGGAATCTCCATCACTAGAGAGCTTAAGAGGGTTAACATTTGCCAGGAGGGCTTCAAAATGTCCTGGAGCAAGGAGAGGGAATGACATGGAACAGGGATGCCTCAAACGTGACAACTTTGAGAGCTCTCTTGCTTGCGATTCTGTAACTCTGGTTGGCTTCTATGCATTGTTACTAACCTGGTTGGCAAAACTGGCAGGTCATTCCTTATCTGACACCAAGGGCATCACCCAGTGAGATCTAAGTCACTTTATTCATGTAAAGACTTTTGCCTTTGAAACTAGGTAATGAACATAGCCGGAAATGTCATAAGTATGTAGCTGTTTTTTAAATATTTGAAATCTTGGGTCTGTACACAGGCATTACCCAACTATGCAAAAAATGCGATAGCAGAAGTTAGAGACAAGCATTTCTTCAACCATGCTGAGGAAAGGGCAATTCATCTTTTACAAATAGATAATTTCAGCTTTTATGACAGGTTTTCATACAACACCGCTTTCGTACACAGCAGCTCTACTGCAATGAGTATTTAACTTGTAAATCACAGTTTGGGGTTCAGATTTTTACATGCAAACCTTTGTGGTGCGTTAGTCTACCTTATAAAACATGTCTGCAATGTCAGATCCATGCTTGTCATTTCTGAAACTCTGTATTTTTTCAATTAGTTCCTGCTCTGACAAGTTCACAATCTGTCTTCACATTTGTGCTTGTACAGCTCCAAGCATTTTGTCAGAACTTAACAAACTAATACATCTTTAATCCATTTTGATCAAATAATGCTTAATTTATCTTTGTGACCTTATAAAGGTGCGCAACTGGAGAGGCCTGGCAGGAAATCATGCTGGCATGTTTGCCTGGAAAACGCTGTGATCCAGAATCCGATTATAATCCAGGGGAAGAATACACATGTGGAAGCAATTTTGCCATAATTTATTTTATCAGTTTTTACATGCTTTGTGCATTTTTGGTGAGTCTAGCTTGTGCTTTTTAACAGAAATGAGCTTTGGCATTTTGACTTTCTTCCAAACTAAAAGAGTAGTGGGTTCAGAGAACGATTGAAAATCCCATATCTAAAATATTTTTGCAAGGTTATATTTTTCTATACACAACCCTAAATCCTGTATCTTATACTGATTTTTATGGTGAGGGTGGTGAAACACTGGAACAGGTTGCTCAGAGAGTCTGTAGATTCCTCATCCCTGGAAACATCCAAGGTTGGGTTGGACGGGGCTCTGAGCAACCTGATCTAGTTGAAGATGTCCCTGCTCATTGCCAAGGGGTTGGACTAGATGACCTTGAAAGGTCCCTTCCAACCCAAACTATTCTGTGATTCTATGTGATTCTATGATTCTAAATTCCCATGTGCAAGATGTTCTTCTGACTACGTATATGCAGGAATGGTTGGTTGCACGTTTGAAAGCTAAGTTAACAATCTTTTCATCAGCTATTATTTCATGCATTTCTCAATAGTATCATTAAATATGCATTAATAATAAAGCTGCAATTCCTTTGACTTACTAGTAATGCTATTTGTATTATTTAACCTTAGCAGAATTTGGATTCATGTCTCTACAAGTGTGCTCAAACTGTGGCACATGAGATGTGAACAATAACGTTTCGCCCTAATCCATGGCATAATGGATTACTTGCTCTAAGATAATCTTTGAAATATGTTTTTCCTCATTGCAGGTGTCTAGTCTAAGCTGGTTGATTTGTTCTATTCACAGTACTGTTCTCCTTGCAAAAGGAGAGTGGTCGAACAGAATTCTGTGAACTAATGTAAACACACACGTTCTGCTGTTCTGTATTATCTTCTGAGTTAACAAAACATATGCATAAGTCTTATGGTCATGACATTGAATCCTATTAATACAAAAGCTGTTTCCTGAGATCTACATTGTGTCAAATATATGTATTGGACCCATTCTTTAATTTGATGTAGTGGGATCTGGCAAATCAAGGAAGAGAAACAAAACCATGTTGCAGCCTATGTCAAAGACCGAGTACTCTAGGATAGAATCACGCTCTTGTCATATCGTTACTTGATAAGAGTTCCAGTTAGTCGTTTAAATGGTTAGCAAGTATTTTCTGTGATATTTGATGATATTTGCCAAAAATAATCATTTATGAGATCAGTTTGTTCGAATTCTTAACCTGCTACCTTATAAAATTATTTTATTTATTGATTTTTTTTAATTTCAAAATAATTAAGGCAGATTGTTCTTAATTACTTTTTTAGATTATAAACTTATTTGTGGCTGTCATTATGGATAATTTTGATTATCTGACACGTGACTGGTCTATTCTGGGTCCCCATCATTTGGATGAGTTCAAAAGGATATGGTCAGAATATGACCCCGAAGCAAAGTAAGTTAGATCATTTATCTGATAAGATTTATCTGGTAAAAACAATAAAAGGAGAGCGTAGTGTATTCTTCGGGAATGGATGTATGTTTGGTAACTGACGCATGTTGGTTCTAGGGGAAGGATAAAGCATCTTGACGTGGTTACATTACTGAGACGCATTCAGCCACCACTTGGTTTTGGCAAATTATGCCCTCACCGAGTGGCCTGCAAGGTACGTGCTACCCTCTTTTCTTTCTCGGTTTCTCTCACAGTTCATTCCTTCATTCAGTTCTGCCCAATATGTGTCACGTATGCACAGTAATCCTGTCTGTTCACAAGGTCTCCTTCACTCTCAAGTTTTCCTGTTTTTTTGCAGGCTTAACTTAAACCAGCAAAATTAGTGTCATTTCTTTCAGTGTGCTCATTTGAATAGTTCCCACCAATGTAAAATTCTTCACAGAGCATCAAAATGAAAGGGGTTAGTCTCTAAATCTATCATTAGTCTATTCTTGTCATGTATATGAACTACCTCATCCCAGCATTTCTGGTGACCCAGTGTCACATATAACACTACTTGAACCCAGTGACATTTCTGATTTCTTTTCAGTCCCAGGGAGAAGAGGGTGGTAGTTTACTTTGATTGACAATTAAGTTTTGATACAGGACTTTTACAGTCGCATTCATGAGAAGTTTGCTGCACATGAAACATAGAAATGAGATTGAAGGGTGGGGACTGCAAGGTGATAAACTGAACTGAAGTGAATAACAGTGTGCAATACAATATGTAGCAGTGAGTAAGAAGACTGAAAATTAAAGGGAATTTAAAATTATGTAGAATTTGTCAGGCATGATGTGTAATTTAGATGAGGATTAATTGCATTTTAATATAAAAGTTGAAAAGCAACACAAAGAGGATGAATAGTTATTACGTTATTTGAGGACTTCAGAACTATGCATATTGTGGTTTTAGCAATTTCAGTAGGAATAAGATCAAGCCTTTTAATTAAAGGATTGTTACAACAGCACTGTCATTTGGATTTCTTTTATATCTATTTTATAAATAGGTAAGTTGACGTATAAAAGACTGGGTTCAAATGGGATGCCGCAAGGCATACTTAAAGCAAACCTATATCTATACGTTAAGATAAATTATCCAATTGAGTAATGGCTTTAAACTAGAATAGAAGAAAATCCAAGTCAGACATTAAGAAAAGATTTTGATAGATTTAAATAGTGGTGTTCTGATGGACAGGGTCACAGCGATACTGCTCTAAAAGATGACCACTAATGCAGAGATGGAGTAATCCAAAGAGGAAAGCCCCTTTCACACTAATTCAGTGCAGATAGCATAAGAGATGCAGGGCATCACTGAAGAGTTACCTGAGAAATTAATCAGCTTATACAAGACAGACCTGGTGCTGTGGTTCTTCATGGAGCATGAGGCTGGAGGAAGTCATGAGAAACCTGGAACATGACTGCAGCTGGAGTGCATGCTCTTAAATAACTACATTTGTCCTTAATACTTGCATAGTGTGACTTATAGCCAAGGACTGGGCTTCAGTGTTTGCAAATTAACTCAATAAATAGCTCATGAAAACTACTGGGCAGTTTTAGCTTTTGTATAAGCATGCATGTGATTAATATCAGAAAGAAGTGATATTGGGTGGTTATTATACGCAGCTGGGATGGAAGACTCAACTTTTTTTGAAGACTTATATAACTTTTATGCCTCTTGGCGGATATTATTCTTTGACTACATCAGCTTTTCAGAAATGAACATTATAGGAGTTTTTTTTTCAAAGAAAGCCGCACCAAAATTTGTTTTCCTTTTCTCATTTACAGAGGTTAGTAGCCATGAATATGCCACTAAACAGTGACGGAACTGTCATGTTCAATGCTACTCTGTTTGCTTTGGTTAGGACTGCTCTAAAGATAAAAACAGAAGGTAAGGTTCTTGGCTGTAAAGCCTTTACTGCACTTGTCAGAAGGTACAATGAAGAAAAGTTACAATTTACTTTATTAATTTTGTTGGACATGAGTAAGGCTGCCTTACTGTCACTGGATTTGGTTTGCTTTTGGATCATGGGTTGTATTCACTGTTGCTAGGAATGATTTGCTAGAAAATGAAAGGAAAGGGATAGTGAGGCCAGAGCCCAAGAAATCTCAGAAATTATTATATGCTTTTATCTGGTCAGATAAAAACATGTAGCAGTAGCATAACAGGAGTTCTACTGCAAGGAATGAATGAGTTTCTCTTTCTGTCCAACCAAGATGCTCCTTCCTCAGTACTCTTTAACTTGGTGCCTTGGATCCCACATTGGTGCAACTGCAACTTTTGCACACTTGAAAGCAACATCCCCAGTTTGATCAAGGCCAGTTCTGACTGGGTTGAATGTATTTCTGTCATTTGTATCAAAGAGGGAAAAGTTTTAAAAAAATAGTGGTATGTTTCAAAGACTTTTCTTTCTATTTTCATGCATTTTTTCATTATTTTACCACCTTTTACTACTTTCTGTTCTGTGTCTTCTGCTCAACTCAGCAGAATTTGAGTTCCACTGCCAATAACAAACTGATTAGATTAAGCCCCCTGAGGCATCACTATGGTTTAGGTGAGCACTGCAAGAGATGAAAAACTGCTCAGTAGTCAGTTGCCTGAATTTTCAAGCCTGTACAACTGAGTAATTACTATGATTAAACAAATAAAGGCTCAGCTTTGGATCAAGAAAGAAGTGACTTGTAAAGAGCAAGTCATCACTTTCTGCACAATTTAAGCAGAAGGTGTTAAGCAGTGACAGAGCAGAGCCAAGATCTGTAAATTATGGTTGACCTCTGCAGTGCTCCAGAGACTGATGCGAAAGCCCCAGGAGCTCACTGTCTTACAACCTTTCTTCTCTTTAGTTGTTGTAGTATTGTTATCTGCTACTTCTTGTAGCTTAGGCTTGCTGCAAAGCATCCTTAACACAGTCTTTATTTGTATACAGCTAATTAATATCCAAAGGATCATTCATTGCAGCCAGTTGAAACATAATTGCCATCCTCCATTTTTCTATTTCATTGCCACAGGTAACCTAGAGCAAGCAAATGAAGAACTTAGAGCAGTTATAAAGAAAATATGGAAGAAAACGAGCATGAAATTACTTGACCAAGTTGTCCCTCCAGCTGGCGGTCAGTCTGATAAACTTTGCAATATGCTATTCTCTGTGCATTTTGGTCTGTCTAGACCAAAGAAATAAGATTACTAAGTTTTGCAATTATAATGTTATTAAAGGACAACAAGCAATAATGAAATAAATATAGAGAAAATTATATCCTGTAACACTAGATAATACATATAGGACTGATAAATACAACTGCCTTAGAAAGAGAGGAAAATCTTATGCTTATTTTTGTGCTTGAAAAAAATACCCTTATTAGACCTAAATCTAGTCTTGATTTCAAGTCATGCAGCAAAATAAACTAAACTTAGTTTGATTTCAAAGCATTGAGCAAAATAACACGTTTTGTGCTAATTAAGCTTGACAATGTACACTACATTATAGCTTATACCCTTGTATATGTTGAATACTTCTGGGAGAAAACTGAAAAATTGTAATTGCCAGCTTAAAAATAATTTTGTTGCTAAACTGATAAAGCAAGAGGCTAAAGTATCTCAGTTACACTAGTTTAAACCAGAGCAGTTCCATAGTCAACAGATAATGGAAATGGTTCAGATTTATGCCAGTATGGCTGAGATATGAATATGGCCCATGTAAAGAGATACCCAAATTCTAAAGACACCAATACGTTTCCGAGAACTACAAGGCATGTATATTAGGTGTTCCTACATGCTCTAAAATGACATGTCAAATATTAGTTATATTTCTCTCTTTAAATATATATATTCTAATATATATATATTTAGCCTTCAATATATACATTTTTATTAATATGCTGTAGTGTAGGTTTAGGTGACTGTTTTTGACTTGCTTTTTCAAGTTTTAAAGGTGCAGGATCTGTTGCACTGTCACCCACACCCAGGATATATTTATCTAGACATCCAATACACATCCATTGTAATTATCTGGTCTTTCTTGTAGTTTATTGTACTTTTATAGTGTTACAGCAGCTTTCAAGACTGATCAGACTCAGGTTTGGAAGCAGACTCAAGATCCCAGGCCCGATGGTGGTGGAGGCTGCTCCCTTTCTGAAGGTGACACTCTCAGTCTCTAGGGGAGGAAGAGCATGCTGGCTGCACTGCTGTTCAGCATGACCCAAGAAGCAGCATTAGCTTTGTCGCTGGAGGGAGCCACTTGCTATCGGTGTGGTGGCTGCCAGATAATAGTGGGGATGAAGGCAAAAATCTAGCAAATTCGACTGTCCAAAGGGGAACTGATACTGCACATTTAAAACAACTTTTTGTGTTCTACTCCGTTGTTTTTAGCCTTACACCTAAGTGCTTGCATGGCATAGATGAATTGCTTTGTTATTGTTGTAACTATGTGCTTGAGCTTTTTCTGCAGCCTCTGTTCCTTTCAACTATGAGTCTTTCCGAATATTCTGAAGCAATTCTGTTTTAGGGTGGTGGCATGGAATTAGTGTTGCCTCTTGCCAACTTTATTCCCCTACATTTTTTAATTGAAATAGAGATGCATGCTTCAGAATAGTGAGCTGTGCCTGCCTAAATCAATCTGACAAAGAATCTGTAAAGATTACATTCCTAGAACTAATCTTACATAGTAACTCACTGTTAACTTCAGCTTCATTTCATTGCTGAATATAAGCTGTATATTTATTTTTCAGCTATACTAAAATTCATTGCTAATATTTATTCTGCAAATGTAGCTCTTCAGTGTAGCTAGAAGGCTGAAAACCTGGTTCACTGCTCAATTGATAGGAAACAGTATGGCTTCTACAACCCAGTATAAATAAGAACACGTTGGGAAGTCCTTAAGATTTAATAATTTTTTATTTCAGTTTGGTTTGTTTCTCTGTGGACCTTGTGAGTTACCTGAAAACTGAAAATATTGTAACTCACCTAGAAAAAAGAGGAATATAGCTATTTTACATACATATGCCATAGGAGTGTAAAATAGCTTAGTATACAGTAGAAATTAGTTTCTAGAAAATTGTATATGACATAGAAAATTGTATATGACAATTGAAAACCTCATAGAAAATTGTATATGACAATAACACCAGTGACAGCTGATAATAACAATCAGCTAGGAGACAGAAAATTCTCTTCAATATAAATCAACAAAGCATCAAAATTCAATATGTTAAAATCACTTGCACTTAAAAGTATTGAGAGGTCTAGTTTATAATGTTTTTCTCCAGTATTACTTTTGCTGGTATTGCTGAATGCTAGATCCTTCATGTGCTCATGACCATGCCTCCAGAACACAAACAGAACAGTTATTTGCAGAGCAGAATGAAAATAATCAGTACGGCATTTTTGTCCTGAATTATAAATAGATGCACTAGAAATGAACAGTTAGTTAATTATTGGTACTGGTTAAATAACTCAATACTATAACTTAATTAAACTGTTAGTAGTTAGCAACACATTTTCAGTACAGAAAAATTAAACTGCTTTGCAAAAACATAGAATGTCAGTCAAATGCCAGAATGTATGAATGAGTTAACATTCTTAGGAGACTAGAGAGTAAGAGGAACACATACAACTCACCAAAGATTCACCTGTATTCTCTAAACTCCCCAGTCTCCACCTGCAAGCCCATTTAGTCCTGCCTGATACTTTTTGCCCTCTTCCAAAAACTTCCTACTGAAATTATTCCTTTTGCTGTCACTAATTGTAATTATAGATTTGTCTATTCTGTGGTCAGTTATGCTTAGCTGCCTCCCTGTACCTGTCCATATCTGGCTATATGTGTGTTACTCAAAAAACAAAGTCAAGGATGGCTCCCCTTGGCCAGGCTTCAGTTCTTGTGTGCACGTGTCTGCAGTTCAACTGACTGTGCCTGTGAAGTACATATGCATCTTGTTTGTACATACAGACTTTGGCATGCACAATTCAGCAAACTGGTAATGCATTGATCTAATATGCTTATAAAAAGTTGGTGCATGTCCAGAGTGATCAATAATGGCCCTTCATTTCTGCATACTGAGACTTTGCAGGTACTCTCATCTCAGGTACAGTCGGTAGTCATGCAATGTCATAGCCTGACTTGAGACATGCTCTAAGTGCAACCCATAGTAGTATATGTTATATCAAGTCTGTCACTTCTATGTGCTTGTTCTTTCTAGGAGCCATTTGCTATATCACTTCCTTAGAAGTTCTGTTCAAATACTTGAAACAAAATAGTATAAAGGATGAGGAAAGGCTTATCTGGGGAGTTTGACCAAAGCTATGTTGCAGATCAATGGATTCAGCTAAACTAAGGACAGCAAGTTTAGATTAGATGCTTTGTAAGAGATCTCTTCCTAATACAAAACACCATTAATCTCCTGAGGAGCTGCCAAGAGAGATTACAGGTGAACATCAAAGAAAATGTTCACAAAAAGTTTAGAAATTAGATTTGGGGAGTCAATTGAAAAGCTTTTTACTGCTGAGACTGAAACTGCAGACTGGTGAGCTTTTCTTGTGAGCTATGGAGTTCCTCCTATTTCCTAGCGGGAACTGGGGGGACTCAGACCTTTGAAGAGATGTCAGTATTTGGCAGAGCAGGCTCTTTAATGTGCCACGATATTTCCTGCAACAGACTGGTCTCACAAACAAGATATTTTAAAGCAAGTATTATAATTATTTTTGCTTTGATACATTTAAAGACAAATAAAATGCTGGGAGAATACATCCCTGGTACATTTTTACTGAAGTTAAAGCCTGTCGTACTTTCTCACGTGCATACGGCCCATTTCAGACATTATAATAAGAAGCTTATTTTGAATGGTAGAGGATTCATTTTGAGACAAATTTTGTCACAGAGGGAAAAATGAGTTTAAACAGTATCGTACATGGCTCGGATTTCCCCATCCTTTCTATTGATGTGAAAGCAATTCACAAAAAAAAGAAAGTAAATTAAATTTAAATTAGCAAAACCTGTCATATTACAGGTAAAAATACTACTGGAAATACTATCATTAGTGAGATACATTGGGACATATTATTGATAAAACAAAGACACAAGGAGACTGTTTTAATCAAATGTTAATGTATGACATTATAGTATGTGACAATCGATTAGACATTATAGTATATGAAAATCGATTAGAGAATTTGCTTGACAATCAGAGAAAAAGCTTGCTTAACAGAATGTGTTCATGTGTAAAATAAACCCCACAAAACAAAAAACCAAACTCAAGTCTATGCTAAAGCTGCATTAGACAGTTAAAATATGGAGAAAACAAATGACATAAAACTAAAAAAAAATCCATACTTTCTAACAAAGGTGTGTTAAAATGTGTCTGGGCACGTCAGATTTTCCATGTTTAGTCAAGTCACAACTGTACAGAGTAGCCCAGATCCTGAGATGTGTTAAGCACCTGTCTGTCCCAGCAAGGGCAACTGGAACGACAGGAACTTACTGTCCCTCAGGATGTGGGCCCTAACAGTGGAGAGAACTTTGATGCCTAAAATACACCAGCCCTCCTTTATGTATGGCAGTAGCCAACTAGCAACTATGTTGCAAATAGCTATCTCAAGGTACTAAAAAAAATTGAGAGATTAGGCAACAGACCAGAAAGGGAAATAGCTAACTTCACGCCTGGTAACTCTACGGGGAAAAAAAATGTGTGGAAACAAAAACAATGTTTTTGAATAGAAAACTATTCCTAGTTTTCTGGCAAGTGTTACTCATCAAGAGATCAAACTTGCACAGCTGAATGATTCAATGGGACTCATAAAACAGGCACATATATTCTTAACATGCTATGAACCAGGCGATTTTGATATCCTCATAAGGTACCTGCCTTTGAGCTCTGAAAAGATTGAAATTTGGACTTTGTTCACAACAGTGACTCTGTAAAAATGCTAGGTTTTACTGCACTTGCTGTTTGCATATCTTTTGAATTGTAGTAAATTAACTGATGGAAGTTATTTTCATTTCTATGAGCATTGCAGAGCTGATACAATACAATAATGTGGGAAAGTGCCATGTTGTTTCATATTTACTATTATCATCACCACCTATCTAGAAGGTGGCTAAAGGATCACATCTTCACTTAAACAAGAGCCTCATAGAAAATATGTGAATTTGTAACCTCTGTGGGATTTTCTCAGAGTCTAGAATCTGTCTTATTGGGTGACAACAAGATAGCAGAAGATACAGCCCAACATGAGCATCTGGTACACAAATAAAATTCAAACTGGAAGATGCTCGGGTATTACAGTGAGGGCGTGACACCAATAAAAAAATGTGCATAGCAAAGCAGGCTGTAAAGATGTCTAAGTCCTTATGCAGTTAGAACAATGCTATATTGATACACTGACTAAGCAAATTTGGTTCAGCACTGAAAAAAAAAGATATTGTAAGCAGGACTTTTTTTTTCTTTTAATAGAGTCACTCTTATGAACATAGAATCACAGAATCATTTAGGTTGAAAAGACCTTTACGATCATCAAGTCCAACCATTAACCTAGCCCTGCCAAGTCCACCACCAAACCATGTCCCTTAGCACCACATCTACACATCTTTTAAATACCTTCAGGGATGGTGACTCCACCACTTCCCTGGGCAGCCTATTCCAATACTGGGCAACCCTTTTGGTGAAGAAATTGTTCCTAATATCCTATCTAAACCCCCCCTGGTGCAACCTGAGGCCATTTCCTCTTGTCCTATGGCTTGTTACTTGGGAGAAGAGAGCGACACCCACCTCGCTACAACCTCCTTTCAGGTAGTTGTAGAGAGCAAGAAGGTCTCCCCTGAGCCTCCTCTCCTCCAGGCTAAACAACCCCAGTTCCCTCAGCCGCTCCTCGTCAGACTTGTGCTCTAGACCCTTCACCAGCTTTGTTGCCCTTCTTTGGATGCGCTCCAGCACCTCAGTGTCTCTCTTGTAATGAGGGGCCCAAAACTGAACACCGTAGTCGAGGTGCGGCCTCACCAGTGCCGAGTACAGGGGGACAATCACTTGCCCTAGTCCTGCTGGCCACACTATTTCTGATACAAGACAGGATGCTATTGGCCTTTTTGGCCACCTGGCCACACTGCCGGCTCATATTCATCCAGCTGTCGCCCAACACTCCCAGGTCCTTTTCGGCTGGGCAGCTTTCCACCCACTCTTCCCCAAGCCTGCAGTGTTGCCTGGGGTTATTATGACCCAAGTGCAGGACCTGGCCCTGAGCCTTGTTGAAAGCCATACAGTTGGCCTTGGCCCATCGATCCAGCCTGTCCAGTTCCCTCTGTACAGCCTTCCTAGTCTCCAGCAGATCAACACTCCTGCCCAGCTTGGTGTCGTCTGCAAGCTTACTGAGGGTGCACTCGATCCCCTTGTCCAGATCGTTGATAAAGATATTAAATAGAACTGGCACCAATACTGAGCCCTGGGGAACACTGCTTGTGACCGGCCGCCAACTGGATTTAACTCCATTCACCACAACTCTTTGGGCCCAGCCATCCAGCCAGTTTTTTATGCAGCAAAGAATATGCCCGTGCAAGCCATGAGCAGCCAGTTTCTCCAGGAGAATGCTGTGGGAAATGGTGTCAAAGGCTTTACTAAAGTCTAGGTAGATAACATCCACAGCCTTTCCCTTATCCACTAAGCAAGTCACCTTGTCATAGAAGTAGATCAGGTTAGTCAGGCAGGACCTGCCTTTCATAAAGCTAAGTGTATGTAAGTCATAGTAGCTTTTATTTTAATCCATGTATTCCAAGTAACTAAAGCCAGTCTTTCAGCTTCTATGCATACACAAACATGTTTATGGTTTTGTTAGAAATGTACACGAACTTACTTAGAAGTACATGAGACTTGGTAAAATATTGTATTTTCTTCTTTATTAAGGATGAGTTCACTTAACTGACTGAGCCTAGACTGCTTGCTAAAACATTGCTTTTAGGCTAGTTAGAGGTTCCATTGTTGTAAGCTGAAAGCATAGTACCTATTGCACCCATCACATTTTCCCCCCCCAAATCAGATTTGAGTGTAACAGGCTATTGATAAATGTGCTGACTTGGGAGAGATCTGTCTGGTCTGTTCATTTAGATGATGAGGTAACCGTGGGGAAGTTCTATGCCACCTTCCTGATACAGGACTACTTTAGGAAATTCAAGAAACGCAAAGAACAAGGACTGGTGGGGAAATATCCTGCGAAGAATACCACGATTGCTCTGCAGGTGATTTTGGTTTTACATTTTTAACTAACCATTTTGTGAGCTTACTTGAAATAGCAGGTAGATGAATATTGATGATTGTGCAGTGCTGCAAGGATTTTATTTAGCTGGGACACTTTTGGCCCTTACTCATCAGAAAAGTAAAATGTAATCCTGCTATTCTGTCTATAACAAGGTAAGTGCAAAAAGTTATTCTCTGTGGATTACTCAAACAATAGCAACAGTTATAAAATTTCTTAGCAAATCTAGTTGATACATCACAGTCTAAAGTTGCTGATGTAAAATCAGATAAATGAAGTTCTGAGCTATCATTTCCATTCTTTGTTTTGCTTTAACTGTTTAATTTCTTGTGTTCCTACAATGCTGTAAGTTAGTTCTTGGAAAACTTCCGAATACGCATTACCTTATAGTAAAGAGGTTTTTATATGGTATGATTTTTCTTCTTAATTCTCATTGTCCTTTTTCTTTTCCACTTATGATTACTGGTGAAATACCTTCCTATCAGTATTTTTTAATATTTGCAAATTTTGAACTTCACGTTAATGAATTTCTTTTATAGGAAGTAATATCAGCATATTACATTCATGTCGTATACTTCTGTCTGTCTCTTAAAACAAGGTATCAAATGGAAACCAGGACAATAGATTTGGCCATCTGTCTCTCAACAGGCCTGCAGCAAGCAGTCCATAGAGTATATGTGATCTGAAGAGTATACTGCGAACATTTCTGTCCAGTGATACCCTTTGTAGTATGAACTTTGAAACACGCAAATGGAAGGCTGTCCTCAAATAATTCCAGACATCATACACTGCACCATTTTTGTTGGATTGGTACTTTCTGAATTTCAGTTAATGCTGAGTAGATTCCTACAAACTATAAAGATATTTAACATTTCTGATAGCTTTTTATTCTGATGCCAAAATTTAGGAATATGTTGTGAAAATCCCTTTCTAAAAGGGGAGGAATGTGTTAACCTGATTCAGATACTGTTTTCTTTGTAAAAAATCCTACTGGTTTGTACTTCGATCTAGCAGAATGATCTTTGCTGTCGTAAGTGGGTAATTTGTTTCATTCCTGTTTCCTAAGAATGTCTCTGCTGGCAGGTCTGTCACACATTCTGTTCCAAGTCACCATAAGCATGAGATGCAACAGGCAGAGAAAGGTTCATCACGATGCTTGCTATTGATGTGTGAGCATGTGACTTGCCACGACAGTATGAACTATATTTGCATATCATGAGAGAAGAGAAAATTATGGGGAATGGAAAAAATAAAAAGAAAAAGACTGAAAACAGCTGAGAGGGAAGTGAAAGACAATGGAGTTTTAGGAAGGACTTTGCAGACTTCTTCATTTCAGAAGCATTTGAGTGTAAGGAGCTCAAAGTTAGTTTTAAGCCACAGTATTACGGTTTTCCACTTGTGTTTTTGAATTTGCACACATAACAATATAGAAACAAACACTGAGTTTCCAAATGTGAGTATGCTCTGTTGTTTATTATCAGATCGCACTTCCTGTTCAATAACAAAGACGGAAGGCAAGATGAAACTAGAAAGAATTAGCTCTTCCTCTGTCTTTAGACAAATATTTTTCAATTCAGAACAGCTAAAAAAATGCCCATGAATCTCTGCTAGGAATCTTCAAAGGCTTATGGGATTTGAGGCATGGCACTTAGTTTTTTGCTGATTAAAACAATGCTCCTGTGGTAAAAAAAATGAGCCAGGCTGGTAGATGGGAAGGTTATTTCTTTCTCCCCATTTTCCTATTTTCTACTTTTGTCTTTCTAACAAATCAGTAGTAACTCAACTTGATTTACCAAAGAAAAGTGGAAATGCCATTTCAAAGAAACCTGAAACCTATGGTTGGGAAAAAGCCCAGACTTATGGGTTTTCAGTCCAGCATATAAAGGAATAATATAATTCAATACTGGAAGCTACAGCAAGTCAAATTCAAAGTCAAAATGCCGTGTTTGTTAGAGTAATTAATTATATGAGTATACAAGTTTAAAACAGACCTGGATATCTTTCTAAAAGAGATGTTCTACTTCAATAAGGAATTGATTTATTCTCATCAATGCCCCTGAGAAAAAGTCCTGTGGGATGTATTATGGGGAAGTTAGTATAAATGATCAGAGAGGATCCTTTTGGCCTTATAATGTATAAAAATCTGATGTCTCTCAATTTTCAGCATCTTCATTCCAGACTTGCTTTGTCCAAAGTCTAAATGCTTATAAAACTTTAATGGTTTCAAAATGCTATGTTCTTAAAAACTATTTTTGGCAGCATAATTTATGGGTATACCATCAAACTTGTTTGTCAACTACAGAAATTTTGTTGAATGAACTGTGAAAGGCTTGTAACTATGAAGATGTTACTTCAGTTCTTAGAGAGCTAATAGTAGCTATTTTTCCATTTATTCTCTTAAATACTCTAAGTAAACTAATGTTTGCAGATGTCTCTGGTAAACAAGATACTAAGAAAAGCAGAAATATGCAATATCACTCTCTCTCTCATCCAATTTCTTAGGGAAATTGTGATGACTATTATGCCAATATACGTCACACTTCCATTGTAAACACTGAAAGAACTTCATATAGCAATCACAGTGGACTGATATCCTTATTACCCAATTTATCCAGATGAATTTACTGTTTATTTATATATCTCCACGTAAACTAATCATACAAACTGTGCATACAGTATTGCAGCACCTGACTTTCCACCCATACATTAGTAAGCAACAGATTGTGAGCAAAAAAAAGTACTAAATTAGTCAGCCTTCTCTCCTCTCTGGAGGGGAAAAATATCCTCAGCTACACCCGAGTTCCTGTCACTGAAATCTGCCAGTAAATATGTGACCTTTATTTTTATTCTTGGCTGTATTTACCTTATCTTTTCATTGTTTTGAGAACTTTCTTTTTGAAATTAGAAACTTCCTCTAACCAGAGCAGGGACATGACTTCAGCAGCAGCTTTTCTTTAGTTTCTCCTTTAAACAAGTTAAGATTTCACAGTATGTAGTAGTCATGATAATACCACTGCAAACAGCTTCTGCTTTCTGGACTGCTAGAAGAGATGAGAGCAGCAGAAGCTGGGCTAAGTCTGTCTTTAATTTTTCAAGCTCTGTCATTCAGAACCTTCCTATACTAGGAATTGTTTGCTTAAAGCTGTAAAGAAGATGAGGAAAATACTTAAATACTTTTATCAGGCTACAATAAGAAAAGGCTTTCCAGCCATCCGATTCTTCTATTTGTAAAGAACCAGACCAACCCTATTTTCATATTCTCGTCAACATCTCACCCTATTGCAGATCAGTCGTCATGGTGCAAAATCCTTAAGCAAACCAGCAGAAAAAAAGCAGTGTCACCTTTTCCAGTTTGTGTCAAAAGCTATACGAGCAATAAACGCTCCTGTACTTTTGCTGAAATCTGCAACTTTCTCTTGGGGTAGTTGGAATTACCTGCAGAACTAGTTAATGAGTTAAGAACATGCTTCCCAAGGATCTTACAAGCCCTGCAATTGCTGCATTATCTAGCTCTGGCCTTCCTTATCTCCTTTCTCCTGCAAGAAAGGGAGAAAACAACGTTATCAAGCTTTACAATCCATTCCTAACTGTTCAATGAAGCAAGAGATGAGTTACAGTTTCATAATCCTGCTGATTCCTATAGTTGGCCATGTCACTCCTTTCCTGGCATCAGGGAGTAAACATCTACTTTGAGAGAGAAGGTATATGCTCCTTGTGACAAAACCTATTCTGTATTTTAATTCTCAGGACAACTGCTGAGGCAAGAAATTAATGGATGTTGCCATTTTCCCTGATTTATGAAAATGTAACAGAATTTTTTTAACACAGATCACTCTTCTTTGCCTTCCTTTATTCCTCATGTTCTCAGTGGTATTTTTGTTGGGGTCTGGGGATTTTTTTTTTGTTTGTTTTTACTATAGTTTTGTTTAGTGCTTTTGAAGATACTGAAGGGAAAGCCATGTAACTGTCAAGTGGCCTAAGGCACTGCTTCTTCCAAGAGAGTTATGCCTACTTTTTTTTTTTTTTTTACTAGTCCTTTAGTTATATTCTAGGCTATTAAGTTGGATGCCTTGCTTTTAGCTAAAACTGTTTAAAACATTTACTTCTCATGCTGCTATTTCTGATGGAATGACTTATGTTAACGTAGGCAGAAAAATGATGCGCAATACTTTAAGAACTTTGATGTGTAAGATAAAAAGTTTTGTAGAACTGCAAAGCAAAACCTTCACAATATTACAACTAGAATTCAAGGTCATAAAAAGTAATGTTTTCAGCAAGAAAAGCACTTCAAAAAAATCTAGTATAAAAGATAAGGAGTCATCTACACCATCTTTAGTTAGTTAAAGAGAATTGCATAACATGGGACAAAATTCTGTGAGCTCAGGAAAGTCCAATGAGGTTTTCTGGTGGCCTACACAGTCATGTTAGTAAGTTCTGTTTCAATAAGTGTGGGAATAAATCTTCCCTTGGAAGCCACATTATTTAGCTTAAGATTCAATCTGTGGACCCAGGAAGGCAGACTGACTAAGGAATGTGTGTAAAAATAGTGTTCTTAGAAGATGTTATCTTTAGAGTCACACAAAAAGGGTTTAATTTCAAGGTTAAGTAAAAAGATACACTTTTTTTGGTTAGATCAAGAAGTTTTGGCAGTAGATGTAGTAACTAAAATCAATGGCACCTTAATTTTACCCTTCTCCCAAATGTCTTTTCTGTCATTTGCAATCACTAGATAAAAGCATTCTACACATGCAGTTATATTGGCATCAAAATGTTTTTCCAGCACTTTACAGCCAAATTAATACAGCAAAATTTACTTTATCAAGCCTCTTATCCCACTTGAACCAGTTATCACTGTATATTTGTCAATAAAATACTCCTAAATTTCAAGAAACTTTTATCATCCTTTGACTTTTGAAGAATGCAAGGGATGTACATTTTTCTTACTTTTAAATATTTTGTTATTTATAGTCACATAGTTATTGAAAAGCAGTTTTAGTTAGGGGGAGGTTCAGTGGCTTGAGGAAATAATTAATAGGGTTCTTAGGCTTTCTAAATTAACTGTTTTACTTAACCCTGCTTTCTTACATACACACCTCTTGCATCCTTAATTACTTCTAGTTGAAGTTAACAATGCTAATGCTCTCAAATTTAATTTCAGGTAATGTTTGAAA
Source organism: Mycteria americana (assembly GCF_035582795.1). Taxonomy (NCBI): domain Eukaryota; kingdom Metazoa; phylum Chordata; class Aves; order Ciconiiformes; family Ciconiidae; genus Mycteria; species Mycteria americana. Next base: position 26,114,955 of record NC_134375.1, on the reverse strand, counting down.
AATTCAAACTAGTGAAAAAAGTTTTCTATTACTTTAGGTTCTTCCTTTACTATATTGCTCTATAAAACAAAACAAAAATAATCACAACTTGCAGTATGCATTAACTGCCTAGCCCTGATGATATTTACGTATCTGACATCAGTGATAAGGATGTGCATAAACAGGGAATCACACTAAGGGAATCCTCTTGGCTGCTGCTTCTCTGATGTCAAAGACATCAAGAGATGCAAAACATCAAGAAAAAACAATGGGAAAATAAGGTGTGTTTTTTCCCCTCCAAGGTTCTGAGAGTTTTATAGGTAATGGGGAGTTACCCTGCCTTTCTGCCAACAAAAGCAAAGCAGTTCTTTAAAGGAGTTGCACTTGATTCTGCTTTCACTTTGAAAGGAGCTGTACTTGTCATGCAGTGCTGTTAAAACTGCTGCCTCTGCCCCTTTGCAACTGTTAAGTAAGAGGATGTTATAGTTGATCTTGATCAGTGACAAGTATTTAACAAGACTGAATACATTTGAAATTAATATTGAATTCTCTAATAGGAAGACTAACAGAGCTTTAAAAACACCTGTTGTAAAGATTATTTTTTTTCTTCCCCTTCCATTTCTGTTTAGCCTACTTGAATTTCTCTCTCTGCAAGGTAGTGATACTTGGTCCTTAATTTGATAAAATATTTCTTAGAAATACCTCTTTCACCAAGAGCAGGTGGATCTTTCACAGTGTAATGGTAGTGTAACAAGCTAAACTAGAGAAAGAAAAGGAAAACAGATAGTGGTGAGTGGGCAGACATTTACTTCTGTAAGAGATTTTATTCACCTGTGTCCAGCATTTGATCAGACTCTTCCAGGCACTGTAGTGTGAGGAGTGGCTGTGTCTGCCTCTCAGGGGACAGTGCAGAAGCTGTGAAATCAGCAGCTTCTGAATTAGCACTAGAATAAGTACAGAATACTTTTTTTGTCCTTATGACTTTAGGTGTTTTAACACATGAAACTGTGAAAATCTCATTCTTTGCTTGAATTTTATTGGGTTGCATGAGACCAAAATTTGCATACTCTGTGAAGAGAATGTCACTGGCAGCCCCCTCACCATTTTGGGGCCAGAACCTTGACCCAACTGGAATAAAGAAAACAGCTGTTTCTGATACTGGGTTTGAGAAATGTTTGCGTGGGAGAAGAAACAATAAAAGCTTGGGCTGAGTTAGGAAATTAGAAGGGAGTTCCCTGCAAAACTAGATTTGCTTTGCAAATGCCAGAGCATGCAGCAGGGAGGAATTCCCCTTCTTACCCCACAATAATTGCGTTCAGGGTGATTTTTATTCTGTATAGCTCAGTTTTTCCTCAAGGATGCAGCATTTGCTGTTAGCCTAACAGGCTGCTGTTTGGGTACATGTAGTCAGAGAATAGGAAGCAGTCTAGATAATCAGGAGATTATCTGCTCAGGCTATCCACTAAAGTCTTTTTGCCATGAAGTTTCAAATTCCTCCTCACTCAGAAAAGGACACTTCAAATTATAACCAACAGCAGTTTGTCTAAACTTGCATATTGTCACCAAAAACATCATCAGAAATTAAATAACAGTATTCCTTGGAATTACAACAGCCTGTCTTCTGCAGACCCGGGGATTTTCACGCCTTATGAAGGGAAGAAAAGCAAGTAGTTCTGAAATGATAGGTGACCAGTTCATGTTAGCTGTCTACTATCATTTTTGTGGTGTTATATATGCTCCTAGGACATGAGGAAAAAAAATCCTTAGGGCTCACAGTGCCTTTCTTATGCTATTGACTGATACTTAAGCAGTGAGAACAAATATATTTTCTGGGTAAAATCAGAACAAAATTATATTTGTAGCAGTAGTTTAGGAGATGTCTTTTTGTAGTGATGGAAACTTGTATTGAGCCAAACAGTAGTCACATTGCTAGTAAAATAAATGTTAAGTGAAGCATGAACAAGTTTAATTACTTTCATCTAGTACTTAGAGTGAATGAATTAATTCTACACTCTTTTTCCTAGGGAAAATACTTACTGTAAACTATGTAACGTTTGCATCTATATTTCACATTTATTTATGTGTAACCCTCTGTGTTAATACATACAAATAAACGTTAAAGGATATTTCCCTTCACATCACAAGTACACAAAAGCACTGATTTATTCAGCTGAACTTGATTTTGGGAACATTTTTCAGATTAAACTAATTTTGCTTTCTTCTCTCTGCAAATTTTGTAAGTAATATCAACCCTGCAGTAAACATTAAAAGAAAAAAGAAAAAAACCCTCTAGTAGGCATCAGCTGAGGGGTTAATATGTTGCTCAAGTTCAATTTAATTGTGCTTCCATGTTCATGTTGTGTTCACAGAAAGGCTGAGCTTGAAGGGACTCTGGGTCTGACTGAAAGCCCAGAGCTTTCCTGTAGTTGTAGAGCAGTGCCCTCAGCTTCAGCACTAGAAGGTGGGCTCTTAAGAGGATGAGTAACACTGGGGAATTGCAACTTGACTGCTGTGTCTCTTATGTTCACTGCTATAGCGTAGGTCTATTCAGCTACTTTTGTGCATGCTTATTATTCTTATTTTAGTAGTTCTTGCATTGTATTCTGTTCATACTAACCTCAGTTTATGTTTGTTTAAGTGTCAGTGTAGCTTTAGGGTTTTTTGTTCTTTCTAGTTTTCTTTGCTATTAAATAAGCAGGTAATGAGTGTGAAATGCAAATGACTATTCTTGCTAATGACTGAATAACCAAAATATAATAGTAATCCTCTGCTAAATAAATAGAAGCCTTTGGTCTTCTACTTTGAAATCTGTACCTTAAACTGTTAATTTTACTTCCCGTTAGCACCTTACAAAATGATGACATTAGCAACCTTGCTAAGGTCTTGACTATGCAATTAGCATAAGAAGTGGGAGAAAGCACAATGTATTCACGAAATGTATATTAACTCACTAGTAAATGATTTCTAGAGCTTTGTTCAATGATAGCATAACTGTCAAAGTTCATCCCTGAGGAAGAAAATATAGTTGCCAAATACATGTAGCTAATATGATTAGTCAAGCGCCATTTTCAGGAAGTCAAATACTGGTATGAGTGCAACCTGAAGAGCAGCCTATAGTAAATCTACACTGTTAGATACAAAGCTTTTTGGCTCATCCCTTTCCAGGTTCTGATTGCCCACACTGTATAAATGCCATTTTGCTCCCCAGCAAATCAACTACTTCCATTTTGAGCTAAAACCTGACTGCAGTGCTGTAGTGTACTCCAGAGAACATGTATGATAGGCAGCGTGAATGGGACCAAGCCACATTTGGTGCCCTCCAAGGTCCTTCAGCTCCTTCTGGAGGTGTGAAACACGCAAAATTCTCTATACATCTTCATGCCACCCCAGAGCGAGTAACATGCAATGTCATGCCACAGAAGTACAGCTATGATGGGCTGGGACAGCCCCCGTCTGCATCAAAAAATGCAGAAAAAAAATAAATTAGGCTTTTAGATCATAATCAAGAATTGAGCCAAGTGCTGTGCATGATCTTTAGTAGTGTAAGTGTAGTGTTAGTAAAGGGCTAAGCAAACAAATCTTTGATTTCTTCTGAACCTGAGGAGATTTAAAAAAGAGATAGGAAGAGCAAGATTGCATTTTTTGCTTCAGACCATGACAGCCAGAGTTAAAACAGGAAAAATATCTCCTTTTTGAAGTAAGGCCTATACAAAAGCACTGAATTCTTGGCCCTGAGTATGATGTCTGTTTTGTCTCTAATGTACAGGTCTGTCCTTGGCAGTGTCAGCGTTATCCCTTTTCCTGAAGGTTGCTTGTGGTAGAAGGCTTGAGAGGAAGATGAACCGATATACGCTGAGGTCCATGTTACTGTAGCTAGATGGTTTTGTGTCCTAAACTAAAGCTTTAAATCAAATATCTGCATATCACAGTGCAGTGCAGATGAGCTGGAATTATTTCACTGCTTTTTTTTCCATCTGAGCTCTGCTAAAACTGCTGTTGCTATAGCAAAGATCTCCTTGTGTTTCCTTTGTGGATACAGGCTGCAAACATGTGTCTAACATTAAATATACATCTCATTGAAATGCATTTTATTATAGTTCTTGCTGATTATTTATAATTTATTATAAGATGAATTTTATTTCCATAGGGTTCCATAAACATCAGTGGTCCTTTTAGTCAGGATCTACACTGTGATAACAAAGACATGATCACCTCAACAGGGTTGTACTGGAATATAAGCCTTTTATTAATAACAGTAGAGAGACATATAGTAGGATGCATCCTCTATGGATGTCAGGATACAAAAACTTGTTAACTGTCCTTTAAAATAAATTTACACGCCTGTAATTAAAGAACGAAAAATAATTTGCATTCCTAATGTATTATGATATTGTCATTGATTTAGGCAGGACTAAGGACACTTCATGATATTGGCCCTGAAATACGCCGAGCTATATCCTGTGACTTGCAAGATGATGAACCAGAGGAAAACAATCCAGAGGAGGAGGAAGATGTTTATAAAGTAATGTCAGAACACAGCTATGTGAATCATTTTATCATATAATATGAGATTAAAGAATGAGCTTATCCCTGAATATGGAATAATAATAACAATAATAATTAACCCCCCTCAAACCAGAACAATAGAAATATTTTATAAATAAGTATATTTTATATATATCTATAAAAATGGTATTACCAGGACACTTGCATCTCAACATAAATTTAAGAAGCAGTTCCTGAAGGGTGATTCTGCAGTTAGTTCTCCTGCCCCTAATTCTTTCTCATTAATTCTTTTTTTTTTTTTAAGTAAATCCTAAGAAAAGGTATGAACCTTGTCATCTCAAATTTTGATAGTGGCAAGGTTAAACTAGAAATGTCTTGACTTCTGCAGTGGTAGACAGGAGGAAGAGAATGAAATTTTATGCAGCCAAACCACAACAGACACAGAGCTGCTATTTTAAAATTAATGCCTGGAATTACACAGAAGTCAACTAAATATAAGTGCCATTTCCGGTTTCCTGTGAGGGATATCAATAAGAACCAATCAGAAAAAAAAGATTAGTTTTCCTCTTTTACGCTATAGATATTCAGTCTAACAGTGAACATGTAAAGTTGGTTTTATAATCAGGAGCAATCTGCAAACCATTTGTCAGCCAGCAAGAAAACTTAATTTTTCACAAGCATTTGAGAAGAAGCAGATGTAAAAGCATGCTTCTGCACTAATTATGTCAGAAGCCCCATAGCTTGCTATTGTCCTTTGCAAAAAAGGAGGATGTGGCACTGGAGACAGTGCCACAGCTACCATCAGTAAGATGCATTTCTCTGCCAACCATCATTACCTCCTGTCTTCCGTAGACTGATCTTCAAGACAGACTGCTGTCATCCAAGACCCACAGCTGGCTAGACAGGGAGGCTACATAATCTGGGTCAGATGTAAAAGAGAGCTGCATGTCATAGTCGTAATTTAGCACTTCATTCTCTCTTTCACCATCCATTACACTCTTCAGGGCTGATGAAGAGTTACTACTCTTTCTTGTACCTCTGCAAGAAGAAAGAATGGAAGCACTGAAGCTTAATGCTACCTACTTGAGATATGCTTGCAAGCTGTTGCATGGCACTCCATCCTGTCCGAGTGACGCCTGTTGCAAACTGATGCTCTGGGAGAACAGGAGAGAATTCCACCAAAGTGTTCTCAAAAATTAAGCAGACATGTCCCTTTATGAGGAAGTTGGTGCATGTTTGTGTATGGGAATCTAGGTTTCTCCTGTGTAATAAAATGTGGAGAAAGCTGGATGTCACATTTAGTTGTATGGAAAAAGAATAATGATCACAGCATAATGTTGATTTGACTCTGAAACACAAATATTGTCATTATCACAGTCACACCTCTATCACTTCAGGAGATCCCATCTGAAGCATCATAAAATTAGAAAGAAAAATCACAGATTATTTGAATTGCTACTTTTGTATGCATGTAGGAGAAAAGTAAGTTATCACTGTCAAAAATACGTTCTGTTAAGGTATCTGATGTAATTTTTTCTCTCTCTTCCCCTAAAACAGAGGAATGGTGCCCTCTTTGGCAACCATATAAACCATATTAGCAGTGACAGACGAGATTCGTTTCAACAGATCAACACAACACACCGTCCCTTACATGTTCAGCGGCCTTCAATTCCATCTGCAAGTGATACAGAGAAAAATATATATCCTCAGGCAGGAAATTCTGTATACCACAATCATCATAATCACAACTCAGTAGGAAAGCAAGTTCCAAACTCAACAAATGCCAATCTCAATAATGCCAATGTGTCTAAAGTTGTTCATGGAAAACACACAAATTTTGGAAATCATGAGCATAGATCTGAAAACGGTTACCATTCATACTCCAGAACTGATCATGAGAAGCGTAGAAGGCCAAGCAGTAGGAGGTAAACTTAAAAATATGTATTTTCTTTTAAATAAATCTATGTATTATAAATACACTATAAGAAAACTTGTGCTACATGAAACTAACTTGTATATTTAGCTTCATTTCTGTGGCCTACTGATGTATGAAATGTATTTAAAATATAGCTCTGATGTATGGGAAATGTCATACAACTTTAATAAGGTTTGAAAGTAGTATTTTTCTTTAAAGTGAAATTAGTTACAGCACAGACATTGTAATCACCAATGAACTTCTCTAAACTACCTGATTTTAAAATACCTTTCTCCTTATTTTCATGGCTTACCTGGGTAGAACCCGCTACTATGAAACATATATTAGGTGAGTTGATATTGTTCTGACATAATGGAAGAGGACAAAGTAGTTTTTTGTTTTCTTTCTCTTTTTTTTTTTCCCTTCGTCAGTGTGATTTTCAAAATTATGACAATGCATATGCTGAGTAACTTAAGTGACAATTTCTAAGTCAAATTGTCCACTGCCTGTTCTAAAAGGATAAATTTCTGGTAAAGTTCAAAATTATTCAAGCCCTTTTAAAAGTCCAGGCATGTTTGTGCAGTTTTCAACAGGCAAAAGATCACACCTGATGGCAGCCCTTGTTTAAAATTGACTTGCAAAGACTGGAAAAAACACTGAGTTTAGCTTTGGTAAATATTAATGTGTACAGCTCCATTTATAGGGGACCCAAAATCTTTCCTGGTCTTATGTCTGAATATTTTCTAAGACAGCTTTTAAAAATAGGATATATTGTGGTGTTTGAAGTGCATTGCTAAATGCACATTCATTGCTAGTTTTTAATGTCTAGATTTGCACATCTGTTTCAGATTTTTCTTGGAATACCTCGGTGAGTGCTGCTTAATATTTTAGCCATTTGGCAAACTTCAGACATTTGAGAGAAGCTGTGTTTCTTCAAAGTACTCTGAATTTATATTTTGTAAAAATGTCTTAAATGTATTTCACTTCACTGAGCATCCCCATATTAATTATTTTCCTATTTGTATCATAAGGAAATAACGGGAGGTCATCTTTAAGAAACAGATAAAATAGTCATGTTCTGAACCTGCAGTTCTACGTAATTTACTATAACACCACATCCTGACCACAAAAGAGTTGTTAATGCTTATCTTTTTTTTTTCTTGGAAGCACATTAAAAGAACTGTGTATAAAATATGCAATATATAATTTATATAAATAAGATATAAAAAAATATAAGTATTTGTTTGCTACTTACAGATCTGACTCTGGTGATGGGGGTCGACCTACTATTTGCCGTGAAGAACGTGAAGTTCAAGACTATTGCAATGATGATCATTATTTGGGAGAGCAGGAATATTTTCGTGGAGAAGAATATTATGAGGAAGACAGTATGTTGTCAGGAAGCAGGTGAGGATATTTGTTAAACAGGGAAAAATATTTCAATAAACTAGGTACATATCTGTAAAGGCTTCACTAAGCACACTTACACTGAAAATTCTCTAAAGAAGTTAATACTCCACAACTGCTGGCAAGTGAAATGGTGTATAGGAATAGTGTGTGTACCAAAGATCTTTTGTATTTGGCATCATGTGCTGACTCCAGCAAAACTTCTGTACCAAATTCAAAGGAAAGCAAAGTTCCTTTGAACTGAGTATAAACTAGATAGTGCATAACCAAAGAAACGTTTCATTTATAAATAAAATTTCACATACAGTGGAAGAAGATTCAAGTTCAGATAGAGGAACTTCTAGGAATGGTTTTCTTCTTTTAATTTAACTTAAAAAGAAAGGTGAAACTGGTAAACTATGGACTGAGATCATAAGGTAGTACTAGCTGGACCAATAAAGAATTGGATGACTTCCTTTTGAAAATTCTCATTATACCTCTTTATTAAAAATCCTCCTCTTGGCACCATTTTTTGTCCCCTTAGTACAAACACTTAACACTGTCATAGTTGTCCTGGCCTTTCTATGTTTGAAATAGATGGTTTTTAAGTTTTATTCATAAGCTTTATGAAAATGCCCCATCAATTGAATTTTAGTCAACAACTAGCAGTTCTTACAAATTTGTATTACTGCATAATGTCCAATCTGTATTAATCTGAGGTTCCCTACTGTAACTGTAGAGTTCTAGTTTTGTAACCTGTTTACTCTCAGTTTTCTAACTCATTTCTGTTTTCTCTGACCAAAACCTAGAAGAGTATCCTAGTTAATTACAGTATTTCTGTCCAGTAGGGTTTTTCCAAGGCCCAGTAGTGTTTTTTAACAACTCTTGCCTGATCCTGTGTATTTAACTCCCATGATCTTTGCATTCAATATGTTAATTTCAGATTTAAGAAGAAAAGACCTTGATTTAATTTTGCTAAAATTAAGCTTTTCTCTGAAACTTCATTGCACACAGTTTCTTCAGAAATGGCCCAGGGTGGGTTTTTCTGACTTTAGAACAGTGGTTCCCACGTTAGTTCAGCTTTGAGCATTACCGTGTTAGTTTTATTTGAGCACTGTGCCGTCGGCTTCAGGTAGTGATCGCTTCAGCAACACAGCAGGTCCTAACTTTGCATTGGGACCACTCCTGTACATAAATAATAGGTTTCCAGTTGTTCAGGCAATGACTGGGTGCTGCTTTGGGAGGAAGTCCTGATATTCCTGATTTAATCTTTAAAATGTGAGATTGTTCCAGTGTTTTCTGAGTATCAACTTGCCATGGAACAGAACCTATATTTGGTAATACTGAAAGGCTTCCTATTTAAAAAAAATTAAATGCACCTTTTTCCCAAATATCTCATGTTTTTCTTAATTCCATAACATTCACCTTCTCATTATGACATGAAAGACATATGCATTTACAAGATCTTGAATAGATTGTGTTCATCTTCCTTACAATAGCTATGTTTCCCTTTTGCTGAATAAATTCAATAACTTACCAAAAATATCCTCCACTTTATTTTGAAGTCCAGCCCAGAAGTAGAGGAATTTACTGCCATTTTTATCTTACATCCAGAAGTGCATGTGCACAAGTGCCAGACATGCTTAATTCTCTTCCTCCTCCTATACTGCCTTTCTTTGCCATCTGAATTCTGGCAAGATTGGCACCCTAATCTGCATCTTGTTGGTTTGCACAAAAGCTAAGATTTGCATGAAAGCTAAATTTGACAGAATTCTCAGGTCACTGATTTTTTGATGTGATAATTACAGTCAAATAACACCCTTACAAGATCTGATTTTCGACAAGAGAAGTACCCAGAATGTAAAAGGCTTAATTCCATTCTCTGAGTTTCTGTGCTCCACACGTTACCCAGGCTTCACAAGAGAGCACGGCAGGAGTAGAAGAGTTGGGGTTTTTTTTAAGCAATGTACAACTGAGGTTCTACATTTTAGCCTGTACTGGTAAGAATAACTTCATTGAAAATATAATTTGATAAAAATTTCACGTGAGAACTTACTATGTAACTATACTAGTACAAAAATGTATGTTCGCTATCTCAAAATCAGTTTGCATACAGAAACTGGACTTTAAAATTGAGTCAGGTAATTATATAATGTAATGTTCGGTTATCTCGATGGAGAAAGAGTAGATTTGAAAATCTTCTAGAAGAAATCTAATAGATCAATTTACAGAAACTGACTGAAATAACATTTTCTTTATTGTATTTTAAACGCAGGCATATATATGATTACCACTGTAGATATCACTGCCATGACTCAGATTTTGAGAGACCAAAAGGTTACCATCACCCACACGGTTTTTTTGAGGAAGATGATTCACAGATCTGTTATGATACAAAAAGATCTCCTAGGAGACGGCTGCTACCTCCAACACCAACACGTAAGTGCATTAAGAACAATTTGTTTGCAAATCCAGAATTATTTAAACACATTCAGACATGTTCCAGTTTAAAAAGGCTTCTTTTTAACTTGGATTTCAAACATGACATTTCTTGATTACTGTTGCTAGTGGATTATTGTGTTATGGCAGAAATATCTGTCCATCCTGAGAGATTGCTCAGAGAATCTATGGATCCTAGCTTACAAGTCAGTCTTTCTAATATCTCTTGCCTCACTCATCCAATAATACAAAAATAAATGTATTCATATTTATTTATATTAAAAAAAAAAATTAAGAAAGAGCAAGGTAGAATGCAGCAGTAGTTTGCTTTGACACTTTGATCAGAGGGTTTCAACCTGTGTGCCCTTCATTCACACCTACAGATGTGCAATGTTGCCCTGAGTCAGTGCCATGGTCTCTCTAGTGACTCACCTGCTGGCACTTCCCCTGTCTCTGAAGACATGCTGCTTAACAACTTTGTAATCAGTTCCATTTACATCTTTACCTCCTACTGTTTTAGTAAATGCTAGAGTCTGAAGTAGGATAATTTTCAGGGAAAAAAGAACCAAGAGTGAGCTTAATGGTGCTTTGGTTTGGGGTTTTTTTCCTTACTTTTGAAGTGCCTTTAGCTTTTTAATGTAAGTTTCTCAAATCCCTGTGAAAAATAAAGGTGTTATCCTGGGCTAAGCATCTTATTTCAGATTCACATTGGTACTCCATTCTACCATCACAGGAACAATGCTTAATATTCTGTGTTTCTTCTGAGGGACAAAATGTTTCAATTTATAGATTGAATTAGTATTGTCAACTGATTTTTTTTACCTGTTTCTTTAATTTTCATTTGTTCTCCTCCTTAGATCTTTCCCTTGGTTTCCCCTTATCTCAAGCAAAATATTGCTTTATCTGCATTTCTAAAAGCTCTCGTGCTTCATATCTTGTAATGTTGTTTTTGTATGTTCCAGGCCATACTGCAGAGATTAGCTATGCTAATCCTCTGGTGAAACTAGGCACAGACTCAAAGCTCTTGGATTTTGGTCTTTGACCTCTGACACTTCACAGGAGGAAGCACTTGAGGTTGCGAAATGTAAAATAAACCGCTTTCCAAGGCAAAAATAAAGAGACTGAGTTGGTGCACAAGAAACAACACTTAGCTCCATGCAACCCCATAGTGTCCATAAGGGTACTCTTACACACGGTGTGGTCAGCACAGCCAGGTCTGTTACATATGTCTTTGGATGATGCCACCAAACCAGTGTCATCCAGATGAGACAGTACAGGATCGTTTCTAGAAGAGCCTCCACGTTTTGTCTGCTCTAAGGTGGATTGGCTTTCTAGCAAAACCAGAGTTGTCTTTCATTCTGATGGTGCTAGCAGCCAGAGTCACAGTCCATTTATCTATGGAAGTATGACTGTAAGGAAGGACCCTGTGGGTAGGAAAATGGGTTTCAGTCCTTTCCTGTCTCAGGCACCCTAAAGAAAATGCAGGTATAGATTTAAAATAAAAAGTGTTTCAGAGACAAGTGTTGTGGGATCATTCTACAATGCAGTACAGTTTCAGACTGTTTAAAGCTACAGAGAGCTGTAGTGAAGGGCAGCAGCAAAACGTATTATTATATAATAAAGGAAACATTCTTCAGCAACACTGTCAGTGCTGGATCCTCACTTTTGGCACTCGGCTCCTTATGACAAGGCTAGTAATGCTCTCTGCTATTTGGCTTTCTGACCTTAAGGAGCACAGATGGAAAAAGCAGAAAGAATACGAGTCTTGCACTGTAGAGGGTAAATAACTCAGATGAACAATAGTGAGGTGTACAGAAAGCTGCTAGCTCTCTTCCAGTAGCAGAAGGAAAAGACGTCAGACAAAGGGGAGACTGTGAAAGGAGACTCCTGTACATCTTTCTACAAGCAGAGGAAATTCTTTCTGATAGCAGAGGAATTTTTCTTTCTGATAGCAGAGGAATTTTAAGCCAAAGAGAGAGATGGATGCTTTATATATCCTTTCCATACATTGCAGAACAACCTTCTTACAAAAGTCCTCTGGGGTCTTCCCATGGAAGTGTTGAGACGCGAGGGTTGAAGGCTTCCTGTGACTGCAGCCTTTGGGCTTCATTTAACTTTGCTGATAAAAGTTTTGATGACAGTATTAAGCAGATGTTTCTTTAGAGGAAGCTTATGCTTTTAATCTCACACACAAGAGACTAGATAAATGTACTAGATAAGAGGGTATTTGATATCCTAGGATAAGAGGACCTAGTTCTGATCTAAGTTGCGTAAGGTAATGTAGGAAGTAAAGTCCTTTGACTTACAGCAGTATAATGTCACAAGAGCACAGTCAGGCCTCCTATCATAACCATGTATTTAATGTTCAAGAACACAGCTGAGAAATTTTAGAGGCTCATTATCTCAGCAGATTTTAAAAGAAGCTCAAACCTATTATTTGTAACTAGTCTACAGGCTGTTTGGCCTGGGGAGGGAGCCTTGATGTTCTCATGTAAAGAAAGAAAAAAGAGAAAGAAAGAAAAAAAAGAACCTGGAACATTGCACTAAACAGTTCCTGCTAGCATGTGGATTCAGTCCAAGTTAATGCAACATACAATGCCTTGGCTGAGTAGTTAGTAAATTGAGCTCTGTGTCAAGCTTTCTAGAAGTTTTTATACCAAACTCATCACCACAGTATTTGAGCAACTTCCAGAAGTGCACTGGGAAATGATTAATATGTCCTTTCAGAGACTGTCCTGGGGAGAAGCATGTGCAAAGCAGTGTCTTGTTTTGGATGAGGGGACTTTTTGGTTTGTTTTTTGTTCATTTTGGTATTGGGACATTTAGCATTTGTTAGGATCAGGAGCTAAGGTGTACATTCCTGTATTTGGATTTACCATAGAGATGATGGAAAGAGACAAAAAGTTTGCATTAAGTGGACCAATTCACCTCCTGGAGGTGCCTATTTTCGTCCAATGGCTCTTTAAGGAACCTTGTTATCGAGCGTTAAGTGCCTGGTGATAACTATAAGGAATCCTAAGTCTATGGCACTTAACTCTTCAATAGTGTTCACAAAATTCTTGGTGTTGGGAAAAAAAAGATATCAAGAATAGTTTCAATAAGTTGAGAGAGAGCACAATTTTGTGTCAGTGCTTTGTACAGTCAGGCTCTTTCCAGTTTTCCACTACGATGCTCACAGCTGTGACGATGCATCTGGATTCCAGCTGCGGTTCAGCACCCAGGTTTTCTTCACACTGAAGCTAACACAGAGGAATGATACCCATGTGCTGCTTCCCGTCATTCCCTAGGCTTTCACCAAGACCAGCTGAAACGTTTCCACATCAGCCAAACATCTCGATCCAGTTTAGGTTTCTAGTTTTTCCTTTCCAGCATTTGCATGAAAAGTAACAGCATACATAAGAGCAGAGACCATGGCTTATCATTGTCATAAGTAACAGAATAAACATCAGGAATTGATAACATGAGTCTTTGACTTGCATATGGTTTTTATATTACACATTGCTTCCAAGGAACTGGGGATTTGGTATTTCCTTTGAGAAGTCTGGTTCATTAGAATGAAGAGTTTAAAACCATGGGGAAGAAAGAAGAAACTATTCTTTGTAACTATTCACAGCATTTACAGCAAAACTCTGAAGTTCAGTGTCTGAACCAGTCTGCTGCATAACACAAGCTTGCTTTGTGAAACATAGCTGCTTCAAATTCTGTCGTGTTAGGCTGCTCGTGGTTTCTACCTAGGACTGCATTTGCTCATATGATGAATCTATCCTTTGTCTTATAACCAGCTGCTTGCTTCTGTTAGCACAACTTACTTCTTATTGGGGGATATGTTTTGATTTGTGCGATAGTTGACTCACACTGGAATTCTGGAAATAATAGACTTTGACGAAAAGTATTTTATTTTCCTAATGAATTATGGTCTCCCTGTAGCAAACAGACGATCTTCCTTTAACTTTGAATGCCTCCGCCGACAAAGTAGTCAAGATGACATACCGTGCTCTCCTAATTTCCACCATCGCACTGCTTTACCACTTCACTTAATGCAACAGCAGGTAACCACAAAATCTTATTTAACTAATAATGAACTACATTTTTCCAGCTTCTATATTGTACCTCTGACTTTCATTGTTGTTTGAAACAGTACTAGTGTATTATGTAGTTTGCCTGTGCACGACTTCTAGGCCAAGTGTAGGCTTGTAGACACGAGGCTTCTCAAAGGCTGACCTTCTACAAAACATTGAAATTGAGTAGTTTGCCCCTATGACTCTCTAAGTGTCCACCAAGAGTCAGGATGCCCTAAGGAATTTTGACCCCGACTGCATAATACAGCAACTGTCTATTAATCTTTGCCTATGCAGTTACTCAGCTCCATTTGTGAGAGCTTGCAAGTACAACATACACATCTTCTGAGGCTCAGTGCCCAGCTCTGACACGGCCCTGAGAAGACGGCAATTTCCATTGCCTAGAGACACCATCCAGAATGCTTGGAAAATGCTGACAGCTTCCTGTCCTGTCCCTACAGGACAGAAGGAATGTTTCTACACATTGCTTTCTTTGTTTAATATATTGCATAAGCAATTATTTTTCTTCATTAACACTAATACCAAGATTTTGTGATCCGAGTAATAATAGAAAAAATACCATTGTATCCTGTCAATTTACCGATTTCAGTCCTGTTCCTCCTTTACATGACTATTAAACATCAGAAAATGTTAACTTTGCATAGCTGCTGCCTGAACAATTGGTTTGAACTGACTGCTGAAGTGAGAAATTAGTATGACTGAGCATTTGAAATCACTAACTTCTAAAATTCTTCCCCTCACCAGGTCATGGCTGTTGCAGGTCTGGATTCTAGCAAAGCTCATAAACATTCACCAAGTCGTTCAACACGTTCCTGGGCTACTCCACCTGCAACCCCTCCCAACAGGGACCGTGCTCCATATTACACACCTCTAATCCAAGTTGATAGGGCTGAATCTACAGAACATATGAATGGTAGCCTGCCTTCCTTGCATAGGAGCTCTTGGTACACAGATGACCCTGATATTTCCTACCGAACATTTACACCAGCCAATTTAACTGTACCTAATGACTTTAGGCATAAACATAGTGACAAACAGAGGAGTGCAGACAGTTTGGTAGAAGCGGTAAGTATTACAGAAACCTCTGAAGTAGCCATGAGCGTCTCTGTTCAGTTCTTGTGTTAACTTTAACAAGCGTATCAGTCTACACTGTCTCTCTGAAAATGTGGTATTTTTGGTTTCAAAGCCCAAAACTGTTTTTAGGTAACGACAGGGGAACTTATTCGTAGTTGTCATGTAGTGAAGGATTTCTACTGAAACCAATTCATAACATCAGTGTGTAAGAGAACTGGAGAGATTTCAGAGAGATTTCAAAGAGATTTGAAATTTAAGTTTTCTAGATGAGGATCAGTTATGAAGTGTCCTTCCCACAATGGCTGATAGGGAAGAGATGATGCATTTGCCTGCTCTCTCTGTTGTTCCTATAGAAATACATCACCATTTTTGCAGTAATCTGAATAAAAGAACAAGAGCTCTATGAATCAGTGTACTAAATGCAGAGGTGAATAAGAACTACAAGGATTGATTTGTAGGTGTACTAAAGAATGTTAAGAATTCCCTTTTATATTAAAAGAAGATTTGAAGATAAAGAGTATATAGCATTTCTGAATCATAATTACTGTTCTTGCTTCCATCTATCTCTTCCTTTCCATTGCTATGAGCTAAACAATATACTTTGTTAAATTTTATTTACAAATGGGACTTCAGCATCTTTCTTCCATGTACTCTAAAGTACCGAGAACATACCTAGGATTCTATGTTTCAGGCCGTTGTTCTCATTGCACCATCTGCGATATATTAACTGTTGTCTTTAGTATATCAGCCTGATGATTGATGTTTATCAAAGACTACTCCCGAATTTCTAAAGAGAAAAGTCAGACATATTGCATTATCAGTTACTTTATCACATAACTGACACAGTGTGGTCTGGAGCCATTTGATTGTTGATTTGATTTGATTGTTCTTTACACATGCAGTTTTGCTGTGGGTTGCTGTAGCGATTCAGCATGGGGTTTCTAGTGTTTTCCACAAATGAGAAACGTTTTTATGACCTCTCTGTTCTTCTGTATTTCCACTGTATATCTCATTCTCTCCCCTCCATCTGCCAGGTACTTATATCTGAAGGCCTAGGAAGGTATGCAAAGGACCCTAAATTTGTTTCAGCTACAAAACATGAGATTGCTGATGCATGTGACATGACTATTGATGAGATGGAAAGTGCAGCAAGTAATCTTCTCAATGGAAATATCAGCAATGGGACCAATGGGGATATGTTTCCCATTTTAAACAGACAAGATTATGAACTTCAAGATTTTGGTCCTGGCTACAGTGATGAAGAACCAGAAACGGGACAATACGAAGAAGACTTAGCTGATGAAATGATATGCATTACAAGCTTATAGTATTTAGCAAGGAAAATGATTCTAATAACAGAAAAAGTGCCTCATAGTTTAAAGATGCTAGGCACTAGCTGGAGTGAATAACCAATCAAGTTTTGTACAAGCGATGTCACACCTCAAGGAAGCCATAACTAATACATTGATTATCTCCAGATTGCCGAAATGTGATCAGAGCTGCAGTGCGTCAAGTCTCCTCCCACAGAATCTTCAGTTCTTCTGTAGGAATAAGGTTATTTTGAAACCAAGCAGAATGTGACAATCAGTTTTCTGAGGGCTAGAGTGGGATTCTGAGGTGTAATATCTTGCCTGTCTTTCAACCTTGTGCTGCTGTCCTTCATAGCAGAGCAGGATTTTCTCAGTGAAAATGTCTGTGTAAGTCCGGCACAAAATTGCGTGGGAAACAGCAACGTGGGATGAGTGATGACAACCAATAATGTCATTACCTCAGTACTCAATAGCATATCAGCTACCCGTTGCATATCCATTCTAACATTGTTTTCAAACTTGCCTCCTGATTTCTTTTCTTAAGGCTCTTCTAAAATACAGTTTGTCGTGCTCTACCTGTTAGAGATCGTTGGAAAAAGAAGTTATGTAAAGAATAATCTGTCATATGTAACACCAGTTTACATAGGAAAATATCATTCAGATAGTCTGTTTTATGACTATCACGTTAAGGGCAAAATATACTGGAATAATTGCATTCTTACTAATGCACTTGCAACCAGGTTATAGTAGAATTAGATAAGATAGTTTGCTAAAAATTATATAGTAGAAATTATTGTAAATTAATTGTAATATACAATGATTTGTATTTGTAAAGAGATGTTCTATATTTTGTAATTATTGTACCGTAATTGAACTGCAGCAATATTTATGGACCCTAATTATTGTAACTCTCCACAGAATTCTAGATAGAAGTATTTTTACTTGGAATATATAGATCTATAGCATAAATATTTAAATAGAGCCACCTCTCAGTGTAAATCTCTTTTTGGGATAAAGCGTCAAGTTTGAACTTGGCAACAGAACAGATTTTTTTTTTTTTTTTTTTAAATAATTGAGTCAAATTAATCTCTCTGCATAAGGGATGCACAGTTGACTATTTACAGTCTTATGCTTGGAAAGGTAAAAGATTTAAAGTTATTTTAACTTTTTTGATTGAAAAAATAAGCTCTAATTTTATTTTTGTATTAATCCCATGCTAAAAATAAATATTAAAATAATTTAAAAATTGGCAAGTTCATGCCAGGGTATTACTGGTCATGAGACAATTAGTTTTGACAAAGTATATTACCTACATACCCTACTTTGATAGGAAGCATCTTGGGCAGAAAATATTTCACAGGTAAATGAAAATGCTTTACTTCAGTACTACTTACTCTGCTTGGAAAGAACAGAAATATGATAAAGTGATTCTTCACAGAACCAAAAACCTTGATATAAGTAGTATACTATTTTATTGCCTCTACGTTTCTGTTGTTCTGCGTGTACTATTTCAAAGATTTATTTTTATGCAATCAAGAGAGGGCTTAGATATTGTTCACAATGCAGTAAAACCCTAAAATGACTTTGAGGCTGAAACAACCTTGGAGGAAAATCAAAGAACACTGAAAGCTACTGTCTATTTTGTTAGCACTGGATAACAATGACTTGTTCTAACAAGTATTCTTATCAGGTTTTACCTGTAGTTCATATGCTAGATAGCAATCCAGTTCACATTTTTACAAATGTGATGTTTAAAACATGTCAATAAACATTTTGTACATAATGACAGTTTCCTATGAATAGCTTACAGACTTCCTCTGAAATCATTCTTACTTCAAATGCCAGGATAAGAACTTAAAGGTTTGTAAATTATTTCTTGACCTACATCATTTTGTATTAAAACAAATGCAAAATGTTCTTCAAAATAAAACTGTGTAATAATTTTATTATACTTTGGACTCCTTTTACTAATAGTTTTTCACCAAGAAGCTCCAAAAGTTAAATTCTGTTTTCACTGTTTGAAGAATGGAAGGGAATGTATGAAATATAGTCATCAGTCTACACTATCACAGTATGCAAGTCTTTTATGAGTGATTGCTTCTTAACAGCAATCACTGTTAAGAAAGAAAGAAAGTGATTAGAGTATTCATATGAAAAAGGGTACTATTACTCCCCTACTATCTAGGGGATTGTTACTTCCCTAGATACAGATCACAGAATCGTATAGGTTGGAAAAGACCTTTAAGATCATCAAGTCCAACCGTAAACCTAACACTACCAAGTCCACCACTACCCCCTGTCCCTAAGCACCTCATCCCAATGTCTTTTAAATACCTCCAGGGATGGTGATTCTACCACTTCCCTGGGCAGCCTGTTCCAATGCTGCACAACCCTTTCACTGAAGTAAAAATTTCCTCATATCCAGTCTAAACCTCCCCTGGTGCAACTTGAGGCCATTTCCTCTTGTCCTATCACTTGTTACCTGGGAGAAGAGACCGACCCCCACCTCTCTACAACCTCCTTTCAGGTAGTTGTAGAGAGCGATGAGGTCTCCCCTCAGCCTCCTTTTCTCCAGGCTAAACAACCCCAGTTCCCTCAGCCGCTCCTCATAAGACTTATGCTCTAGACCATCCACCAGCTTCGTTGCCCTTCTTTGGACGCGCTCCAGCACCTCAGTGTCTTTTTTGTAGTGAGGTTGTGGGATAATAGCTGGAGGTGACTTAGAAATTAAACTTATATTCACACTTTTAGGTAAGGCACAGCATTGAAGAAGCTTCCCGGGTGGAATGCAGCTGACATGCAAGGCCATTCCATGGAAGTTCCCTAGGCCTGTAACCTTAGACGTCGGTGATGCCAGGGGAGCTTGGTGTGCTGACTCTAAGAAGGTACTGTTCGGAGGGTGGAGCGGTGTGAAGATGCCGCAGCCAGGGTCTGCGATTAAATGGGAACTCAAAGGTATTGTGTGTGACCAGTAAGCTGCACATTTGCTATCCTGGGCCAACAGTCTGTCATGTTTCTGACAAAATGCTGTCCTTTGATGAACTTTGCTCATTATAACATCATTACAATACCAAAACACACCTCCATCCCAAAAGCTACCCGCCTCCAAGGTGCGACCACCCCTCACTGAGCCTGCGCTTTGAATTTTTCCTAGCCTATACTTTTAAAAGCAAAGCAAGAAAACTTTACACCAATCCTAAACAAAGATGTATGACTAGAGTCACTCAAGCTCCACCCAAAAGGTGAAAGATAGTATAAAATGGCTTAAGAGAAAGAGAATGTTAGGGAAGACACCATTGCGTACCACTCTGACCTCTGGGATCAGTCGACGGGCTGAGCCTCTCTTCCCCCCTGTCAGGACGCCTTTGGGTAAGATTCAAACACTTGGTTATTCCAAGTGCCTCCTGGGGAACTTAGAAATCTCCCTCGAGTTGCTTTATCATCTTTAACACGTTTATAGCCGGCAGTGTCACTCATACTCTTGGTATTTGCACGTGCTTTGCAGACAGTAAATTTATCACCGGTAATCCACAGAATCTGTGTATCTGTTGCTCTAACAAACTGCACTCTTTATTAATGTGGCCGTGATAGTTCATGCAACACGACTAGACTGGGAGTGCAGCGTGTTTAAATTAACGCTGTCGGCTTTGATGAATGGCTGCATATACAGTCCTTAGAAAATAACCGTTGACCAAGTCTGAGACTAGGACTGGACTTAGCCGCACCTATACTCCTCTGGGAGAAGGAGTTTAGAAAGCAAGGGGGTCCTGTCTGAACCTCGTGACTCAACGGGAGGGTTCCCCCCCGCCCCCCAGCCACTCCTCAGACTCCTACACGACAGTAACTCTTAACGCAACAGAGGGGCCCAAACCTGAACACAGTATTCGAGGTGCAGCCTCACCAGTGCCGAGTACAGGGGCACGATCACTTCCCTAGTGCTACTGGCCACACTATTTTTCATACAAGCCAGGATGCCATTGGCTTTCTTGGCCACCTGGGCACGCTGCTGGCTTATATTCAGGCAGCTGTCAACCAACTCCCAGGTCCTTCTCTGCTGGGCAGCTTTCCAGCCACTCTTCCCCAAGCCTGCAGTGTTGCATGGGGTTGTTGTGGCCCAAATCTATGAGGCCAAATCTATGAGGCCCATATCTATGGGAACAATTAGGAAAATCTGTCTAAAATCCCCTATAACCTCAAAATACGTCTTTCATGCTGTCTGCCTGGAAACACTTGGGTAGGTTACCCATGTCCTGGTTTCAGCTGAGATAGAGTTAATTTTCTTTATAGTGGCTGATATGGGGCTATGTTTTGGATTTGTGCTGAAAACAGCATTGATAATACAGAGATGTTTTAGTTGTTGCTGCACCAGTCAAGGACTTTTCAGATTCCCATGCTCTTCACAGCAGTAGTCACTTGGTTACACTTCCCCAGCTTACAGAAACAACCTTTAGGAGACCAAAATGGAGCTTTCTGGATCTGGTATCACTATGAAATAACAAGTAGTTTTCAAAGTTCCACCTACTGTGGTATACCCACTTCTGAAAACCACCTTTAAAGCAACTGAAGTTGAACATTAAAAAAAAAAGAAGGAAAAAATCCCAGACCAGGTTAGGTTACTTAACTGCATGGACTGTTGACAGCACATCAAATTTGGCAGATTGAGCTGAATGACAATTTTTTTAATTAATCATTTGTCCAAGGGGACAGAAAACAATAGGCTGAGTTCACTGTGTTTTCTTGCCAGTATAGTTAGTCCTTAGCTTTCAATAGTCTGATGAAAGACTCTTTAGGGCAGATATGATATTTTATGAGAAAACAGTCCTTACAAAAACAAATAATGAAGGAAATTTAGTTACAAACCATGTTCTATATAGCTACTGGTTTAAGGGAGAACATATATATATGGATACATAGAATACCTGTTTAATTTTATTACAGAAGTATATGGAAAAAAGTAACCAGTATGTGCAGAATTGCATGGTTATTGGCACCCTTAAAATGCTGCCAATCATAGTAATTACTCAACACAGAAAAACTAGAAGTTATCTCAACAATTAAGGCATATTTCATGAGTTTCCAGATTTGTTTACATATGTATATAATGACAGAAAACATTAGCAAAGAATTAAACATTGCTAAGTCTTTCACAGTGCAGTAAATTCACTGAAAAAATGAATATATAAAATATATTCATATTGGAACAGTGTCTTTTTCTGGAGCCTGGATGACAGAAGAATAGAGACTAAAAATTATAATACTGTAATAAGATATGCTTGTGTTCTCTCTACAATAACTCTTCATTTTAACTATAATTTTTAAAAAATGCATAAATGCTTTTATTATTCCTCAAAATATGTTTCTATGTTTATTTTATAGAAAATGCATGTTCCAAGCCCACTTTCCAGTTTTCCAATGTTTATATAGCTGCCTCATTTGGTTGCAGACTAATTGAAATCAGACACTTGGAAAGGATTTTAAGCTGCAGAAACATCAAAAGTTCTGGTGTACAAAACCTTGAGTGGCCTTACATAAACTAAATATAATGCAGTTTTTCAAATACTGCTACTTTCTGCTGCTTTTAAAAGCACTTCTCATACTAAAGCAACTTGAACTGAAATATGTGTACGAAAGAAACATTTTTGGTCACTTTTCTTTCTTAATCTCATTGTCCCCAGCCAGAGACCTCCAACTGTGTCTGAAGCATCTTCAGCAAGCTATTACCATGGAAATGCTGGCATTCTCACTCGCGGCACCATTGCTGGTTCAAGCCATGCTGGCAGGTCTAGTAAATTCCAAATTCTTACATCAAACAGCTTTTACAGTTAACTGTTTTTGAAGACATAATGTAGTATCATCTGTGCATTTATAGAAAAATTTGCATCCGGGTAGAACTGGGAATAATACTCAATTATACATTGCATTATTTTGTTAAAAAAGTAAAACTCTGGAATTATCAGCCTGTGTTCTGCAATCCAATAAGGTGTAAAAGATGGTTAATTTTAGCTAGCAGATGGCTAGTGCTCCACAGAGCATGTTAGAATATCTTGTACCTGTTCCAAGTATCCCTTAGCAGACTTGGCTCTGCTAGAAGTAAGAACAATTTTAACAGGAATTCAGTATCAGCAACCAGATACAATGCAGGATAAACTAATGGTAGCTTGATGCTACCTAAAGATTTGCCTAGGGCAACAAAACTTCAAAGTACCCAAGCTGTTTCTTTGGCACTGCATCAAAGGAATGTCATGAAGGAGCCTCAACGTTCTATAGCAGTGAGGCCTAAAGCAACTGTGGTTCACAGCAATGAAAATATATAAGTGTTTAGAAGGGGAGGACTCTGCAAGGTGTCTATGTATGTTTAGAACTGCAAGAAAAGATGACAATGTTTCAGAAGAAATGCCCCGTTATCTGATTGCACAATGCAGCAGTGTGTACCCAAATGTAAGAGGCACATGCAGTTTGGCATGTATATCTAACCTTGCTGTTCCCTCATCTTCTAGAGCTTGACATAATGGCAGAGGATAGCTCTGTGCGTGTTCAGTAGTAAGTTATGTAAGACCGGCTAGTTAACCCTCTGTGGTTGCATAACAACCCCCATGCATGCCTGGAGTGGAAACCCATGTTGTAAATCTGCAAACGCAGGAACTTCAGTATTCTGTCTTTTCAAACTGCTTCCCCTCTCAACTGCACACGACTGTGGTAAGTCTCACCAGTATATATTACTCTGAGTATCCTAATACTTTGTATTCCAAATGACCCTAAGATACCTACTGAATGCCTTTAAATGAAAATCTCAAAAGCACAGGTGCTGAATAAAAATTATTTGCCATAAAAGGTACACCGTACACAATTCATGCTTTCCTCAAACGCACAGTTGCATCAGATGAATTGTCTTATTAACACAGCTAATCAATCACGTGTGACTTAAAATATTCTTCCTTTTCCCCTCATTCCAAAAAAATGCATCGCATACATAGAAAGGGTTTACCTGTCTCCTTTTGGAGCAGAGTTCACTGCTACCATCTTCCATCTTCAGTATTTTTGTTTGTCTTTATGCAGATATTCTAATGAATTAAGTCCTTTCCCTCTGTTAGCAGCAGGGCTTCCAACCATTGCCTTACAGCAAGCAGCACCAGGTAGAAGTATCTGCCTTAAGCATCTGCAGTTGTCCCTCTAGCCAACATCTGAGTCAGCAAGTTTTTTTACAATCTGCTCAAATGATGTAAAATTCCATTTTTTCTGCAAAAAAGTTTATTCTGTTTACCGCAAGTCCTGAGCAATCTTAGGCTACAGAAGCTTTTACTTTATAATTTGACAACTGCTTAGTCAGAAGTTATTTTGGAATACTTAATAAATCCAAACAATTCAATGGATTCAATTTCATTCAATGAGTTCAGTTTCTTTAGGTTTGTTTTTTTTTTTTAAATCAGTACCTGAAAGTTAGATTGACACAGAAAACAGCCATGAAAGATCATGTATCTTGCTTTACACATCTGAAGATAGTAAAGCAAAGATTTAAATCCTAACTAAAAGATAGTATTGGTTCACTGAATAAGTTACTTGCCTTCTAATTTAAAAAAGATCTCTTCCCGTATCATCAATATCTGACTTTATGCAGTTATTTTGAGTAACCTTTCATTTGAAATCTAGCTTGGCTGTAATTTTTTTTAATAAAATTTGAGTGATAGTAAGGCACCATTCAGGATATTTGCTGAGAAATATCTTTTGCAAGCACCCATCTTTGAGTAAAGACCAGTAACTTTAAGGACGTTATAGGAAGTGCAGACCTCTTACTGTGCTAAATGATAAAGTACAACTAAATCAGTTTAAATTGTGAACTGAATTCTACTAAGCTCCTTGCGAAAAATGTGAGGAGAAACTCCAGTTTTCCAGTATATTTTTATAAATATCAGCTCCTGTTCTGCATTTTTGTAGAAAAATAAGTTTCTAATAAATACAATGTATGTCTTCTTTCTGAATTATAAGACTGCTAAGTATGGTGAAGTCTAACTTTCAGTGAGGATTTGTAAACTGTGCGTTCCTCTCATAAAAAAACCCACATTTGACAAATTCCAAACACATGCAGGTTCCTCTCTCTCCTATGAATTCTGATAGGAACTACTTTGGCCTGTAAATATGAAATTGCATAAATGCTTACATTTACTTAACCATTCTTTGCAGGATGTGGGGATCACTGACTAGCTGTTACCCTGGGTAACACTCTCACAGCAGTTAAAATCCTTCCTTTAAATAACAAGGCATACCATAATGATTTTCAAAATAGCACAGGTTAATCTCTTCCATTCCTCATGCAATTGCACAGTATTTCTGGCTTATGTACACAACTGTCTTGTCATTTAGAAATAGCTTCTCTTCAACAAAAAATTTGAATTGTACCACAAAAGGTCATGTTTAACTAAACTAAGCAGCTTAAGCCAACTGATTAAAAAAAAAAAAAGAATAGGTAGTCTAATATAAGAGAATGGTTCAAATTAATACTTATTTTCATAGGATGTGTTGTTTTGCATGGTATTTATTTTGTTGGCATGTTCAGTATGAGATATCAACATGCTGATGAAAGCCTAAGTAGCAAAAGATGTGAAAGGATGAAAGGATGAGAACATTTGTTTACCTCTGTGTTTCCAAGGTCTTGGGCTTATATACAGGAACATTTTTCTCCTGAAGCGATGGGAGGCCCTTAATTATATCTGCAGCTTTCTCTGCTATCATAATAGTTGGGGCATTCAAATTTCCACTGACCACACTGGGCATTATTGAAGCATCTACCACTCTCAAGTTTTCAACGCCAATTACTTTTGTTTGGGGATCAACTACAGCAGTGCTATCTGAAAGCTGACCCATTTTACAGGTGCAGGAAGGATGATAAGCACTATCAGCCTTCTGCCTTATGAAGGCATCTATTTCTTTGTCAGACTGAACATGGTTTCCTGGTTGAATTTCAGGCCCGCGAAATTTTTCAAAAGCTTTCTGAGCAAAGATCTCTCTGGTCAACTTGACACACTGGCGGAATTCCCAAATATCTCTTTCTGTATGGAGAGAAAATAGGAAAACTGTAAGTACACGCTTAATTTAGTAATACATACAGAATGCATAACAGAAAAAAATAGCATCAAAGAAAAAAGGCTGGAGGGAAAGTCACTTATTGCTGAAAGCCATAGTAAAGTAGGATATTTTTCAAAGTCACAGGTATTTACATTCACTGTGAACAAAACTGTCACTTACATTGCACAATCCCAAAAGGGAATAGGTGAGCTATGAAGAATTGCTCTTTATGTCGCTATACCCCCTGTCTAGCCAAGGACACTAGTCTTGGCACAAAGAAGCAAACGAGATCCATTCCTTCACAAGCAGAGGAGGGGATGAAATGAACAGCATAATGCAGCAAACACTAAGAACCCTGACTGCATCCCCAACAGGGAATTCCTTTTGGTTTCTACAGTGCTTTGCACAATGGCCACTTTTGAGACTAACTGGCTTTTATAAATGAGAGCACTACAGTGCTGCACAAACCAGCACTTCTGAACTGGTGTTGAGTAGATATGAAAATCTGCTCCTGAAACAGGCAGGAAATAAGCTGACATCAGAGTAAGGAGAGGCTGCATTTACCTGTTGACATGTAGTTAGGCTCAATGATAGGATGGTCATTTGGGTCTGTACTCTTCAGCTTTAGCCAGCCCACACTCATGCTCCTCATGGGTCCCACGTGGACCTGCAACACCCATGCTATACTCATGACACAATCCCACGGATGTATTTCCAAATTCAGTATTAATTTTTTTTTGCAATTTGGACAGTTTTTACAAACTAAGCAAATGTAAATGTTAAAGGGAGATAATGGAAAATGCCATTAAGCATTTTTCCATTTTATATAAATCTATTGTAAATATGATATTCCACAAGGGGAAGCAAATATACCTGCCTTATCAACTCACAGCTGTTCTTTTAATTTTAAATACAACCATTCCAATTTAGCAGTAGCAGAGCATTCTAATACAATCAGCAATCAGACCAAATTACTATCATCACTGAAGAAAAGAGATTAGCAAGAAGAAACATGTATATTCAGTGACAGTTCCCCAGCATTAGCACAGACTTTTGGATCAAGATGATAGTCTAAAATGGGGCTTGAATTTGTGCCAATGAATAAATGAGTGGCCTCATACATTCTTGCTTAAACCTCTGTCTAAACTGCAGCAGAACAGGGAACACATTGTTTTAGTTTGGTACAGCATCTAGCACAATGGTATCCTAATCAATAGCACTATGGCACTTCAGCAGTGCAAATACTTGAACAGCAGTTCAATACTTGCCTATTTTCCCAGAGATAAAAAGTAATATAATTTTGGTAGCAATATCAAATAACAAGCTCATGGTTTTTTCCCCAATGTAGGAGGTTAACCCAGCTGTTTTGTATTATACTGAACAAATATATTAATATATTATATACTGAATATATATACATATATATTCATATATACTGAATATATATACACACTGATACATATACATATAGTATATATATACACACTATATACACACACTATATATATATTCAGTATATAGCCAAATTATCAATATTTATAATAGAGTGTAAGCCTCCTTGCTAATCACTACAGAACATTACTGGAATATGTTCTTCAACAACTCACCTGGTAAGCTTCCATTGTGGAAGCAACCCGCCCATGATCAATCACCTGAGAAGGGAGAAAGTGGAACTGAATGTCGGGGTGAGGAACCCCTGGTTCACTTCGGATAAAACCACCAGATTCTAAGTGGGCAGTGGCTCCCTCACCTACAGAGTGTAAATGAGAGAGAAAATGCCATTAAAAGACCTCAGAAAAGCAAGAAATCCACTTCTTCTTAACCCTTGGTTTCACTAATATGAATGATTTATATATGCAGTGGCAATTGCAAGGAATGCAAATCCATTACGGACAGCTTGTAATTTAAGCAATATGCATCACTTTCATCTGCTTTTTAATCACTAGATAAGTCTAAATATGCATAACTTTGGAAAACCCACTTATCTGAGAGTGGGGTGTTACAGTTACCTCACTGTAACTGGCAGGCCTAGGGTCTAACTCCAGAGGCAGGTTTGGTCCCAGGATCCTAACAGGTGTGGAGGGAACTGACTGCAGCATCCTGATATTACTGCACTGCACGCTCCATGACATGCAGTATAGTTATTCCATCAGCCACATGTAACAGGCAGAGCGGTCCACAGTACCCACCCTGAAGGGGAAAGATGAAGAGCCTGCAATGCCCCTCATATTATGTTATTTTCACATCCATTTAAAACCTTAAGTTAGCTCTCAATATTTACTTGCATGGTAAAAAGCCACAAATACCCAGCATAAGTTGTCAAATACTAACACAATAATTCCACAAGCAATGAAGACCTCAACTTTGGCCAAACTATTTTACTGATTTCAAGGATTACTTCTACAGATTCTTTTTAAGGTACAACTTAACAGCTGGGGTACCATAAAATGAGTGGGTCATTTTAACAGAAGTCACTTCTGATTTACATGCAAGCCTAAAGGATTCTGATCAGAGCAACAAACTAATTCTTTTGGGGCAATTATACAAAAAACTTAATTCAGTTCAACAATATGATTTTATTGACACGATATCTATTTCAAATAGAATTTTTTCTTCATTTTTTACAACAGCTTTCCTCAGTAGCAGCAAGATTTTTAAATGTAGAATTTTTCTTAAAATGAGGGATATAAAAATTTTTAAAAACAGTGTATAAAAACCTCCTTTGTTACCTAAGATATAATAACTGTTTTAAAATATTCTGATTTAGAAAAAAAGTAGTAGTTCAGGTCCATTTGCAAGCTCCAGTTATTTCACAGAACATTAAAAAATTATATATGAAGGCTCCCAGACTTTGAAATTCATGGATAAAAGGCTGTAATAATTCTAAATCAATCAATGGTAGAATGATTGTGTATTTTGTTTCATACCTGTAAACTTCCAAAGCCATTCTAGACCAATCCTCACCATGTTAACTGGCTTTTGTGCGTTATATAGAGTAATAGGTTTGGTGCACTTTTGCTGGACGTACACTTCTAAATGATCTTGAAGGTTCTGGCCTACTCCTGGGGGGGAGTAGAAAGGGGGAGGAGGGAGAAGAAAAGGAAAAAAAAAAGTTATTTCACACACAACAATTACACACAACATTTGCATCCAGAAAACAGCATAATGGGAACTAAACTAACCTCTTACAAGGGCAGTGATGACTAAGACCAAGACCATGAGTCATATCAGCCTTTTGCTCATGTCAGAATAAGGTTTTATATAAACATAGCATAACTACAATGAAAATAGAAAGTTAAATGGCAGACGTATCACTTGTTCTAAAATTGCCAGATATGACTTCTAAATACTGTACTAGCTCTTCTAGTTTTAAGGAAAAGTTCATGTTATTCCCTCTATTTTTGAATAGAGTTTATACAATCTCTGGGAGTTTATGCAAATAGCGGGAGTTTATACAATCTGTTGTGGATCAAAACTCATTCAAAATTCTAAATGGTAAGTATGCTGCTTTACTTTAAAAGTACTCGGTGGAATTTTTCAGAAAGGCATTTTTCACTATGAAATGTAGTGAAGAAAGTGTAGGAGTTTATTGCTCAGTCCTAAAATCAATGCATGTTTCCACTGATTTGTAACACTTACATTTCAGTCCACACAACCTGACATAAAGACAACTAAATTTCACGGTTCATTTCATGTAATGGTCTTTGAATTGCATCCATAGGAAGATGTACAGTTAAAAGAAATAATAAAATTACCAGGAAGATGGCAAACAACAGGGATCCCCAGTTTTTTTAGATCATCTGCATTGCCAATCCCAGACAACATAAGCAGCTGTGGAGAATTTATGGCACCTCCACTTAAAATAACTTCTTTACTGGCAAAAGCCTAAAAGGAAATGAGCACAAAAGTCCTAACATTATCAAGTCTGATCTGAATGCAGGCAACACGTCAAGAGCTTCTGTTCAGATATGCTATTCTGATCCAGATTAGACACCCTTCTCTCGCATTTTTCTCATTCTAAATGTATTCCTATCTTGCCAGAAATTTCTGCAGAGAGAAAAGATCAAGCTTTCACTTTTATAATTTCTGTATTTATTCCCATGTTTACAATCCATTCAAACTGTATGGCACACAAACGTTCAGCTCAGCCAGTACCATGGCTGCCAATAAACTCCTGTGCTACTTGCCAGGAAAAAAGTACCTATGACATTCGGATCAGTCAGCTAAGCATCTCTTCCATTTTCAATAATGGTTTGTAAATTAAAACTGGAACTCCTAAGGAAGATTTTTGAATTCAGAGACATGCTAGCTCAAAAATTCTCAAGAGCTTATTTTCTCAATTCAACCAAGACTAATGTTTGGTTTCTTAGCTCATTGTAGTCCTCAGAAGCCCCTCAACCACTAAAGCACTGCTGAGAAAACTCTGACTGCAGGCATATATATAATTCTGTTTTGCTGACAGACTTTTCATCAAACAGTTTGAGTCTGAGCCCTGAGCTCATCATGATATAGGCTGCTAAGCTATTTCTCCGCCTTTGACTCGGTTTTCTGTGCTGGATAGTTCTTTTTTCTAGAACTTGCTCTGCAAGTATTTTTGGCACATCTTCTTTCCAAGGATTTCTGCCCCCAAATATGCTCATTTAGCAATACCAAAATCATTCTCTGTGTCATTTGTATCTGGGGGCTACCTCTGCCCTGTTGCCACATCTCTTACAGTTAGGATCAGAACTACCCCCCTTTAGTGCTTTTCACTGTTAAAAGGGAAAACTGCGTGGAGTAAGAAAATATCGATACCCTCCTCCTTCTCCCTTTACTATTTGAAAGAGGATGATGTGGGTGAACCCAACCTCGTTCAAACTATCCCTTTCTATTCCAATGAGATGGCTCATGAACACACACACATTGGACACGCTCCATCCTCCCTAGTCACACATATGTTGCCTGTTGAAATAAAGATATCCTTTGTATACACACTGAGTTAGGTAGTTGAGTACAAACTCAATAGTGACTCTTGCATGTTAGAAAAAAAAGATTCAAGATTCACCTGTTCTTAAGAAAGAACAACTGCACCACAGAAGAAACAAAAAGTAAGCAACAATTTATATTTAATGCAAATTCTAATGCTACCTAAGCTAGTCCAATGTTTTAAAGCAATACACATTTGCAAAAGTAATACCATAACATTTATCTGTGAATTCTAATATATCAGTGTGGCCACAGTGAGGAAAAAATAGATGAGGCACACAATTATGCCCCTGAACTTCCCCTTGTTATCAAGCAAAACCCAGAAGGGTTCAAGGAAATGTATCTGGTATTGCTCATCTGCATTCTCCACTTGCGTAGAATGTAAGGTGCTATCATGAGTAGCTGCTTTTTTTTATTTTTAGATGAGACATTTAGCTTCTAAAGCAATATTAAAAAGTGCTATTTTTTTTCCTGTAGTATGGTGAAGCGTTAACAGATTAGCATGGAGTGCATATTAACTTGTAGTAATCCTGTCCTTTTTGAATGACACCTCAGCTATACAGAATGATGGTGAATGAGGTTGTTGCTAGTAATAAGATCAAAATGTAGTACGAAGATAAATTTTGATAAATTGTTTCCACATTATTTATCTGATATTGCCGATGGATAGACGGTGCTGATTTTTTTTGTTCGTTATTGTTTTGCTCCAGGCAATCATTAGTATGTTAAGACTAATACATAGCATATCTGTGACTGCTGAATCAATACCTAGATCTGTATTTTGCATGTTACACAAATATAACTTATTTACATTTTCTATGGTACACACAGAACTGGTGCCAGTTTGTTCCAGGTCGTGTTCAAATGATGCTCGTTTGGTCTACACTCACTGCAAAGTCAGCACTGTACTTATTCCTAGCCCATATACAGTCTTTCATTGTGCTTAAAGCTAACATGCAAAGAGGAAAAACTGACTTTGAAACATTTTTGTATGGGTTATTTAGTCTATGATCCATTTAAAACATTTTTCCCCTTTAAATACACTTTTCTGCTTGATTCTGAACTCGGAAACTCCAGGAATGTTCAGTCTACCTTCCCTGCTTTTGTCAGAGGGCTTACTGGAGTCCTGGGAGCTCTCCGGGACCGCAATGTCTACTGAAATAACAATTAAGTCACCGGCTTGATGAATAGGTTTTGAATCATGCTTGAATCTGGTTTTGATGACCTTTTAACTTTATTGATGACTGGCGTAAAAGAGAGCCTACCTAAACTAGACTGTAAAAACAAAAACGCTTTAATATAATCAAGTGTTTCATCTTGATGTTCATAATGCAATATAATTATTAGCTCTTCCATCCTGACAGGTATAAAATTTTCCAGGAAGTAAAAGCAGACGAGTCCTGCAATTTTGATGTCGGGGGGAAAAGAAGGAAGGGAAATACTTTGAAGGTGTACTTTTTATGATATATGCTATAAATATATATCATTCACTATGTATAATTCATACATGTATTAATACGTATGAAAATTCATAGCAATTAAAGAATTTTGCAGTTAAAGTGGTCCAGTATTCAGAAAGTCTTTGATCATATGTAATTAGCTTTCCAAGACTTTCTTCAACAAAATTCATCTTGATAATGGCACAAGAGCAGCACGTAGAGACACTGTTTTCGCAGACATTTAATAGGTCATGAAATCAATTAAATTTTCTGCAACTTTTGTTTTACATTGCTAAAATGATTATCATTACCAATCCACTTAGAAAACAACAGATTTGTTCTGTGCATTAGAAAATGAAAGAACAGTTTATTTATATTGCATTTTAACTTTTAGCAGGTGTCCAGTCACAGAACACGTGTCTGTTCAGAGTCTTGTAAGCCTTACTGAACTCAAACCATCAAAATTTGTACTCTCCTCTCTTTAGGGTATTACTATTGCACTTTTTAATTATTTTATAATTGTTTGTGACTAAGTATCTTAAGTTATTAACATACAAATCCCTTTTAGGCAATTTTCTAGTTAAATATTCCATAATGAACTGTAATGGTAAAGAGTTAAGGGAAATGAGAATGTTTTAGGTCTTATAGAAGTCAATGGATCAAAGCTGCATAAAATAAACTATTCACAGAGTTAAGCTGTAATGGCAATTCAAGCTTCCTTCCACATGATCACATGTTCAGTGGAAGTTGGACTGAGACTGAAAAATAATCATTCCACAAACAACCAAAAGGCACATTTCTTCATTATGTTGCATCATTACTGTCCCAAAACTCAATACATAATGGCAAAGTAGAAGTGAATGACTCACTATTTATCCCTTGAGCCATTCAGATTTCAGTATCTAGCTTTTACAGATTTTTCCTATGCCAGAACAGCATTTTCAGAATTGTTTTTCAGAAACATCAGCATTTCAGCAAACTAGTCAATAAGGTGAGACAGTGCACGATTGCACCATAGGTTCCAGCCAGAAACCTTACACAACACTCTTGCATAACATCAAGTTATGGCTTGTCTCCTCAGTACCAAGAGATGGAACTATAATGGAGATGTTAATCTCTAAATCGATAGAGCTGAAATATCACCTACTGTGAAGTAACTGACAAGGAATCATATACCGGAAGAGACAACATAGCATCTGAAAAACAGACATTTTGCATAGTAAAGAGCCACTTTTAATAAAAGTTTGTTTTAAAAAAAAATTAATTTTGCTTTGACTCATACCTTTCATACTGGAAAATAAAAATCTCTTACCTTTTTCCTTTGCCCATTTTTCACATACTCAACACCAATGCATTTTGTTCCTTGAAACAAGATTTTTGTTACAATTGTCTTCTCTGCAACTGACAAATTTGGGCGTGATATGGCTGGGCGAAGGTAAGCACTAGCTGTGCTCCATCTTTGACCTACAATGTATATTTACATTAAACGTCAAAATAGTCATGCTCAGTATTCTTCAAGATTTTGGCCAATAACCATCAGGATGTTTACAGAGTTCAAAGCAAATGTGATTTGATATAATAACTAAAGATTTTATTTTAACATAACAAATTTCACAATGACATTCTGAAAACCTACTCTCCTCAAATTTAACTATGACTCAAGACTTGCACGTCAATGCCATTTTCAATGAAATACACCCTAGACTGATAGCAAGCTGCTGTGATATGAACAGGGTGTAAATACCGAGTGCCATAGCTGTTCAGTAATCTAAACAACCAAATAGCATTCAGTGCAGATTATGTGTCCATATTCCGAAATGCTTGCAGAAGAACCACTGGTGGGTCAGAAATACAAATTACTTAAGGACCCCTTTATGATTTACCTTGGTGTACAGTCATGTCCATCCAGCCAAATCCTTCTTGCTGATAGCCATTCATATCATTTGTGAAGGGATACCCAGCTTGCTGGGTTGCCTCCAGGAATGCATGATGAAGCGGATGGTTTGTTTTCCCTCTTGACACATACAGGGGTCCATTTCCACCTCTGTACTGGTCTGGCCCTAGTTCATGTGTCTGTGCCTTCTTAAAATAGGGCAAGCAATGTTCATAGTCCCATCCTATAGCCCCTTCCCTGCTCCACCGATTATAATCTTCTGCATGTCCACGAATGTATACCATAGCATTGAGAGAGGAGGAGCCACCCCACACTCTTCCACGGGGCCAGTACATAATTCGGTTATCCATATGCTTTTGTGATGTCGTGTGGTAATACCAGTTATATTTCTCATCACAGAGGTTGTAAGTTAATGCAGCAGGCATATGAATTTTCCACATCAGTCTTTTACTACCTAGAAGGGTATCTTTAGGGCCTGCTTCCAAAAGTAGTACAGTACTGAGAGGGTCTTCAGTCAACCTGTTGGCTAATACACACCCTGCTGATCCAGCTCCAACAATGACATAATTATAAGAGTTTGCCTTTTCAGAACTAAGTTGAGATGATGTACGTGAAATTTTGAATTGTTCATTGATACCCAGTATGTTCTTTAATATGTGTGCCTTAAACAGAGTGCCTGTTACTTTGTGCATCTGATTCACAGGACTGCAGCATTTAACTCCTTTCATTAAGTATGACATCTTTACTGATTGTGTAACTCCTGCAGAATTTCTAACAAAAATCCAGTGTATTACCCTAGAAAAACAAACAAACAAAAATCCTCATTAAGATGTAGGCATTAATACAATGTATGACCTCTAAAATGTCAGTCATTTGCAGGTAAAACTGGTATACTTTACCCATTCTCGCTGTCCAAAGGGTTAACAACAGTGCCAATAAACCAATAAACATTTACTCTGAAACTTGCTGCCTTATTTTAATGCAGTCTATGCACCAGTCAAGTGGCATACATAATTTTGTATTTTACGCAGTCTGATTTTGATTTGCTTCTGGTTCCTCAGATAGATACATGAAGCAGGTTTTCAAGTATTTGCCAAAACCATAACAGATGGAAACTTTTGCTTACCTTGTAGTCTCTCTTCATCTGCCTCTAGTAGGTAAGAATTTAAAAAACCAACAATTTCATAAACTTCTCTGTAAGTTTGTGGCAGTCAGTGATATTGCATAGCCAAGTCACAACAATGGAAATGAGTATGCCCACTGTAGCTTCTGCCAGACCAAATCTAGGACAATGTCTCTACAAAACATACGTGTAACAGTGAAACTAATTTTCAGCTGCCACTAAGGTGAAAACCTGCTGGTTTGAGGCATGTCTCCTAATATAGGCAAAGGCAAAATCTGTTCATCTGTGGCTTTCTACCTTACTACTAAAACCAGATCCTGCAGGAGTGCTCTGAGGACAGTTACAATCTAACACCACCAGATCCTCAGGCTGAGTAGGAATGGCAATTTTTTTTTACCTTCAGAAAAGCCTGTGAGCCTTGCAAGCAACAGAGATTTAGCTCTGTGTTGCACAGGTTCCAGTACAGGAACTAAATGCAACATTCTCACAGTCCATGTAAGTGTCATAGGTACTGATGCTGCTAGCCATGTGTGTCTGAAGTGCGTTTCTCTTGCTCTCTCTCCTTGAAACCATTTCCCTTGGTATAAACAACTAGTGAAAATGGATATCCTTGGGCTGTAAAAAGTATTTCTCCCTGGCCCATGGCTTCTGTCTAAGCAGTTGCCTTGGATTCCAGAGACAGCAACCTATCCAGAGGCTGTTACGCTGTAATGCACTGCCCATCTGAAAGAGATAAGCAAGCTTTCTCCTGGAAATATATTGTATACTGTATTATGTTTGTGAAATCTAATTTTTCAGAAATTAATTAAGTTAACATTGATTTTCATACATTCAAGTTTCATAGTTATCCAATATTTTGTAATATAAGCCCTGTATTTCTGTAAAATGTCTGGGTTTTTTCACTAAAAGAAAACATGTCTTAATGAATCACTGAGATAATCAGCTTTGTTTTTACTAAGAGGTGGAACAGAACTGTACTAATTTTCTTGGGTGAAACTCTACAATGTACAGCTTGTGAGAGCACACATGAGCTCTTAAGGCCCAACTCTGTAACAAAATTAGGTGCAGGTTCCTGATAAATGTTGTCTTCCACTTACAACTATATTTATTTACAATTTGATGTACAATCTAATATGCAAAAGTATTTTTTTTTCTCTTGGGGAAGGATGGGAATAAGCATACATCTTGTACTCTTCTCTAGGGAAACTTGTAATAGGCTGTACAAGCCCTCAAACTTCTGGAAAATGAACAACCAACCATGGAGAACAGTTTGCTCTGTTAAAAAAAAAAAAAAGGATGCAGGGGATAGGTCTGAGCTCAGAGTTCACACAGCTGATTCCCACATGGCTAATTCAAAATTTATCCCAGCTGAAGGTGGGGGTTGTCTTTTACAAGTGAAGAATATTAAAGGATTCTTTCTTAGAAAGAAGATTTAGCAATTTCCTGTGATACAGTAGAGGAGGATACAAAGGTAGAGAGGGTTTGGTTTGTGATGAAGAGGGCTACAATTCTGAAGGACTTACGTTTAACCTGCAGAACTGGTGGGTCACAGGACTTTATTGTTTCGGGAACAGCAGATGTCTGATGGGGTTGGTACAGTATGGGCCTGGGCCCTGATAATCTGGGAAAGATACTTTGACTCTATGATGTGAGTTGTTTCTTTTTTTCTGGTGGAGATTCATCATGATGAGGTGAAGTGATCAACCTTCCTCCCAATGAAGTAAACCCTCAGGTTTTGGTCCTACAGATGGTCAGCACTTATTATTTAGATAGGTAGGGCTCACAGACATTGGAACAAGTACTGGCCAGCTTATTTTGGCAGGGGATCTATAATGCCATCAAATATTACTGTGCCTCCTAACCAGAATGCTGGCTGTTAAGCCTACAACATACCTAGTTGTTGGCTGTAAAGACAGTAGATTCTGCAGAATCCCTGGAACCGTGTTCAGTCAGGGACTGGCTGACTCCAGCAGTGCTGGAGGCTGTGGTTCTACAGCTTGCTACAGCATAAGCAGTGGCTACTGAGCTCCCAAAAGTACTATCTCAAGGGAGACTCCAAAGGCAGCATTGATGTTACAGCATGAAGTGTCTGTGTCTTGCCTTATGCCAGAACCCTAATACTGAAGTCTAGACCCTTTTAAAAGCTGATTTGTTAAGAGCCTCTCACATGTGCAGGCTTTGAAACTCATAGAACAACCTTGTATAGAAGGGGTTGGTGTCAAGGACTGAGATCATGAAGCCCTGAAATTAGAACATGATGATACTTCTCTAAAATAATCTATGTAGTTCTATGAGCATACATGGGTTTATCACAGTTCAAGTTCTTCTACAGAAGATAGTCTTGTGGAATTTTGCAGGAGTCCCTCTTTGAACAAGAGAACATCAGTCAAAAAGTAAGCTAATGCATCTTCGTGTCCAACTTTCCTTAGTTTTATCTGACTTTTTTGCCAGGGAGAATTTACAACCTGTGCAGTGTTCCTAAGAACTGTATTTCAGCAAGAATGTGCTTTTTCCAGGAACTGGAAAAAAATCCAGTTGTTATCGTAATAGGTAGAGTTATCTGAGGCTCTGAGATGTGCTGGGGAAGCTGACCCAATTTACCCAGTAGGGAACTATAGTTTTATGGCCAGCTCTATTAAATATTGTAGTGGCTATGTCAAAACAAAATATGTAGAAATAGGGAGGTTTACACAACACGGTTCTACTGGAATACTCTGTACTTACCACCAAAAAAAAAGTTGTCTTTGGGGCCTTACTGGATATTACTGCATGTCTTTATCTGGATTCTCACATATCATGACCTCTTTATGAGCATGTAGTAAGATGTTCCTCAGGAATCAGTGAACAGACCTGCAGAAATGCATACGGCAGCAACATAGAATATATTCACTGTATTGCACTACAGCTTCAAAATCTGGAGCTCATTTTAAAAAAGTATGTATTTACAGATATTATTACTATTGAGCAGGGCCTATAGACAGTGGTTTTACAAGAGTGAAGAGAGCAAGAGCATCTCAGTGGGAAAATTCTGGTGCTACAATTTAATAATATGTCTAATCATAACCAGGTATCTAGAAGTGGGCAGTGGGGCTCTGAAGTTAGGTGTCTGGGGCTCCTCACTGCATTCAGAAATGTGTTTCAATGATGCATCGGGCTTGCATGAGAAATAAACCCTGAAGTAACCCATGGGTACGTACCATTGCAACTCTACAGATGTTGATTTGGGGTCACATGTGAAAACAGACTTCTCTAAGGGCCAGTGAAGCTGTGAAAGGTGAAGAATGTGTTGTTTGTTTGTTTGTTTGTTTTTAAGGAATGGGGAGACAAAAAGGAGAGAAAAGATATGTAAGAAGTTGTGCAGGGCATCTAAGGACTAAATTGGCTTGCCCTCTCTGTAAGAAAGCTAAGCAAAAGTTCAAGGATTCAGCTCGGGGACCTTACTCCTAGACTTCTAGATTTAAAGGGCTCACAGTTCACAACAAAGAGAGGAGGGCAGGTATCGTGCATGCATAGAGCAGGATATATTGAAAAACAGTAATGAAATGGTTCTGTAGGTGGATGAGGTGGCTAATCTATAGAAAAGTTACAGGGTACTGGGCATCATTACTGTTAACCAATCAGAGCTGTCCCATTCTCTGATAAAACTGGAAATAAGTGATCAAAAATATGTACCGAGATAGTTAGGGTACCCACTGTGTGGGCTAGAAGGCTGAATCACCAGCCAAGAAAGCTAAATCTAATGTTCCTTTTAAGTAACTGAAGTAGTATTTTGAATCTACTCCACCACATTTGTCAGATTTATAGTTAGATGTTATTTTGTGTTTTTCTTTGTGGTTTTTTTGTTGTTGTTTTACATAAAATGGAACAGGACTGGCAGAATAACATTTGAGATAGTTTTTATCTTGCAAAGAGTGAGCTGGGAGTTAAGTCAGTCAACAGTGTCCTGGTCATAATGTTTGAGAATCAGTGTGTAGATGATTCACAAATTTCTGTGCTTTTAAATTCTGAAGTGCAGAGGTCAAAAATCAAGCCATTCTGATTTAATTTAAATCCAGCATACATAGCTGGAGTGAATGGATAAAAACACATCTTTCAATGCACAACTCTTTTTGTCATATTGATCCATACCCACTCTCATCTATGCATGGTCATCATGCATGAGCACTATCCTACCCCAGTTCCTCTAAACCAATCCTGAAACAAAGAGGAGACGGTCACTGTGGCTGAAAACTTACTCCCTCTCCTATTTTGCCAAGGCCAAAACAACAATATCCTCTCTGGCAGATGTAAAATATGACCCTCTCCCAGATATGTCCAACAGCATGGACAATACATAGTGCAGCAGAGCAAGGGGACCTTTGCTGGGCATTCACCCTTCACAGCACTGTGCTGCCAAATCCTGTCAGGCCTGTCTGTGTAAGACGCAGGAGGAACAGCTCCTCGGGTAAAAGCAGCTCTTGCTCTCCTCCCACTGCAGACTGTGTACACAGTTTAAACTCATCTGCTGTGGGAGTGTTTTGGACAAACTTTCCCTTCAGTCCTGCTTGTAAAAAAGTTCGTTCATGTACAGAAACCTTGTGGTAAGTTTCATTTCCAAGGCTGAAACTGGTCAAGCCTACTTACCTTCACCATTTCCTTCGTTATGAACAAACGTATCTGCCGGCCTAGGCCGTCAGGCTGCTGTAAACTCCCGCAGCTCTGCGGGCAGCCTGCGACCCTGCTCTAGGGCGCCTAGAACGGCTCTTGCTCCTCACAAAGGCCCGGGGCCGGATCGGGCTCCCGCCCAGCCGCCCCGAGAAGGAGGGCGACCAAAGGCCTGTCCCGGTCCCCTACGCAGGACAGGGCACCCACGGGCTGTGTCTCTCTCCTTCCCGGCCGGGGAGGCCTGTGCCTTCCTCACAGCCGCTTGGCGGGGGGGGAGGCTGCCACCGGCGGTGGAGTAGAGAGAGCCGTGCTGCCGAGCGTCGGCAGCTACCGCCCGCTCCTGTCCCGCCGCGGCCTCACCCCCCTCTCCCGGCCCTTCCTCCTCACGGCTGCCAGGAACTCCCCGTCCGAGCCTCCTCAGCCCACCGCCTGCGGCCCCACTCACTCGCACGCCGTACGCGGGAAGCCGCGGCGGCGCTCCCGGTCGCAGCTCCCCAGCGCGGAGGGCGGGGAAGGGTGCCTGCGGGGCGCTGGGGCCCTCAGCGGGAGGGCGCGGAGCGGAAGGCGGGCTGCGCTGCGGCGGGGCCAGTGCTCCCGCGCTCAGGACTGGCCCCGGCAGGGGGAGAGGTCCGTGGGGGAGGAAGGGCAGGGGAGCGGGTGGAACTTCCCACAGGAATGCACCCTTTGGCCGCCGTGGAATATCTCAGTCAGAGCGACTTCGTGCTGTTTCGAAACCGGCCAGAGCGGCAGCGGGCCGAAGTCCGCCGCCTCACCCACCCCGCCGGAGTCCCCGGCCGGCTCGGTGCCCCGCTTCCGCACGCCAGCCGAAACAGGGCTACAAGCTTCGCCCGCGGGCTTCCAGGAGCGGCCGGAGCGGGGGCAAGCGGCGCGAAGGGGAAGGCCCAGCCCCGGCGCTGAGGCGGCCTCCCCGTCCCGTCCCAGGAGCGCTTTAACTTTTTCACCCAGTCCTTAAGTGCGGTAAACAAAAGGCTTTTTTTTTTTTCCTTAAAGCAAACCTATTACACAGTGTTGCCACCTCGGCTGCGAAGCCGTTTTCCAACAGAAGCGTTGGGAGCTGT
Organism: Mycteria americana; assembly: GCF_035582795.1. Taxonomy (NCBI): domain Eukaryota; kingdom Metazoa; phylum Chordata; class Aves; order Ciconiiformes; family Ciconiidae; genus Mycteria; species Mycteria americana. The sequence continues at coordinate 26,074,063 of NC_134375.1, read as the reverse complement.
AACGCGGCTTGAGGTGACAAGGGGGAGCACCGGGAAACCTCACGTCGTCGTGAGGAGGTGCCCGCCCTGTTCCCGCGCTGCGCTGCCGCGCCGTCCCCCCGCCGCTGCTGCGTCTCACCGTCACTCACGGGCTGTGTTCGCTGTGGTAGCTTGCGGACGCCGTGCTCGAGGGCTGCGTGCGTAAGTTGAGCTGGCATCTGCGATGCAAGCCTTTAATTGTGATCCTTACCTGTGTAACGCGGATTTCTAAGAGAACACGCTGGTTTGGAAGCGAGCAAATAGTAAAACGAGCTGTCCCACCCCGTCAGTCTTTGTTGACTGCTGAGTCAACTCAGCAATGACGACTAGTCGGTTTTAGTAGTCATCATTGATAAGTGAGCGTTCAACAATAATTCTCAACAGCATGCCACTGGCTACCCAAAAGTACTAAAAATACTACAGGGCCTTTGTAACTGTCATATAACTTACTTTTCTGTTGGCTTTGCCCTCTAAGTATCGTCAGTATATCCTACTTCCGTTTGTGTTCAGTGTAGGCTAAACTGCATGGAAAGGTAGTGGTGGGGAGAACATCCCACAAAATTCCTTGGGAAATGGCCAAGGATGGGTATTGCATGAAGAGTCATTGCCACTGCTGTTCTGGGCTGCTGGAGGATGAACCCAAGAGTCTCATCTTCCCGTTCAGAATGTTCACGGTGGAATAATGATGATATAATGGAGACTAATCAAGATAATTGTTGTGAGAACTTACACTTTCTCCAGAGATCTTGTAATGACAATAGTCTCTGCTACAGTATCTTCGGTATTGCTTGTAGATGCTGATTATTTTCCTAAGTCCTTCCTTGTAGCTGTGCTTGGAATGTATTGGATGATTAATAATTTTCTGGGATAATTGTTTGTTAATGTTTTTGCTCTTAGGTAAACAGAAAATAACGGACAGTCTCTAGGGTGGTTGGTTATTCATACTTAGGCACCAAACTGTGAACTTCTGAATGATTATTCATTAATGGAAAAGAGTCATTGTCCCCTGCAGAACTATGAGTAAATGTGTACTTGACGTAAGTGGTCTTTAATCTTCGTAGTGATTAAGAATGCTTGAAACCAAGCTGATGGGTGTTTGCAGTGTTTGAATAATTTCGTACACCTTCAATGCTTTTATTCAGTAAGAAAATAAAAACTCTATAGAAAATATGCATTCAATGTGTATAAGAATATACAAAATGTATATATAAATATGCATGACATACATACATTTAAGAACTATTCTATTTCTTTTCAGTGAATAGTGGGTTTTTGATCTCTGATTGTATAGCACCAGCTGCAGTGGAGTCCTAGTCCTGGTCCCTTGCTAGAGCTCTTAAGCACTCTGATGACACTAATAAGAATCAATAATTATTTTTTGTTTCCTACCGAAAAAAAAATCGTTAATTTGTTGATTCCTTCAATTTCAATGATTTCTGCCCATAAAATGTGGCTGAAGCAAGTTCTAAAAGTGTAGGCTGAATCACTTGTGTGCAACCCCGACGCTCACATGGAACAGACTCGCAAGCACCAGTCTTTAGAGCTGATGATTAGGATCTTATGGCAACTGGTGTTTAGTTTTTCTGTTAGAGAGAAGGGGGAGAGCAGGATAGATTCTGCTGTATGCATTACTACATTGATTCATGCTACATCAAAACTCCTGGAAAGACAATAAACTAATACATGAATTAGCACAAAGGTTAGTGAAATTTGAATATTGAAATTGTTTGTGTCACAGTATGTTTAAGTTATTTTTTGGGAAAGCAGAGACCTTAAGTTTGCATGGATGACCATAATTGCTTGGGTAGATCAATTGCGGGAATATCAAAGATGCTAACTTGTATTGACTGTAATGTCATGTTCACATAGAAATGAACTATCAGCTCTGGACTCTACTTATGTGATGGGTAGAAGATTTTTTTTCTAAAAGGTCTTTTTTCTAAAAGGTCTTTTCAGCTTAATTTTTAAAATCTTCATCAAAGTTTGAAATAATTGTGAAAGAGGAGATGTGTTAAACAACTTTGTCTCATTATAGAGTTTCTTCCCTACAGATTTACCTTCTCGTTTGGGCAGTCAGTGGTGCATACTTTCTATTAACCTGGTTTTTAGAGGTTGATGACAAGACGTTCTATAGTGAAATCTGAAATATTTTACTAGGAAAAAAGCATAGGAACATCTATACTTGCGATTATAGTTCAAAGACAAAAGAAAACATGAATTATTGTGTAAAGGGCATAACTCTCATCTGTGTTTTGCCATAGAAATAGTAAGTTAATTATTAGAGACACTGTAAATACAGTCACAACAGGAAAAAGTCAGTTAATAAGTACACATTTCTCAGGAATAAAACTATATAGAAAAACAGAAAAGAACCAAAACCACTAAAGAGTAATGGATGGGTCCACATGCTAAAATTCTGTGGTCCTAATTCTTGAAAATAGATTAGCATAAATCAAGATTATCTTCAGTGTCAGAAATGTAAACAAAAGCCAAGCATTATCTTTCTTAAGCTACAAAAGCTCTGCCTGAAGTAGACAAGAAACAAATTAAAAGTGAGTTTGCTGTATTACCTATATGGATACACCAGGCTTAGTGACTATGCAGACTTTTCTGTAATTTGACCTGCTCCAGTTTTGCTACATTTTCTTTTCTTGCAGCTAATACTAACAATGTGTACTAATTTTTACTCCAGCTTCTACAAGAAAGTGTCTTCAGCAATGAATAACTTGAGAGGACTATAAAAGAAAACAGAATTGATTTTTAAATATTACTCTTCTGTTTAGCAGAGCACCAAGTGTCACGAGCATCTGTTACTGTTTAAATGTGCAAAGCACCAGTTATATGTAAATCCTTAATGAAGCATTAGAATCGAGGCCGATGCTTCTCACTTGCTGTGTTTTTAAGCTTAGTTAGTGGAAGTTCAATTTGAGTGGAATATTTTCTGGAGATTAATTCAGAATCTCTCACCTTAAGCCAAAAGAAAAAAAATCACGAGCCACTTTTGAAAGTCATGATAATCATGTTTATTCTTCCCTTCGCACATTAAGCAAATTGTAATTAAAAATTCTGTCACTTTTTTCTAGATGGTCTTTTTATTGAAACTTTTCTTATTGTATGGAAGGGAAAACTTCAGGCTGGAAAGCCAAACTTCAATCCACAAACTTGTGTCTGTTGGCCGTTCAAATGGAGATGAAAATTCCTCAATTCAGTCTTCATAGAAGTGAACTACAAGATTTCATATGAGTCTTTTAAAACCCCACACATCTTAATTTTTCCACTTTAATCCCATGTTTCCTGTACCAAGGCTATGAAATCTAACTGGAGAGAAAACAGTGAATAGGCTAGAAGTGCAATGCATGCTTTCTATGCGTGACATTTTCCTATGTCTTTTAAATAAAAGTTTGTGAACTACAGAGATTTTTAGTTATGAGTATTTTTGCAGCACCTTGATGACAGCAAGAAAAAAAAATGTCTTTGAGCTGAACTTCTGTGTAGTGTAGCACAATAGTCATATTTAGAAGTATTAAAAATCAGTTCTCATCTTCAAAACACTTTAAAAGTTTAAATTATTTTAGTTTCATTATACAGTCTACCAACCATATAATTAAAAGTATCCAGCAATTATGGTAAGGGCAATTAGAAATAGTTATTAGAATCAGCTCTTCAAAGAGCCGTTCCCTCATGAAGGAATTGTCTGCCTGGGACTCTAGGAGTTTTCCCCCATCTCTTCGATGTTTCTACTTCCTGATGCCCAATGGCTTCTCCTTTGTTGACACGTTGGCTTAAAAAAGAAGTTTTATGAAGCAGTAGAGTAATTTCAGCAGTTAAGCAGGGGCAGATCTGAGTGAACACAGGCAGAAATTTGTTATGAATATGAAAAAATGGAGGAGTTTCCCACTTCGTTGCAAGGGCTCCTCCTGCATGTGTCCAGTATTTCATGGGTTTGTTGTCAATTTTTACAAATCAGTGATGCTGCCTTATCCTTGGCTACTCCGAGGATCAGCGCTTCTGCCCTTGGCTCAGGAAGCTAGCATCTGATATTTTCTATCACTTTGTCCCATCATTATGATCTGAATCTTTTCAGTCATCTTCTGTTGCTTTTCTCCAGTACTGTCATCACCCATTTCCAGTCGCGCAGTGTCCTGCCGCACGCTGACTTATTTTATTTTTTTTTAACAGAGTCTCCATTATTCCTTTCAGTTTCCATTTTCTAAAACTACCCTGTTTGGATCTCCCAAACCAGCACGCAGGCAGGGCTCCTGTCTTGTTGAGTCAATCCTACTTGTAAGCATATAACAAAAAGGCACCCATCTCTCTTTAGCTATGTTGACAGTAGAAGAAAAATATATCCATTTTTAATAAGGCATTCTGTAAGAAATTTCCATGAGACATGCTCAAAAAATACCTTCATGTGACCAGAATAAGTATAATGATGAGGGCTAAAAATAAATATTGGATATATGTGTGGACGTGCAAGGCCTATATGTGGTTGATTTATTGTGTTGTTGATCTGATCATACAAAGTTTAAGCTTCTGTGCCTAATTATTTGAATCTTGGCATGCTGGCCATATATAGCATGAACCTATTTGTTACTGGTCTTTCATAGGTATCCTATTACTCAATGGCACAAATAGGGATACAGTGGAAAACTTGACCTTTAGGGTTTGCTTCTACGTACGTTTGAGCTCTTTGATCTTGAGCAAGTCTCCTTTTGAGAAAGTTGCTCAATGTCTCTTTCTCAATTCTTCATTTGTACTTGGGGCTTAAATATTAATGAATATGTTCCTTAAACTGTTCTTAGTAAACTGCTCAAATGCTGCTGCAGTGACCATGTAAACTTCAAAATAAATAGCATCCTTTTATTTCTACGGCAGTTAATTCTGTGTTTTCTCCATTGTTCTCACAAAATGGATAATAATCACTTCCACAAAGTACAGTTAATGGTTGTTTTTGTCATCTAGTGAACCTCAGAAGTGGCTGTAGTACCTAAATATTTATTTAAAGCACTTTAAAATCCTTTATTATGAAAAGTAAGTACATATAGACATGAAATATAATAGCATTCTTACCTTACTTTTGTAATGTAATCTCTGTTTAAAGACACACTCAAAATTTCATGTTGGCACATTTCATTAAATGCATTATAGATAACTTTTGCTCTTAGGAGTATGTTTGCATCCTTGAATTTGCATTTCAATTGAGAACAGAAGTTGATGTTTCACATTTTCGCTAAATATTTGCAGGAACAGCTCCATGTAAAAACAAGTGTCACTGGCAGTCACCATGCAATTCAAGATATGCATTGTAATAGAGATGTGTGATTTTTGTAAGCAATACTAGCTGCTGCCCTGCTAACATTAGTCCTAACTATTAGAGAGTGGGACTTGGATACAGAAAGATATGTTTAGAAAGTGTTAATAAACTTATTTATGTTTATATCCTGAACAAGTGAGTTGAACAAGTGGCACTATTAGTTATCTAGGAAGCCATTAATATTCCTGCTTTAATGGCTAGATTACAGAATTCTGAAGGATACTTTATTACACTGTTGTAGCGGAAGATAGAGGTTTTAGAGTTAGCACAATATTTGGCTGGAAAACTGAAAGCGATATCAAATTAAATTAAACTGTCTAAGTTGTCTTTCTCTGCCTTATTCAACCAATGGGCTGTCATGTGAAAGATATGAATGTTTATTTCTCAGTTTTGGAGACAGGGTATGGATTTTTCTGTTACATCTCTTTTTACACTGGAATAGCTTAGTTTACTTCAATGGAATCAACACCTAATTTCATCAACATGAGAATCAAAATATTGATGGATATAAGAGGAAGCCTTAACGGGAAGCTTTATTTATGGTCAGTGATTAAAAAAACCAATATAAAATGTGCTTAGTTCCTGTAACAGTATTAATAGAAACATATCTGATCACTGTGAGGTGAACAAACCTTAAAAGAAAAATGTTAAAAATAGCGCATGAAAATTGAGTAAAGCTAACTATTTAGGATAAGATGTGCTAATAAGCATTTGATGTGATTGTCTTTTTGCTCAGTTTTAGTCAAAAAGATGCATGGCCTGGTTTTGCTTTAGAGAGTCATTGACAAAAAGACTGTTGCAGAAGCCAAGTGTATAAGCAGCGGTGAGGTGAAAGAAGCATTTTTTGCATTGTATATTGTCTTCTGCTCAAAAACCTGTAGAGCAAACCAAAAAATTTGAAGTAAAAGCTGTGATAAAGATTCAAGAAATCTAATGCCTTCACATAAGGACTGAGAAGAGTTTATTTACAGTTTCCTAATTCACTAAGGAATTCACTGAGGATGGGGGGGAAGAGTTTAGACTTCAACCATTGTTAATCTAACAAAATATGAACAGGAAAGGAACAATCTGTAAGGGGTTTTAATACCTCATAAACAGTTTGCTCACAGCAAAACTTATTTCATTTTGATTTGGATACACAATCAGATTGAGGAATTGTTTCGGAAGTTTTTAATGTTTACATAATTCAGCAAGGAAGTCCTTGAAGACCTAACAAAGATGGCCTCAGGCTAGTTTTTCTAATCCCCAAAAGCCACAGAATAGCAGTTGTCGCCTGGACAAGGTTTCTGTTTTCTTCAAGTTTTTTATTTTCCAGTAACTTGTCAGTCATGCTGTTGGTCTAAATGTCTTACAGTCATGCAGCAGTTTTTCAGTTCTCTTCAGACAGCCATCATCTGCAGAGCTGAGATTCATGTGCAGATAAGATACACTTACTCAAATGTCAAATAATATAACTTTGTAGTCCATGGAGCTGAGTAATTTTTGTTTGTCTTTCAATGAAAAGTGCAGATTCAAACCTCTGAAATGTAACAATTCAAGTTAGCTTCATTAAATTGTAAGCAATATAACAAATTAAAATAATCCTTGGTTTACATTTATCAAGTCGTTTTACAATTTTGTTACTTACCATAATAATACTTACCAATATAAATAACTAAACACAACATTTAAATTCATTCTCTAATTGAATAAAATTTCTTGCTTAAAATGAAATAATATTTTTGCTTTTTTTGGACCTACCACTAAGTTAAAATATAGTTCCATAGTTCTACAGCTTATGCAAATATCTAAACCTACAGGTTTTTTTGCAGTCATTTCTGAAATGGTGCTCAGCAGCTTGACCTTGTCTGTTGTTTCAGTTTAACATGAAAGCTTATTTTGTTGGTGATAGAATATTCTTCCGTTTAATTTTTTTCTTCTGTATTCCGTTATGTAAGAAATGTAAGGAATATCAAGTCTTATCTTTTGCAAGTCTTCTGTATGACTAGATGCAAGATCTACATGCTCAAAAAGAAATAGTGAAAAAGAGGGCTAAAACTGCAACAATATTAACAACAATATAACAATATAATAAAAATAGTAGTTTCATACTTCCTTCAGATGTTTAATGAAAGAGGGATTTGAGCCCTGTGTTTTGGGAGACTGAGAACAAAGCTATGGGAAAATTAGCCATCTCTTTTCCATAACTTCATCTCTCCTGTTCTCAAATGGATGCTTAACGCCAGGGTAACACAAGCCAGAAATACATGATCTGTCATTGGATTATCTGGGACAGAGGGAGGTGTGATAGGGGACAACCCTCCTTCACTGTGGGCTAAAATATTAATTATTTCATATTGGCTGCAAGCTATAGGTGTGCATATACATAATAATGAAATTGACACTTGATATCTTGTTCCTGTCTCCGAGTTTGGTATTCTCTTTTCCTAGAAATCTATTTTTGTCCTCTTTAAGTGCACTTTTAAAGTAACTGTTAGCAGTTACTAATATATATAAATTCTCCCCTGTTAAATCTGGTCCCATTAGGATTGTATATATTTATTTTTGTACTAAGTCCTTGAAGTGAACTTTTCTTCATTTTTATTTTAGTGGCGGTTCCATTACGTTGGATTCCCTGTAGAACCAGAAACCAAATATTCCATCCATGCTTACAATCTGCCCCCAGCAAATATAAAAGAGGGTTTTCCATCAAAATCCATTTTGCTAACTACAGCACGTAATTTACCAAGCATTCTCTGCTAAATGATAGTACTGGTTTTTTCAATCCATGTTACTGCACAGATTTCCTTAATAAGGCCAGAAATGGCTTCTGTTTTCAATGTGTTTTGAAATCTGTCTAGCACCCTATAGACACACAGTCATCAAAGCCGAGAACTCAGATGCAGCCAGCTCTTTCGCAGTGGTTTGTTGTTTGTTTTTTTTTTCCCCATGCTTGTTTTGTTTCTGTGTTTGCTTGCGATTTATGGTTTAGCAACAGAGAAATGGATATTGTTTTTCAAAGAAAAAAATATTTCTTCTGCTGTCAATTTTAAAAGAATTTACACTTTTAGCTAGACAGTTTCTCAATGTAGTTCTTAATAAACATTAATCAGGAATATTATTATTTCTCTAAAATTATAAGGCAGCCTATAAGTTTAGAGGTGCTTTAAAGAAGAACATGTTGTTCTGGTCATTTTGCTCGATGATTGTAGAACTGGGGATCTCTGTCTCCACACAAAACAAGGACCAGCTCGGTGCTTGTTCTCCAGGACACCTATCCACCAGGTTGAGTGGGTGTCCTCAGTAATGAGAAGGCAGACATATTCATTATACGTCTGTTAAAGATTTGACTTCTCAGGTCAGGATCAAGGCATTGCTGCTGTGTACATAGTACTCTTCCATACAGAGGACATTCCCCAGCTAGATGGGGTTGAATTAACTATAGTTTGAAATAGGTCATACCTATTTATTTTCTTTCTTGTTTTGACTTGTATTGTCAGGAGATAGATAATACGCAGAGCAGTCTGATAATGGGATGCTTTTCTTTTTGTTTCTTTTAATCTGCAGTAAGATAATCACTGGTAAACAAGCTTTTGTTGCCATGAGAAAGACCACTGGGATTTTTTTACTTAATGCCTAGTCATCACTATCACATTTTAGGCAGCTGTCTATGAGGATTATGTAAGTGGAATGTGTTTTGCCTGAGTGCATGTGTGTGTGTGAGAAGATGGTGATAGAAAATAAGACAAAACCACTGTTAACGGAGCAGGAGTTACATAGGCTAGTACATATTTTGAATTGTCCTTTCTAAAATATGTTGTACTTGGGGATTCATTTATGCATATTTTAATAGACTTCAGTGAAAATGCACACAGATCGTGCATTTGCTAAAATTTTAAATACCCATTTAAATTCACAGGCTCTAAAGATAATGTAATGAAATACAGCAAAAGTTGTATTGAAATGGATAAGTGCTATGTACGCATAGAGACATCATACAGAAGGGGAAAAAACACCTCTTCAAAAGTGTTTTGCCATATCATCTTTGCCTGAATATTGAATGGGGTCCAAGACATACTTCTGAATCTTTCCCAATATCATACTCATGGCCTTAAAATGGGAATTTTGAGAATTCTTTACAGTTTAATTTACATAATAATGCCATATTTTAATCCGTGAATATGGGATTGAGAAATTCTCATGGTGGTAATTTAAGTCTATATTGTTCTGGAGAGTGTCCCTGTGCTACAAAGCTGAAAGCAAACATACCTGATATGTTTATACTGAATTTTCTTAGATTCTTACTTATCTGATGAATCTCTCTTCATTTTTGTTATTTGTATCAGTTGTAAGGAAACTATCTTTCAAGAAAATCTGGTAACAGTTTTAGGAAACACAGTACTCCTGTCAGGAGCCTAAACCATAGTACAGAAGGAAATACATGAAAGGAATGAATCTGTGCTGAAATCCCACTTAACTGTGGATTGGAATTATTCTACTTTTTTTTTTTTTTTCTCCAGATAGTTCCTTACTTTGCTAAGTGTGGATATGACTGCCCAAGGCCTACAGAAAACCAGACAAACTGCATGCCAACGGTTGAGTATTTATCATTCTTTAGTCAATATTCAATGCAAACTAAATAGAAACTGCTCAATGTTTTCTGTTGCATTAGGTATTGTGTATATTCAGCAGATTTTCCCCTGTGTATGTGCAAAAATCTGGGAAAATAAAAGTTTTGGTAGACAGATATTTGAATGTCAAAATCCTGTTAAAAAGCAGAGCGCTTTGGTCTTAGATGACTTTATGTACACCGGCCTTGGCAAATTTTGCCTTTCATTTTCCTCTTAAAAGTTGAAGTTTTATGCTTAATACAGTAATGCTGCAGCTCAGGAATTAGGTATTTTGTAACTCTTGCTCATAGTAAAACTCCAAACAAAAGAGAAGAGAGGAGAACAACTGATGGAGGAGGTACGTTCCAGAAACATAGGAGGAACATAGGGAGCAGATTCAGACCGCTATGTCTTGTTTCTTTCAAAGTAGGGAAGAACATTAAGTAACTTAGTCAAGAGCTCTGTAGTTCTCAATGTGATTTCTTAACCCTTTTGCATTACCTTTTAGCACAATTTCTCTTCCATGTACTGACATTGGAAATGCTCATTTCAATAATTCATTAACTGAAGACAGCGTTTTCAGCTGTGAAAGACTTGTTTCAAAGTGATCGTTCTTTCTCTTCTAGAGATCCTCACAATCAATTCAGTTGGAAGATTTGTGTGTTTTCTCCTTGCTGCTCTACTTGCAATAGTATGTATTATTGCTGCGGTAGCTTGTGTCAATGTGTCCATGTTAATATTTTAGTTTAAATCAGTATTGCCCTTTTGAAGGGAATCGCCCAGCAGCCTCACTATGGTTTGGGTCGTATTGCAGGGTGGTTGAAGAGCGCAGCCTTGATTCTCTCAGATGAAATTAAACTGGAAGATGTGCCCTAATGAATATAACGTAGTCCAGCCACTAATGGGTATGCAGGCCACAGGACTGGACTAGGGCTGGGCTGCAGTAATTCCCCTGAAATACTTAGTGCAGAAGTCTGTTCCTTGGCCCCATTTGCTTTGCTCTGTAGTCTCTACCATTCTACCATGCTACGTGCTAATGCAGGCCTAACCTTTTTCCTTCCATTGTTTTTTTTTTTTCCTAAATGGAGAGTAAATATTTAATCCCTTAAACACTTGTAAAAGCAGTGAATTACTTAGAGTGTGGACAACTTTTGGTTTGCCCTTTCTTCTATAGCAAACATCAGTTGGGGTCATGTGAGCATTTTGCGGTTTAATTTTTTTTTGCTTAGCACTTTTTTTTCACAGTATTAGTTTTACACAATGACTAACAGGTTAAGTACCATGCCTCTGCTACCCTCTTCTCATCAGTCTGCAATGCAAAGCTGCTCCCTTGGTGTAGTAGACCTTAAACTGTTCTAGCGACTGAACACTGTTTTGCTAAATTATTTTCAACATTCTTGGAGAGATGAAGTGCAGATAAGTCATCTAAGTTGGATCTATCTCATCATGAAGATGGGAATCTGAGCTCTAAATTCAAATTTTAGTTCATTATTTTTGCTTTCCATACTTTTATACAAAGGTATCTATTTTTTCTAGGAAAAAGTAAGAGGCACAGAGTCGACCCCTCTATACCAATTTAGAACGCCATTCCAATTTATTTACGTTGTTTCTAGAAATACTGACATTTCAACAGAGCATACAGTGTCCTTTTTGTTAAACAGATTCATTTAGGAGGTGATTCTTCCATCAGGTGCAGCTACCACTACGTGTTGAAGTACTGGTTATATATCCAGAAGTGTGTTTTCATCACACTTTTTCTTTTGCTGAACTCCTGCGTGAGGGCTGCCAGACTGATGTTATTCTAGACATGTAGGAGAAAAGGAAAATCGCTGACAAAGGTCCTGTACAATGGCTTGCTGCTCAAAAAGCAGCAGCAGACAGGGTGATTTTCCTCCGTTCAAATCCTACCACTGCTGCATGTGACGTTTCTTGTAAAAGCACGAGAAACCACAATAACATAGAACATATGTTCACTCTTGCAGTTAACCTATTCTGCAGTGACATGACAAATCAGTCCTCTGTACAAAAATACATGGTTGTTTCTTTCTGTGAGGTGAGTTCACAAGACACTTTACCAAGTGCTCTGAACTTCTGTCCAAAATACTGTCTTATGAAGGACATTGAGAACTTCTGCAGAGACCTTTCTGTTTCACGCAATGAGGTGCACGGCAAGAAATAGGAAGTTAACAGGTGTCTGGATGTTGAGCTCTAGTCTTACAGAACTGAGGACAAAAGTATCAATAGCTGACCAAAGAGTAGGGCACTGTAGATACTGGGCCACATTTAATACAAGCTTACTTATTTGAAATAAATCCTGAACAAAACATTTCTAAGTTGTGGCAAACTAAGAAGTGACTTCCATATTGTATCACAATCATGCAACTTAAAAAAAAAAAAAAAAAAACCAAAACATTTCTTCTGTAACAGGAATTCTGGATCCTTTTCTTGAAGGGAATGCCCCCTTCTCCCCCCAAGAAACCAAACCCAGCAATGACATCTAATCTTGCCAGAGTAAAATTTGAAGTATTGTATGCTGTCTTCAATAAAAGAGAGCCCAAAGGTCCTAGTCTTAAATAAAATACAAGAATGTAATCACAGCCTGCCATAAAATACTTTCAGATAAGATTACAGCATAATTTGGGTGGAAATATCCTTTCTCTTTAGAACTTTTAATGAAAGCAGATTAAAAGGAAGTCAGTTCTTTCTCATGTGCTTTGTAGAAACTACACTCATTGATCTTTTATATTTATTATATTGTTAGAAGTGTTTTAATAGTTTTAATCTAGATTATAATTGTAGATATGGATTTGAGGTGTGATCTGAGGGTGGTGGGAGCCTTCATTACAGAAGAAAAAAACCAACAAATAGCACTTCTGTAACTAAGGATTATTTGTTAGGAGAAAAAGCCCATGTGCCTATACCACAGGATTGCGGTTGGTGCTGGCTATATAAAAATGCATCTAGTTCTTTTGAGTGTATTATATTGGATTATTTTTAAATAGTGAAAAGAGTGGATAACTACCATGGATGATGAAAAGCTAGTAAGAGCTTTTGATGATGAGAATAGGCAAGAAAAAATACTCCACTTCCAAACTTTTAAGTCTTTCCACTGAATAATATAATTTATTATGTAAGCAAAATACCAACAGCAAGTGTAGTTTGGGTTCTCCATTTCACTTTTTCCACGATGATTGCTTATATAAGAATTTAATCTCCTGGTAACATTAGAGTATGAATCAGAATAAGGCATTAAACCCATAGCCTGCACTCTTCAGCTATTGCTTCTGTGTACATGTATCTGGAACGAATCTTGGCTTAACATCTGTCACATCAATATTTTATACCTCAAATTCCCACACTGTGCAATTTTAATATACAAAACCTATATAATATAAATGTAGTGAATTTGGAGATGACTGTGATACTCTCTACACAGAATTCAATGCATAGAATTCAAGAGATGAAGTATAGCAATGCTGAAGGCTTTTGCACCACTTTTGGAAAAATCTCAGTTGAAGTTAGTTTTAATAAAATAAAATACAAAAATATGTATCAGCAGAACATCAATACATCTGCACCGGAAAAAGGGGGAATTTGGGGAAAGGAATCCTCAATTAATCATGTTCCACTGTGAACATATCCATTACCATACAAATGCAGCTCGCTCTCGTAACATTCTGACACCAAAACGTTGCCATTCTCGCTGATATATCCATAGCTCCTGAGTTGTATCAAGACAGGCTAAAACCGCACCTCCTTTCCATGCAATTAAGCGGGGATCCATATCCTAAATTCAAAACACAGATTGTACACAATCACTGGTGTAAATTTGCATAGTTCTCAAAACTTGTATCCTAATTTTTCCAACAGTATTCACCACTTAGAATCCTGGGGGTGAAGGGAGGAGAAAAGTTTTTCAAAATTATTCAGGAAAAAATAGTGAGATAAAAATATGGAAAGAATAGTTAAGGTATTTAGAGAAGTCACTTTGGTTTTTTTTTTTTTGTTTGGTTTTTTTTCTTTAAGATGCTTTCTAGGCATGTCATGGAAATCCTGCCCTCAGCCATGGAAGCTCTGAAAAATACTCAAAGTTTTGATTTTACAAGTTTTGCCTGATTAATGCCACATGAAAATTGCTCTTTTAATGCCATACTTTCTTTAACCTTAATAGTAATAAAAAACCTTAGCACAATTTCTTGCTGAGCAGACAGGTTAACTTCACGGGCCAGTACTAACTACTTCTTTAAGAATATAGCCTTTAGCTAATAAACACTTTCGTGATGAATACTAGTAACACGCTAGTACTCTACACCTCTAACTTCCTGCCTGTAATTGGAGAGTGCTATGTTATGAGCTGAAAGCTCTCCTAAATCTCCTCAGATATGCAACTAATCTGTGGTTTTAAAAGAATATATATATATATTTTTTAATCCTTTGAAGATTTCAACCAATCATAGTTTATTAACCATTTAGCTATCAGTTAACAGTATACCTTAGGTCTCGTGATGACTTCAACATTTTCAACAACTCTTCTAAAAGAAGGTGGCATTTTGTTGAGAATTCGATGTTGAAGAAACTCCTGAGCTTTATGAAACATAAGGCCTCCTCCCACTACTAAGATGGAGCTGTACATCTTCTTTTTTGTATCATCAGATGCTGGAATGAATGGATATATAGAAATATATCTGTTTTCTAAAGTTAATATGGCCTGTATTTGTATTATAAAGAATTTGGTGCAAGTCAAACCAGATAGAAACCACTAAGTGTTTGCTTTTAAAACTCTCTTTCTATTCCTTGGAGATTCAAAATGTCTAGCTCAAGCAACCTCAGCAAAGATGCAAGTATAAGGATCAGTGTAGCTACTCTAGAGATAACGAAAACTTAGGGACATACACGTTACTTTGGTAAAATACGGGAGTTACTGTAAATCCACACTGACTGACATGTATATTTTACAGAATTGTACAAATGTAATTCTTACCACAGCAGTCAATACTATGAAGAATGGCTTTGTCAAGGCCTAAGGCTTTGCCTTCAAACTGAGAAATAGCTGTTTTCCTGGACAGGTGTGTAGTTAAAGGTTCCTCTGAATCATTTCCAGGTATCATACAATCACTCTGGGAAGATCCCAGTTCCACTTCTTGTGGGTAGATCCTCTCTGAAATGTCTGAGGCTTGGCCTCTCAAGTCTCCCTCAAATGTTCCAGGCTTCGACATAGATTTTCTATCAGCTGTAGCTTTTGCAGACTTAAAAATGAGAAAAGTTGAACTATGAAAAATGCAAAAAGATCTTCACCAGGTTACAGAACAATACACAGACTTAACTAAACACCACTGTACTTCTCGTCACCTTTTTGCACAGAAAGATTAAGCATTGTATTATTTCATTTTAATCCTCACTTTCAAAGTAAGGTGTTTATTTTGAACTCCATCAGATGTATCAATGCCATAATATGAAGTCCTCTTAGACTCTGAAAATAAACAGTTCTAAGTAAGGACTTGTCTAGACATCCCTAACTCCTAACTCTAAATCTGTTTTTTAATGCTTCTGGCCCAGATAACAAACTTTGGTTTCTGAGATGAACTAATGAGTCCTGATTTTATTCCCCAATTAAATAATACGTAATGAAAAATAAAATGAGCATTCACACACCTGCTCCTGCTTACTTTGTGTGGCTAGCAGATAATGTTCATCATGAGGATCCTCGGGGTCACCTTGTGACCTGTGTTGCAAAGTTGTCATTTTTTGTCCAACAATTCCAAAAGTTGCTGGATAAAACAGAGCCATTGGAGCCTGAAGAACGAGAGATTTGACATGGTTTTACTGGGGGGGGGGGGAGTTGTATTTACTATAAAAAAAAAAGAAAAAGCTTGTTCTATTTTTCTCACAATTGAAAATTAAATACACATTTTTTCAAATAGTTTTGTAAAAGGCTAAAGTGTCTTCAGCTTTGTATAATTAAAAAAACCCCAAAACATACAACTGTACATGTATATAGATTTCTTTACAGATTCTGGCATTGTATGATAAATAAGTATTCAAATGCAGTTTGTTACAAAATTAGAGAATTCAATGGTGAGGTGAAAAACATGCAAAATTAGCATTCATTCCTTGCCCTTGAAGGATAAATATAATCATATTTAGCTGAAGCTACAGCCATTCTGGCTGAAGCTAGTTAGGAAGTCTTGTGTGTCCACTAGTGCTGTATTAGGCCCATTCATACATATAGAAATTAATTTTAAAACTATCAACAAGCATCTGTTAAGAACAATCCATCAATCATGTGGGCTTAGTAGCGCTGGACCAATACAAAGTGAGGCCCTGAGCCTGAATGCTGAATATAATTCTTGTAATTAAAAAAAAAAAAAAAAAAAACCTTACCTGTAATTTTTCATCTCCTAATCGGAACTGGTATAATAAAGCTGGAGAATCTGGATGACGAATCTGGAACTCATGGTCTTGCAATCCAGAAATATCCTAAGGTCAAGAACAATGTAAAAAAACCTGTGTCTTTTATCTCTCTCTATCAAGCTGCATAATCTATTTAAACTGTAGAAACAACAAAAAGTAACAAAAAACTCTTCAGACTGTGAATTTCATTTACCTATTCGTGAACTCTTTTTAAAGTCTTTTCCTTGTAGCACAGTCTGCCAAAACAGCTTTCTACATGCCTAAGCCTCTAGAATGAGGGTTTTTGCAGAAAGAAGAGACCTGCTGGCAGATCTTAACAAAACTGAAGTTGAAAAACAGTAAATACGCAGCTACTATCAGCTTCTTTCAGTAATATGAACAAAGAAATGACTTTTCTAAGAGTTGGGATTCTTTCAACTAGAAGAAAAATAAAACAAGTTACAAATACTTCAAGTTTAAAGCTTCTCCAGCTTTTGCCAGTATTCTACTGAGTAAAATACTACATTTTATTCCATTTACAAGCAATTGTAGACTCGCAAAAGGGTTCCCCAGAGTAGCATTCTGTAAAGGAAAAAAAAAATTACTTGGAGAATATACCATTTTCTCTTCTCACCTGGTCTAGATGACAAAATGTCTCCTTTAAGTGCTGAAGCAGCAGGCAATCCAACTTACTAGTTAACTGACAGTCTCTATATGGGAATCCTGCTCGTTGCATAAGCCAATAAAAACACCTTGACACGTCAGATCCTCCATATGCAAGGCACAGCCTAAAACACAGAGAAGAAAATGATTGTTTTATTAATTTGCTGAAATACTGGCCTTTTACAGTAGCATACATAGGAATACAAGCAACATTTGAGACATGCTGTCATCATGACCTCCACATAGTTTGCAGAGCACAGTATCAGTTCTGCCTGTTTTCTTCTTTTAAAGATGTCAGAATTCTTTAAGGTTCATACTGTAACATGATGACCCTGTCATGCAGCTCACAGTAAACAAAACCTTGTATTTGTAAAAAGAAAAAAAAAAAAAAGTCTTGTTTTTAAAGTCAAGTCTTTGGTAAGCAACTAAGTACATGCTTATAATAATTCTGCATATTAAAAGATACCTGGTGTTGCGATGGGAAACACCGTCTTCTACACAGCAAACGCTTGTCTTCTGATCTCCCACATCGACTATACACGCACTGCTTAAACCACTTCCAAAAGTAGCACAGACAGACTCCTGGTGTACAACAATTCCTAGCAATATGAGAAAAAATTATATCCAATTTATGCCAAGCTCCAGAACCATGTTGCTGACATTTAAAGGACATCTTAATGGCTTTTAAAATCTAATAATAGCCTGACTCTGCACTGAAAATCTGTTTATTTAGTGAAGATGGAGTGGGGGAGGGGGACTTACAGATTTTTTGGTTGGCAGGCCCTTAAAGTCCTGAGAAAAGCTAAGAGCAGGGTGGATACCTATATTCAAATGTTCTTATTTTTTGCAAGTTTAAAGATACTGCCTCCAGACTTGTTTTTATAACCAGTATTGCAGGGTCTTGGTTATCAGATGCACACAAAGCATTTTCCTAATTTTTTCTAATCAAGTATCATTACCATTAGCGTTTTAGATATGTTCTCTTAAAAAGTCGTAAAACAAGATCCAATTTCACTGTCTGCTTTCCTTTCAATCCACCTTTAACTCTCTAAAAGAGTACCTTTATTTGTATCACAAGCCCATAGTTAAACCTGAGAAGCACTGGAGGCTTCAGTCTATCCTAGCCAGTGAAGGGAAAGAATAGCTCAACTGAGCTGTGCTTTGTAGACAAAAACTAAGCAGAATTACTGTTTTAAAGGCAAATGTTTTTAAACAGATGAAGAGAATTTAGTTATGCTGTATAATTAGTTCAGCTCTTCACCAAATTATTATTTAGGAAATGACACTTTGAAGAGTTATTAATGCTACTTTCTGGTTTTCACTTTCATGTATCAGATGAATATGAAGCTTTGTATTTTTTTCTTAGTATTCTTCCTGTTCCTCTGAAGCTAACATTTCAACTGCAAATTCTTCTATCCTAGTGCCAGTGCATTTTTACACAGTAGTATTATTAGGTACTGTTCACATTACTTCTATGTAAAAACTGAGGAGGAATCAAACAAAGTACGATTTAGAACCATTCTGATCAAAAACTAAAACCAACACCCAATATGGCTTGTCCATTTTAACACAATGAAACAAACAAAATATATACGTATGTGAACAAAATTTAGATCTCATGAGATCAGTCTCTCTTTTTGCAGTGTTTATTTACCACCTACTTAATTCTTTCAGATGGGAAGCAATAATATCTAAGCACATATTCTGCTGAGAGTAATACTTGGGAACTGTTTGCACTTTGTACTGATTAATTATTAAACAACAGCAGTATTAACCTCCAACATCTTACAATTAACTTACAGTTTGCCTAGTCTTTATCCACTTTTTAAGCCTCTTTCCTTGCATACCTAATACAAAAAAAAAAAAAGGACTTTGCAGCACCAAAGGCACCACTACTCTGATTATTTCAAATTAAGCATGGTTGGGTTACTGTGCCTTCTGTAATGATTTGCTGTGTTTTCTCTAAATAGGAAATCAAAGATGGCTAAGACTACAGCAGTTCTTTCCAGAGAACTAGCCAGAAACTTCCAGCAGTTTAACTGAAAAGAAACTGTATCACTCTTTTTAATCACACAGCTTTCCAGTCTAAAAATAAATAGGCAGAAGAAGCTAACAATTACTTGGTTACTTTTAAAAAATTGTATTGCTCTTCTATATTTAGTATATGCATTTAAGCAACTCTGAAACTGCCTATTATGTCATCCTGTAGAGACGACAGTAGCAGCATCTTACATCATAGACTTTTGTTTTGAAGTCTAAGAATCTTAATACTCTGTGGAGTTAACATTGTGCATTTTAGAACTACTTGAGAAATCAGACTGTTGCTACTTTTATCTCAGCTGAAGTGAGAAGCCCACCATTGGAATACCTAGTAGCAAACCGAGACACTTGTTTCAATACTAGCCAACCATTTTGTCCCATTAAAAAGAGACGAGTTATGGGAATAGCAGAAGATGAAAGGTGGTAGTCTCACCCAAACTGGGATTGATGTGCAAAAATGTTCCTTAAAGGTAAAAAAAAAAAAAAAAATCTTTACACTATTAATGATTCAGTGCTTGCATATGTATGGTTTTACCTGAGAAGCCCATCTTCATTAGGATCATATTTACCAGTTCTTTCACATGTTGTTTATTATAGATGTCTGGAATTAGTAAAATGCATCTGTAGTACTGAAGATAAGAACAGTAAATTAAAGCCAGCTCTCAAATTAAGCTTCTCTTTACATTCTTGAATACCTGATGCTAAGGAAGGAAGCATAATATACAAGTTATTAAAAGAAGCAAAATTACGGAAAGGGGAAGGGTTTTAATAATTTTAAAAATGAGTTCAGAGTAAGTACCAAGTTAAGAGTTTATAGATCACTAAACTGTTTAAAAGTACATCAGATATGAGAAAAACACCTACTTGGCCAGGAGAAGAAATTATGCAAGTATTAGACACCCATTCTTCAGTTGCCTCCTTTTTAGTCAACAAAAAAATCCTAAACAGACTAAGACTGAAATTTCTATAATGGGATTTCCAGACCTCTTCAGTAGAAGTTCTGTTAACAATTTTTGTCTTAAAGACATGCACAAAATTCCAAATGAAGTCTTAGGAACCATGCTCACCAGCAGAAAGAACTTATTCTTTAAGAAAACCACCAGCAAGAGGCTAACAATAACAGCAGGTTGTTTCTTTTTTTATACTAACATCTACAGAAGTGGATACAGCCCACATTAATGTGTTCACAGCTCACCTTCAAGTCTTTCAATGGTATTTCCAGATATTTTTGTATTGCATGTGACCATATAACTTCAAGGTCTGCTAATACTGCAGTGAGGGAGCCACCAGGTCCTGTGTGGAGATTCAACTGCCCTCTCCTAATAGGCCAATGTATATTATAAGAATCTAGTGGATTAACATACAGCGCCTGAAAATAAGAGACAATGTTCTATGCATTGTTTTTCCCAAAACCTTAGTAACAAATACTAGAAAAATACTTCAGAAGCAGATACAAGACATACAGCAGCACTCGGAACGATGTGACAGCAATACAGTGGATTTCTTTTTAACAGGGCTTGATTATAAAGCATTAAAATAAAGAGAGACATTAAATACATGGTTTACATTGTTTGAATTTTCATATCTGTGGACATCTGCTACGATCATAACAGTATATTTTTCCATTATCTCAAATTAGTAACTAAAATAATTTAAAGACTCTTTGAAGTTCATGAATACCTAATTACTGAGCAGTGACACCATGTACTGATGCTTTTATCAGTTTCTTGCCTTTTCTCTGAATTATACCACATGGACAAAGTTCTCACCTAGTCCCGGCAGAAACACTGATTTATAGCAGCAAAGGATCAAGGTGACTTGCTAGGCAAATGGGGGAAACTGTCTGGTCTTGCTGAATGATAATACTCAGTCAGTCCATAGTAAAGCTTCTTATGTGTTGCTTGACTGAATTTGTATGCCTTTCAATACATACTAATGCATAGCAAACTGCTACCAATTACACAGCCATGTTAAAACATAATACTAAGCCTCATTTCAGCGGGAAAATTAATCTTACCTCTTCTCCTACCAAAAATTCAGGATGATTTGATGTGTTTGTCCACTTGGCCCCAGAGCTGTGATCTAAAATAGCTGGCCGCATCTGTCTGTTGTATGACCTGGCCTGAAATATAATCAAAACAAATGCTGCTGATAAATATTTTACCAGTCACTTTTTATGCATGAAAGGAAAAAGAAACCCCCCCACACCTCGAAGAACCATTTTAAATCTTTGTTTTCTCAGATCTTCAGAGTTAGGTCACACAACAGCACTATCTGTAGTTGCTGTATAAAGGATATCTATTCTCCTCCACTAAAATACAGCATCACACCAAATGACTATATGAATGAACAATTTAATAAAATCTTA
Organism: Mycteria americana; assembly: GCF_035582795.1. Lineage (NCBI taxonomy): Eukaryota > Metazoa > Chordata > Aves > Ciconiiformes > Ciconiidae > Mycteria > Mycteria americana. The sequence goes on along the minus strand of NC_134375.1, from coordinate 26,052,681 downwards.
AGAATGAGTTACCTGATCAGGTGACACTGGTATACGCCTTGCGCCATTTGACATCTTTTTGGACCATATTGCTTGGTCCACCATTTTAAGGCCATTTTGTCTCTGCTCAGTACTTTCAGGTTTCTAAACAAAACCCAAAAATATGCAACGTAAATACTTACTTTCTAACTACATGTCTGTATGCTGGTAATACTGAAGCTATTATTAAACAATGAAATCATTACTGTAGTTGATAGACTGTAGAAAGGACAGAAGGTTTGCACGTTGTACAATGAACATATGCTTATTTTTAAAGAAACTCTTTTTTATATTAGAGTTCCCAACACCTATTTGCCTAAGTCAACTTGAATCTTTTAACTGATTGTAATGGCTGCTGGACTTGTTCTCCACAGCGATGAGCTCAGGACATTATCTATTTAGCTACAGAAATGTTAAGTAGGAGCAAAAATGTCTAAATAGATCTCAGTTTTTTAAAGGTGAGGTTTAACAGTAGAGACATGAATTTGACTAATGATTTTTTGTTACAGATTCAAAGCATGAATAAGATCACTACATGTATTTTTTGAGGAGGTTAGACCATTACTGGCTACCTTACCCAAGTTACAAGGCAACTTGTAACCAACGCATTCACAAATGGAGCAGTTCAATTCTAGTTCTGCAGTTGTCATTCTACAAACAGAAATACTGTGTGTGATATCAGACCACAAAGCAGAGAGATCAATGACTACAAACCCTCAACCCATCAATTTATGAGATTTAGTTCATTGCGAACAAATCAAGTACAACCTCAACGCAGACTGGTGCAAGTCTAATGACTTCAGTAAGGTGGCATCTACAGCACGTTAAAAGGGAAAAAAGGTTTGTCTTGAGATGTATTCCTCGCTGGAAAAACGTAATGCACGAAGTGAAGATACGCATTACACAACTAAAGAATGCAACAGAAATACATAGTTACTCATTTTCGCAAGTTCAGAAGACACGCCACGGGTGCGCGGCCCGGCTTACATTGAGCCCGTCCCTCAGGAGCCAGCTGTCTCTGTACGCCGCCTGTCCTTGCTGCTTGTGCCGCCGCGCGATGACATGGGGAATGCCCACGGGCAGCGTGTCCGTGGCTCTCCCGAGCCGCAGAGTCGTCGAGCCAGGGTGTATCACCACGATGAAGTTGCTCTGGATTTGCTGAAAGCACCGCAACGCGCACGGGAGTGAGCCGGTATCCTGCCCGCGCCCACCCCCCCGCGCCCACGCTTTTAAAGGGCCACGGCCGAGCCCAGCCCCGCCTCAGCCCAGCGCAGCCGCTCGGTCAGCAGGCAGGGAGCACCGCCCTGAGGAGCCGCCGCGGCCCGGCCCCTCACCGCTCCCCGAGCGGCCGGGCCGGGCCTAGCCTGGCCTCGCCTCGCCTCACCTCCTGCAGGGACTCGGGCACAGCAGCGGGGACGATGGGCCGCTTGACGCCGCGCTGCTCGCGCTCCCGGTCGCGCTCCTTGTCCTTCCCGTTCTCCGCCTCGCCCTTCTCCGCCTGGGTCATGCTCCCCGCCGGGCGAGCGGCGCTCGGCGGTCAGGCGGAAGCCGCTCCTGCGAGGGCCGAGCGGCGCCGAGCCCGCCGTTCGCGCGGGGCGGAAGCGGGCGGGCCCGCGCCCGGCACCGCCCCTCAGGCAGGTACTGCGGGGGGGGCTCAGCTGGAAGGGGCCCGCCGGCCTGGCCGTCCCCTCAGCGGAGCCGGCGCCCGCCTCGGGCCGCCTCGGCGCCGCTCGGCTAGCAGCGAGGTGCGCGAAAGCAGCGGCTGCGCCGAGGGACCAGACCGGCCCGGCCCGGCCTCTGCGTGAGGGGGCGAGCAGCGGTGAGCAGCGAGCCTGGGGAGCACCGCCGGTCCGGCCTGCGGGGGGTCTGACCTAGCGGCAGCAAACCCTGTCAGCTAGCCTGTTATTGCCGGTGGGGCTGGGGGAACATGGTCCTCCGGACAACTGAAAAAAAATACTGTCTGTAAAAGTAGCGTGGTGCAGCTGACATACCTGCGAAGAACGGGCCGCCTGATCTGGGGGCGGGAAGCTCCTTTACGAGGCTGCGACGCTTGCGCGGAGCCGAGGAAGGAACGTTTATTAGACCGAAGGCTGCGCAGCAAGAGCGGGAACCACGGAGGGGCGGTTTTGCCGTAACCAGCTGGCAAAAGCCAGGTAATTAGTAGATGCTTATGTTAAGGGACGCTGTTGGACGTTATAATTTCCTGCTAAAGAGACTATTGGAGAGGTTTAAGTAAAAAATTTGCGGTGGCACCTTGTAAAAGATAATTCAGTCTGGATCCTTGGCAGCTAATCTTGTCTCAAATAGACACAGCCCTCTCCAACTGAACAAGAAAAACCAACCCCCAGACAAAACGCAAGAACAACGGGAAGAAACCCCCATCCTGAAATGGGGTAAATTAGAGAAAAGGTAGTTACTGTTTGAAAGAAAATAACTCTTTTGTGTTAGCACTCTGTAGTTGAGTTCACTACTTTTTCCTTCCCGTAATAAAAACAAAGTCTAATTTTATTGAAAAAAGTCTTACCAAAATTTGTACAGCAAAGAGGCTTACACATTTGAGCAAGTTTACAGTGGAGAAGGAAGTTGTTTCAAGAGGCATGTTATAAAACTCATTATGGGCCTTAAGGAAGTGAGTTTGTATAAGGCAAGGATTGTAAAACAAAGTAATTCGTAAGTTGCATTTTTAAAGTGTTTTTTAAAAGAGTATCATTACTGTCATAAACATACAGCAAGGTACAGAATGTTAGTACTGACATCAATAGAGTAAATACAAAACCCATTAGGAAGCGCTGCTTTAAGTTTGACTCTTGAGGGACCTTTGTATCAAATATAAATATGTATTCTTCCCCTTTTGAAAAGAAAAGGGCTTACTGAACTTTAGACATTTTTTTCTAAAAATGATGAGAGAGTCAGCCTTGTGACAAGCCAAATATAATTTACTTATTACTTTGCAACTACAGTAAACTATTCAGAAACTATACAAAGACTTCAGACTTTAAAGACATATTTAATAAAACTGCGGTTCGGTTACACTGGATCCTTGAAGAAGGAGTTCCCAGTACAACTTCATTAATCTGCTTGTATCACAGAACAGTTTCCAGTTAGACATACACATTCACAACATTCAAACTCATTTGGTCCACCACTAAACTCTTATTTCATCTTGCCAATGTGTACGCTCTTTTGCCTGCCTCTTCAGCAGGTGTTTACCTAAAAGATAAAGTAATTACAGAACACTTAAAAGACAACAAGGCCTTTCTTTGCAAGAGAAAATTACGGAAGTAACGATTTTAAAATAAAATTGTTTTTAATTTATCTGAGACATACTAAAGGATTGCAAACTTCTCTTCCTAAGCAGATTACACACTGCCATTATTACCCAAAAGCCCTCCCCACAGCCTTTGCTGGCCTCGTGTCTAGTTGAAAAAACATCCAAATGAAAAAAAAAAAAAGTCATGGGAAGAAGCTTATGCTTTTTTTAGGGAACTGAAATAGTGGTGTATGTGTTTTTTGGAATATGAACTTTTTCCTATGGGACTTATAGGTATTAACCACCTGCATGTGTGTTTGTTTTCTTGTAACTTTTGTTGTGGTAACAATGGGATTCATGAAAAAGGATTGTTTACTTAAGTCTTAAAGTAAATTAAACCATATTATATATACATTCAGTGTTAGATGAAAATCCCACCAGCCAAAGTACTAAACAAAATAGAATTAAGGTTCAGGCAGCTGTAAGAAATTTAAAGACCAGGGTTTTTGCCCCCCTCTTTAAGCAATTCTGATTTTTATGCTGAACTAGAATTCAAGATTTGCATAGCTATATCACTGTAGCAGGAAGAAAAGATTTTTACTAATCATCTTTTAACAACTTTATTAATTTTCCTTCTTTTCTATTGATAAGTATGTACTTTAAACAAAAAAACCTCACGTGTTGCATGATAACTATTAGAAATGCAAACAAATTTTGTCACTACTGATCTGGACAGGACTTGAAATTAGCAGCCAAAAAAGATGAAAAGTTCTAAACAGTTTATCAGCTGCATTCAAAAATCTTTGCTACACTTTGTATATCCACTTCTATGCAATTAAAAGTAGAAGCTCACCATTTCTGAGCCAAAAACCTTTTAACAACCCTGGTCCCTTTTTTCCGCCTTTACTGAAAGTATCTAACTGCTTTGATTCTCCTCCTGTTTTGCAAAAGGATGACAAAACACTCCATTCTACCTTAACCTTCAATTATCATTGTTACTTAAAAAAAAAGTTCAAAGCAGGATACAGCAGATTTGGAATTACCTTCCTCATCCACCTCCAGCCATTGGTGGTGGACTGGGGCCTCCACCCCAGTGATTTATTCGACCCATCCTACGGCGAGGATGTGCTGGAGGCCTGACATGAAAGCAAGAAAAACAACATCTATTCAATCGGCATTAAACTGTTAAACTAGAAATATAATAACACTGTCTCTAAATGGTAGTAATTAGGAAGTTAGAACCTCTGGAAATGTTGTTTGGGTTTCATGTGAAAAGCTGTAACAAAAACCCCCAACCCCACTTCCATGAAAATTCTGTTACACAAACTGTTCTAATTACTCCTGTCTTGCAAGAGAAAGCTACAGCTAACGGGCTTTTACACAGTCCTACAAAAAAGTTAGGCAAACCATTAAGAATAAAGAAACACAGTAACTATAGTGTTTATAAAAATGATCTGTAGGTAATCTAATACATGAAATGACTGATTTAGTGTAAATCAAATGCTGAGTGTAAGCGAGTAACAAAGGAATTTCAACAAAGATTCATATTGTCTATTAGGCAGGTTTGAAAAATTGTTTCGGTGAGAGTTAGACTATACTGTTATTACAAAGCTGTATATTGTTATCAATGAGTTTCAGACAAAATACCGCAGATAAACATTTTAGTCTTCTTACATGATCCAATTCAATGCAAATCACAACTGTAATCTGAATACATTATGTCATTTTGCTAAGATAGGAAAAAAAAAAAATCAGGACTAGTTTGAATATGAAAAAATACCCTCTTCCATCATTGTATCCTGAATAGGAGGAAGATGTGTAGCCTCTTCTTCTTAAATCTGGTTGAATAATGCTCTGGAAACTGAAAAATAAAGCGGGAGTTAGGTGAATTGACTGCTAGATATAGTTTCTGAATTTTTGGATTGCAAGATAATAAATGGCCTGAAAAACAGTAAGTAGTGTTCAGGAATGAACAATGTATCTGCTCAAGCTTATTGTTGTTTAATAAATCTTGGCAATTTTTCTCCTACACACGAAGATAAAATCTGAAGTAATTCCAAATTACAGTAAGGCTCAAACTATAAAATCTGTTTTTCTGGTAAATAAAGTGCAAGAAATGCATAAAGTATAAACCTGTAACTGAAATAATGAAAGACTGATAATACATCAAAAGAACTTTTCGTTTCTTAACTGGCTTTGATCTGGGGCCATAAATTTGTGATTACTGCTGTGTGATTATTTTTACATAGCCAGAATCTATTGTCACCAGTAGAAATTCTCCAAATAATATCTTAATGATTTGATCAGCTATTAGAAACTAGCTGTTTAACAAAAGTATATGCTTTTTGGTTTTGCAGTATTAAAATGGAAGAAATGTAAGAAAACTAATTTGAACTGCCAGCAAGTTAGCAAACCTTTTCATAACCTTTTCTTTTTATTAAATATATTATAGTGCTTAATAACCAAAGCCACATAGTTATAGTAAAACATTCACATATGCTTTGGTGACAGTAGATATGGAATGCTAAAGAGTAAATCTGGCATTTTTATTGTTGTGTTACTGATAGCACTGAGTAGCTTCTACCTGTGACAAATCTAAGATAAAGCTCATCAAAAGAATTCATGTCTACTTACAAAAGAACCACAAAATCTGCTATCGACCAGAAGAAATCTGTTATAGATGACAGACGCCAAGGAGCCCGGCTCTGGTTATCCAAAACTTGTCCTGCAACATATCAAGATACAAAACAGCCAACGATGTTTAATATGTGACACTGTACAGTATATTACACAAAAACATATCTGCTGCGTCTAGAACTTGCAAACAGAATGGAGAAACTACGCGTCACGGGCAACGTAGCAAATTTCATTCCCTACAGGGATTGTGCAAGTACTTGAGATAATCGGATCACCACCGCCAAACGGACGCTGTGTCCAGGTAAAGCTACAGAAAAACACCAGCACGGTCTCCCTTTCCCTGTATGTGGTTAAGCTGCTTCTCTGTTACGCTCCCGACGTGTCCTTAAAAAAAAAGTCCTGAAAAACTGTGGAGACGCGCGTAAGGCTCAAACCCGGGCCGCAGAGAAGCGTGTGGATGTGGGGTCGATTCGGCAGCGACAGTGGCAGCGGGCGAGACGTGCCGGGCCCTCCCGGGCCGCGGGGGTGCGCGGAGGCAGCGCTCTGCCCAGCGCAGGCCCGATGCCCCCTCCCCCCCCCAGTTGTCCCCCACTCGCTACCCAGGCTCCAGCTCGTCTATCGCCGCCCTGCTGAGGGGCAAAGGCGCGACCACTGCCCCCAGCCGCCCCTCACCGTTGGAGATGTACACCATGGCTGCGGGCCGCGGGCGCTGCCCCCTCAGCTGCCCTCAGCCCCCTGCGCGTGCGCGGGCGGGAGGCGCATGCCCAGAAGGGCCGCTGAAGGCGGCGCCCTGCCGTCCTGCCGGCTCCTCGCTTCCGGCTGACGGGGCTGAGGGAACGGGCCGGGCCGGGCCCTTCTTTTCCTGGTTCCCTTGTCACTGTAATCGTAGCGGCACGCAGCCTCCCTCGTAACGGGGCGTGCCTCTCAGCAGCCCCGCTGGGGGGCCGGCCGGCGTTCAGGTGGGGTGTCTCCTCCTTCAGGGCGGGCTGTTCTGGTTCACTCATAAAATGTATTTGTTTCAGTAGTTACACGGCTGTATGACGCTGTGTCAGAGCTTCTGTACACGATAAGCCTATGGTTTTACCAACGGTAATAGGAAACAATACCCGTAGTTAGCAGTAGCTTTCATAAAGTTACATGTTCTTAGTAGTCTTCCATAGTTAACTTTTGCTGGATCTCACATACAAGCTAGTGCTTTTGTCCTTTATCACCGCCTCAGTTCTCTCTAGTTGTGGAAGGGGCCTCGGCCATTCCTCTGGTTTTCTCTAATGGAATATTAAAAGTGATAACTCACTGTAGTAATGTCAGAAATATGACCACGTGCAGATACTTGTTTAAAACTTCTCTCCAAAGGGAATTTTTGTTCCTTTTATGTAATGACAGGTATGTGTCTATATATTCCCATTGTGTTGGGAATGTTCAGCCCAAAGTTGAGCATTTGTTTTAATTTATTTTATTTTTATAAAAACTTTGCCCTTCGAATAGTGGCTAGCATTTCTTCTTGTGGAGAATCCATGCATGTAAAATCAGAGGTAACTGTATAGCTATATACACAAATTTAATATAATGCCTTCTTTCTTTATTAAACTAAACTCGTAGGGAAGGGATGTGTAATTCTGCTGGGAAACAGCAGTAAGAAAAATGAATATAAAAGTATTTTAATACTGCCTTTGCAAGACCTGTCTTTTCTTAGCAACTATGAAGTAAAGTCTTTTGCTAAACCTCTTACACAAGAGTGTTGTCTGAAGTTGAAAGTGTAGTATAATATGTCTCTGACAATGTAATTGTCCCCTAGTAAAGAAACTGTTTGCAACTGACAGTTGTTTATAAATGTTTGATGCTCCAGAAATAAACTCTTGCTAACAACTGAAAGCAGTTGTGAAAGAAAAGTATCTGTAACAACATATATAAAATAAATATTTATCTTTAATATAAGAGCTAGGTAATCTACCGCTCCATAAATGGGGAAATACAAAAGTGTTGAGAAAATAGCAGGCACTACACAGTGCATAATGGGCATAAATGCAGGCAGTATGTTAAAATTATTCAGGGACAACATCCATCCTTTTTGTTAATGAGCTGTGTTTATAATGATTTTTTCAAATAATAGTCAAGTGCAGTCAGATCAGTTTCAGTTTACAAATTGCAAAACAGCCTACATAGGTATAGAAGAAAAACAGAGATTCAGTTAGTAAGTCATTTGAACATTGTTTTTAGATTCTCAGTGAAACTAGATAAATGGAGCTATAAACTGGAAGAAAGAAGTATTGGTGTACTTTTAATTTATGGACTGCATAGTAGATCTGATATTGTGTGTTAGGTGATACTGTTACATAAATACTAACTTTATATGGAAAGTGGAAACATTACTTTAAAAAGGTATTGTCAAATAATAGGAAAGTAGCAGCACTCAAGGAAAGTATATGACAAATGCATACCTTTGTATTAGTATGCTAACGTGAAAATGATGTAGTCTTGTTTTTAAGTAATTTTCATAAATATACTTTGTTTTCTTTTCACCAGGCTTTGAGACAAAACAGCAAATTATCTTATGTTTAAAGAACTATTGCACAAGTTGTAGATACAACATTTATCAAGAAGAAAAAAAGAGGGAGCGTGGCAATGGGAAGGTAACGGTGGTAAGTAGAGATAAAGGAGGTATTGTAAATTTTGTGATGTATTGAAAACACACACAAACTAACCCTTGCTAGTATAAAAACAAACGTCACAGTCCAAACTTTTCACTGTAGTTTAGACAAAAACATAATAGTGAACCTGAATACAAGCAGGTAATTATTCCACCTGAACTCATGCTCTGTATGCAGTTGATGTTGTCCTGCATGAATTAATGTAATAAGAATTTGAACAATTCATTCCCTTCTGTAATGTATTATCTTTCAGAGGGAATGTGTGATCATTCCATGCAGAAAGGAACAATGTATTTTTTGTTTTTCAAATGACAAAAAAAACCCCAAACCCAAACAACAAAGAAGATGGTTAGTGGTTTCTTCAGTTTTTTTTTTTTTTTTAAAGTAAAATCATATGTGAGATAGTCTTGGTTTATTTAATAATAAAGTAATAATAAGTATTGTCTTAGTGCCCTAAAATTATATAATAACAATGCAAACTTTCTCTGTGAAATGTATTTGTGGTGAATGAAATTAAAGAAATAGACTTTTTAAATTGAGATTACGTGTGTGTGTGTGTGTATTCCTAACATAGTTATATTTTTCCAAGAAAGCATGTCCAGATACTTAACAGTGGCAAAATAACAAACCATTGCATAAAATGGTACATGAAAGTTTTAGTCTTTATAACTATTTTTTGAGTACTTACATATGCATTATCTATTTATTTCCATATTTAAGTTTTAGACATGAAAATGTGAGATTTAAAAGGCGTGGTTAAAAATCAATGGTAGCATTACATTATCAAGCTTGCTATCCATCGGCCTGTCCTTGGGTCAGGAATGAAGTAGAGAAGAGGAATAGGAAAACAGTTGTTCATGTGCATTTGCAGTTTATGATGCAGTTGGGGCAGCAGGTATGGACATGAGCTCCGGTGGGAGCTCATTTCTGGTAGCGACGCAGCCCTGGCATCCCACTCTGAGCAGCTACTCCTTCACAAAGGGCAGGGCGGGTGTCTAGGGGTTGCTAGAGTCCTTCAGTGGCCCACCCCTCTGCTTCCAGTCTGCATGCCCGATGCTGGGAAGTTCAGAGGACCGCAGCAGCAGTGCTGCACTTAATGAAAACCAATAGGAGAAGGCTTTTGAAATTCAGCAACAGAAATACAGAACATTTGGGTTGCCCTTCTGAAGGTGGGTACCGTGAGGAATAGAGCTGGGCAGTCATTAATGCGTAAGAGCTAAAAGTTAACATGTGTCATTTGGAAACTGTGGAGATGTGATCGTTTTGATGGTAGGCAAAGTAAATATCTGTATGGTGCCATGAAGTGGCAAGTAGTGTAGGCCATATATTAAGGTAAGTAATTGAAAAAGACCAATACTAAATGGGCTTTTCATTTTTTTTAAAGCAATCTGAACTCTCAATGGGATACCTTCTGTTTTTAGGTGGTTTGGTTTTTTAGGTTCTATTCCAGATGTAGTTTGATTCCTTGTGAATTGTGTCTTTGCATATCAATACCTAAGTGCTGGTGTCCAAGCAACATATTACTATGTTTTAGTAACTTTTTCTATTTTTTCATCAAAAGTAGCAGAACCACGGGTCAGCTGTTTTTATAGCATTTTATATACTAAGGGACGACCTTTTAGGTGTGATGCAAGAGAATTAGAAAATTGTGTGCATAAGGAAGTGGTGATACAGCATGAACAGGGCTTGTACTCTCTAAAATTTATGCTACATTTTTAATATGAAAGTAAACTTTTAAAGATAAAATAGTTTTGAATTAAAAGCTAAACTGGGGAAACTTGACCCTGCCCTGAAGAGGAATTGCAAACTGTTGGCCACATTTGAATAGCAGAAATAGAAAAGGCATCTTTTTTTTGCTGTCCTATAGTTTTTTCTCATAGTGATTATCATGTTGCACCATCACATAATTTAAATGGAAACATTCAAAACTTAATTTGGACTAAAATTATTCATAGAAGAGTTGATCGTCATATAGTATTTGTCTTATGCATACACATTTAATACTGTATGTATTAGAGTGAGAAGGTCTTCTAAACTCCAAATTACAAATGTAGAATGTTCATTGCAACATAAACATAAACTTCAGAGAATACTTCACAGGATTCTATTTTTTAAAAGCTTTTATAAGAAAAATTAATTTGCTGTTTGTGGAAGAGCTGAAACTCAGTTCTTGGAACTAAATTATGTTGATTTAATGTCAGAATTTTAAACAGAACTTACCCGTTTAAGTGAACTTCAGTTCTGAATAATGGATTGAAGACCTAATTTTTTTATTCTTTGGTGCCCCAGAGAAGGATATACTTGTGTACTGTGGGGTTTGAGTTAAAGATATCTCGTGCAGATTTCAACTGGAAGATACATTTTGCAAAATCAGCAGCTCTGATCTCAGCATAAAATCAAGTCAATAAAATAAGGACATAATTCTGTGAACTGTTTTTTCCCCCTAGCTGGGAGAGAGACTGGATGTTCCAGTAACAGAATTTGTCTGCAAATTTTTTTTTTATACCATTTGTTGATATCTGAATAACAAACATGATGAGGCTTTAGTGCAAAATTACTACAGTTAACAGTCTGAAAGCAAATATATGCTGGAGGAATGCCAAAGGACTGTCTTGTGATTATTTAGATATTTCTTTAGATAACAGCATATCCTTATATACAGAAAGCCGTAACTGTCTGTAAATGTCATGTATTCTTCTTAACAACAAAGACTTCAGCCCTCCATAGAATGAAATCGGCCCTCAATTTAAAGTTGTATGAGTCTAGAAAGAAACTTCCACACTCCTCTACGCAGAGTGAATAGTGTGCTAAGTTTTCTCTTCAGGCAGAAAGAGAGCATGTTCAGTAACTGGTGAAACCACCTGACAACGGTGAAGAAATACTCGTGTTTCATGCCTGGTTATTGAGTAGTGGTGATACTTTGAATATCCATCAGGTGGCAGTGTAAGTGTGAAATAACGCTATCTGCTTTGTTTGATTACACGGCAAACTTTCTACCCAGTTAGTCATAACAGGTTTGGATTCTCCTTTATATAAGAATCCTTAGTCCAGTGCCACTGGACACCTATGTAATGCATAAGTGGCAAATTCTTACTGGATTAAGGACCAGTGTTGAATACAGAGATGTATACCGTTTGGGGAATTTGTTAGAAGTCTCATATTGGTAGGATCTTGGGTAAAGTTGGAGAAATGCTTGTATGTTCACATATGATTATTATATAATGGGAAAGATTGGGGGTTTTTTTGGTTGGTTGGTTGTTGTTGTTGTTGGGTTTTTTTGCCACGGTTAGTTAATCTGGGAAGAAGCTGAGAACTCGGCTGTGGACTAGCAGACTTCCAACTTCGTTAGTGGTACTGTTAGAAATTTTTTGGTGTAAATGAAAAAAGGTGAACATAACTAAGTGTAATAATTACCTTTTGAAGTATAGTAGGTGGGAAAAATAATGATCATCAGATGGGTCAACTGAAAATAAAAATTGCATCCTCAAACCTATGCAGCAAGTTAATGGCAAAGCCTGAAATAGAACTGACTTGCTTATTCTCATACCTGTGTTAATTTCTGGAGGATATGCTTTCATCTGTCAGGTAGAGGAGACAAAAGCAATCTTAGACTCTTTTACTATTTTGGTTTAAGGCAAATATCCTTTGCCTTGTTGTGCTTTCTGCTAATGCATGAGAATTTCATTTCATGTACCCGATGAGACTGGATTGTGAATGTATACACACGCACAGTGCCTGCTTTTGCATGTTTTTCTTCCTCCTCTTTTTCTGAACTCATTTAAAAATAATGGGCTTTCTGTTTAGTGAAAAGGAAAATTTAATGCAATGAAATTTGAAGAATAAATGTTCAAGCTAGGGATTATCCTTCTTCATTACTGTTCTTACATTTGTAAATCCTATTTGTAAAGTTAGCTTGTAAGCACACCTACAGATTTCACATAGCTATTCCCACTTCCCATATTTTAATTTGATACTGAAAATGACATCATTATCCCGTTGTGGTATCTTTAGAAATTAAAAAGAATGATTAACCAGAGGAATGGATTTGTTAAGACAGGTGGTGTGATGTGGATGTTGGCTTTTCTGCCAGACAGCCCACAGACCAAGGCACTACATCAGCTGCAGGTGACAATGTGATTGAACTGATGTCGTAGTCTTCTACTGTGATTTTGGTCTTATCTGCATGCAAAAATTTGTTTGTACTGATTTGTTTAGCACTATGGTACAGCAAAGCAGGGAGAGGTGTTTTAAAGGCTGGGAAAAGATAAATGTGTTGAAGAAAAAAATGGCATCTCAGAGTGCTGAAGAACGGTTTAAATGCCAGGCATTATCATATCTAAGTAAACCTGGTTTTGTTCAAAAGGTTGGTTAATAACCCATTTTACATTGAATGTGTTCTCTGGGGCCTGTTAAGGCATATAGTGTTTCTGTTATCTGTGAAAGCTCTGTTAAATGTTTGGCATACATTAGGCTGTCCATTTAGGTGATAGCTTGGTTATGAATACATTCCAAGGAGGAAAAAGGCTTTAGCTTGCTGATGCTGTGGAGCTGCTTGTAGGTAGCTGGAACTTTCTTACCAGCCACCTGGTGGGAGAGGTATGGGCTATATGACTGAGAAAACTCATATGTGAAAAGTGGGAAAGGAAGCTGGGAAGTCTTGCATTCCAACAAGGCACTACTGCTTGTCTTTCATCTTTATTTTTGTGTCTGAGACGACTACAACACAAAGTACATAATGGAATCCTCTGGCCTCACTGATGTTCAGGTGAGCCTTGTGTGGGCAGTGCCTCATGGGATAGCTGGGGCAGGCGTGTGAAGCCACAGCTGGAAAGGTATTAGATTTTAGTAGGAGTGACTTTTGGGAATGTCTGTGCTGAAGGATACATGTTTCTGAAAAAAAGAAGCATGAATCACTCTGAATATTTTTTAAGGTCTTATTTTCTCATTTGTATGCATGTAGTTTTTGTTAGAGAGCTGGCTGCTGTCCATTGTACTCCTACACTTGGTTTAGTGTGGTTGGTTTTATCAGAAAGTTTCTGTCCCACAGCCTAATCCAGTTCTACTGAACATCGGTACTATCTCCAGCTGTAGGTCTTGGGAGACTTGCTGAATATTTATGGACTGAGATGTTTATACATGAATTATATTTCTTGGTTATGTTAGTCCTTTTAATATAATCAGCACTCCTATTGCTAAATTTTTACATATTGTTAAAGAACAAAGACAAACTCACCTAATTGTTTCTTACTTCTCATATACTCAACTGAAATGGCACTTGTCCCTGAAAATATAAGCAGCTAGGGTATAGACAATGTTGTTTTCTGCTGGATATGCATCTACACTGATGGTTGAGTGAACAGGAATGTTTCTTCTTGATGCATATTTGCTTTACTGTATGTTTGGAGTTTTGTGTCTGCATTTGGAGTCTTGTGGTAGGCACTTGAACATACTACTGTTGTGATAAGAGTGGATTCCCTCCTGATGAACCAAGGCTGAGATTGCACAGCAGCTGGAGCACTCCTGCAGTGTTGACACAGGGTTATTAGCTCTCTGTTCATATGCTGTGCACACTGAGGACTGGCAGCTGGCATGAACTTTGCTGCTGGTAAAGATGTAATGTGGAATGCAGTCCTGGAATCATACCAGATTTCAGCAAATGAAACCTTGTTTTTTCCCTCTTTGCAGCATAATGGCCAGCAATGTAGACTTGTTGATGGAAATTGTATACGACAAGATTAACATAAATTTTGAGAATGTCCATTACTGCATTAGAAAGGGCAATACAAGTAAGGTGACAAATTAAACAGAGCTCTAACTGTTGCTGGAGGCATCTCTGATACTTGATCTACAGCTTTAGCTGTTGAAGTTTCTTTAACTGTTTCAGACTTAACAGCCAAGGTTAGTTAAGGTACTTGTCAGAAGTAGATGGATGAAGCCAATTCCATAATCTATTTGGTGAATAAAACAGTGATGTGATAATTGATACATTGTTCTGAAGAGCTCTTATGGTTGTGTCGGAGTATTAATATCAATTTTTGTCTTCTGAAAAGTTATTATTTTAATGGAATATGTTAATGCAATTGAAAGATCCTTTAAATGGGCGCAAGCAGTGTAGATATTTAAAAAGCACGTAGTTATGATTTGTTAGGGGATGTTTGGGAAGATGCGGATGCTGTGAAGCCTGGAATGGGTGCTGACATGATGATTTTGTAGACGTTTTAAAAGCGCATTGTGTTCAGGTTGCAGCATTCTTACTCCATTCTTATTGCTCCTGATTTTGATGTTTCTCTGTATGCAACATTGCCATTCTTGGTTTTACTGAACATAAAAGGTAAGTTACAGCCATGACAAAAGATTCATTGCAAAACCAGATTGCCTTCTCTGAAAGATGTACTTAAAACAATGGTCTTCTGGTAGGAAAAATCCCCTACAAGCTATAGGAGTAATCTGGGACAACACACCCCCAGAAAAATTCCACATTTTGCAGGAGGTTGGTATGCTGTGCTGTACAGTGTCTCATGGGTTGCAAAAATGGTTTTGAGTTACCATATGAAATCAATTTAGGCACATGTGAGACTTTTTATAGTAGAGTTAATCAAAGAAGTATTATGTAATATCTGATTGGGGAACAGATACCTCATCCCTGGTTTAGCTTTTCTGTGAATATCATGTTTGCTTCTGTCATTATCACATGACAGAGGTCCCCAAAGAATCTGATTTTAAAATACAGCTGAAATTCTTTATTATCCTATTCATTGCATTTTCCATTTTTTCTCATTTAAGACAGTCCACTGTGTTACCCCTCATAATCTAGAACATAACATATACCGCCTCAGTGCTATCAGAAGCAGAGCTAGACCCCAGTAAGAAATAATTGCATATAAACTTCTTGAATATTTTTGTCCATCTCCATCAGACTGGGTGACAAAACCATGCTTTCAGTTCTCTACATTCCTATTGTCATGACTTTAAAAATTCTCCCTTTTCTGCCTGCCTTAAATTAGCAGTTTTTAAACTCAGAAGGAACAAGTTCAGGACATTGAGAAGAATCCCCAGTAACCTCTTTATGTTGACAATTAATTGCAATTGAGTTGTCATGTGTTTCATGCTCAAGGAAGGAAAAAAACTAGCCTGTAAAGAATTCATAAGTGCTAATTTCATTCACCAATAACTATGGTAAAAATTAAGGTTCTCCAGCAATCCAGTCAGCATGAAGCTGAGCTTCAATGGTAGTGAAAAAGAATGCAAGTCAGACTAAGTAATGAGATGATAAAATTTCTCGTTAAATTCTTCCATAGAGTAGTATGTTGAGTTCTAATTACTGCATCATAAAAAAAAAGACATTATGGCAGTACAGAGGATGGTAGTAAAAGTTGATTTCTTTTAGAAGCGAAGTCAGGCATAAAACCAGATATGTAGTAATACCTAAGTATCTGAGAAGATAAATATTAAGAGAGTTGAAATATGTAAAAATGTAACTGGATTAAGCAGTGCAAAGTTTTGCATTTTCCTTGGTAACAAAAACATTTGATGCCAATGAAAATTAATGGGTGATAACAGGTATCAGGAAACCCTTTATGATGTCTTGACAGAAAGACACTTCCATGCAGCAGAAGGTTGTGCTACTTCATATTAAAAAAAAAAAAAAAAGCACCAAAACCTGCATTGTAAGACTATTTTTCTTTCAAAAGGCTTTGGAAATCAAGCATTTTAGATTTTATGCTTTTGTCCTGGTTTCAGCTGGGATAGAGTTAATTTTCTTCCTAGTAGCTGGTATAGTGTTGTGTTTTGGATTTTAGTATGAGAATAATGTTGATAACACACTGACGTTTTAGTTGTTGCTGAGTAACGCTTGCACTGGTCAAGGACTTTTCAGCTTCCTGTGCTCTGCCGGGCACACAAGAAACTGGGAGGGGGCACAGCCAAGATAGTTGATCCAAACTGGCCAAAGGGCTATTCCATACCATATGGCGTCACGCTCAGTATATAAACTGGGGGGAGTTGGCCGGGGGGCAGCGATCGCTGCTGGGGGACTGGCTGGGTGTCAGTCGGTGGGTGGCGAGCAGTTGTATCACTTGGTTTTTTTTCTTTCCTGGGTTTTGTTCCTCTCTCGCTCTCTTGTTGTTTTCCTTCTCATTACAATTTATTATTATTATTTTTTTTACAATTATTAAACTGTTCTTATCTCAACCCACAAGTTTTCTTACTTCTGCTCTTCTGATTCTCTCCCTCATCCCACTGGGGCAGGAGGGTGAGCGAGTGGCTGGGTGGTACTTAATTGCCGACTGGGGCTAAACCACAACAGCTTTCATAGTAGGATTTTCACATTCTAGGCTACTGTCAAAGTTAAATTTCTTTTTGGAAGAAGTAGAGGTGAGTTTAAAGAAAGACATTTTTTTTCCTTAGGCATTGGATTCCTTCATTCTTGTTGCCCTGGGGCAAAAAAAAAAAAAAAAAAGTGAGAATCAAAAGGAATTGGATGCTTTTGACTAAGAAACGAGTTTTATTTATGCTTTAAAAAAAGTCAGGGATATAAAAAATCATGTCTGAGTCTCCAAGCAGTAGGAATTAAGCTGACATGTTTGACTGAAGTAGCTTATTCCCATATTTATCTCGTATGCTATCTCTCATACTTTTCTTTGAAGTGTTTGACATTAGGTACTGGAAGGAGCTATAGCAAAGCGTTTGATGCCTGGGACTCCTTTCAGAGACTTTTCCAATCATCATTGCTGCCTCCCGCTTACCTTGCTGCTGCAGATCTGCAGCCTTCCTTATGCATATTAGAAGCAGTCATTAGGCTTCTGGAATATTTGCTTCTCTCATTCTGTTTGTGTTACAGCTTCAGTTTTTTCATCATTAACAGAAGTTTCCACATGCTGCCTTGGCAATGTTTGTCTAACTTGTTTCTAAGGCGAGATAATAATGTACTACATGGTCCCATTGTGTGCCATGGTCTTGCTGAGAACCAGTAAGCATCAGTTCAAGTTAATTGTGAGAGTAAAGTCAGGCACCAGCATGAAAATGCAAGCATTTGAAACAAAAAGGTCCCATGGATAGCTTTCTTATTAAGCATATACCTCAACCAAACTTTAAATGCTGCCAAAGCAGCAAGGCTATGTTATCTATTAAAGTTCTCTAAATGACACATGGAGAAGGTGCTTCTGAATGTTCCCCAACTACAACATGACCCTGTAGGCTAGCCTTTACTATTGACCACACACACACATTCCCTGACATGTAACGAAGGAGAAGAGATCAGTATTTGGCTGTTCATATAGCCACCAGAGAACAAGAAGGACAAGGATGCCAGGCTTGAGACAGCTGCTGCTGTTCACTGTGCAGAAAGTCTCCAGGTATGTGGCAGCAAGGTAAGCAGGAGACAGCTGGTGATGAAGTTCTGTATTTTTTGGGGTAGTTCCTTAACTTGAAGATCCTTTCTGCACCCTTTAAACCTTTCCTAATTTTAAGTCATTAAGAAGGAGAGAGAAAGGGTAAAGAGAATTGATTCCTCTGGACTTATACTTCTACCCTGCATATTTTGGGTCTCTATTCTGCCTATTTCTCAATTTCAAAAAAGACGCATTCACAGAGTCTTTTCCATCCTTTATGTTACGAGATTTTCTTCCAGACTGTCAGCCAGGTACATGAATCACTGTAGTCCTGATCAGAGAAATGAAAACTAAAATGGTATGAGGGAAGCTTCCAAATAATTTAACTCACAATAGATTACACTGGCTAATAGACTTTAGAAAGTGCTTGTTTACAGAGTCTCCTCTTAAAGCTGTTCAAAACATGCTCCTGAGAGCAAGTTTAAAAAAAAAAAGTCAATAGAGAGAGTAGTTTTGGCCATCACTTGCTCTTCTGCTGCAATGTGGCTGGTCTCATCAGACTTCACTTGTTTAATGCTGAGAGGCAGAATCTAAGTTCTGGAACCAGAGTGCTGTATTTTGTCAGGTTGCTTTCTTTTGTCAATTACAGCTGTTCTGAAGAGACAGAAACTTCATTAATAGCTTCTTAAAGTTCCTTCTTTTACTTTAGGTTAGTAGCTTCCCATGCATAGAGAAGTGACACTGTTGCCTTCAAATTTCAGATATGTTTCATTGCCTGACAGCATCACATGTTGATTTTGCATTTTTTGCCTACAGCTTGTTTTCTAAAGCTGTTTTTCAGATGACACCCGACTACACTAATAAATTTTTAAAAATAAAAATTTAATAGTAGCTTACGCAATCTATGTTTTTGCATGGAAATTGCATAATTTGGTAGTAAGTTACCTAATTTGCATAGCCAATGGTAGATTCCTGATATGCTAATGAAAAGCATGTGTCCTTTGGGGACGCAAATGTAGATGTATCTTCTGAGTGTTTTCTTACCAACAATATAAAATCTGAGGGTCTCTTTCCTTGGGTAAATTGCTGTTATGGTTGTGTATCTTTCTTGAACCTTAGCTTCAGCAGATTCTGATACATTTACAAATACTACAATGATAACATATCCAGTGTCTGAATATATCCAGTATTTGGGTACCCACAAAGTAATGTTTCTGCAAAGAGTAATTAAACACAGAAGAGTAATTTATTATTAGAGTGATATAAAAGAAAAACTGGAAGACAGCTTATTCCTTTCACTCTCTGAAGCCATTATTTGAATCTCTTAATGTTGAATATATCTGTCTTTTTCTAGCCATTCTTCCTTTTGATGGTCTTGAGGCAACTCTTAACATTTTTACAGACAGAAGCAGTGACAGTGTATGGATTATCAGCATTTAAAGATCTGAGGTTTTGAGCACAGCATCCTTCCCTCTTTTTCCATTAATTTTCTAATTAAGTTAATATTGCATTTTTCATTATTGCTATCATTGAAATACTTATAGTCAGCTCAAGCTATGTATAAAATAAAGACAGAATATTTAACTACACTGCATATTTCATTTTAAGGATGAAACTGAATAAACTTGATACTTCTGGCAAAACCAGTTTCCTTAATAAGAATAATCAATTACATTTTCCTCTCTGCCACATGACCAGGCCTGCAGAGCATATCTTTCCACCTGGATTCCTCATGTCATTTGAAAAGCCAGAATTAAAAGGGACAGAACAGGGATTGCAGTCCTCTCTATTTCATCACATAAGCTTTCCCTCTGTGCAGCTGGTACGCTGAAAACATAACTGCTTCAGAACAGACTCAGTAAATATTAACTGTGAGAACAAAAGAACTTTAATTCTATAGTGTGATTTTTGTCGTAGAGAATTTTGTATTAATGATATTGTGGGGATCCATAATCGGCTCAGTACTTCAACATAAAATCATAAAATGAGCTTCCTTATGTCTTTCTGTAAGTTTTGTTTCCTCCACCTTGCTGGCCTTCCTAAAACTTCTGCCCCCTGACTGTGAAGTATAGATCTCCTTTGCAATATGTCATCTGTAGTAATGGATACCCTTCACCTCAGCAGTTAATTCCTTCAGTATTTTATAGCATCTGTGTATAGCCACTGGCAAGTACAAAATAGTTGGGATAAGCAGAAACTAGAGGAAGCACATAAATAAGAAATAAAATATAGAAATAAGGGAGAAGAAAAGTGTTTTCTGTGCAAGTGGTTATTTATCTATGTGCTGCAGCTACTTATGTCTCCTTGCTGGTATGGATGGTGCTGAAAACTCAGGTCATCTTCAGAGTTATTTGTCTGAAGTCTGCAGACCCTCCCTTTGAACTACCTGTCTTTGTGGCTCTTCGAGGCTCCATCAGTAACTGAATTTGTTTCTATAAGACTATGTTGTGGCTTCTACTGGCTAATACAAGTTAAAAGTATATCTCTCTTGGCTGAAGAGGTTACTGCATGTGTATAGAGACAGTTTTCGCAACCTGTATTGTCAAGTCCGACTGATTTTTCTAATTCATAATTCTTCAGATAGGGTCTTCATGGGGTCTTTACAGAGTTCTTAAGCTTGATCACTGCTTCATCAGAATGTATTACTATGGGAAATCATAAGGGTCTTTGAGCTCCTAGGCCTGCTGTGACTCTGCGGAACTCCTATAGATCGTGGCTAATATTTTTGCAGGAACTCTCCTACTCTTTGCATATTGATATATTGTGCTCAACTCTCATATAACTAGTGCAGCATTTTGTTGTAAAATGTTGTTGTAAATCACTTTTATGTTTTCAAATGTCTTTGCAAGGTGGTGGAATGACTTAGCAGAAAATACTGCAGTTGCTGACAGCAGATTCTTTCCCTTAAGAGATAATGCTTGCAAAAAGAAAACATAATATGATAGTGTAAGCAGAAAAAAATCTGGAAGACTTGTTGCCCACTTCAGTTCCATGACCTTGGATGTAATTAAAAGACATCCGATCTTTGTCGCTGAAGCAATGTGTAGATAGTCCTATACACAAACTTGACTGATTTTGTGAAGAAAGAGGAAAAATGAGCTAAAGTCTAGGAACTTGACATGAAAGGTAACTATATTTTTTTTCCTAATATATTTTTATTAGAAATTGTGCTCTCTGAGATCTGAACAAATACAGATTTTTCTACTTTTTTATATCTGTTAGTTCCATCTAATGCAGCAAATCTACTAAGGAAAAAAGAAAATAAAATAAGGCTTTTGGTTTTATTTTTGTTTTCCATGCAAACATTTATGTATTTAAAAAGGCATGAGTATTGACTTTATTCTACAAAGTTATCTGACTAATTATATTATCTATTTCATTATTGAGTATGTGTCCTTAGACCCACTTAAATGAAAATAGGACTTTTTAATCTGACCATGTTCATTCTATCATGGGAAATCCTATTCCAGTTATTTCCTCTTTTTCTTTTGTCAAGGATCCTATTTTAAACATCTGATGGTTGTGATAGCAGTCAATTTATGTGAAGTCTGATTCATACTCTCTTAGCACATATCCTGTTTTACATATCTTTATTTTATTATTATTAACCAAATCAGATCTAAGTGCCATCAGCCATGATGTGTTTTTGTTTTACGGCATTCTGACTTAGTTCAGTGCTACCATGTCTTTCTTTTCCTGTGATTGCGCAGAGGTTAGCAAGACAGTGCTATTTATCTTTTTTTTTCTTTAGTCTACTCATTGTTTCTGGGCCTCTGATGGAATTATGGGAACTTTCATGCATTGCTTGAGCTCCCAGGAGAGCTAGATAGTCTTGGGGGAGGAATGTCTGATGGTCAATGACTTTACTGAGACTGTAGGGAGAAAAAAAAACAACCCAAAACCCAAACCACCACAGGCTTTTCAGATGGCTATGGGTAGCATGAGACTGCAGTGGTACTCAGTGATAGGCTGCTCTAGGACCACAGTGCAACTACTCTAAATCATCTTGAAACTTCACATTAAAAAAGACTCTGTAAACTTCCCAGACTGTCTTGATCATGGGAGGACTGAGGTATGTGTGGTTACTTTTGGGGGAATGGCTGCTGGTGCTTTCTGTCAAAGCTAGTTCCTTCATGATGAAATTTTTTTAAAAAGGGAAGAGTTCATACATTTTAAGCTGAGTGCCAGTAATCTTAGGGCAGTAGCACTAGATGACATCTCTCTCTCTCCTGTTCTTACCATCTTATCCCAAAATCAGTAATAGTCTTTGACCAGTATTGCTATGATTAAGAAAAGAGACAGATTGCCTTATTAAAGGTACTTCACAGAGTATGAAAAAAATAATTTGAGGACTGCTTAGATTAATAATTCATGATGTAGCTGGACAAACAAAGTACACTCAAAGTTCCAGTTACCTGAAGATCATCAATGTCACTGCATCCTTAAGATAATGGACAACATGCTGCTTCAGGACTTTCAGGGACAATGTATTCATTGTTCTTCAGTTTGTCCAATGTAGCAATTAATGTGATTAAGCTAGCGCCAAATCTGTTTTAAATACTATTGCACTGGGTCGTTAACTTCAACACTGTCATCATGTTCTCCCTACTGCATTAACCTTATTTAGGGAAGATACTAATGCTTAGCATTCACTTGCATCAAGAATATATTAATGCTTCTCTGGTTCTCAAGATATTACTCAAACTGTTCGTGTATTAGGAATTATATTGGACCAATAGGGGAAAAAAATTAAGCCTTATATCCCTTAGCCACTTGAAACTCCCACTGAAACAATAGCAAGTGTCTCTAGATCCATAATTTGCAAACCTATTGGTGTTTAGCCAGTTGTGTGTGTGGTTTTTATCTTGATGGATGCTCTGTTAGGTTACCTTCAAGGTTGCCTAGAATAAAAAAAAGATAGAGCTGTTCATAGGTCCTGTAAAGGATATGATGCGAAGTAGTTCAAAAGAAACCATCAGATAATTCTGAAGCAGTTCTTTTTATTCAAAAGATACGTCAAGGCATGCTGGATTTTCTAGTGAGAACTATCGGGACTGGCTGGAGGCAGCTATAAGGGGTACCTGAAGGTGAGTCAGCAGTGGGTAGTAGGTCTAGACACAGGTGAAATGCTTTTTAGAAATAACTTAAATAGTGGCAAAAACTCCATAGAAAGGTGGTTTGATTTGAAAATTGACTCTTGTTTAAAAGCATCCCGATGATCCATGTAACTGAAGTTCGTTCTACAGAGACTTGGGGAAAGGTTCTGATGTCAGTTATGCAGCCATGAACCTACAGAAACAGTTATTCAGGTAGAAGTTGATGCAGGTGGCTTCTAGTCTTTATCAAATATACCTCATATACTTGAAACAAGGAAGTGAATTAGTATCATGTATAAAAATATCTGTGTGCTAGAAACTTACATGTAAGAAAAGAAGAAAAAAGGATGCGTTGATTTTTGTTGTTACAGACGTCAATCTGGCACTGCTCTCATTTTTTGCATGTGGGAACAAGAGTAAGAAAAATGTCTAAAATAAATTAATAGTTTAGAATTTGCATATATTTGATCTTAGGAGAGCAAGTCCTTGGACTTGAACTTAAGATGAAGAGGAAATATACTCATGTGGCTCCATATCTGAAGAAATTCTTAGAAAAGCATTGAGTAAGCACATATATCTTCTAGTGGATTTCAGGCATGATCTTCAAATGTTCATGTTAGTTTACTTCTAAAACTCTCCCAACTAAAGACAGGTACTAAAATCTCAAGGATGTTGGGTCCACCCACCATGACATGTGAAAAAGTCTGTTAGGAACTAGTGTGGAAACTAATCTGTGAACTCATTTCCACTAAGATTAGAATACATTCACAGCTCTGAGATGGGAGATGGGAGTTCTTGACCAAATGATGCAAGAGTTCGAGCTCAAAAAAACCCCCATGGTATCAGTCTCATCTGAAAGAAATAGAGAAATTAAGAATAGTGTCTGGTAGATAGGCAGAAGGTTATCATGCAGATTATAGGGTGCCCTTGCAATGTGAAGAGGAGAGGAAAGAAGAATAGTGGAAGTCAACAGGAATATGGGAAAGGACACACAAAGCTTCTAGCATATGGGGGCACAGACCGTTTCCAGCCTAGGGAGATTGTGCGTAGGGACTTTGTGGGTGAAAAAGGAAATATGTAAGTATGCCACCATGTGTGCAATCTGCCGTGCCTATGGAACAACAAAATGTATAACCTGAGTAACTGGTCAGATGTGCCTGGAATGATTTTCAGGGGGAGATAATAGAAAAAAATTTTGGTTGTGAAGTTACAGTCTGTTGACTTTCCATTAAATCCTTATAAATACTCTTACAGAAATCAGACTAGGCTGTTTTGTGCATAGTGAATGGTAAAAGAGTGCCCAAAAAGGGAGTTAGGATGGACTGGTGAGTGCACTATAAAGTCCTCCCTAGCTTTTAGTGTACTGTTCCATGTGTAGAAAAGCATGTAGATGTCTAAGGGCTTGTATACATAGGAACAGTCATCACAGTTAAAGTAGCTTTACTGAAGAAAGGTAAGACCTCAATAAGTGAGATTTGTACCATATTAAAGACAATGAGAGGGGCTTTCATCGAAATGGAAAGTGATTGTGAAAACATTTATTTTTACTTTTGATACTTTTTTTAAAAAAAGTGTACCTTCTACGAAGCACATAAAGCAATTGGATCTCTTTCTGGAACACAGTGTTGTATTTTTATGTACTAGTCTATATGAAAATCTACATGTCAATAATTATGCTTGCTTTCAACCTCTTCCTGCTCCCCCCGCCCCCCCAAGTTCTCGTAGTTTTCAAAGAAATTCCCTATGTTTTGTAATTGGACCTGGAGGGTCAGAATGAAATGTATACAAAACTGTTCCTATAGAGCTGGTGAAGACTATAGTGGATTCTATCTTCCTGGTGTAGGGCAGGAGACATGTTGTGTTAATTAACTTTTTTCATAGCTGCATCATTCCTTAAAATACATTCTGGAGAAATGGTTGTAGTTCTGGATAGAGGTTAGCTTTTTCACTTTCAGCCTTGGTGCATACCATAAACTGAATTACTTCTAATAGCCCTTCTGTTCTAAAATTGTTGCATTTTTTGTCTAGGCAGCCTTTGAAAGCATATGTCTGCATTACTTTGTGTCTTGAAAAAAAGTGAGAGAACTTTCACACTTCTGTAGAATCATCTGACTTGATAAGTACCAAAGAAGATGGAGTTTTTCTTGTGCACTAGCCAGATGGATTCCACAGATTCCATATTGCAGTCTGTTCTATAGTCTTGGCAATACTTAGTTTCTAATGTACAGCTTAGCTTCAGTTTTTAATTTGTGATGACCTTCAGTTCATTAGTTAGTGATTTTAAAGTGTGCGATCTATCAGCTGTTTGTTTGATCCAGTAGCCCTGTAGTTCTAGAAATTGCTTCCCAATAGATTCTCTTAGCGTTTTATGTTTTTGGAGGGAGGGTGGGAAGGAGGAGAATTTCTTACTTCTTGGACATTTCCAACCTTTTACAAAATTGGGATCAAGAATATATAATGCTTAAGAAAATTTACTTTTAATGAGCTAGTCCACTTCCTTGTGAGAAAATTGGACCTCTTCTGGGCAAAATCCTCCACAAAATAAACTTGGCAGAGAAGGTGTATCTTCTTTTCTATCCTTTGCATCTTCCTCAAATACTAACAAAATTTTCTATATTTAAAATGATGAAACGTAGTGAATGTTCTTTGGAGATTCCCTTTTCCAGGTACTTGGGAAAATATGCACTTGTTTATCAGAAATTCTAAGTGTCTATCACTCCTGCAAAACTTAATGAGAACTGCAGATGTTTGGCCCCTTTCACTGTAGTGTTCACTGTATAACGGGCTGGGCAATCAATACTGGTGACTGTCGAAATCACACCTTATGTTTTAAAACTGACTCAGGTGCATAGCAAACTGGTTGATTCAGACAATTAGTATTTTAATCTTTTTGAAACAGTATGATGCCTTTTAAGGAAACAAAGGCTTTCCCATGCAGCAGTCAACTGAAAGAAGTTAGAAATGCCTCACAGTTCCTCAGAGGACTCACTTTTTCTGTGAACCTGAAATTTTCTTTATGGCGTGTGTCTGTCATGAGTAATGTAGCGGGCAGGTGGGAAGTGAGAAGATATTTGTCTAAATAAGGGACCCTATGAAATCCTCATCTGAGACAAGAAGAGAAAGAAAGACTTGTGTGAAGGTACCATGCACTTCATTTATGGATAACAAGAGACAAATGATTTTATGATGTATCCCTCCAAGATAAAGTGGTAGCAGCCTGCTTTGATTTAATTCCAAAGGATCTGTGGCACATAAAACAAATTCAGGGAGGTAAGAAGCATTATGCAGTGATCCCAAGACCTTTAGATGTTCTTTTCTGTAGGTTCAGGAAAAAAGTATCCACATTTTGTGTATATATTTTTTTCATATATGATGAACTCACTAGTTCCTCAGAGAACACAGAGCTATCTGAGGATAAGAAACTTCAGGTCCCAGACTAGTGAGAAATTATCCCCAGGATCAATTTTGCAAATCTTTCAGATGGAAATCATGCAAACTGAAAAAAATGCGCATTTCAGGGTTAAAAGAGATTATTGTAATGAGATGAATATACAAAAAATGCATAAATTATGTTTTATAGACAAAGCCTTTTAAACTATTATTCTTACTACTGTTGCATTCAGTATTTATAATACAGAATCTAGGGAGTTCTGTCTGTTGTTAACCTAGACATTTGGAAGAACAGTTAACTCTATTTGCAGACAACCACTGTTATTTAATAATATTAAGGTCAGTGTGGCATAGCAAGGAGTTTGTGGGCATCTCTTGGCTGATATCCTGGTGCTAATTCATTACTGATGCACTAGTTTCACTCACTGCACCAACTTTAAGAACCTCTGTAATCAGCAGCATAGGTCAAAGAGACTGTTCCGTATTGAGTGATGTATTCATCATTAATATGTAGCCACTTTATGATATATTTTCTCTTGGGGTAAAAATAAATAAATTACAGATGTATCCAATTAAAAATATGACACTAAAGGAAAACGTAAGTTTTATAAATTAAGTGACAATGCTTTGGTTCTTGTTTCTATAAATTGCTTTTATTGGCTCCTTAGAAAAAATGACTTGAAGCAGCTGTATTTAAATTAAGGTGGAATAATTTATAAGCAGACTAAAATAGTCATAATGTTTCAAATTAACAACAAGTAAAATAAAATAACTGTACCATAAAAGTGAACAAAAGAGACATAAAATCTACATTGTGTGCATTGCCCCTTCATTGTGAAGACCATCTCTTCTTAGGGAATTTGCTTAGTTCACAGGTATTGCTAGCACTTCAAACTGCGTTTTGACTTTGGTTCTAAATATATTGGAATGTTTGGAGCTTAGTGGCCATGTCATGTAAAACGTACATTCAATAAATGGCATGCAATAACAGTATAAATATCAGTGCATATGTATAGATAACGAACAGATAATTACCAGTAGCTGTCATCATGCATGCAAAGTTATGGTGATTCTGGGTACAGAAAATAACTACCTTTGTGCCTCTCTTTTTAATGCTAGTACTTATTATCATGTGAAAACCACAAGTTCTTTTCCAGGTCACTTCTGCATGTGCAGTTCCTTTCTGTGAAAAACTTGGGGAAAAAAAAGTCTGAAAAATGGAGACTTTTCAGGCCCTCATAGAAAATCCATATTTGACCTTTTCCAGCAAGTTAATCTCCTTTGCAAAGCAAGTTCATTATAGATCAGATAGTTTTAGGCATAAAAACCAATAAAGCCAGTGCAGTGTCTGCAATAGGTTTCTAGCAAATTAGCAAGAGTGGGGTAGCATGAAACAAATCAAGTATCACAAGTATACCTTGTGATAGTTTGTTGCTTTTCCAATTAAGAAATAGATCTTTTTCATGCAGTAATGGAAACTTCTGCCATGGCATGGCTTGCCCAGCATGTGTTTCCGGTGGGTGTCATTACAGATAATGGACTTCGGTTTGTATCTTGGGATTTCAGAATTTTGCAGAGCAACAAACTTTGATTGTCATGTTCTTGCTGCATCATTGCAAACTCAATGGCAGAAGCAATATCAAAACTGTCAAAAGACCCAAGCAAACAAAACCCGGCAACAACTGTTAAAAGGCAAAGCATATATTCATGTAAGTAATACTGAACTTCAAGAGTACATCTACGAAAGACCTTGCTATTTGTGGGCTCTATTGTAAAATAACAATTATGGAGAAAATTATAGAATGAATAGTCAATAAGGTAAGGTAAAAATGTTTAGCCCTTAGTGTTATTTGAAGAGGTCCGTTGTAGCGATGCTCTTTCATGAAAGCATTTTAGATGTAGTGTGAGGCACTTATAAGATGTTAGATATACATTTCAAACATGAATATCCTCTTTCTTCACTGAAATGACCTTTCACACTATCCTCCTCTCATCACTGTCTTTGCCAAAAAAAATTGCAGCTTGCAACTCTCTGTTCATTTCAGTCTGTGGTTAATGCATATGCATTCACTGACTTGGCAGGTGCAGATGCACTTCATTTCATAATCTCAAGGATAGTGATCCAGTTGCTCACTAAATGTGCAGATCGTCTGTGGCATTTATCTAACTGTATCCTGCTGGATTCTGTACAACAGGTTTTCATTGCAGGGATCATCTCCAAATTACTGGCTGATAATTTGTGTGTAGTACATGCTGTAGTAGTTCCATTAATAGTTCCATTACTGGAAGTAACTTCAGTCAGTTTCATCCATTTTGGCACAGAAGAGCTGCAAGTGGCAGGTTTACAAAAAACTGTGTGGTTCTCACCATACAATTAGGCTGTGGAACCCTTCTATCATGTTGTAGATTTTATGTGAATTCAAAAAGTGGCTATGCAAATTTGTGAAAGAAGAATTCTTGAAGGATGGGGAAGCACAAAGATATCACCTCTGGGTCAAGAAGTCTAATCTGCAAACTGGTGGAGGTTGCTCCCAACCAAAGTATACTTTGGAATTATCATTCCAAGTTATTTTTCAATTTTTTTCCTTTACATCCACTCTTGGTATCTCTTGGAGGTGGGGTCCTGAGTTGGCTGGCTGGCCTAATGCAGACATTCTTATGCTAAGTTCTTACAATACTGTAAGGATTTTCACTAGAAAATTTAAAATTGTTCAGTATCGAAGTCTTTTTCAAATGTTGTATGGGTGTTTCAGCACTTAGGACCAAGCCCGCCTTATCTGCTAGCCTCTGAACTGAGGGTAAATACATTTGTATCTTCTTGAATCTAAATATCTTTGTTGCTCTCTCCTTGATTGCTGGACCTACTGGAGTTCTACCAGCAAGCTTACTATACCTGATTACAACTGACATTCCCCTCTTTTCAAGAAGGTCAGTGGTGGCTGAGTTGCTAACCTGGTGTGGAATGGGAAGTAATGTTAATAATTTAGTTTATGATGTGGAAAAGCCAAATAATTGTAGCACAGATGGAATTCAACTGTATCATTCCATCTCCTTTGCTATAGGTGCTTGGACTTGTCTCAGCATATTGCCTGGTTTCAACAGTGTAACAAATCCAAAAAACTGTCAGGTTTCCATTACCACCATCTCTTTGGCACATAAAGTAGGTTTTAAGTAGATGATTCATGAGAATGTGTTGTTGGAAAGGACTGCGCTGAAATGTGTGTGACAGATGTAAAAGAAATATTGCTGATATATTTTAAGTGCTGCTTCCAATCGGGGCATCCTTGGAAGTGTAAATATCCTATAGCAACAAGGAAAAAATTCCTTCTGTGCTCATCAAGAAATGCTTTGTATATAGTTTGGAGCTAGGCTGAACATTTATGATACTGACAATAGACATTCTTCTGATAATAGACAGATAGAATAACAATATTAATGTCATCTTTCTGGATAGCATTCTGAAATACATTGCTGTGCTTCTATGCTACTTTGCAGCTTTTATGTAAAGGTTATATCCTCTTCACTGCCTTTTGTCATTACTTAGCACTGTAAATGGGATGCTTATTTTTCAGCTTGCAAAAAGGTTTGTGTAAAATGCACAAAAATTCACAAGCGTCTTGTAAATGACAGTTATAATAGCAGATATGCAGGTGGAACTCCTATTGTGTCAGCCAAATTTCCATGTATATATGCGTGTGAGTGGGACCAGCTTGAAAAAGTTCATCAGATGGAAAAGTTGTCACAGATACAAGACTCAATTAAACCATACGTATCACTATGATGGAGGTTCTTAAAAAATATGATAAAACAAAAAACAAAGCCCAAACCCCAAAAATATTTTAGAAATTCCAGATGGGGTAGTAGGATAACAAGGAGTAAAACCAGTTCATGTAGATGAGAGTAAAGGGATATCCATGCCAAGCCTAGGATGAGGACCCTTTTGCTCTTGTAGCTGTTCTGTAAGAACCATGAAAGGAAACAGCTGAAATGAATGAGTTTGACCAGAAAGAGAAACTTGTGAATGGCTGTGAGACCACTGTGTGTGGCAAGGATGTTGCCAGGAAATGGAACAGTACCTAAGGATAGTGGCAATAGAAGGGAGAGAGCTACTGAAACTCTGCCAAGACTTCATGATTTAGTAGGTGACTGAGTATGTTCAGTTTCTGTTTTTATTGAAGAAATTCTTGCAAGATAACAGATCTGAGATGTCTTTATACTTAACAATGTTTAACAATTAATATGGCTGTAAATGGCACTGAAATTAACTTTTTTGGTTTTCTGAGCCCAATAAAATTGTTTTTTTCCCTGCAAAATACTGAGGGAGTTTAGTGGACCAAGATAGAATACAGTATTTACAATTGCAGTGATACTGAAGAGCAAATATGAATAAAGATATGTGTTTGTCATGGTTTAGCCCCAGCCAGCAACTAAGCACCACACAGCTGCTCGCTCACTCCCCCCCAGTGGGATGGGGGAGAGAATCAGAAGAGCAAAAGTAAGAAAACTCGTGGGTTGAGATAAAGACAGTTTATTAGGTAAAGCAAAAGCCGCACACGCAAGCAAAGCAAAGCAAGGAATTCATTCACTACTTCCCATGGGCAGGCAGGTGTTCAGCCATCCCCAGGAAAGCAGGGCTCCATCATGCGTAATGGTGACTTGGGAAGACAAACGCCATCGCTCCCAACATCCCCCCCTTCCTTCTTCTTCCCCAGCTTTATATACTGAGCATGACATCATATGGTATGGAATAGCCCTTTGGTCAGTTTGGATCAACTATCCTGGCTGTGCCTCCTCCCAGCTTCTTCTGCACCTGGCACAGCATGGGAAGCTGAAAAGTCCTTGACTGGTGCAGCAACAACTAAAACATCTCTGTATTATCAACACTGTTTTCAGCACAAATCCAAAACATAGCCCCATACCAGCCACTATAAAGAAAATTAACCCTATCTCAGCTGAAACCAGGACAGTGTTAAAGTGAAAATAAACAAAATATCCAGTTATTGAAAAAATGACTAAATATACAGTTAAAACACACTTTAAATTTTAAAAAGTATTTTTCCTGATCATAATTTCATGTTAACAGCTTGATAGCTTTAGTCCTTGCTACAGGATCAGATTTGTTTCAGGACAACAAGCAAAAGATAAATCTCTGTAGATCAGGTGTGTAAGTCCCCTTTCATAAGGTAACAAGCAAATCTTTGGGATTTTTCTCTTGTGGAGGCCAGAAGGATACTAGTGGTATTTTTCCAAACATTGGCATAAAGATTTTCTGCTAGTATAAAATTTGTCAGTATAAATATGACAGACGATTATTTGCATAAGCTGCTCAGCCTTTTTGTTTCAAGTGTCTCTTTGGATTCCAGTGTGGAAAAATCAGTTTGTATGATCAGTCCATAAAAATTAAAACTCCATTTACTACTCCGACTGGTATAGAGTGTGCTTATGAGCAGATCGTAAGTGGTAGAGTTGGAGATATGACTACAGTCAAAGCTAGTTATAGCAGCAGCAGAGATAGAGTAGACCAAGTATCTATTTGCCTTGGGTCCAACCTACATCTCCTGAAGGCAGTGGCAAAGCTTCCAATCAAGTCTCTTACTTCTGGCTTTAACTATAGAAATACACTTAAAAAAATGTTTAGAAAATGCAAGAAATTATCTGTAGCTGAGATGTACTAGTTGCCAGCTTTGGGCACATTTTGTAGTTAGGTTACATACATCTCTATAAAGGTTTTCAGTGGAAATGCTGACATCTGTAACTGCAGGAGAAAAACACACTGCTTATTGTAGTTTAATTAAAGCAAAAGATTTTACTTACTGGTCTTTGGCATGGAACATACACTTGTGACATGGAACATACAATTTTCTCCTTGCAATAAACCACACATACATTAAAAAGTGAAATATTTTTGTTTTTCTGTAATTAGGAATCAACTTTTGTAAGAATTCAGGTAAACACTGTTTCAGATTCCTCTCATTCATCAGAATGGTCCCAAATGTTGATCACAATAAAGCCTGATGCATTCAAATTTGGTGAAATATTCACTGGCAAGTTTACTGAGTCAAGGCATTCATTTTTAAATGTATGTTCCCCCCCAGAGTCTTGTCCTGTGAGTTGAAGAAATGTGTTCTCAATAGTATAACTCCAATGGTAATTTCTATATTATGTTTTCTTCAGGAACAGACTTTTTACAATTATTTTTAATTACAGATAAGATTGTCTGGTCCATCTCTGTACATAAATAAGACAGGTCTACCAGGTCCAAATGTGCACAGGGAATTCAGAAAGGTGGCTTTGTCATCTAAAGTTTCCACCTTCCGAACAAAATTATAAAACATATAAAGAAATATATGCTAGGAATTTAAGCATATAATAAAGTCAGAATCAATTATTTCTGTCTAGAGAAGTGACCTTTTATATAGCAGCCAGTGTTTTGTTTTGTAAATGTTTGATGAAACACGTAGACTGAGCTGTTTTTTAACAGACTGGATAAATGAGTATAAGGATACTGTGCTTGCCTTGGGCTTACTGAGCATTGTTGTCCATACCAGCTGCTGTGTCTTTTAGAAGGCTGTGTGGAGAGTTGCCATTCTGAATTTTGTTTAGGCATCTTCCTGTTTGCAGTGAAATGAAATTTTAGAGAAGTCAGGATCATGATTTATGATACCGTACATATATATATATGTATATGAGTGTGTGTGTGTGTTTTGTGTGTGTGTGTATGTATTTCTATTTGAAAGGCTTAATTTTTGCTTTGTGTCTGATTATATAATTACAGAGTTAAAAATCTGTTTCTGTGTTTTTATACTGTATAGGCCATGCTCCAAGCAATGGCCATATAAATAATCTTTCCTCTTGGTTTCTGTCTGCAAGTTAAAATGAATTCCATGATGTGACACTGTCAGCTAGTTTGGTGCTTTCATGTATTTGCTCAAAAAGAAGCTCACTTTTGATGTTGTTCTACTTATGTCTCATCAAAGGTTTTGTAGCAGCTGCATTTCATGGTTCTCTGCAAAACCACCTGGAAAACATCCATCATCTGAAAGTGATATTCTTAAGAGTGCCTTGCAGACTCAGATTTGCAGGTTGCTGAATGCTGCTAAATTGAAAACGACCTTATTTGAAAGGAAATGGATGCCGTCAATCCTTTAAGAATATCAAAAGCTACAGTACAAACAGCTCACAAAATGTAATGGGTGTCTAGAGATCCAGCTGTAAAGCTGCAGTGCTAGTGTAATCTGTTGAATTTTAGTCATATAGAGTAAGTTTTTGCATATCTCTCTTAAAATGATTTTATATTGAATGGCTATTTTAAAAGTTTACTGAATGTGTGATTACCTGTGCTTATTGAAAGAGACAAGACCTGTATTTAATGGAATTGTAGTTAAATACTCCTGTTACCTTTGTGTTTTCCCCTATTAAGTTGTCAAAGAGAAAACCATATGCGTTAAGATTTAGATCTGCTTTTTCCAAATGTACATACATTTAAAGGATCATTGAAAAAGAATCGTTGCTGCTGTTCAACAATGGTTAGAAGAGTATTTGAAATAGTATTTTTTTTTTAAAAGAGAGATAAGGAATAAAATATTCATGTTCATGATGAAGTTACTCATGAAATCTCACAAGGATCTGTCCATAGACCTGTGCTGTTCTATATAATTCTATATATTCATAAATTGTTAACAAAAAGGGTAAATAATATGTATCAACAACAAATTTTGTTTCCTCAATTACTTTAAACAGTGAAAACTTAATTTGACTGCAGAGAGTTTGAGAAGGATCTTTTAGTACTGTATGATGCAGTAATATAATAAGAAATTTTCAAAAAGTGCCAGGTAATATGAAGAGGAAAACCAAATATAATTCTATGCAGTGATCTCTAAATTGGCTATTGTTATTCAGGAAAAAAAAAGATCTCTGAACTATTCTGGACGGTTGTCCAAAAATGTCAGCTGAAGGTTTACACTGGATCATTTCAAGTGGCTTTAGAAAATACTCATTTTGATGAAATGTGTATGCTTTTTTAACAAATATGTCCATCTTGTTCCTTTAAAGTAAATCAAAGAAAGTTAAGATAGTTATATATCCAAAATTAACAGAAAATATCAAGTAAAATGAGAAGCTCTATTGTCTTTGTTTGTTTGTTTGTGTTGTTTTATATTAATCTGCTATTCCTTTCCATCAATCATTTCTAGTGGCACTTAATGCTGTGATTCATACCATTAATTTATTCAAAGAGTTACATAGATAGTATGTAATAATTAACTGCTACATCCTGTAGCATTGGTTTCACTAACTACTACATGAAAGGACAGATATCTCCACACTGATCTGACATCTTTTACTGTTCAGGTGATATAAAGGAGCCAGATGCTGGCTGTAATTAATCAGTAGAGAATTGTTCTGTTGATGGAAAGCTCTCAGCTGGAATAAAGTACACAGAGCTGGCTTCTGCTCCAAACACTTCTGCCTCTCTGACATCAGAAGAGGGACAAAATTTTGATCTGTTAATCCAGCTGATGTGTAATGTCTTACAAAAAACATGTGTTGCCAGGACATTAGGTTGGTGTTGGCTTGCCCACGGAATTATGGAGCTGTTCCTTGTTTTTCATCTGCTGCACTGATCAGATGAAGAATGTAGGGGATAACATAATGCACGAAGAATTTGGACTCTCCCATTTTTCTGAGTAATTGTTGTCCAATTAAAAAAAAATTCTAAAAAGTATTAGGGAGGTGTGAAACTAAGTCTTTTAAACTACTTCTCCTGCTACATCTACAAAGATTTGTGAGGATCTCATTAGTCACAAGACATACAATAAAGGAGTACTTACTTTAAGCAAAATTTTCTTTAAATAGGAAATTTGTTGTTTTGATTTCTACACAGAAGAGCAGCTAGTAAGTTGCCCTTCTCTCTGGGTCACCCAAGTAAGTAGCATGCATATGTTTTCTGTTAAACTATTTCCCCTGTTTCTGCATTGTAGCACATTTTAAGGAGAGGAAGATAAAATCAGATCAGAAAATAGAATGAAAAATGAAATCTTTATTCAAAATATAAAAATAAAACATTTTGTGGATATTTTTAAGATTGTTAAAAAAGGAAAAGTATGACGTTTAATTCTTCTGTAGTTTTATATAATCTTCTATTCCTTCCAAGTCACAAAAAAAAAAAAAAAAAAAAGAAATCTCGAAGCAGAAATTGCTGTTGGGAAGGTTAAAATGTATTGTTTATTTCAGGTATTCATTGTGGAGGTTTTTAAATGAGAACTTCTTAGTCTCACAATTGATAGCCAAGAAACAACACTCGAATTGTTGGAAATCGCAGCATAAGTAAGAGATACAGATGATTTTTCTTAGCAGCTTGAGTTACCGTAGTCATTTAATTGCTGTGCTGCTTTGTTTTTTCCACTGGGTGTCTCCACACTACATAGGAAGGACACGCAGTGTTTCTTTTCAAAGCAAATACATGAAAGCAGAGGGAATGCGTGAATACTAAAAAGCATGTTTTGAAATACAGTTTAACAGTAGATTATAGAAAATGGGCGTGTCTAAACGAACCCTGTCTTCCAGATCTGAAGCCTTGAGTGGCAGCTGACTTTTCTTTCATTCAGCAAAGAATTTAGAAATGCATGCTGATAAAGTTATTCTTTCTATGTTTATCTAACTTTGATGAATTCCTGTCCCAGTGTAGTATCAAAGTGGAAACGGGTGTCCAATGGAAAGAGAAATTCCCAAATCCTGCTATCTTCCTTTTTTTTTGTTCTCTGTACATTACTTACAGAACTCTGATCCAGACCTTTCTTTTGAGTTAGACATTTGCTAGGACTTTCTAAATTTGTTTCAGCTTTGGCTGCAGACAGCCCTTCCTATTTCACACTGTAATGACAACGACTGATAGCTTTGAAATGAACTAACCACCACGTAATCCCTGGAGCCCATTTCTCCTAGGTGTGGGTTCTCAACCACACTCTTAACTGCAGTCATAATGGCCGTATCTGCATTGCTCTTTAGTGTGCTCCAGAGTGCCATGACAGAGAGACTCTTCTGTGCTGATGTTTTTCTCTCAGCATCCGCACCGCCAGGGTTGTTCGAGTATGCACCTCAAATACTGTGTTCAGTTTTGGGCCCCCCACTCCAAGAGAGACATTGAGGTGCTGGAGCATGTCCAGAGAAGGGCAACGAAGCTGGGGAATGGTCTGGAGCAGAAGTCTTATGAGGAGCGGCTGAGGGAGCTGGGATTGTTTAGCCTGGAGAAAAGGAGGCTGAGGGGAGACCTCATCGCTCTCTACAACTACCCAAAAGGAGGTTGTAGAGAGGTGGGGGTCGGTCTCTTCTCCCAGGTAACAAGTGATAGGACGAGAGGAAATGGCTTCAAGTTGCACCAGGGGAGGTTTAGACTGGATATGAGGAAATTTTACTTCACTGAAAGGGTTATCAAGCATTGGACCAGGCTGCCCAGGGAAGGGGTTGAGTCGCCATCCCTGGAGGTATTTAAAAGACGTTTGGATGAGGTGCTTAGGGTCATGGTATAGTGGTGGTCTGGTAGTGTTAGGTTTACGTTTGGACTTGATGATCTTAAAGGTCTTTTCCAACCTATACAATTCTGTGATTCTGTGGTTTACAGCATCCTTATGCTGGCTATAGAGATGTGCAAAAGCACCTACCAGGTTATCCATCCACTTTTGCTTTTTGTTTGGGATTACAAAAAGTTGGCATTGCTGCTTTCTGGAGATGTGATGAAACCAAAGTGCGTCTGCATGGTAGACAGGATACACGTTGCAATCCAGTTTCTGTCTGGGGTGATCAATAATTCTGATAGTCAGAAGAGGTATCATTTCATCATAGTAGCTAAACTTTGTGCAATTCTTACAGACCTTTGAGGTAGGTTTGGGTTCAGCATCAGCCATACAATTTGGATTACTGTTGATATAATGCATTTCACAGTTAGTGAAATACTTCATACCTGGGAGTCCCTCCAGCCATGCGACTGAAGGGGGAAGCTGTACCCTGGAAGGCCTCTTAATGCAATGTCAATCCTAAGTGCACCTTGAGAACCTCACCTGTGTATGATTTCTGGGCAAAAGAACCCATGCAAGACACCAGTATGGCTAAGAAGCTTATGAAAAACATCTCCAAGGGAAGTAAAGCTTTCCATGTCTTGATGTCTTCATGTTAATACTGGATGCTTTTTTGGGATTTCTTTTTAGCCTGAGCTGTACTTGACTTAGAGCTCATTAAAGAGCTAACTGGATGAAAATCTACGGCATATGATACAGTAAAAGACCATGTTTGTGGTAGCCTAAGAGTCCGTGTTCAGTCCTTGACAATGCAGATTCCTGGCAGTTTCTGTGCTTTCACTCCCACTTGCTATAAATATACAATGGAAAAATCTAGGTGTTAAAAATTCCAAAGTGTTTCCTAGGCCGCTGTTGTGATGAACTGAATGTGCCAAAGTGGGTCATAGGTGAGAGGGTAGAATGGGATCTGCTGTTCCATAATCTTATTACCTTGTAGTAATATTAATGGTAAATTGCTGTGATAGTGATATTGTACATCCTGACAGGTCAACCGAGTGAGACCAGTGTAAAGAAAAAAAATATGTAAAATAATTGAGATTTAAAAATTATTAAATGTAGGGGTTTTTTCTGAATGTAAAGTGAAACATTTTTGAACTGTAGATCTTGAACATTTTTGAACTGTAGATTCACCTCTGTAGATCTTTCAATTTTGTTTTATACATTTAACTAGCTGTTAAGCAGCTCATAGATGTAGGGGCACAGCTGGGTAGCACGGTTAGTTTTATGTCTGAGGAAAGTCTGTCTTAGGGCTGGTAAACTAGTAAATCCTTGAATGGATATTGAACATCTTGAACTTCTAATGCTGAGCAAAGGAATCTTTCAGTTCAGCAGGAACCATTAGCTTCTTCATTCATAGTTTTTCTCTGGAATTTCATGTTTAAAAAAAAAAAGTCTACAAGGAAGTGGATGTTATTTCTAAATTCTAACATGAACCCATGTAGGAAGAACACCAGATTGCTGATGTAGGCATTTTCCTCATCCCTCATAGACTGGTTTTCATCAGTTTCTTTTCTAATAAAAATACAATCTACTGCCTGTTTACTTCCCTTCAGGGTCTGCCATCTTTTTCCCTCTCTATTGCAAGTACAAACCTAATGTATAGAGGTATTGCTGCAGTTCAATGGAAGTTGCAACAGAGTTAGTATTAAGAAATGTGGAACTCTCTCTTTTACAAGTGTACATCATGTGTTTTTAATTATATATTTTTGCAAGGATAGTAAAATACAGCTTATAAATCACTTGCTCAGTTCAAAGTCACATCCCTATTGATTTGGTTACCTTCTTGCTGCTTTTGCCATGCAGGCCAGCAAGCAGTATTGTTTCCTTTTGTAAACTTTATCAATTAGCAGAGAGAGAACATGGAAGAAAATATGGTTGTTTATATCAAAACATTTCTCCATGTGTTTCAGCAATGTTCATACCAAAACAATTATGCTTGTGTTTCATGAATATTCCTGTAAGAAAAAACAGTTTTCAATTAAGCATCATTATTCATTTTCCCCAGGAGAGCATGGAATGCACTCATTAAAAATATACAGACAGATGCAACTGGTGGTACTGTTGTGTACCATTGGGAAGCCTTTAATGATGGGTTCCTGAGACATTCTTCTCTCTATGTGCTATGAATTGGCATGTGTGAGAATAATTATGAGTTTCAGTACAATCTGTACCAGTGCCCTTTTTAACAGAAAGTTCAGGCTGCAGTGTCTAATTGCTAGATAGATGGATTTATAGTAAGTTGTGGTCTACAGGGCGTAACATTTAGTGGATACACCATGCCTGCTTCTGCACAGTTCTGCAGCTGCGTGCTTCCAACTTTATTTTTACAGATGGACACTGTCATTTGTGGTTTCTCCGAATGAATCAATAAGGAAACAAAATCTTGCCATTAGTACCGTTATTTGCTTATCGTTTCTGGCCCTTGTATTCAACTACACCGGAATTAATTGAAGCATATTTTTTTGCAAATGCTTTTCTGCCTGTATTCAGTTGGGTATCCCACGAGACACATTGAATGCAAAAACTCAGTTGTAACCTACCTTCTTGTGTTAGTTATACTAAATATGGCTGTATTTATTAAACTTAGTGTATAATTTTGTTATCTCACCAACAGTGTGTTATGGCATTTCATATGTCCGGTATTTTCTAAAAATGAAGAAATATATCTGAAGAACATTTTTTATTCCCATTTTACAGATAGGAAAGCTGAAGCATAAAAACAGAAAGGTTCACTCAGAGTCCACAAAAAATCTGTCGTATAGCTAGAAATAACCTGAAGTCTGGACTCTCATGCTCCTACTTTAGTATTCATAACTGTATTCATATCATCTCCTATTTGAAATATAAGGGAATCGAGATTTTATTTTCCCCTACATTTGTTTAAATAGAAAATGTTCCTGCTAATAGAGGACCCTGTGCTAAATACAAATGAGTGTAAGTTACTGAATCCACAATATGAAGATTGAGTCCTCTCCTTGTTTGGAAGAAATTGCTCATTTTTTTGTGCCACGGAGTTACAACGAGAAGGATGTATTATTTTTACTCAGTGCTGATTTTGCTCTTGTGCAAAATCTCCAATTCCCATTCCCTCTGCTGAGAAGCTTAGAGCACAGAGGAGAGAGAGACTGTACGTAAGAAACTTTTTGATTGGATGATGATTTCATCATAGCAGGACTACAAGTGTTTTTCCTGTTTCCCATGTATTATTAAATAGTAAATAGAAATAATTGTCTTTTCTTTTAATTGGATGGAATGTATTTTCCTGATACTCAGCAAACAACACTGTATCAATGAAACTAATTCAGCCACAGAAAACAATACCTGGATTCAGACAAAGAAATGCTCTTTTTTCTTTATTTTCTTTATGTCCCTGTTACTTTATTCTGAGTACTATTTATAGTACTAGAAAGGATGAAGAAAAATTTCATTTTAGTGTGTCCATGTCTAAGTGATATATTTTGGGAAATGATCGAAAGCATGAAATGAATATGCTGTAAGAATCCATGATATTTGCATCAGAAGGCAACCTCCTGGGAGCTGCTATCTGTTACAGAAGCACATTGTTTTTAAAGGAATACATACTGCTTTACTCTACAAGGTATCTTAGCTCATTAACATTTATTTCTATGAGCAATCATAGAAATAAATCATGGCAATCATAAATAATTCTTTCAATATACCCGTTGCCTGGGTCATTAAGATATGAGACATTTATCCCTAGGAGTCCGCTTGTATAGAGGAATACTGTCCATTTCCATTCAAGAAAGGACACTATCAAAAGTAAATGTGGACGCACGCAGACTTGTCTGCCTTTCAGTGTTTGCTCTCTTCTCAAGGCAAATAGATGATCTGGGTTGGAATTCCACAGTCCTGGTGCTATTAAGCTTCTTGAAATAGTCCGCTTCTGATATTCTCTGCTTTTGACTTTGCCTCTTCTTACCATAAGTATATGACCAAAAATGAATGTATATTATGCATACAAAAATGTCACCAACATGTAGTGTGTTAAAGAAATTAATTTTAGTTTTAATAAATACACCCAATCATTTTTAATAAAAGACAGACCATGATTTGAGGCAAAGAAAGTATAAAATAAGAGTCAAGGAAAGATCCTTCAGTTGTGAAATTGGTACAGGACTAATGAGTATGTCTGGTAAAGTATAGTTCTAGCGTTTCAAAGGACTGGTGGTCCACAGGAATGTGTTGGTATTAAGATGTGTACCACAACATGAAACATTGCTGTGCAACGTGTGTTAAAAATATGCTTCAAAGAAAATCTCTGCAATTTGATTTAATTAAATTCATTAATAGACATTCACACAGCTTCCTGATTGTAACTGGTTAGCCAACACAGAGCCTGAGCACATTCTTACTAAAGCCATGGAGAGCTGTGCCTTATATATGCACATGCATAGGAAATATGCAATTATACTCTGTGGTGCAAATAGCTTTGCTTCAGCTCAAAAAATGACCTTACCAAAAAGGCTTTGCATTTAAATATACATATACACACATGCATACACATAGATGGGTATATACATATATATTCATAAAAAAGAATTCTGCATAAAATAATTCTTGCTTGTATTTCACTATTAATTAATATGAAATGCTTGTGTTACTATTTAAACAGCTGCTTCCTCCAGTCTTTTTAGTGTACTTCCAAATTTTCATAATGTTCTTAAAAGGTTCTTGAGGTTACAGGTGACTGTGGTATTAGGTTTTGAATCTTCAATTTCTGAAAGCACTGTGAAGTCAGCTGCCAGTTTTTATTCATTGTTTCCATTTACTCTTCCCTTAATATTTCAGCTTTCTCAGTTTGCAGTTCAAACTTCTGAGAAAGGTTGGTTTGCAACTCCAGCAAGTTCTTCAACAGCTGCTGCTGGTTAGTCAGCATTTTATAGATGATTGTCATTGTATAGTATGGCAGTAAAAACACTGTACTGAATAATGTCATATATATTTAATAAACGTAGAACTTTTGCAAGCAACATAAACCTTAAAATGCTTCCTAAAATAAAGAGCTTTCTAAATATCTTTTCATCTGTTATACCTACAAAAGATATACATAATATTTTCTGAGGCTTCTTTCAGAAATTTCCATAGTCAACAGCCATAACCTTAATATTTTCCAGTCCTGCTTTGCTTTGCTGAGGTGAGAATGCTTTCATTTGCAGCTTTTATCATGGGGAAGGGTTTTATTTTATGAGAAGGTTATGTATGTGGTGCTTTTGCAATGAGCTGTGAAAGTAAC
Source organism: Mycteria americana (assembly GCF_035582795.1). NCBI lineage: Eukaryota > Metazoa > Chordata > Aves > Ciconiiformes > Ciconiidae > Mycteria > Mycteria americana. The sequence continues at coordinate 26,010,488 of NC_134375.1, read as the reverse complement.
TCTAAAATTTCTCTAATAGAGCATTCCCCAACCTTAGGATCAGAACTGACAACACCTTGGCCCTAGTCCTCAGCTGCACTGCAGGCTCTTTGCACCATGCCAACAGTGCAAGGTGACTCTAAAGCCAGTTTAATTGGCCATGGAGGGATGTGCTCAACATAAGGATTCTCCCTGGAGGCTGTACAGTGTGTGGTTGGGCCTTCCTTATAGAACTGCCAAGCTGGCTAGTGCAGAAGCCTTTGGGAACATTGGCAGCCAATGTAAATCCGATTAGACTTTGGACAGCTATGATTTATGTGAAAAGACTAGACCAATGAACGTGCAGCCAGCCCACTCCTCAGCCAGTGTTTGTGGAGAAGTATTTATGGTCTACTCATGGTACATAGATTGGTTTGCATTTTTATTGTATATGCAATCTGTACGATATTAAATGCATGATAGTTTCAGCTAAAATTCTAGGAAAAATAATTTACTCAATGTATTTCTGTTTTTTTGCTGCATAATTATAATTGTGATAGAAATGTCCCAGTCTGTGAATTTGACTTCAAGCCTAGGGTTTCATGCCTAGGGTTATATACAACCCAGTGTAGAGAGCTCCTCATTCCACTGGAAAGGGTTAGCAGGAGATGAAGAACAAGGGATGTGCAGTTAAGATATTTGCATGAAATTGTTAGGGGAGTTCTGGGAAGCATTTTAATTTTATAATTTTTCATAAATTATTCATTCTTTAAACAACGTCACAAATTTGAACACAGCTAAAAGATACCAGGCTTTACAGTGTATCACAGCTTTTGCAATCACAATGGAAAATGTGCCCTTTCAGATTCTTATGTTTTCTTCAGCCATTTCTTCACTGAGAAAGAGAGTAAAGGGAAAATATATTCAAGCTTTTCTCTTTTCTTTCTCCTCCTCCTACCTAGAAAATTATGGCACTGAGTCAGGTGGGTAACTCAGAATAAAAAGAATAGCTTTTGTTTACATTCTTTTATCTAGTTTTCGGAGCTCTTTTTATATTTCAAAATTATTTTCTCTGGTAGTTCTGAGTGTATATTTTACAGACTGCTCACACTGCATTTATTGATGATTCAATACCATTTGTTCTTCTCTGAGAAGGTAGTAATGATTTTTTTCCTGTTTTTCTTTCTTTCTTTCCTTCTTTCTTTCGTGGTGTTTTTTTTTTTTTTTCTTTTTAAGGCTCAGATCCTGGCAATAATTGACTCATTCCTCCACTAAATTTTGAAAAATACTCATTTAACATAAGGGTACTATAGTTTAGAATCCCTTTGTGAGTCTTTATATTAGAAGTGTACAAAAACAATAGGGCTACATACACATGGAAAAGACTATGTACATGCTTTTTATGTGTCCTAGATTTTGAACAGATGGAGTATCAGAACTGAATGGATTGTTAGCTTCCCCACTACTGTGTCAAAATGGTGACAATGGAACTGTTGGAGTGGCAATAGGATAAAGAGCTTGCCACTAATTCAACTGCTTTTACTTCGGCCTGAGTTGGATACTGGTTCACCGGACTGTCACATAATAACTGAGTTGGTGGTATTTATCCACACTGTGGCAAACAGATCAAATCCTTGGGATTACCAAACTCTCTTCAGAATAGGGAAATTACATGTTTGTTTTAGCAGAAAGACCAAGGACTAAATAGGCACAGAGAGAGAGTTACCCTAGGATAGGTACATCCAGACAATGACTGAGGTATATTGGCAGGTCAATGTTAAAGCCTCTATGGCTATTTCCTTATGTTGGACCTGTCCTCTCAAACATAACTTTAAATTCCCAATGCTACCCAAAAAGTACTTCTAGTAGCATTTAACTTATGTTTATATTTTTAAAAACATATTTATAATTGAGAAAAAGAAAATTGTTATACATTGCATATTTATAAAAATAAAGCCATAACCTAGCTGGAATATTTGCTAATCATCAAGTGGTCAGCATTTTACATTCCTTCTCAAATAAAGACGTGAAATACTCTTCCAACAAGAGGTGCAAAGGCGGACATGAGGTGGAGATGCAGATCATATTTAAAAAAGCAAGTTCTTAAAGAGGGGACTGAGAAGAGCCTATTTGCATAACAAGATATCTAAAATTTCAGAGCAAAGTGATAGAGGTCTTTGCTTTGTCATTTTATGAAAAGCCCTGTCAAAAACTTTGTTTCAGAACTCTGTGTTTCAGCTATGTGTTTGTGACCGTATTTTGCAATTTTACAATTTGAATGACACAACATGAAAGATTATTTCTGTAATTGCATTCATGGCACTACATCCTTTGGTATTTCTGCTGTCGCTGTAACTTTTTAAAGCAGTCTTTTCTGTATGTTTTGTCATTTGTATATGAAAACATAACATATTACTGGAAATTTTGATAATATGTGTTAAACCACATATTTTGTTGATTTCTGTGTATTGAATATATAGCATATTTTACCATTTTATTTTGTTTTCGACTTCTGCCAAAAATAGTTATGTAGAGGTTTCTATCATGCATCTACCACGTGCCTTCTTTTATAGTCCAGTTCAGAAAAAAACATTTATCTCCTGGACATAAAATGAACCACGGTAGCAATGGTGCTTAGCATTATGAGGGGATAAAAAACCATCTCCAGTTAAAGTGTACCATTCAAACAGCTTGGCTTACATTTTCCCTCTAATCTCAAATGCTAATTGTGACTTTAAATTGGAGCAAATAGTCCAGCAAAACAATGTAACGTCACCTGAAAAATATGCCCCTGCAACATCTCACAGTGGGGGATGCAGCTATGTATGGCATGTGAAATTAAAGGTATGTCACATACTGGCATATCAGTTGTGTCATTTTACCCACGCTGTAGCATTGCAGACTTTAGGTGACATGCCACAGTTGAAAAGCCAGCGTATGACAAGCTCTTCATTTAACTGAGTATGCCAGATGCTAGGAAATTCTGCAGTCTCCACTCGTGTTTTGTATAATCAGTTTCCATGCTGTTGTGGTTTCTCAAATGTGGTGTTTTGAAACACCATTTAGGCAGAACAATGATTATCTATACTTAAGGTATGCATCTGGAATAAAAAATGAAACTAACCCTCTCCCGCACTATCCTACCCCTGCATCTGTAAATCATTTAAATCTAGCCATTTATTTCAGGACCCTACATTTGCCAAGGAATATCAGAAATCCACAATGTCCCAAGTGCTAGATTTTGTATTTGGATCTCTGATTTAGATGAATAATGTGTAAAAGTTCATGAGGTGTGAAACTGCATATAGATAGCTCCTCACTGGTTTATGCACATGAGGACATTAAAGTTTCTTCCAAGGTCAGTTCAATTTATGCTCACCAAATACTATTAGAAATGTCACTTGCCTTCAGAGATAGCAAATGACGAAGCATTTTGTTAATATTAATTTACTGTCCCACTATGCTCATTTTTTAAACCCCCATATTAAAATACAAAGGATGTGAAGGCTCATACTTTCTTGAAGATGTCATGATATATTGTTATTGTAATTTAAAAATAAGGACTGCTAGCTACTGTGGCAGTCTTGATCTTCCATATGCTTAAGAGTTATGAACTAGATTTAATATTAAGTTTGATTCTAAGATTAGTTTAAAAAATAATCACAATGGCTGAAGATATACCCCTGCAGTTTTTTATGGTTGTTTCAAATGTACTCATCCATTCTTTATTTGGACTCACCCATCCCATTACTGTAAATCATGTTTATAACAAAAATGTATTTTATTTTCCTGTTCAAAACAATGAGTTGACCACGTAAATTGGCAAGTGACATTTTTCACGAAAAAAATATATCGCAATTAATAGTACTGTCAGTCTTTGTAACTGTGAATAGTTGATAACTGCAGGCTATTGCAAATGCTGCAACCAAGAGTTGTTTTTAAAGCATGCAACTATATAATAAAGAACTTACTGAATGGATTTGATTAAATTGGTTTGGATAAAAGTGTTGGCTCACACAAAGTGAAAGTTAACCAAAGGATGCAAAGAAAATGAAGTAGTCATGAATAACATAAGATAAAGGAAACTATCTCTTGGAGGAGTCCAAGGAGAGTCTCATACCCTTTATTTAATTTTAATTTATTATTTATTATACTTAATTTTATAGTTCACTGGTTCAAATATGTTCCAGAAAGAGAAGCTTATTGACATTTGAAAAATTTTGAGCTATTCAATGCAAAATGATGCCTATGTTCAGTGCTTTGTGTCATAATAGCTTGCACATTTAAGTTTTAGATCCCTCACTGATGACTCATCAAAAAGTGTAAGGATTAGCATGAATAATAAAGATTTATGTCTACCTTGATCCAGGAGTGTTCTTTTGTGGAAAAGGATAAGACACGTTATGTCTTGCCTTCCAGCAAAGCTGTGTAGGGAAGCTTTTCTCTGTAACCAATCAGGTGTGTGTGTCACTGAGTCTGAATACTACCAGGATTCTACAATGATACTCTTAACACTTACTCGGCATTCTTCTTTGTGAGTGCTAGTAAGCTGCAAAAGTAAATGTTGGTCTTCACTGGTTTTCCATTTTTTTTTCATAATCTCTGAGAAGCTGTTGATGAGAACAAATGCTTCTGAAATTGTGTTTATGAATTTTTTACTATATCGTATTTTGGAGACTAGGACTTGAGGATTAAATCAGTAGCTAGTATAACATAAGGAATGACTAAATGTGGCATTCTTTCTGTCTCATGTTGTCTAGAAGATAAACTGCTGCATACTGTACTAATTCTGCACTGGAGTTTCTGCAGGCATTTACTTTCAAACCTACACTAAAATGAGTAGCCATAGTTAGATACAATTCTGCAAGAATGTTTTCTTTTAAGTCCAAACTCTATCCATGATGTGATAATGCGTACTGCTGCAGTGTTTCAACTTTAGAGTAAGACAAAAAATAATCATCAGGGTGGATAGACAAATATTCTTCAGTTCTAGTGCTATTTGGATAGCCAAGGAATACTAAGTTGCATAAATTCCTAATAGTCAGAAGGCAAAATTGGTTTGAGAGAACTTTTCTCCAGATTTGGCATTTTGACATGATATTCATTGCCATGGCCCATCACTTATATGCAATAGTTTTGAGCGAGGTACATATGTCAGGCACACTTAAAGAAAAACAGGAACTTCACATATCAATGATCCTGATTTTTCAGATTTACCTATATATTTGTATAGATATAGTATCTCCTTTCACTTCAATTATTTGCTTTAGAACATTTGATCTTCAATCACTCTGTCTTCAGGTATGCTCCTACCGATGGGGATACTGATACTTAGCTTTCCTTAGGCACTGTGAGGCTAAATTTATAAATGCCTGGGGCTCTGTTAAGCTCTTCATATTGTAGCTGATATATTACTGTGGTAGCTAAACCCAAAGGAAACACAGAGGCAGTGAGGCACAGCAAAATAAATACAGGTTTGCAGAACTGTGTGCAGCAAGAGCAAAAACCCCTCTAGATATGTAGAGCCTGAGCCAGATGATGATGGAAGATCACATCACTAAGCTACATAGTACATATTCTTAAAAGAATTTTCTGGTCAGGCATTGATCTTACCTCATACTATCCCTGTTTTGTTTACTTACTAGTAAAAGATGTATTATGAGAATTGCATAATTTCTGAACTGTTAGTGCTTGAAAATGTATGTAAGATGTAAGAAAATTAGGGATAGTTACATGGCCGTTATTTATAACAAAGTTGAACAGCTTTATAATCACTTCAGTGCTTGCTACTGTTCCACACTTGTTTGCTTTCTCCTTACTCTATGGTATGGATGATTTAAGTGGAAGTACTGAAGAACTTTCTTTTTCACTGGAGCAACAGAAGATCCAGCATTTTTGCCCAACTGCATTCTTTAGTCCAGCCTTAGTAAAGGATCAGATCTTGAAAAATGCTTTACATTCATGATTGCACTGCCTTCAGCACCTTCTCAGGTAAAGAGCTACCTTCATTACCTGCAGCCATTCTTTGGCATCTTCTCCTAGCATCTTTTAGAATAAGATCCTAATCTACTGATGATTCTTGAGAAAGGTACCTACATCATTATCCTGAAATAGAATGTTTATTGAATTTAAAGTCACAGTGTATTAAAAATTTGGTCTAGATTATTTTGGTCATGAAGCTGTGATATATTTTGCATAATTTTAATACCTAGACATACAGAACTCATCTCCGTCACTTAGTTTTACTAGTTATTCAATCTGATGTTAATGCCTTTTTTTATAGATGATGCTGATGACATATAACACACATATACATATATTTCTCAATTTTTGAAAAAGTAAAGTACTGGATTATGTCGTATAATTATATTCCCAAGACACTGATTAATTTAAAATAAATGATAATAAACACTTTGAAATGCTTTCATGCATGGAGAATTCCATAGAAATTTCAAATAGTAAGCAATCAAGATAGCTGATTCCTTCCATGTAAACAAAGTAATTGGAAAACATTTGTAGTGTTGTAACTATTTACACGTTTACAATTATTTTAATATAAACTACTGTAGTTGAATTAAAAATAGTAGGGGGGGTCAGCATTGGTTTGCACACCATTACTATTTTTCCAACTGCTTTTTTCCTAAAAACTCTTCACTACTATATTGGTCAGAGGTCAGGTTAAAGTATGACCCATGTTCAGCTTTTGATGGTCTTGGCAATTTTAGTGAGGGTGCCATACCACTGACTATGAGCAGAAGAGGGATTCTTTCTTGGACTTTTTTTTTTTTTTTCATGAAAGTGTTTTTGTATTTGCTAAGCACAAAGATACTATATTTCTAGTGAGGAGATTAAAAATGTAAATATGTTGTTCCCTGAAATTTTCACATCCTTTTGTGGGTTTACTGGAGGGGAGAAAAGTTGGCTAGAGTTTTAAGAAATATTTATGTATGTAGGTTGGAATGTTGTGAACTGCAGAAGGACTCTGCTTCCAGCTTACAAGAGGCATTTTCAATGCCAACTTTAATTAAGGTTTGCAAATCATGCTACAAGACTAAGGACCATGAGGTTCCAATAAGAAGGAAAATTTTTGTAATACTAGAATTATTCCTTAAACTCTTTGTTCAGTATTCAAATAATTAGTGAAACATATATTACAAAATAAGTATCAGTGTTGTCCCTTTGAAAATTGCAAAAAGAAATGTCTTCAAATTTCTGCAGAAGTAAAACACATTTTTTTGCATGACAAAATACACGTATGTTGACTTTGTTTAAGAAATAATGCCTGAAGTCATGTAATAAAGTTGCTGTTGCTGATGGTTTAATCCTTATGTGCTAACTACAGTGCATTTAAAACTGTATCAGAATTTTTGCAAAAAAGAATAAATGATTGCTTCACTTGCTTGGCCATCTGAATAGAATTTCAGTTACATATTTTCTGTTATAGTTGTATAGGACGTAAACATTTTCTGGTTTGCCTTTTTAACTCAGTCAAATTATACACGAGTGAGCTTTGCATGTCTAATGAAGAACAGCTCAAAAGATTAGGAACAAAGCATTTTTGTAGAACTAACATGCACTTCAGATATGTGAGTGCAGAAACTGTTGCTTAGCCACAAATGGTTTCTGTCAGATTCAGCTTTTATCTTGGATGTTCCTGATGGAATCTGGATTAACATAATGAGAATGTTCCTGAACCATCTCATTATAATTTTAGAAATTTCAGTGCTGAATAATACACTAGGCTTTATTATCAAGCTTCATGACTGAGCCTTTTTATTTAGTAAAATGTATTTGCCATATATAGTTTTGTTTGCATTCACTTTTTTAGACTGGAATTTGAAAAAAGGAGATAAAATATCAGTAAAATTCTGAGCATCATCATATCATCCAAAATATCAGGCAACTACAGGTTCCCTATATTTTCTAGTGCCCTTTGTACTGGCCATGGCTAAGGGGATGTTCATTATATATTGCTGTGAATTCCAAGTAATTACAATTAATTCCAAATTAACCCAGACTTGAAAATATATAATCCTTCATCTGGATTTTATAGTAGGATGAGGCATTGCATGTCACTTCTAAAACAAATTTGACATTCAAGAGAGATGAATCATAAAGGAGTAAGTATGTATAATACGGTTGTTATGCTGCATTAGTCTTGGATGAAACTATCTGGATGGAAAATTTTTTGAAATATAAAATATTTGCAGTAATACCAAAGAATTTGCAAAGATTTTTCTTAAACAGGGTTTTCTTCTTTCCCACATCACAAACATAGAGCAAATGTGATATGGTGGAAGAACTGATGATGAAGGGGGTTTTCTGTTTCATTCAAGTTATTGACAGCTTTTATTACAGCTTTATATCACTACATGAGTGTGTAGCTTTTTTTTTTTTCTTTCTTCTTGCTACTGTTCCAGCTTTCAAGCTATTTTCCTTCATGAAGTGGATGATTCCACTACTCTTTTATTAAAGATGGAGAGTTCTTTACAAGGAAAGCAGCGTTGCCATCAGGGATGACACTACAATTTCTTTAAATGCTTCTGCCCATAATATAAAAAATATTTGGTATAAAAAAATTTATTTTGGAAAAGAGCTCTCTTGGAAGTTCAGCTGCTCTCCAGTCCAAATATATTCTTACCTCCTTTTCTTCTTTATAGATGAAGTATAATCAACCTTTCTCTAGACCTAACATGAAGTGGACAAAAGTAGCATTACTTGTTGTTGATAGTGTAGATTTAAAAAAAAGTCTGCCTGAAATCTTTAAGAGTTTATAGAGCATGGAGAATTTTTAACTCTTACCTTGATTTGTGTATCTCAGACCCAATAATATATTTAATGAAATCTTGCACCTGCTTTGCACAGGTGACTGTGAAGTGAACAGAGATTCTTCCCATTGTGAAATTGATAGCAAGTATGTCCTCCTTCCTGTCCCCTGCAAATTACTCCCCATGCCTAAACCCTTGCTTCAGGAAGTCCTCCCTGCTGTAAGAAATTTATCAGGTTAGTTATCTGATACTTCTTATTTAGTGAAATGGATAAAAGCTGCATGGAAGTCGGGAGGAGGTGTAGGTGAGTTCACCTATCACAGACATGGCAGGAAGAGACAGAGAGCCTCTGGGAAAGTAGAGTATGCTGTAAGGCAGGCATCTTTTAGTGTTCACTGCTTAGAAGCATCTCAGGGCAATCCAGAGTGCTGTAAGCTTTTTTTTAAATTTTTTTGACCTGTGCTTTCATTTGGGTTTGCCAAAGCTTTCTGACAGCAAAAAACATGAGCCATGACTAGACCTATGGGAAGTTAATTTGGGGCCATTCTCAGCAATTGTACATTCAATGACGTTCTCAGTCTGTGCCAGGGAGTTATGACTGCCTGTTGCATTAAAAGTTACTGTTGCGTAGGAGTCTGAGGAGTGGCGGGGGGGGGGGGGGGAACCCTCCCATAGAGTCACGAGGTTCAAACAGGACCCCCTTGCTTTCTAAACTTCTCAGAGAGGAGTCTAGGTGCGGCTAAGTCCAGTCTTAGTCTCAGACTTGGTCAGTAGTTTATTTTCTAAGGACTGTATATGTAGCCACTCATCAGAGTCAACGTTTGCCTGTCAGAGCCCTCTCAGGGCTTTCACTGAAACAGCTTTGCAAAGTTGATTAAGGTGACAGCATTAATTTACAACGTTGTAAGTCTGGTCGTGTTCAGCGTACTGAACTTCACGATTATGGATTCACAAATAATGCGATGCACCCCCAGTCTAGTCGTGTTGCATGAGCTATCACGGACACACTTAAAGAGTCTGGTCGTGTTCAATGAGAACTACCATGGCTAGATTAATGAAGAGTGTGGTTTATTAGAGCAACAGACACACAGATTCTTTGGATTATCGGTGATAAATTCACTGTCTGCAAAGCATGTGCAAATACCAAGATTATGAGTGACACTGCCGGCTACAAACGCGTTAAAAGATAATAAAGCAACTCGAGAGAGATTTCTAAGTTTCCCGGGGAGGCACTTGGAATAACCAAGTGTTCGAATCTTACCCAAAGGCATCTCGATGGGGGGGGAAGAGAGGCTCAGCCCGTCGACTGATCCCAGAGGTCAGAGTGGTACGCAATGGTGTCTTCCCTAACATTCTCTTTCTCTTAAGCCATTTTATACTATTTTTCACCTTTCAGGTGGAGCTTGAGTGACTCTAGTCATACATACCTTTGTTTAGGATTGGTGTAAAGTTTTCTCGCTTCGCTTTTAAAGGTATAAGCTAGGAAAAATTCAAAGTGCAAGCTCAGTGAGGGGTGGTCGCACCTTGGAGGTGCGTAGCTTTTGGCATGGAGGTGTGTTTTGGTATTATAATGATGTTATAATGAGCAAAGTTCACCAAAAGGACAGCATTTTGTCAAAAACATGACAGACTGTTGGCCCAGGGTAGCAAATATGCAGCTTATCAGTTCTACAATACCTTTAAGTTCCCATTTAATCGCAGAGCATGGCCGCGGTATCTCCACACTGCTCCACCCTCCGAGCAGTACCTTCTTAGAGTCAGCACACCAAGTTCCCCTGGCATTACCGAGATCTAAGGTTACAGGCCTAGGGAACTTCCATGGAATGGATTCCTTGCATGTCAGCTGCATTCCACCCGGGAAGCTTCTTCAGTGCTGTGCCTTACCTAAAAGCGTGAATATAAGTTTAATTTCTAAGTCACCTCCAGCAATTATCCCACACTGCCTTCTCTGCAAATACTCATAGACTGTGGTACTTAAATTTTGGAGAGCGGGTTAGTACAGAGAATGATAGTTATATTAACTCCTCATATATAGTTTTTGCATGCTGTCAACAATATGCCATATATACATTGCCAGACACATAGCATTACTAGCAGGGCTAGCTTTTAATTTGATTGGTCCTAACTGTAGTAAAATCATATATTTAAACATATTAGTATATAAGCATATGGTCCATCTTATACTAAGCCTACTGTGTTCATAATAGTGTACTTGTGGAAAACAGAACTGTTGGCTTTCTGTGCAATTTCATTTTTGGATTTATTAGGTTAATAGCATCTGCTGAGGAAGCTGTGCCATGTTAATATTCTTATCATTCTGTATTCTGAAAGACTTATATTTGAGCTACGGTGACGTGAGCATGATTTGATGATTCAGTGAAGCATTCAGATGCATGTTTCTGTAAAGACAGAGCACATTCTTTATTGCTTGGTTTTCTTTTGGTTTTCTTGTGCATGTTTTTTATCTCTTACCATAATCTTTATTGTCAAAATTACTAAACCTGTATATTTCAAAGCATACGGAAAAATGAATAAAATATCCATATGGTCAATGCTAGAAGGAAAGCCAAAGCCCTATTATGTGCATTACATATTTGTTATACCTCTGGTTGAAAATATGTCCTTAGGATATTGAAAGTATATGTAGACTAAAATTTCAAATTTCTCTAGTCATTTTATTAGTTGCCAAGAATATCGAGTGGATTTCTGTGAATGTTGAGGTAGATTTTCAATTTGGAAGTCTGAAATCAGATTCCAAGTCCATGGTTTGGTGCCTAAGTATAACTGGCCTGATTTTCAGAAGGTTGAATATCAGTCAGTCATACTGAAGCAATGGAAACTATTCCCATGGTATAGACACCAGAGATTGGTTTTAGGTGTCAGAGTTTGGAAAACTTGGACTTTTGGCTTTAAATTCTATAATGTATTCGATCATTTTTTTTTTCTTTTTGGCACATCTGCATTTTTCTGTTGAGCTCTGTTAAATGTTGTGAATGAAAAGTTGTTTTTGAACTTCTTACGCAGTTTTGAATTTTGTAACTGAAATTCATGTACTCAGATGACTAGGTGTTTAAATCCAGATGCTCTGTAAGTGCCCCTTTACTGAATATTCATGAACTTTTCGATTGTAAACTGAACTAAATGGAATAAATGTCAGTTTGAGTTAACATAGAAGTAGACCTGGACAGGAATTATCTCATAAAACACTGTTCTGTTGGAAAATGCTACATTTAATGAAAACTTTTGCTGTAGTCCATTTTCCTCTGATCGGTCAGGTTTGTCACAGAGGTAGAGACTGAGCAGATCCAAGACTTGTCCTCATCTGTATGTTCCCACTGTTGCCCTTGCGCCAGCACTGATGATCACGTGGCCACAGCGGTAGCATTTGTGAAAATGGCACGTTGAGCTGACATGTCACAGGGTCATATAATATCTAATGTCTGCACCAGGTAAGGAGATAGAATCATGTGGTGGTGAATAGTAGCAAGGACTGGACTTGCACTTTTGGCTGTAATGTGCTTAATCCAATAGTGAAATGAGAGTTTAGACTCCATAATTTACTGCTTTAATATTACTACTGTTATTGTGCAAACAGTTAAAATGTTAACCATTGTTGTGGTTCCATGTTTTAGTAACAGAATATTAAACACAGTAATGCTACACTAGTTTGTATCCATCTATTTGCATCTAGACTCTTTTCTATTTTTTTTTACCAAGATTTTGGAATCAAAGAAAAGATGATACACAGAAAATCCTTTCTGAATTTTAAGTTAGTTTAATGGCTCTTGAAAGAAAGCTTTGAGAGGTTAGTGAGGGTCCTGTGAGTATTCACAGAGCGATGGCCATTAAAAAGATGACAACTGATGTGGCAATTATATCTTTTGGTGGAAAAAATCTCTCTGCTTATCTGATCATTACAGAATTTATAGTGAGTTTCTGAGCCACAACTCAAGGAGGTTTTAGAAACCGAGGACCCATTGCTTAGGACCAGATTGTGAATGCCGTACTCCTGTTGTTGACTGTTTAAGCCTATTGTCTTCAATGCTTACATTTTTCAGTGAATAACTGCACAGCAATGGAAAAGATATTACTGTTTTAGTCACCGAATCACAGAATCACAGAATCGTATAGGTTGGAAAAGACCTTTAAGATCAAGTCCAACCGTAAACCTAACACTACCAAGACCACCACTACACCACGTCCCTAAGCACCTCATCCGAATGTCTTTTAAATACCTCCAGGGATGGCGACTCAACCCCTTCCCTGGGCAGCCTGGTCCAATGCTGGACAACCCTTTCAGTGAAGAAAAATTTCCTCATATCCAGTCTAAACCTCCCCTGGCGCAACTTGAGGCCATTTCCTCTCGTCCTATCACTTGTTACCTGGGAGAAGAGACCGACCCCCACCTCTCTACAACCTCCTTTTGGGTAGTTGTAGAGAGCGATGAGGTCTCCCCTCAGCCTCCTTTTCTCCAGACTAAACAACCCCAGGTCCCTCAGCCACTCCTCATCAGCCTTGTGCTCCAGACCCTTCCCCAGCTTTGTTGCCCTTCTCTGGACATGCTCCAGCACCTCAGTGTCTTTCTTGTAGTGAGGGACCCAAAACTGAACACAGCATTCGAGGTGCAGCCTCACCAGTGCCGAGTACAGGGGCACGATCACTGCCCTAGTCCTGCTGGCCACACTATTTCTGATAGAAGCCAGGATGCTATTGGCCTTCTTGGCCGCCTGGCCACACTGCCAGCTCCTATTCAGGTGGCTGTCAACCAACACCCCCTGGTCCTTTTCAGCTGGGCAGCTTTCCAGCCACTCTTCCCCAAGCCTGTAGCGTTGCCTGGGGTTGTTGTGACCCAAGTGCAGGACTCAGCCCTGAGCCTTGTTGAATCTCATACAACTGGCCACAGCTCATCGATCCAGCCTGTCCCGATCCCTCTGTAGAGGCTTCCTACCCTCAAGCAGATCAACACTCCCACACAGCTTGGTGTGGTCTGCAAACTTACTGAGGGTGCACTTGATATACTCTTTAATAGTTGTTTCCTCAGCAATTTGTGTGAGCTGGGAGGATACTAATTTGATGTATATTTAGGTATATGCAAGGCAGCTCTGTGTAAGTTTGTGAGGCTATGGGAAAATAGAAATAATGGAAAAAAAGAGATTTAAAAATACTGAGTACAACACATGGAGATTTCCCCCCATTTTGTTTTTTTTCCCCAAATATGTTTTCCTGTACAAGTTTTAAAATACTTGAATGCATATTCTGTAAATCACCTCTTCAGTATATGGCTGCATTTTTCTCCTTGCAGTTGTGAAACAGCCACGTATACTGAAACCTTGCCAAACAGCATAGGGAATTTGTTAGAAAATGGAGGTTCTTTACATAAGTAACATATGTAGATGAATATATAATTAATTATAATTGTATGAGAGGCAACTTCTTTTTGGTGGGTACATCCTCTGTAAACCTACAATATCTTATTCATGTTTCTTTGCCTTTTCAGTAGTTAACCTATGATTGTAATTATCACTCATCTTTTGTGGCAAGCTTTTTTGATCCCAAATAATTGCTCTTAAACTAGTGCACTCCCCTAAAATATTCACATCATCTAAGATGAATTCTTTTGTGGTGATGCAACCTGATATACCTTGGTGAAAATTTGTAGATGCAGCATTTTATACACTAGGGAAAAACAGGCTGACTGCATGAGAAAAGGAGTGGTGAGTCAGGAGAGGGAGAGATGAATGACCTTTTCCTTTTTTGTTCTTTGTGTTCATCTTCTACTTGTGATACATTGTCATTGTTTTCAGAGGAGATAAAACCCTCAACTAATTAATTCAGTATAATGTATAAATGCTTTCTGAAGTGAATAAACTATTAGATTACTTTTAAAATAATTGGGATGTAAGATCTCTAATGATAACTGTATGCACATTATCAACAAATAATATTCATAAGTCAGGTAAGCATTACTCTTAGGGTCTGTCAATCAGTCATCTCAGGTTTTCAGCCAAAAAGTTGTCTGATGTTCTTCGACGTGAGAGTTTATGCATTACCCGAATATTAAGAACAAAACCTAAGTGAATGCAGAGTGTGCTCTGCATTTTCTTCTCAAATGTCTTTGTAAAGGTATAATTTGTGCCCTCAACCACAAGTTAGAGTAATTATGACATCCCAGAATGGATTTAGAGGTGAAAAAGCAAATCCAGTCAAACTAATTATAACAAGGGACTGAAGACTCTATATCACTTTCTTTTGTGTTAATGGCTTCAGAAACTGGTATGTGTGAATCTGAGCCGTAGCTTGAGAGATCAACTTTGCAATATTCACACCATCATTTGCAAACACCTGGAGTACTTGTGATGACAGAAATAATTTACATGGAAAAATATTAGAAGGAAATTATTTTGAACCATACAAAGTGATATCTTTATGCATCATGAATAATCCTGGCAAGCGGGGTGTCATCCAAGCATCCTTTTCCATTGCTGAAGCTTCAGACAAAGCAAAGACTGTGACAGGGCTCACATTAGGTGTAGCCTCCAGAAATATTCTTTAAGATGGGTTTTTCAACCGTTTTCCCTGTGGGAGGCAATGTTATCTAAGTCCCTCATTCAATAATGAAATGTTATGTGAGACCGGGTCAAAATCTTCGATAAATGAAGATCTATCACATTTACAACTCTCTCAAATCCAACAGATGGCAGTTTCCCTGCAGAGGAAGAAGCATGGCCAGCCTCTGGTCTTGTATCAAAGGTGCCATCAACAAGCTAATTGTCTAATTCTGAGATTAATATTTTCATCATGTTTGTTTGTGCTAGCTTTTATGTTCAGCCAAAAATAAGACACTTGTCCTTTTTCAAGTTGCTCTGAAAAGATCAGCAGTTAATGAAGTCTGATTGCAGCTCCTGTTGCATTTAGTCTTATTTTTAAGACTAGGGCAGGACATTTCCCATAAGTCTTGCCACAGTAGCTCCCAGTCTGTTGGCCTGCAGACACAAATGCTATATAAAAGTATAAGTAATGAATGCAAATAGTGAAAATAGCTCTCTGATTTGCCTTTATATCAGTCATTCAAAGATCAAACACCTCAATGAAAATTGCGAAGTGACAGATTTTTTTAAATTCCTCTGTGTGATGACTAACATGTTAGAAGAATTTATTTAGTTTCAGAGATTGAATTCCCTGGTAGTTTCAGTGGTACTTGCCTTGGTAAATCTTGCATATTCAACATTAGGAATAACTTAGGGAAGGTATTTGGTATGAGCAAGTCAATCTGTAGGAAAAAATGCAAGACATTTGGGGTATCAGACAGCTCAAGGTAAATTAATGAAGCCTTTCATCTGTCTATGTTTCAGCAGGAATCCAGAGTGGTAGATTTTCAGTAGTATGCGTTAAATGAATTTTTGGCCTTAGTGCAATTCAGGATTGTTATTCAAATCATTGTTAATAAAACCTCTGTCCCTGTGTATCTGTAAATATTTTGGTCATGGAATCTTTTGCCATATCATCTGCTGCTTGCAATATCATCTTGCTGCATTGTTTGATGATCATGACAGAACTCCTGTCTTCACTCATGCTTCTGGTCTCTTTGGCACTACTTTGTATCCAAATTCATCATCAAAATATGTCTGTCCTGTGTCTCTCATTGACCTAATCAATCTGACTGATTTTGACCATGGAAAGCAGGCTATTTCTTCTTAATATTTGTGAACATCCTTTTTCCTAGAAGAGAATGTAGCTACCTGATACTAGTTTTGCTTTAAATGGATATATGAGGAGTATAGTTCAGACATATGGCCCCTGGAAGTTTTGACTTATTTTAAAATCACATGGACTTCCAAAATGGAATTTCGTCCCATTAAGACATAAGAGATGAAATAAAAAACAACGTGAGAAAGAGCAAATGTTGATAGGGGATTTGATGTGCTCTCTCCCTTGCTTAGGGACAAAAAGTAAAAGGAAGGAAATAAAAGTTATCATTTATGATGTCTCAGGAAAAGGAAGCATTTCATATTCACCCATTCACAGACTCATCTACAGTACTATTTTTCAGTGTGTGAAAGGTGCTTGGAGACCTATTTCTATGAAGTGCACTTGCTTTTACTACATGCTAGTGAAGAGGCAGGTAATGAGAAGAGAAGAAAGTTTGGAACAATTAAATGAACTGCAGCCCCTTGTTCCCTTATCCATTAAGGAAAGAGCATTACAGGAAGCAGCTATGGTGAATAATAACTCTGGAAAACTAAAAAGAGAGCTGACATTAGTGATAAAGCACTTTCTGCCTCTGAAGGTAATACATCTGCAAAGCAAACAATTTGAAATACACTCAAAAGCAGAGAATAAATACTAAGAGTGAAAATGCTGGGTAGCAGACTGAAGCAAAATACAAGTTTGAAATGCAGTGATTGACAGTAGGGAAAAGCATTAATTGGTATATAAGTGCTACTGGGATTTACATATAACATTAAAAAGTTTGGGAAAAGCAAATCAATGTAGCTCATACATCAAAATCATTGGAAACAATTTACAGAAGAAATCAACATAGGTATTGATGCCCCAAATGCCTCATAAAAGTTGAGAGTATTGGAAATTGAATCAGGACATGTGATTATGTATGTTGGATTTTAGCTTGCATTCAGTTACTTGGGGTTTATAGTCACTCCTAAGCTTACATAAAGGTTAGGTTAAATCTTGCTACAGTTCTGACATTCGCTTATGTAAAATTAAAGTTACAAGTGAGGAATGACAGAATGGCTGCATGCAAATGACCGAAATGCCACACTTGAATGGTCTACTGAAGGAAAGCAGGTTCTGCTGAATATATTTATGTTCCGATCATGAAGATTAGATTATTTTCCCCTTAACTTTTTTTTTTTTTTTGAGTGATGTGGATTTTTGATTTTGTATTCATTTAATACACCAGGAATACAAAGATGACCAAAACAAACCTTAGAAAATAAAACTTAGATACTTCAAAGAAGTATTTTTGCTTAATAGTTGCATGTTCTAATTAATTATAAATCTAGCTTAAAAACAATTCACGTTGATACTCTCTGCATCGTAATTTATTCCTATTGATTTCACAGTTTTTCAAAAGACTCCAAATGGAGAAAGGAAATTGCTATCACAATGTTGCCTATATTCTGTTAGTATTATTTCTCAAGCTACCATAAGACTATATTGTTTAAATAACTCGTGGAATTCCGAATTCCTGGAGATGCAGCTGATATAGAATCATAGAATCATTAAGGTTGGAAAACACCTCTAGGATCATCTAGTCCAACCGTCAATGCAACACCTCCATGCCTACTAAGTATATATACATATATAAGTATACATAAGTGTGTATACATAAGTGTATATATATGATATATACATAAGTGTGTGTGTGTTTATGTACACCTATACACCCCCACACAGTACACACTGAGACATCCAAAGTGGCGTCTGAATAAGTTATTAGATCTTTCAAACGGTATAGCTACTTTATTCTGACTAGCTTGAATGTTTGATTTAGAAACAACTGATGAATTTGTCATATTGATAAAGGCATTCTCCTTTTAAGTGGATGTTCCGTATCCGTAGGGAAATACATGAAGTTGCCCGGGTAACCATGAATTTTCTTGAAGTCCTAGGATGATTAAATACCTACAGTTCAATAGATATGTGCTCTGTATGGGGTGAAAAGGATTGGCTGTTTTGACAAAGTCCAGGATAAATGGCATCCAGTATCCTATGGAAGCCTGTAGCTAGATATATACTGACTAGCTCATACGATCTCATCAGACAGGTGAAGGTGTTACTGGGAAAGTGCTTAACATAGTCATCTGATGGAGTCTGCCTGGATTTGCTTTCCCTCAACTAATCTAATTTGCTCGTACTTCATTCTAATGCAGCCAGGACAAATGTGATCATCTTTGCAAGGTAGAGCAGCCCCAAGAACTGCTATTGTGCTTTGCAAGGGTGCAGACTTGCTGTGATGAGCACCTTGTGATTTCTTTTGCAAGCTTGTATTACACACATAGAAACCACTTTCATATATTGTAGTATTCTGTTGCTTCTAGGCAAAAAGTAAAGACAACGCTAAAGGTGCCTAGGTGTTGAAGACTGAAAGCCAGAAATTGTGAACCTTAAATGTGTCTTGTCATGGGAGCAGTAAGTCAGTCTCACAGCTCTCCTTGAGTGGGAGTTAATGGGAAAGCTGTTGCTGTGCAAACGTGTTTGTGAATTCAGGGAGTAGCTGCTACCAATAAATACAAGCTCAACTGCTGCAGTAGATCTTACTAAGATACTTAATTCCACAGAGATGATGAGACTTTCCAGATTTCAAAAGATTTTGTTTCCCAAAACTATATAAAGATTAGCCTTGCAACATTTACATATGGACATACAAAGGAAGACAGTGGGCGTAACTGCACTCACACTTTCAGTCTAAAAAACATAGACCTAGCAATTTTAAAGTTAAATGTTATGACATATAATCACAAAAAATGCTCCACAGTAGTGAAAATTCAGGCTAAGAAAAATCATATTTAATATATTATAAAAATTTGCCTTAATTTTTTGTGGTTTTAACACAAAGTACTGTTGCAGGGCCATTGTCTAAATATACATCACAATAGTCACTCACATGTACTCTCATTAGCTTTATGCTGTGTGTTCTCATTACCTTTCTCTGTGATGCAATAATATTGCAAGTTGGAGGTATAGACCCAAGCTCACGTTTTTAATAGTAATATCAGTTACTTAAAAAAATGTGATTAGACTCAAGTAAGATGGGATTCAAGGATCTAAGCGAAGTTAAGTATTTTGTTTTAGTGAAAAATTTAGAAGGCTCTCTTGAGCTGAAGTGAATTCTATTTAAGTTGGCAGAGACTTTTGTCTAATTTTCTTCAAATAGCTTAGTTCTGCACAGGTTAGAAACTAATTTACTGTTCTGTCCAAACCTAAAACTGCAATGGCGCTGTTTCCTACGTTCTTTTCCTTGCTGTTTTTCTCTCTTCTTTCTTTTGAGGGATGGAAATCTTTTTGGCTGCTGCTAAGCAATGAATGACACTGATAAAATTTGGCCATTTTCAATGAAACAGAACAAGGTCAATTTGAATAAGGAATATCTTATGCTAGTCAAAATGCTTAGGGACAGAGGAGAAGAAGGGGAAAGGAGAGAGAGACTGGGTGTTGGAAGGACTTCAGATACTTTGTTTTCAGGGGAAGTTCAATAGCTCTGTAAGTCTAAAATTAGAAATGTGTGCTATATTGAGAAATTAGCAGTAAGGAAGGTGGGCAATCTTTCTGAGATATCTAACGAAACTATAATAAAACGATTTGCCAAGGTCAAATGCCTCAATTTAATGCTATTTGAAATATCTCTAAAATACTCTAGTGAAGCTGTGTGCAAATCTGAAATCACTTCAGTCCTATAGTGAAGGTTTTACAGTGAAATAGAAGATGATAAATCAGTGGGAGAAAGCACATCACAAAGAATATCTATAGATCCTAATAATGGATTTTTAAGGCTGGAACATCTAGTAAGTACTAGAAGGACTTGATAAAAAGGAACCTTGTCAATAAATGTTCACAGTTTCTGAGCTGGTTTTGCATGATTAGCTCCAATGGCTATTACCTTCAAATGATTTCAAATGTTTTGGACTGAACCTGAAATACACTGATGCAGCACTTAACTGAATTCTGTTATGGGTGTTCATGCATTTAAATGCAGGCTTCTACCAAATAGCTTCCACCTGTATTCACTCCTGGGTCAGACATTCTCTTGCTCTCTTTCTGTTTGTACAAAAGCTTAATGCTGTTTATGTGTGTTTTACTGTAATATAAACATGAAATAGTAAGTATTTTGCACTGTCATAGGATCTTGCTCCCAAGAAACTTCATAATAATGTATTAATATCAGTATAAAGGTATGTTTACACTCAGCAGGGAACCCCAAACAGGCTGATAACTCTTCATAGAGCAGGACAGAGTCAAGGTTTAGCTTCCATTAATAAGGTAATAATCTGAACTCTTTTATCAAGAGCAATTAACTTGCAGGATGTCAATATAGCTGTGCTGCTTGAAAGACCTAGGAGAGAAGATCTTAGATGGTATGTTGTTTCTCTCCCTGTTATGATGGTTATGTTGTTTAGATGGTGAGTTGTTTCTTTCCCTGTCTGGCACTGAGCATCAGTCCCATAGGCTTACTCTGAGTATGCTTTGGACATGTGTGTCTCTCTTGAGCAGTCCAGTCATTAAAGTGCAGTTGTGATGTGAGTAAGTAGATGCAAATTCCTATTTTGCCTAATTTGATGACAAGAAATTGAAATGAGGTCTTGACACCCCAGTGCAGAAATGGTAGACTGCAGTGTGTGCATTTTCCTTCAGGATTTCTTTGCAAACAGAGGGTAAGGGTAAGCTGGGTAAGTGAAAGGGAGGTTTTGTGGCTTTGTATCCGAGGTAGAGGAAGGTGTTTGTCTTTGGATACCTCAGTGCTTAAACCTCATATGGATTCCTTTGCTTTAGTTTAGGGAGCTCACAACAATGATACTTGTGGTCATCAGAAGCCAAGGGAAATTTCTCCGCCACTTGCTCCTGGCCAGAGAGATGCTAGTTTGCTCACAGTACAAAAAGCTTCTTTCCCCAAGCTGGCACCTATTACCAGTACCATGTTTGCAAACCAGCTGAAGACATCTGTGCTAAATGTATCCTAGTCCTCAGGTCCTTCAAGACCATCTAAGCAATTTTATTTGGATTCATTACTTCAGTGAAGACAATGCCCTATAACTTTGCTAATGTAATCTTGGTTTGCAACAGCATGGGAGATTAGTAGTAAAACATACCAATGTCCATTTAGCTGTGTTTTAGTACAGGGTTTTACTTAAAAGTGTGAAAAAAGAAAAGTGAAATAAGTATAAAATATACTTCTGTTATCTATTTAACAAACATTACCAGCTGTTCTGTGTCACTCACCTGGAGTACCTTTGGCATATCTTAGCTTCAGAGTCTAGAGTTTGTAGAAATTATGAAATGGAAGCTGAAATGACTCTAAAGGTCTGGTTGAGTCTATTCCCATTTATATTATCATTTATTCCTCAAGGAGTTAGGTTTTGAATACAAATGCGCTTGCTACTATGCCTGGCCAGATGCAGAAGGCAAACTAGAATTAGAACTCATTAAAAAAGAATGAAGGATTTCCAGGATCTTCCCCCCAAAAAGGATTTACTGGGGAGAAGGAGAAGAAACATGGGACACTTACTTCTTCATCAACTTCTATCTCTGCCTTCTCTCCTATGACATTTGGTAGGTGTAGACTTCTAACACTACAGTCTGTGTTATCTCCTGAGGAACCAAACACTACATAACCTTGTGTAAGAGAGTGATCTAGTGTAGCGTGTGCACCCCTTTCATCTGGCTCAGATCAATCCCTCACTCATCTCAGAGTGTGTCTATCTCTGCCTTGGTCAAATCTTTTATCAGTGTTTATATCAAAGTGCCTGAATATCATCATCTTTTTATAAATATTTTCCAAGGATAGGTTTAAATTACAACCACTGATATTATAGGTCTCTTGTGTTTCAAGTGAGTGAGACTAACTGTGATTAATCAGATTTTCCTTTCCTAATGCATCAGTTTGCACAGGGATAGTTCCCATCTGTGCATCTTTTCTTTTTGCCTTGAGGAATTTAGCAGGAAACCTAGTACACGTTCAAACAGTACTAGAGCTGAATAGTTTAGTGATTTCTATTCTGGTCACGTCATAAATAATCCTCTGAATGCTTGTTCCAATATATAGTAAAGGAGTTTGGAAAAAATACACACAAGCTGTGTTGAGTGGAGTTGATTTGGGATCACTAAAGTACTATTAAACCAGCATGTTTGTAGTTCCTTCTTATTCTTAAAAATTTGCCATTAGCTATAACCATGTGGGAGAGGGAAGTTTCTAAAACTGTCTGACGTGTAATAATGAACACTCATATTTCTTTGCATTGAATAGCCATTTGCTTTTCTGGATCTTATAGACATAAATTAATTTCATCTCTTACCTCTGTGCCTTGCAAGCACATACAGAAGCCATAAACTGAAACACCAAAGCAGAATTAAATGCTTGAATACATTGAGAAAAGACAAACACCTTGTTCATAAGGAGAGCCAGAACCGAAGAGCAGAACAATGAAAGTCTGAGTACCTTTGAAAGGCGAGGGTGTCAACAATGAATTTAAAATTTGTTTTCAGTGGGTTTATTTAGAGGTAGTATTCTTTTTATGTCAAACACATTAGCAGCTGTTCCATGAGTTGAGCAAAGAGGAAAGTAAGTCAAAGGTGGTAAAGTTTGTAGCAAAGATTGCTTATGCTATCATGGACCCAGCCAGCTAAATGGCTGAAGTGTCCATACCTGAACATCTTGAGAGAAACGTGAAAGCCACTGTAACCTCAAATTCCTTTGTGTCTTTCATGTCCTGCTCCAGATACAAAACTCATTTCTGTATTTCCAATACTATTTACTTTTTACCAGTACAATGTGGCTTCCAATCTACTCACTTGTGCTGGACATTGTTTTACAATTTTTCCTCTGAATATCTCGATTAATGAGGAATTTGCAAGGGTATGAAATCCCTGAAATGCCAAAGGTGTTTTTCAATTGCTGAAGGCTGATTAGGCTCTTAGAAAGTAACTTCTTACTTTAATTACATTAAAAAAAGATGGAAAAATGTCCATTACCTCAAATAGATGTTACAATTATTTGTCATATATGGTGAGTATTTTAATGCTTAATAAAACATAGAACATGTAAGTTAATATGTGAAGAAAACTAGACAGCATTGGGCAGAAAGCAAGGCAGCTGCTAGAACAAGCAGTCCTGAATTCAAATAGAGACTGGCTTGAACCCCTCATCATTGTATAGACAAAACTCATTTTTTGAGTCAGAACCTTACAAAAAGTCTCATCTATAGATCTGTTCAGTAAATGAACAGTGGTTTTGCACAGTCATTTTTAATATTTAAACTGCATTGGAAGTACTTCAGTGCAGATTAGGTCTGTTGTAAAGTCCATGTTGAAATTGTTGAAAAAGCCCCCAAAGAATCTTTAGAGCAAATATATGTTGTTCTAAAACCAGACATCCAGAGATATGTTCCATTTCTGATTAACTGACTTTTCATTAATGAAAGTTCCTCTAGCCTCTTTTACTGTTTTTACATGTTTAATTATTTGTTTGCAGAATTATTTCATTTCTTCATTGTGCTGCTTTAGCTTTGGTGAAAAGTTCTGAACTGACCATTACCTATGGAGTCCGAAGTCCCTTTATTTATCCTTCCAGCAGATAACGCACAACCAATACTCGTGCAAGTTTCCTATAAATTGTTCTTTGAAATGTCTCAGCCTGGAGAAACACTGACTTGGTATTAGAGTTTACATTTCTACTGAGAATGTAAGGATAGGAACAGTGATTTTGATGTGAAAACCTATCCTACAGGACTCGGATTGGGATAAACAGTCACATCACACAGAGCCATGAACAAGAGCCAGGGATAACAACTGCATCGAGTCTCTGCTTTCTTAGCTGCATTTAAACTGCAAATGCCAGCCTTTTTCCCCAAGCAGCTCCATAGCTTCAGTTAAGGCTTTTCTCTATAGAATTGTGTGCTTATGTGGAGCAGATTCCAAGGATGAGTTTTCAGACTACATATTCAGGTAACCTCACTAACCCATCTTATCTGCTTAGTTTGCCCCACGGAATTATTTTTCTGATGTGAAATTAAAAAATTACTGAAGAGCTCTTTGTTCAGGCACTCTGTTAAGAACATATATGATTTCTTTTTCTGGGTCTTACCAAGGACTAAGCTGTAAACAATAATATATACTCATTTTAAGATGGCCATTACTCCTATGAAAATTGACATAATTTTGAATTTTGTTTGTTTGGTTGGGAAAATAAAAGGAGAACAAGGAAGAAGAAGCAAAGAATCTCAGACTTGAATAACTCCAAATACCTCTTGGGGATGCCAGCTGAAATATTCAAGCATATAATAGAGTCACAGAATGGTTTGGGTTGGAAGGGACCTTTAAAGATCATCTAGTCCAACACCCCTGCCATGGGCAGGGACAGCTTTCAGTAGATCAGGTTGATAGATGCAAATACTTTTTGATGTTTAAGGTCTTGCTTTAATGATTCTGGCAGTTGCATTCGGGAGACTGAGCCTTGTTTTATTAAGGGTCATAGCAGTGGCTTTGGTTAGGTGCTTGTTCTCTGACTTTTTCCTCATAGGCATGCATCTTGCTAGATCTAAATATAAACTAGATAACTCCTGCATTTCTTTTACAGTAAGCCTCAGAACAAAATAAAACATTTATGCTCTAAGGAGACCAGCATTCACTCATACAATAAGGAAAGCTTGTTTTAATGTGGTAATACTAAGGATAGAATTATGGAAGATTTAGGGTAATGCACACATGTAAACTTGTACTTAGGCAACTTGTAAAGTTGCTTAATTTGCACATGTTGTCCACCCAGGTTTTTTACTCAAGTCAAGAGACCTGAACACAGCTGAAATATTAGGATATGTGTATTGGGTGTTTAGATGTGGGGTTCAGTGCTGCCATACAGCAATAATGGCTTCAGATATTTTAATTAGAACACCTGCATCTGAAAAATACTTTTAATTTATTCAGTTTATTTGGCCCCAAATTATATCTATTATGCATTTTTAGCACATCCTATTATCAGCAGCACATGTCGAGATAATCCTCATTCTTGAGCTCAGATTACTCATGTTCATTACAGTAGTGCCTAGGGACCAACACAAATCAGTGATAATGGTAGAGATAATGAATTTTGATATTTTATCACACATAACAGTTGTCTCTCTCTGCCCCCACAGTGCCTCAGCTGGCTCTTCTGTTAGAGGTAAAGATTTTTTCTGCCTGCAAAGAAATAGGAATCCTCTAATTCTTTAGTACATTCAAATTGTAGTAAAATAAATTACTATTACAAACAAAATCTTCACCTACAGAAAACATCATAATAAAAAATGTTTTCAACAATAAAATTTGTTCATTGTTGTAGATCACGGATCCAGTAATTCCTGAACATTAATGGGGTATTTCTAAAGCATTCACAATAGCATGTTCACTTGATAAGGATAAACTTAAATTAAGTTCAAATTCACCCTACAGGATGAATTGCAGAGATAAAATTTGTAGTAAATAACTCTAGAAAGGTATAAGCTAGTAAAGATCTTTAAACAAATTCTGTGTGGTTGCTTTAAAAAACACCACCACACACATATGGACCTCATTGAGTGCCTCATTAGCTTCCCCAGTTGGGACCAATCAATCCATTAGATTGAGGTGCTCTAGAAACAACAGCCCGGGTAATCAGAGATTATGTTGGTTGTAGCGAAGAAAAAGCTGGAAAGTAGAGAAAGTAGAGTGTAACACTACGGGGTGGTTGAAGTTTGTCCTGTTGAGTCTTCTTATTGTAAGAAGAATGTATTCTTGTGATTTGTGTAGAGGGCATATGTGAGGCCTGCATGTGGGTGAGTATGGGTTCCTATCCTCATCTACTGTGTGGGGGTACAGAATGCCTGACTTCTGTTCATCCTGGTTTTGGTGGGTCTGTTTGTGAAGTTAAGTATGTGTGGCTTGCAGTCTTCTAATAGCCTTCATAGTACATGTATGCAGTTAGCAGTATTTCTAGTATTAGACCTGCTTGTTGAAGTACTGCTTTTTATTTAAAAATAAAATGTAGTAAGATGATGTAGAACTCCTAGTTTTGCAACAAAACAATAGTGGTTGTGACTTTTCTACCTTGGATGGGGGGAAAATGACAATGTGTGATTATATTGCGAGAGAGCTCTCTGACAAACTGTAAGTCTTCTCAGTAGGCTCTCCTTCTCTATTCTGACTCTGGGTTATCTAACTTCTCTTGTTTTCTTCCTCTAATACTTAAAAGACCTTCAAAGCTTCTGTTACAGTCTTTCATACCCTTTATCCCCCCCCTTTTTTTAAACTTCCAAATCTTTGGGGCTCATAATTTTAAACTAATGGGTAGACCCATTGTTCATCCTTCAAGGCATCTTGATTTTGCTTCATTAAATGTCAATTCTAAGTGAATAAACTTTGTTGTAAAAATAAGAAATTTTCATGTAGTAACTAGTGAAAAACACAACAGTATGTCTTTTCTTCATATTTGCATAAAGTCTCCAGTTGCCCCTTCAAGTGAACTTGGTATATCAAGCTGTAGCTTTAACTTATTGTTGGGCAAGGTATGCTTAAACTGAATGTTAAAGACTGTATACAGCTCACTTCCAAATGTTTTCACTCGAATGCTATGGGTCAAAGCTGTTGCATCATCTTCTGTCCACGGTATCAGGAGGCAAGTTTTTTAGTACATCATATCTCAACCTGCAGTATCCTGGCAATATAAGCATGACTGGATAGCCAGCTTGTGTTTTCATGTTTGGACATACTATCAAGAACTGAAAGCTATTTGAATTATTAGCATAATTCTTTAAAATGAACTACTTCTCTGATGTAGCTACTGCTGTGTCAATTTTTCTAGTAAAACAACTTTTCTTAGGGTTTATTTGTCTTTCTCACATGTGCCCTGATGTTCTTTACTATCTCTAATATGTTTTGGAACAGCGTAGATATGTGTCGTACCTGTCATTTCCCCACAAAGTTGTACAAAAAATTGTGTTTCTTGCTTATACCATTATCATGCATAACAGAAATGGCTGAGGTCCATTTGGCTCATAAAACTTGTCTGAGTTATCGTGCAGCCCTCAGTAGTTTCTGCTTATAATGGTGCAACATGGTAGTATCACCTGCTGTTCATATTGCTCTGAGTTTTAAGGGTCTGCTTAACACTGCCTAGTAATTAAGGCATAGAGCACTAATGTTTCAAGATGTGCTGCTTCTAGACCATAAGTATCATACTATGAAGAGCAAATATGCTTTCTGTGGGGTTTTTGTGTCCCTATAAAGTTAAAGCTCAGCAGTGTAAAAAAAAAAAAAAAAAAAAAAAATCTGTGATCCCGTGGTAGAGGAAGGTGTACTGTAGTGTGAGCAAGTTAGAAGAGAGGTTAATAATCTTTATCCCCTAATATTTCCTTTCTGGTACAGAAATTCATCTTTCTAAGTTGAGCAGACTGGATGTTACTGTATGCTATGAGAAATTTCCAGTAATGCATCATTGCCTTCCTAAGTGCTGCTTATAATGATTTGCATTTAAGCAGAACAGAAGTGTAAAACTAGTGACAAGATCAGGCATGGAAAAACATTCTGAGATTTCATAAGTACATGGAAATGGAGGGGCTTGTCACTTTGGCCACAAGTCAGATGTTACCCCATAAACTACTTCTCCTATTCCCCCCCCCCCCCCCCGCCATTTTTTGGTTGTGGCTAGATATTATGTTCAACTGCTCATGCGCTTGTCCTTCAGGGAACTGTAACTTGAAAGGCACTTATTCCAAACTATCAGTCTAAGGGTAGGACTATGCTGCATGAATGAAGTAGTGTTGAGTGTCCCAATCTGCTGTTACTCAATTTTTTATAGGGAGCAATGTAGGCATATCAGTGCAGAGCTAGGTCTTGGCTAACCAGTTTTTAGCTCTTGGCCTGGTGGTGAGATGTTGCTCACGCTGGTATAAATGCTGTGCCTGTCTGGACGGGCTATCTTGAGAGTTTCTATGTTGTGCTCAATGCCTTATTAGTCTCTAACTGTGGACACATGCTGCACATCAGACTTTCTCAAAGGTTGTTAGAGGAGCATTAGGGCTGATGATACAACCCTTCTCACTTTTTGCATCTTTTATTAACCATACTAGATTTTCCATCCACATCACTTATCTCTGTGTCGTAAAGCACTAGAATTATGCATAGACTAGTGATGTTGGGGATGTGTGGGCTACTTTTTAACAGGTGATTGAAAGATAACTGAGGAAAAAGTAGCTACTGTAAGTAGACTTGTTTTTGCCATATGGGGAGTCCAGTTGAAAACAGCTGAAAATGACTTATCTAGACAATAAGGCACCTGCATGAACTTCCTTGTTGCAGTTTCTTTGTAACTCTTCAAAAGCTGTTTGGCTTTAGATCAGAATCCCCTGGGGGCATCTTGTCCTTCCTCTCCTGCCTCTAATTTTCCTGCTGAATCATGTAAGTGCTTATTCTCTGACTTAGCAGTCAATGCCCTTCTGCTCTCTAAAATGACCTGAGACACCTTTTTACTCTTACAAGTGATAGCTTCCTTCCCAAAGCTTTCATACAGTATGTTTGCTCTGAAGATCTAAGTCCCCATCCAGGTGGTTATGTAGGTACTCCCTTGGAGTTCTGATATGAAAAGCTTGTCTTGCAATTAGTAGTAATTACTTTTGCACAGTAGCATCTTGTTGGAATCCATAACTGTTAAGATTTAAGAACTGAAGTTAGACTTCTGTGGTTTACGGGAATCTCTCTTGTGTCAGTATGGACATAAGTGTTTTTCACTCACTTTTGTGATGTTTCTTAAGTTTACAGTCTGACATAGACATATCTGAATTGTAAGTGTCAGAAAATTTTAATGGTATAACGTTAATTTCAAGTTCATCACAAGCCATCCAATTTAGTTGGTACAGTAAGCTGCTTCCCCCCCCCCGCTAATTATGTTTCCTCCTAGAAAGATCTATTATGGTTTGGATTCCACTGAGGTGGCAATTCAGCCTGGATTGCTGCATAATTGTTCAGTTGTTATTCTCTAACTCCTTGTACTGCTGAATCATCCTGTCTCATCTACTGGTGTCTTTGCTTGTGATCAGGTGGTCCAGTGACCTTGGTATCTATGAGAATTTTGCTTTGGGTTGCTGTAGGAAATATGAAGTTAAAGCTTCTTTAGAACAAAGCTGTGATTCACTTACTGAGCAATACAGACTGGACAAAGAAAAGGATTTGAAAACAAAGAAGATCTAACAATACCTTGCTTATGCCTGGCATTTCACTCCAGTCCTTAGATAAATATGACTTAACTTCAGCATCCCTTGCCCTGTTCTCTTGGGGACCAAATGACAATCTGCTTGCTGCAGACTCTGACTCTTAGATTGCTGCAGTTGACAGCTGCAGAACTCGGGACTGGCCATCAAGCCAACAGCAGTGAGTTTGCAGACATGCTTATGCTCTGTATGTCTTATGCAATCTTAAAGTCTGTGGGCAGATGACACTGGTGGTGACTGAGTTTACATGTAGCTGCTTTTAGTACATCAGCTAACCTGTATGCACTTTATTAATGTATTTAAAAAAAAAAAAAGTTATGCTGGTTTTGTCTTGTTTTCCCTAGCCCTTGCAGTGTCATCTCTTTATTTCCTATTAAATAAAAGAACGACTGGGGTGTGTGGGGGGGAGGCAAACATGAAAAGCATGATTTTTTTAAATTATGAAAATTACTTTAGGAGTACATGCCAACATATGTCACTGTCTTAACATCAACAAAGGAAATGCCATGTACTGGCATTTCTGCCAGGACAGCAATTTATGGTACAGAGAGGACTGTACCATACACTAAATTGTAAGAATAAAAATAAAAGTATGAATATTTTTAATTCATTAATGAAACTGTCCAGTTCTGTTCAACAATTAGGAAGTTCCTGATGAAAGATCATCTTCATGACTTTTCAAGTACACAAACTTCATGGCTACTATGTACAAGTGCTTATAAACATCTGTGCTAGTAAAAACATAATTTCATAATATAACTTGTGCTTTTTCATAAATGTCATCACTAGCAATTTGGGGAAAAAAGCATTAGTCTAGGATATGGTAAGGTGAAACTACCAGTGGGACTCTAGTATGTATTTAGAACAGTTGCTTCCAGTTCTGGCTAAAACTGAGAAGGAAGCTGATACGTGAAGAATTTATAAAAACAAAAATGAGCAAGTTTCGATGTATGCAACTTGTAGATTTGCTTTGATAACTTTGAACGTTCCAGTTAGATTCTCCCTCTCTAAAGCCTGTAGGCTTTCTCCCTTGAATGTAGCAGGGTAATAAATTCATGTTCTGCTACCTGGAACACTATGGTGCAGGTACTTGCTATATGAAGAACAACAGTAGCAGCAGTAGGTCATTTCCGGCGAATGTGTTGTCACTTACTAGCTTCAATAGCCGCTTCATTAAGCAGCTGATATAATAGCAATATTGAGACACAATCCCTGGGGCAGTAACAATACTCTGTATGCCCATGCAGAAGGTCCTTGAAGGGTGGTGGGCAGGTTTCTGGAACCAGAGAATATCTACTGCTTTACAGAGCAAGGAAAAGCTGATTTCCATGTGACTTGGAAACCAACACAAACTTTGCAGATAATGTGCTTCTGTATCTACTTACCTCTCCTTTTAATATGTATACTTCAAATCTGGTTACTTTCTTTTTTGTAAGACATAATTGTTTTTTCCTTTCTAATGTACCTCAATTTTTTTGCTTTCTATGCAAACTGTAGAGACAACATGATTGAAGATAGTTTAAGTGAATATGTTTTGATGAAATTTCATTTCTTAGAATGAAAGATCCCTTTAAAAACAGGATTGGTTTAAGGAAGCCTTTCAGTGGTGCCAAAATATGCATAAACTATATTTAAATATTGAAAGTCAAGGCTTACTCATCATCTTCTACCCCTCTTCATCACTGTAGTATTTTCACCTAAAATGAGAAATGGATGTGTGTCTCTTGATCTGATAGCTTTGTAGGTATTAGATAAGAAGAATACCTGTTCAAATACTTACTTTTATCTTTGGTGAATCTGGCTGTATATTCCTCAAAGCTTTGTTCGTTATTCTTTTAAATTACTCAGTAGTGTGCTATTTCTTTGTTTAGCATAGCTTGTAGTAAAATGTCTATTAATTTCAATCTAGAGTCTGTTTTTGACCCTGTTTATTCTAACTTTGAAAGCTGTATGCATTTTGTATGATACTGACTCCTGTCCTACTTGCAGCTTTTCCTTTCCCCTGTTGGTTAGACAAGCTATACTGATGAATACTTTCAATCTTCATTTAAAAATAAGTAATTTCCTGTCTATTGCCTGTGTTTGGGTTTTTCTGGATTCTCTATGTAATTTGTGGATATATTTCTATTATATTGGAATTCTGTACTCGGTTCTAGTTTTCTGTACTCACAATTCTGTACTCATTTTAAGTACAGAAGAACATAAAGTATAAAACAATTGAGTTAGAAAGAAAAACATTCTTCACAGTGATCAGTAAAACACAAAGGTGATGCTTATCTGTAGGAACACCAGATGCATGTGTAGTAGTCATCAGCTTTCAGAATCTTTCATGCTTTTTTGAAATATCATCACCTTTTTATAAACATTCTACTACTCGGGAAAGAAAATTTGAATATTTAGCCAGAAGGCAACTGTGACATTGTACATATCTAAAACAGTAGATAAAAGCCCATTTGGAGCACAACCAACCATTCCAAGAATTAGATTTAATAATATGCTTCAAACCCATGGATTTTCTTGGATGACTATCATGGAGAATTTATCAAGTCCCTTTTTTCTAAGGGTGATCTCCAGTGCCTGTGATTCTGGAAACCTGTAAACCACAGGTATCACTGACTTTTCAATTATGAAGTAGTAAGATACTTTTGTTCTGCTTCAGGGCTTGAGTAGTTGTGTGTGTGTGTGTGTGTGCTTAAAGTATGGTGAGCTGTCTCATTGAAGGGATTTTTTTGTTTGTCTGAAAAGAAAACAGGAAATACCAATGATGAATTGTAACTTGACAGGCTGAACCCTTATATTTAAAAATAACATAGCAAGTCCTGTAGTAGTGGTACCATTAGCTAGCCTTTTCATGAAACAACACATACCGTGGAGAAGGATAATGCTTTTCCAGGTGCAGAAATGATTTGCCGGTTTTGTTCCATTGCTTCCATTTTTCTACTACCTATAAAACACACTTCAATCTTTTTTTCCTTTTTTAATAAGTGAAGGTCTATGGACCAACACTAACCAGAGCTGAAAAAACAAGATTTTTTTTTTTTTTCTTAAAGTGCAAGAGGGAAAAAGTGTTATGGGCTGTAATTTTCTTTGAAAAGAAAGTAGGTTAAAAAGGTTACAATGTGCTCTTCTATTGTCACCCATAAAAGCTAAGCTGTTACATGGAGTTATGTGGAAAATCATCTTTTAGTTTGGCAAACAGCATTATCAATTTGCCTAGGTATTGCAGGTTTTTTTCCTGTATCATAATTAACATCTTGGAGACCTTACAGATAGCTAGCTTCATTTTTATTTACATGCATATTTTTTTTAAGGAAAAAAAAAAAGTCCTCTGCAATGCTAGTAGCCTGCATAGCTTTAATAGACCTGGGAGAGAGAGACACATGCACATATATCCATACGCTTCATTGGTGGGTAGGCATCTTTGCTCTACAGTACTCATGAGAAATCTCGGCTTGTTAGAATTCTGTGAATAAAAATTGGGGTTTAATTCCTTAGCAAGGACACGTAAAAAAGAATTAAGACAAAGAAAGGCTGGAAAAAAATTAAGGTATGTCATCAAATACATTCTGGGGTTTTCTTAAGACTGATATGTGAAGATCAAATATAATAAACAGTAGCTTTTGTAAAGCTGTATGCTCTTGGACCTGCAAGTATCAGCATGGGCATGTTTTCCACTTAGTTAAGCAACCTGTGTACTTGATACCATTTTTAATGTAAGGAAGGGAGCAATGGCCAATAACTGTAATACATTACTTCAAAGGTCCCACAGCTACTGATATTGATAACTTTTAAAAATTCTGTTATGTATGCAACATTAAATTATTAACATCAAGTATACTCAATATTCCTATTTATAGTTTGCATACTATATGGTGTGATAGGTAATAACAGGTCTGTGTCTCCTCACAAAAAGAACTGTGGGGTTTGGGGGTGTTTTTTGTGGGTTGGTGGTTTTTTTTTTTTTTTGGAGTTCCACATAATTTCTGTGATTGGTTAATGTATGGAAACTACAATCTTATATCAAGTTGAGTTTGACATAAGTTGAATTATGCAAGACCTGTGATAGTTAAAGAAGATAGAGTCAGAAGATCTAAACGTTAAATGGCCAGTATAAAACAAACAAAAATCCGCAAACAACAAGTGTTGTAGTATTCTATGCTAACTCCTTGGAAATGATGACAGTGAAAACAGAGTTTGCAGATGGTGCTGGAATAGAAAGAACAAATATTGAGCAATGCAGCTAGACCTGGAAAGGTTTCAGTTTGTAAGTACCATGTGTGAAGTGGACTGTTCATTTGACACAAATGCAATAGCAGATGCTGAAAATGTCTCTCTATTATGGCCTTATCACAATGAACTCATTTTGAGTTTTATTCTCTTTATTATTTATTATTTATTTTTATTTATTATTTATTTTTAATTTATTATTATTTATTAATATTATATTTATTATTATTTATTATTATTAACTTTATTATTATTTATTATTTTATTCTCTTTATTATTTTAATAGTTTTATTCTTGGTGTGTGCAACTGACTTGCATTTAAAAATTGTTATAACCATAATTTATATCATGGTGAGGTATTAGAATATGCAATCCTCAAGTTCTTGCAGTACCCACAAGCTTTCAATTTAATTGATATAAATGTATTAATAATGCTTGAACTTTTACAGCAGAGCAATAAACCCCTTACTGTCATCCTGAAAAAAGATTCTAATTTGCATATATTCCGTTCCTTGGTTCCACATATTACTTGTCAGTGTTTTGAACTTGTGTTCCTCAAAAGCATAAAGACAAAGAAATGATGGAATATCATTTCAGCCAACCATAATTGGTTTTTATATGTTTTGGTTTTAATGCAGTAAACAGTCCAATTTGTGTTTAAGTGACTGGTGATGTTGTGTTGTGACTGGTGATAAGAAAATCCTTGACCCACACTAAGTATTTTCATGTGTTGTATTTCAGTAGCATCATGCAGATCTTCTGTTTGGTGGCTTTTTTGTTTAACTGTCTGATATAAGATACCCATTTCTAGACTAACAGCTTCTGGAGCTGTTGCTTGCCTCACGTTTGACTTCTTGAAGCTTGCCTATGTTTTCAAGTCCTTGTCTTCCTGTAACTCTCAAAAATAACAACAGAAAAAATGTTATCTATAAATGTTCTATTTTATATATACTATTACATATAATATAAATATTATATATACATTTTCCATTGTTTATAGAACAAGTGTTCTGTAAATAGCTTTTTGTACTTTGACTGGAATAGGTGCTGTTCCAAACTTTGCCAGTTCATTTGAGGTATACAGCAGAGCTTTAAGGGAAACTGGATGACGTTTTGAAATGCATTACTGATTTCTATCTTAAATGTGCAGGCAATATGAAAACAAGAGCTGTGACCTTCTGACCTCCCTTATGCAGCTGAATTAACAGTTTAAATGAAATAGATTTGCCATTAGCATCAGCCTTTGTGAGCTGGAGGCACTGGCTCATGGTACCCTGTATCTGCCCTGAGGAAAGAGAGAGAGGAAAAAAATTGATATTGAAGAACTGCTTTTAAATTCCTGCATCTTGATGGAGGCAATCTGAAAAGAAATCTAAAATAACCAAACACAGGTGTAAGAGTTATGGGACTAAGATTACTGAAGTGATATATTTTGTCCATTACTTTCACAGAAAATGAAGCCAAGGGAATTGGATGCTTGCCTTGTTTTTCTCTTCCAATAGCAGTTTCTAGTTCCTCTTATCCCGGCCTTTTTCTTGTACTCTGTAGAGATTCTTCCCAGATGAAATAGGTCTGAGTTTTGAATAGGTCTTGTTTTTTCTTCTGTCCAAACTGAGTACAGTTCAGAAATGAACGCACATGGTAATTTTTATCAGGGCTCTCTTTAATTTGAACTCAAAGGTAACTGCTCTGTAATATTGCACTTAAATTAGTAATTCCACTGCAAACTTGAAGAGTCTTTTTGAAGATGTGAGTAAGTGAAAATAGGAGGAAATCAAGTGTGGGTTTGTTTTTATGAGAGAGCAGCACTAGCTGTATTTCTTGCGCTTCCAGGTTTTCAGGTCCTTGCTCTTAAAACCTAAGTTTCTATTTTTTGCAAATTGCTATACCTCAGTTTTGAGGTATACAAAGCTGATGATAAAAATTCCTGCCTGAATAAGGAATCACGATATTTTAAAGACTTCCCCCCGAGTGCTATATGAATGTAAATAAGTGCTATTAAAATAAATTAGATCGGTTTTTTGATTGAAGTTTCTATTTTGAAAACCCATATACTCAACAGCTCCAATGTCCCTTTTAATGATTACAGAAGCTGCGTATTTTGATGTTCCAAAACGTGTGGTTCTTCATTCAGATGTTTTTTCAGTGGTATCAGCTGTGGGGAACAAATCAAGATTAATCTCAACCAACTCTCCTTGATCTAGAAAGGGGCACTAAGCCACCGTTTGGATGGAGAAATGGAGGCTGTTCAGTTATGCAGCTGTTCTGTAACAACTAGAAGCGTGTGCTACTTCAGATATCACTTAGGTGTGAAGGGCTGTGACTTCTGCCGCCTGTCCGTGCCTCTCCCTGCTCACTTCTTTTGATTTCCTCTTGACTGTTATGGGCATGCACTAGTTCTTGGTTTAGTGTCCTCTAGTAGCTTTTTGTTTTAGTGGTCCTAGTTAAAATTAAGAAACCAAGTTTCAAAATATGGTCAGATTACAAATGGAAAGTAGTGAGTTTTGTTTATATCTCTTCTCAACATTCTGTGTAATAAGGGTGCTGAAATACGTTTAAAAAATCTTCAGTGACAAGCACACGTTAACAATACAGCGATTCACTAAGCTTTTTCTAATAGTACAGATTGTCAGTGAGTGACTGAATTTTCTGGCTCCTGCTGCTTTGGATGATTCCTGCTTTCTCTGTGTTATCAAGGGTTAGGAGAAAATTATGGTGTCTTTTCTTTTGTGTTGCTGAAGAGGGTGCCATGATTCTTCTGAAATTAAACCATTTTGAATTTGGTTTCCGTTTTTGGATTGGGGGGGGGGGCGGGGATAAGAAAAAACAAAAAATTGCTTCAGAGTTCCTTGCCTGATTGAGTTGGGGTGAAAAAGTGACTTCATGCTTTGATCCTTCCATCAAATGAAACAACATGAAGGTGAGGGAAATGTGTGGCTTTGCAGAGTAATGCTATGCTGTCTGCAAATACCACTGAAGATGTTTATTGGCTCCAGCAGACTGTATCATAATACACAAGAATTTTCAGTCACTGGAGGGCTACCCATTTTTTTGTATTAAATTTTTGGTGGTAGAATGTTAATAAATAAGTAGTAGTTATCTAACCAACACTCACTAGGTGAGTGGTGACGGATTTGGCATTACTTTGCAAAGAATGAGGACTGTCAACTATGCAATGCTTATTCCCAGTATAAGCAAACATGAACATGTTTGCCTAAATATGCTGTAAATTTTTTATGCATAGCTCTTACTGGGGAGGGAAAAGAATCAACCTAACAGACCTACAGTCTGTGAACTTCATCAAAGAAAAATGCTTCCATTTCCGTATCTGTCTCCACATTTGAACTTCGCTTTATGGTGAATAAATGGGGGGAAAGGGTTGGACTCGAGCATCTCAGACTGATGTTTTAGATCCTCTACTTATCATTCATGATGTGCATAAAAACAATTGAGGACTTTGAGGAAGGACAGGGCGTAGAAAGAACAGCGATATATATTGGTTGGTAGAGGAACCCATTTCTGATGAGTGGCATTAGAGGCCTGCAGCTGTTAGGGGAGAGGAGTCAGTGCAGAGTGCGCAAATGCACAGAGCTGTCAGGAAAGAAGCATGGGCAACGAGCAAGGAAACCGCTTCCTGTTGCTTAGTTCTTGCTGTGTTCAGGGAAGTGGGACTCTGTACTGTCTCACTAAAGATGGGCAGGATTGCATCAAGCAATATTTGGCTCTGTCTTCAGTTTTGCCTAAAAACAATCATCTCCAGGATCCTGTACTTGTTCTCTGGCTCAGGAAGAGTTATTTCTGTTCTCTGGTGGTGTGATTGTAAATTGCTTTTGAAGCCAAGCTTTGCAGCTGACCTTTCAAATTTGAAGTGCTATCTCTTGTAGCAGAATACAACACTCCATTTTCCAAGTAATACTAGAGCATTCGAGGTCTGCTTTTTTTATTTTGAGACTTCATTTTTCTAACCTTCTTTTAGTCTTCTGTAAAGAGGATAAAAAAGGAAGAAAAATAGAATAGTAGCAAATGCCTGTAAAGATCCAAATAAACAGCGATGCAAAACTATTTTTAATGTTTAGTCAACTCTAGTCACAATTGCTTTCTTGTCATCTTTATTGTAAGCCTGTAATAAATAATTAACCTGTATTAAATAATAAATAATTAGGTGCGCTACTTCTGTACATGTTGGTGTAATGTGTAAACAGCTGCTGTCTGGTATTTGGATCTCATTTGACTTCCTTTAGTGAAAATGCTGACCTAGAAACTCATCTCTGACTGGAGCAGTGGTGGTTCTGCTCCACTACCTGCATCTGACAGTGATCAGTGGCAGCTGTTTTGGAAAACAGTAGCATAAAAAAAAGTCTATAGTGGGAATATATAGAATAACTCTTGCATTTGGGGAGCATTTCTAGTATATATGATGGTGTGGTAGAAAAGAAAAGATGACCCTAGGGAGTTCAGTAGCAAAGATATGTTCTCTTGCCAAACAATAAAGCATTGATTAAAAAAGTAAAATAATAGAATTTGTAAAAGATAAGCTTCTTTTTACAAACAAGTTAATTTTCAACTAAAACTAATTCTGTAATTGGTAAAACTTCCAATTAAAATTGCAGGATAAAATCAAGAACAGAATCTCCAGCGCTTTCTCAGAGGTAGGTCCTGTTAACGTACAAATTTGACTTGCTGTAAAGTAAGCTAATAGTTCTGTCATTACATGCTCTGGAAACAGTTCACTAACTCAAAGTTACTTGTCTAAAAGACACAAGACACAAATGTATTTTCCTGGCTTATGTGGGTACAGGATGTGCAGGACATGTGCCTGTTAGTGTTGGCTAGTACAGTTTGTGGTTAGTGCTATTCAGATGTGTTTTGAACATACACTAGTATTAATGAAAGCAGTTTGTATTGCTTTGAAAATGTATGTCGATGTTACAGCCTGTTAGTGTTTTTGTGTAACACTTAAGGTGAATAAGAATTATTACCCTGGGTGGGAAATGCTGGCTGCTGTTTTTGAGTGGAAAGCGATTGTAGTCAATTCTCACCAAGTAAGGCATCAGAAGTGCTAGATGCTTTTGAAAATTCTAGCAGATGTCTAACTCTATTTTTAGGTGCTTGAACAACATTTCAGAATCTGGTCTGAAAAAGCTAAAAACCCCCTGAAGATACCATTAGAATTTTCATGGTAAATTAATGCAGGTAGACAGATTATCTGTTTTATTAACTTGTTTTCTGTAAATGCTGTGAATGTTTTGCAAGACTTGCAGGATCTGTTACTTTGAAACAATGCAATATCACCAGAAACTTACTGTTCACTGAAAGTGTAACAAAGGTGCTTCTTCATGGTATTATTTGAATACAAACACTCATAAAAGTGATTTCTGATTTTACTCTTAGTTTTAGCTATGGTACCACCATCAACAGCTCTTGCTCCTTCTGTATGTTTCCTGTCTAGGCTATGTGTACCTTCTTTGAGTGATAAGTAGATCTTTGTTTTGGTCATTTGCATACCTTAAAGCCTGAGGCTATTTTGTTCTGTTGTCACCTCTTCCCAGAAGCCTTCTTTCTGTGAGGCTATTTGCATTCTTCTTTCTTCAAGGAAAAGACTTAGATAAACATTTCTGAATATGCCCTATTTTTTAAATTTGGGTAAAACACACTTAAATCTAGGTTTCCTTAATTTCCTGGAAATTTCAGACAGATCATCCAGTCCTCTTTGTCCAGTACCAGAAAGGGTGTGATCAGGTGGGCTTATTCAGTGAGCATGTCCACTATCTGTATTTTGGTTTGCAGAGATTGGAATAGAAATTCTGGAATGAGGGTAGAAGCATCAAGCATCCACAATGTAATCCAAATATAAAGTAATGAGTATTGTTCCCCAGGAAAAAAAAAAAAATTAAAGCATGGGGATGGGGTTAAAGCAGCAGGCTTGCTAACCTAAGAGAAAATCCTGAAGCTACTGCTTGCTTGACCATTGTGGGCTCGAAGCTTTGGGACCTCAGTGATGTCTGTACTAGAATAAGTATTCTTTGTTTTAAGCTCTTTTGCTGAGAGAATAACAAAATAATCATCTATGTAACTAGACAGATAAATTGGGCATCCTTTGGGGGATGATGCCTTCAAGCAAGCTGCTGTTAAGCATCTGTTGCCATCTCATTGGCCCTACACCATTCACTTGTGAAGTTGTTTAACAGAAATGGTGGGATAGAATTTAGCCATTCAGATGCTGTACTGCCACCTGGCCTGCTGGTTCTTAGTAGAATAAGTGGTTTACCCATGAGGAATAAAGTCCATCTGATAATTTTATTCTTAATGGCTATGAATGGGTGGGAAGCAACAGCTGCTTAACAGTGAAACAAAATTCTGATGGATGTAAGAAGAAGTCATTAAAATTACCATGAAAGTGGTAGAAATTAGGGAACCTTCAAGGCTTTAAAGGGTGCTATTAATGTATTCAAGATCTACTTCGCAAGGTGAATTACTACAGAGGAATTGTTCTCAGATCTCATTTTTACGTGGCAGCAGGCATCCAGAATAATTGTGTGTATGGGTTTTGTTTAAATGTGGCATAGGAGAATGGAAATATTCCTTAACTTGTCTCTGAGAACGTACATAAAACTTGCAGTGTTATGATGTGCTGTTGCTAGCACCACATGCCATGATACTGAAACAGTTACTCCCAGAAGAACCTGATGGGCTGAGGAAATAAATGTTTAAAACTTGCATGAATTTGCATGCTTTGAAGTATAATTATTATACATATTGGGCCTTCAAGAAGGAAACTGTTCTTAATTACAATTACATTCATGGTAGCAGAAAAGAAGTGATATATAATTATTATTTTTCACAGATCTATTATTTTATCTTAGAATTGTCTTTATCTGCTAGATGTTTCTCCCTTTTTTGCAAAATTTTCGACAGAGTCTGCTTCTTGTGTGGAGTAGTACATGAGAGGTCTTAGTTGTCAAATAACACGGCGAGGAGAAAATAGAAATTGTGGAGCAACGTATGAAGTGACCAGATGAGAGACTTGTCCAATTAGCCTGTTCTTCTGTGTATACTAAGTAAAATAAGATCTTTTAATAAGTTTATTGTATACTCTGTGAAAAATATATTATCAGAGAGTACTTTTGAAGATTATACTGCAAGCTACTAGTCACATGACAGAAGTACTGCTTGTCATCAGCACTTGAACAGTTTTCCTCTGAGCAAATTTTACAGAATTTGATCAGTCTAAGAGTCTGTAAAGTCTAAATCTAAATGAAACATGCCATAATCAGAGTTGAAAGCTGTAACTGACCTTTGGTGAAAGGATGGCATCGTTCTTCACTAACCATCTGTTTGTAGCTACTGTTGGACATAGACCATGGGATTACAGCAACTCTCAGCCTGAACCAGAACAGCCAGATTTACATTGTTATGGATGCTGCAATGTATATAGATGGGCTACAATTTTCTTCAGAAATGCATGTATGTGTGAAAGATCTCCAATCTCAAAGGATAGTTCCTGGTTTAGCATGACACTGAGCTTCCTCTGCTGCTGCTGGAGGATACCAAGTCCCCCTAGATCCCCTCTAGGACTGTAGCAGGCAGGGATAGTCCTGGCTCTGCAGATCTGTCTATGGGCTGCTTTTCTCCAAAGCTGAAGATTCCCCAAGTCTCCCCAATATTCAATTTTCTCTGTCATTTGGTAGAATAGCTTGTTAGCTTGTGGGATTTTTTTTGTTTGCTTTAAATTTCTCTTGCTTCTAAGGCATGATATTTGGCCAATTAAATATTCTGGGCTATGTCACCAGATGCATGTATGTACACTATAGCTAAATCTCATCGTATGCTTCATCTGACTGGTCATGAATCCAGCCTTCTAACTCATTTAGCCACTTTAACAGCTCCAAGTAACTTTTTTTTGCCATCCATATATTATAACTATGCTGCTCCACATACCAGGCAGCAAAAATGGTGGCTTTTAAGTAGTTTTTTTTTTTTAATGCCAATACAAAATTTGAAGATACAGCATCATGCTTGCCTAGCAGCAATGCTAGCCAGATGGAATGGATTTCTGACTAGCAAGTATAGGGTAACCAGTCACCTTTTGATATTGATTCTAGAACACAGAAATCTCAGAGTTATTTTTTCCAGGTGAGAACAGGATTTGAATTAGTGCAACATGTCTTGAGAGCACAGGAATGGCATGAGCTGGTTGCTGCCATGCTGCTCTTACCACATCACCACCAAACCACGCTTCTAGTAGTACGCCTAGCTGCCATTCCCCTCGGGTATCCTGCAAACCTGATGCACAATTGCATGGCCGTAAGTTTGATGCCTTCCTCGAAAGGAAGAGCAGAGTTATTTGTGTGGTGTGGAAAAGGCGTAGGCGTAAAAATAAGGCAAATTACTTAGCTGATATTTATTTCAATGTTGAACTGCTGACAGATGCCAGCCTGTTGTTCTTTAGCAGAAGTGGAGAGTTGGTGATTGCATTGCGCACAGGTCTGTGCTATAAAGGCTTAAAAATAAATCTAGAAGTCTGTTAGGAAGATATTTCCTTAACTGTAAAAGATTCTTTATTAAAAGTAGCACAGATTCTTGTTGTGTTTTGTTCTTAATTTCTTCTGGGTTTCTGTGTGGTGTTTGAAGCATTGCCTTGCTTAAGTACTTCACTGTGGAGACAGTTTAATGATTAAATTGTATTCCGGTTCTGTGAAAATGTGGGAGGCTAGGGAAAGGAAAAGTAATTTCGTCCTGTTAAAAGTGCGTTTTCAATAAATATGTACCTTCTTGTACAAAGGTTACCTCATCTAGTATGAGACTAAGGCTTTCCTCTTCCTTTATTACTAATAAAGCAAGGGGCATGTTGAGGCAGGTGTCATAAATACAAATGGATTATGTGATACAGTAGGGGCTCGAGTATCCTTTGGTCAGCACCTTCTAATAATGTGGAGGACATAGTTTATAGTTCTGGTTTTGGGTTTTTCATAGAACTTCTGTCATTATATAGTTTAATAAAGCTAAATTAGAGTCCACAAAACGCTAAGTTTTGGAATGAACACTGTATGTAGAATTGTATGTATAAACCCCTTAAAACCCAAACTGGCTATATATCCTTAAAACCAAACCAAGCTGGTTTGTTTTGATTTTAAGGATATATAGCTTGTACTATAGTCTTGTACTCCCCCTACTGCTGCTCAACCCCCACCCCCAGCTTGCTCATTATGTAGGAAGAATGTGATGAACAAGCTACACTTACATGTAGCTGATTTGTAAAGGTCTTTAAGTGTAATGACTTATGCTTGCGATTGTGACCGTTTGCGAGAATGTCCAAACTTACAGGGAATGAGAATCTTTACAGGATGTTAAAAGCATATAATGGGTTTTGTAAGTGTTTTATATTTTAGGAGGAATTTTCACAATATGGCATGTGAAACTAACAGCTTGTTAGTTTAAAATTCTGTAAGGAACTTGGTGTGTGCTGTGTGTGGTGGTTTGGGGGGGGGGAGTTGTAGCTATAGTAAACAAAAAAGACCTGAAACAAATTGAAGTGGGGAGGAGCATGCAAATGATAATAGATCAAAGACAAAATAATAAAAAACATTATTTTGCAAAATACTGTTTTATTTTCCAAATGGATTCTCTGCATACATAATCTAAGCAGAAAAAGGAAAAATGTATGGAGTACGTACAGCAGAAAAGGTGAACAGAGATGGAGGTAAGGAGCAGATTATTTGGTGAAGAAGAAAAGTAGCACATGGGAAAGGCACAGAAGAATCTTGGGCCAAAAGATCAATGATGGATCCAGGGGTTAAAAAAACCAACCTGGTTCTGTAAAGTGGGAAGTCGGATAGGGACAATGTAGTTGGCTTAGTTAAAAACAAAGCTTTGAGCATGTCTTGTGTGGTACACTGGGCCAGAAGATGATATGGGCTTAACCTGACAGAGAACATTTAAGCAAAGTTTAGCTGTTGATACTTCATCTTCAGAACTGCTGTCGCTCTGGGTATCAATAAATTTCCCTTGATATTGACAGTTTTGGTTCTCTGCACACTAGGAATTGTGCTGGTGAAGTGTTGAACTATGAAACTCTTCCATGCCCAATGGCGGGAATTTTGTTTGGGGAACCAGACTACTGAGTGTTTCTTAATCTGCCCAGTATACACTAGCAGGAAAGACTTCCATGAAACAGGCCACACCTACTTCCTTTAAAATAAACAAACCAGCCTATAGCACAGATGGACGCTTGGCATGGAGGCAGCGATGTTTGATTGCAAAATGGTGTAGAGAGCAAATTCAAAACCTGGACACCTGAATACCCTTTCTCAAAAGGTTTGTATGGTATAATTCCTGCCCCCCCCCCCCCCCCCCCCCCCTCCATGGGTGAGGAGTGGTCAGGGACTAGGCTGTGGTGACTCCTTGAGGGACTGTATGC
The DNA here is from genome assembly GCF_035582795.1 of Mycteria americana. NCBI lineage: Eukaryota > Metazoa > Chordata > Aves > Ciconiiformes > Ciconiidae > Mycteria > Mycteria americana. Next base: position 25,966,167 of record NC_134375.1, on the reverse strand, counting down.
TGCTGTTTCTCCTGATGCATTACTAGATCTACTGTGCAGTAGGATGGGTGCTTTCCTGAAGATGTATGTGCGTAGATGCAATTGCACTGTTTCTGTGTTTAACAGGATTGTCCTACTTGCATATACTTTGTATAGCATTTCCTTTTTCTAGTCCACTCCCAGACTAGGTGTGAAAACATCTACTACAAATCATATGTGTTCTTTCTCTTTTGAGTCTTCAGGCTCGAAAGAATTTGAAATAAAAGACAGGTAATGTGAGGTAAAAACAAGTTGTCTTTCTAGGCAAGTCCAGAGTGGCTGTACTAATGTCTCTGTAATTGTTACAGAAAAAGCATAGTGATAGGGGACAAAATAAAAGCTGAAATTGGTGAAAAGAATCAGATAAATTTTTTTTAGTGTGCTGTTTTGCTTGGATTGGTACTTTGTAATGGCAAGTTTTTCAGAAGTAAAGATCTTTTCAGTTGGTGGGTTCAAAGCCCTGCAAATTTTAACTAATATTTCCTTTTTATTGATACTGTGAACTCTTGCTTAAGCAATAATACATTTACCCTATCTCTGTATTGATCTGGCACTGTTACTCCTTCTACATCCTAGTTCACATATTTAACACTTAACTGGTAGGTTATTCTGTGTTTTCTATAGTTTCATTCTAGAATAATTCCCTGTCCTGGTTTCAGCTGAGATAGAGTTAATTTTCTTTATAGTGGCTGGTATGGGGCTATGTTTTGTATTTGCGCTGAAAACAGCATTGATAATACAGAGATGGTTTAGTTGTTGCTGCACCAGTCAAGGACTTTTCAGCTTCCCATGCTGTGCCAGGTGCAGAAGAAGCTGGGAGGGGGCACAGCCAGGACAGTTGATCCAAACTGCCCAAAGGGACATTCCATACCATATGGCATCATGCTCGGCATATAAAGCTGGGGAAGAAGAAGGAAGGGGGGGATGTTGGGAGCAATGGCGTTTGTCTTCCCAAGTCACTGTTACGCGTGATGGAGCCCTGCTGTCCTGGAGATGGCTGAACACCTGCCTGCCCATGGGAAGGAGTGAAGGAATTCCTTGCTTTGCTTGTGTGCATGGCTTTTGCTTTCCCTGTTAAACTGTCTTTATCTCAGCCCAGGAGTTTTCTCAGTTTCACTTTTCTGATTCTCTCCCCCATCCCACTGGGATGAAGTGAGCGAGTGGCTGGGGGGGCTGAGTTGCTGGCTGGGGCTAAACCACAACATTCCCTCCTGAAGGGATTCAGCTGTCAGAACTAGAAAGTACTGTGTATTTCCTACTAATAAGTAATAGTCTTTTCTCAATCTGAAGCTTTACCAGCCCGTTTCTTAGAGAATGACACGTTTGATTCACCTCCTGTGGGTATATAACTATTACTAGTATCACCGTTTGCCACTTTACAATTTAATTAACGCAAAGTCACCAAGTTTTTTCGAAGTAGCCTAAGGCTTCAGCTAAGAAGAATCATCTTAAATATGCTCTGCTAATGCCACCTGCTGATGCTGAGAGTACATATCTGCCTGCAGTTTTGTCTTATGCAAAGTTTTTATATGCAATCCTGTATCCATTCAATGAATAACTTTTCACATGCTTTGTCCTAGTGTCATTTTAGATCTGTAGTAATGAATTAGTTCCAGCTCTTATTCCAGTGTGTAGTAATTTCATTTTAGCTGTAGTCCAATTCTTAAAGTGTAATTCTGGTTATTAAAAACAAACAAAAAAACCCAACTTAGTCCTTGTTCTCACTGTTGTGTACTAGTTCCATGTGTTGTTAAACAGCGGACTTACAGGTTTTATAAAACTGTAAGCAATTGTTTATTGTATCTTACTGTCTCATAAAACCTTACTTTGTGTGTCTGTAAGCATGAAAACCTGTGTGTAAACTCTTGGACTTGCATGTGACACAGTGCAGTTAAACTCAGTTTCATCTTTGTGACCCAACATTTCGCTTGCTTTCTCAGTTGCAGAGGAACTATGTACAACATGTCCCTGGTGATCAGGATCACAGAGGTAATAAAAAATTCTAATTTTTTTTACTGGGAGTAGTCTTAACTTTACCAACTGATGGCAGGCATGCCTGCCAATAGCACTGTAAGACATGATGCAGTTGCACCTTTTTTTTTCCCTCCTCTTCTTTAGGATGTATTTAGCAGTGGATAGTTTTTGTTTTAAACCTTGTGTTTGAGTTTCTCTGCTTGCACAGTTCAATGTGATGTAAACAGCCAAAATAGTCAAGTCCTAGGATTACATTGTATCAACCTGTAGATAAACAGTAATTGAGTGGGTCTGAACGAGACTGTACAGAATGAGGGGAACATTTTGGAAGTTGTAAGTTACCGAAAGTCTGCTTTTCAAATTAGCCTCCACTAAAGGCATAGTTTGGGGGGTGGGAAGGGAGAATAGTGATAGACCAGAACATGTCAGGCATGAGCTTAAACTGCTAAAAAAGGACTAATACCATTTTGGGGAGGGGAAGCTGAGCTATTAGCACTGTTAATTTACTCCTACAGTGGCATCTCCTCATGCTTGACAGACCTGGCCCCTTAAGGGGTGAGGATTCTGTTTGTCTTTCACATCTGCCTCTCTCAGCCAGGATCATATCCTTCACCTTTATGGTTAAGGACATAGTAGCTGAAACAAGATCTGCTGCTTGGCTTTGGTGGGTTTTTTTAAGTATTTAATTACTATTTACGACAAAGCTTTTCATTGGTCACTCTTAAAGGTGTAATTTGCTGTTCCTTTCATAGGACCCCTATCTTTAGCTCATCTGATTCAAATAGCTGTTGTCAAAATACTCCAGAAGTTTTATGTTTATATACCTTATTCAAATCAATTTTATTTCTTTTTCACTCTGTGTTTTTACTCTGACTTAGTTGCAAATGTCCCAAAGTAACCATATTTCCCTTTACTCGTAAAGGAAGAAGTGATCTCTCTCTCTCTGTTCCTCTTGTGGATGTTGGGGCAGATATCTTTCGTCTGCCCTCAGGCACTGTGCTTCATTCTTGCGTGGTAGTGTGTTTGTTGTTTTAGCATCCTACCTCCTATTTCCCACAACTGTGACAGAATTCTGTTCTTGTAGAATATATTTCTTTTCTATTGCCCTTCATTGTTGTTGCTCTATGTTGTTTTTCACTAATTTACAGTAAGAGGAAAATATTTGGACTCCTGACTTTTCTTATGCTTTATCTCAGAAATACTTATCTTGTGGTTTAAAGTATGAAACAGTCACGGCCTCTGCTGACTGGCACAGTGCAAACGCCTTTGTCAAATGCAATAGTCTCTCACTGTGTTGGTCTTCCTATGTGGGAAGATGAGTTTAACAGGGATGTTGAATTTGCTTTAGAGTATTCTTGGAGTACTTATTATGAAAGTGAAAAATATTGCTGACAAAAAATGCAATATGAGCTTGATATTTTTTTTCTTATATAGAATTGCAATTTACCTTTGGTTTTTGAGGAAAATGGATTTTTTTAAACTGAAGGTATTAAGATGAAAAATTAACTTTTATTTCGGTAGGTAATTGCTTATCCATAAGTTTAAAGTTTAAAGTCATCTCTTAATCCTTGAAAGAGGAGTGGCTGAGGGAAGGAAGAGACGACTGAATAGTTTTATTTCTTTTAAGCACCTTGAAGCTGTTTCTGTTGTGTTTGCAGATTCTGGATTTGAGAAGGTGATTCTGCTGCACCTTAATTTTTTGAAGCCATAGGTAAAATTAGAATGGCTTTTGCTTGCCAGTTTCCAACTGTTGTCCCCTTTTCTGCTTGATCACTTCTCTGCTGTCTAAAAGTCTGCTGCCAGTCAATACGTATAGAATGCAGAAATTTACTGTGAAGACAAACTCTCACACTGAAAATTTAGGACTGTTGGGGGAACGAAATATGTCACTAATTTGAAATCTTGTATTGTATTTCAGTAGATTATGGGCTCTGTGGTACAGTAAACTGACATTCCTATTAATCTCAAGTAGATGTTACATAGGTAACTTCAATACATTTTAATTAATCTTTTAAATTCTCAAATTGGGGTAGCTGAAGATACATAACCATAGAGAAAAGAGATGGGTAAAGCATAGCTGAAAGTGGAGTTCCTGCCCTTGCTGATGAGAAGGTATCAGAGAACCCTATTGTTGGGGAAAGGACCTGCTCAACATCTCACATGCTGATGAGAGCCAACCCACTGAATTTTCTCAGCTGTGGTGTGGAGTCTGGAAAGGGAAACTAAAGACCATTGAAATGGGAAAAGGTGCTTGCTGTAGTAATAACTTTCTGTTTTAGTTTTGGTTTTGGCTGATATATGCATATATATGCATTTTGGCTGATATGTGCATAGAACTAACGGTATGAGTTTCTGAATTTAAAGATTCCTGGTTACAGCTGCTTGAACTGCACTTTGCTTTGGACTAGAACATGTGCTTAACTTGTATACCTGCCTCTTCTCCCCTCTTCCATCCCATAGCATGCCTCTCCGGAAGTGGACTGTGCCTTAATGCTGTGAAATGCTGTAATAGCAGTTCAATATAGTTGTTAAAGGAAATGTGGGGAGAGAAACTCTCACTTTAACAAGGTGTGAGAGTCTTTATATGTGTGGAGACTTGCTGCACCCACACAGGTACCATGCAAAGATCATGTCATTTTAAAACACCATCACAGAAGAAAATTAGTGCTAAATGATGGTCTTTGTTAATACTAAAGAACAGAATTAAGAAATGCTACAGAAGGTCTAAACATACCTGGTTCTTGCTTTTCACTCTAACAGTAGCTTGATTATTGTTGTATCAAAGCACTAAAGTGCAGTCTCGTTCTGACAAGTAAAATGAAGGGGTTTCATAGTCTCCTAATATTTTCTTTTGAGGAGAAAGGCTCAAAGATGTGGTACAGAGGAAACTGCATCTGATCTGTATGTACTCCCTAGTGAATGATACTTTATGAATGTACTATTAGAAGTCCAAGGTAGAGTAAAAATGTGCATACCTAACTGACAATGTTTAGATGCATGCAAAAATTGATGAAAATCCTTCTAATCCAGAAATCAAGGTCCAGCTTGCTGGCAGATTTTGTATGGATTTTTGAATGTTGCTGTCGTGGTTTAGCCCCAGCCGGCAGCCAAGCACCACGCAGCCGCTTGCTCATTCCCCCTCCCCCCCCCCCCCCCCCCCCCCCCGATGGGATGGGGGAGAGAATCGAAAGAGCAAAAGTAAGAAAACTCATGGGTTGAGATAATAACAGTTTAATAATTGGAACAAAATAATAGTAATAATGAATTATAATGAGAGGGGAAAAAAACAATGAGAGAGAGAGGAACAAAACCCAAGGGGGGGGGGGGGGGGGGAAGAAAATTTATATATAAAAAAAATATTACAACCGCTCACCACCACCCGCTGACCAACACCCAGCCAGTCCCCGAGCAATGATCGCTACCCCCCGGTCAACTCCCCCCAGTTTATATACTGGGCATGACATCATATGGTATGGAATAGCCCTTTGGTCAGTTTGGATCAACTATCCTGGCTGTGCCCCCTCCCATTTCTTGGGCACCTGGCAGAGCATGGGGAGCTGAAGGGGGAAAGAATCCTTGACCAATGTAAACACCGCTTATCGACAGCCAAAACATCAGTGTGTTATCAATATTATTCTTATACTAAAATCCAAAGCACAGCACTATACCGGCTACTAGAAAGAAAATTAACTCTATCCCAGCCGAAACCAGGACAGTTGCATGCACACTAACAAAAGGCTCGCCCAACCTTACTTAGCCTGTGAACTTTGAACTGAGTAAGAAGAGCAGACTTTTTCACTGTCAAGTTTTCATTAAATTTTAAAACACATGTGCAGGTTTTTGGTGTCAGCAAAAAAAAAAGAGTTTCTCCTGGAAGGATTCAGATTCAGGACTTTATCTGCATTGGTGGATCGCTGCTCCAACTATCACTGTGGTGCTACTCACGTATCATAATACCTATTAGCCAGGAGCTGAGGGCTCTGCTCTGGTGGAGGCATATTTACAGTGCGTGCATAGTTTTTACAGCTTATGATGATCATTGTCACAGTGCTTTCAATAGAAAGAGTTTCCCTGCCCACAACAAACAACTCGCAAGCTCACTGCACATCTCTTCCTAAGCCTTGACAGTCTGGCACAACTGCAGATTCTGCAGCTGTTTTTCTTTAATGAACTGGAAATGGCATTATACGGGTGCAGGCTTAGTGTTAACCTGTGATTGATGTGCTATTTCACTAGGTAACTTACTATGTGCGCGTATTAGTGCAGAACAGATATGTTTCACTGCACACAATAGGTTCATTCTTCACTAGATAAATATAATGTGAGTAATTGCAGTTCATTATGTAAATATCTCTGTATGAGACTTTTATGGAGTAGTAATGGATTTTGCAGAATATTTTTTTCTCCTACATAGAATACTGTTCTTTAAAGCAATGTAAGTGTCTATGAGGAGGAGGGCTTCTAAGCCTGCAACTTAGAATGTTTTATTATAACTTGGTCTGACTTGATTTGAATTGGAGAGAACAATCTTGACTATTCAAACATATAACCATCTACTACTGGGGAGAGAGGAGGGAAGGGTCCTTTCATCATAGGCTTCCCAATTTTTTTCAAGCAGCTCAGTGGTTCAGTAGAAAAATTCTTAGACGCTGAAAGGAGATGATACTTTTAAATATTTGGAAATGCTGATTCAGCAATGATGGCAGGCCAGAAGACCAAGTGAAAGGCTATTTGGTGTGATACGCTGTATTGTTGTGTGGGTTTTTCTTGGGTTTTTTTTGTGGCTTTTTTTTTTGTTTTTAAAGCATCTAGATCATGGAAGGTGAACAGGGGTGGAATTTAAAAGAAGACAAACATACTCCCCTAAACAAAGGGAAAGAGAAAGGAAGGTTAAGAGGATGTGATGGAGAAGAGGAGAAATTAAGGTCTAAAGGCACAATTGTTTGTGGTAGTACCAGAAAAATGTCTAAAACATAGGAAGCCTCCTCCTAAATTCTAAACTTTATAGGGTTTATTTCAAGTATTTCTTTCCTTATCTGTGTATATGTTAGTACTGGTACAGAGATAAGAACAAATATTTCAATATAATAATAGAAGTGCATTCCAGTTTGAAAAATATGAGCAGGTCTTCTGTTGGTGAAGGGATCATTAAGAATGAAATATTAAAGAACTAAAAAGATATCCCTGTTAACCTGAGATTTTTTTTTTGTCTGACAATATGGTTTAAAATCCCATCTTCTCATATTTAACTGCATCTTTCTGCCTAAGTTTTGCATGTTGGCATGCAGAAAAACCCTAGCCAAATGAAAAAACACCTGTCAACACTTATTCCTCAGATTGCAGTGTTTTCATGAAGCTTTTCTACTTGGATAATGTAGCATGCCCCTTGTTTCTGGGCACTAAAAACTAAATGTGTGAATTTGCTTTTTCATTACTGTTGGATTATTCTACTTTGCAAATAAAGGATAGTGTCTTTCCTCCTTACATTGTCCAATAATGCCAAGATGCACAACGGAGTAATGTTAGTCAGCTCTGTGAAAAGGGAGATTGCACAAGTTTGCAAAGACAGATGTTTCTGTTGTCGTGGCGAATTCCAGCCAATACTGTAATGTATCTGGAGAACCCTAACAGGCTTCCCATTTAACAGTGTCTCTAAAATATTGACATATACAAAATGGAAGCCTTTGTTTTTTTGCTATAGCTAAGTTCCTTGCATATTGAACAAAAACCTGTAATGAGGAAAATAGTTTCAGCTGACTTAAAAAAAACAGCTCAAGTCTATAAACAAATGAAAGAAAAAGCCAGATAACACAGCTGCTTTATGTAATGGCTAGCCAGTCTTCAAACAACTCGGCTGTGAAATCATGCAAGCCTTGATTATTACTTTTCCCCATTGGCAATTTGTATTCTTGAAGACTGTGTACACTACTGTATTTCAGTCTCATGGTGGAGGTGGCAGTATGCTGGGTGGTGCATGTTGTGCCAGTTGTGGTAAATAAGGTCAATTAGGACACTAGTTTTTCTAAATAAATCCCCAGTCACTTCATCTACAATTCTTAAAAATGTGAAAAGCCAGTTCTCTTGGTAATACAGTTAAGGCAAGATGCCCAGAAAGATGACGTGTTGTTTTCAACTGCTACAGTTCCCTGGTCTTACATATTTCTTGAAGCAGTAACTGATGCTCTAAGAAGTGCTGCTTGAAGTGTCTGCTGTTGTGGAGCGCTGCCTTTCCCTGACAACAGAACTGTGTTATCAGATGCTACCCCAGGGTAGTATGAAAGAGTTGTTCAGCTTTGCTGAAGGATTGTATTGACTGTATGCATCAGTAGGTTAAAGGCTGGGCATGTACTGATTATATCCAGAATAACTTTAAACATTGTCTCAGGAAACTGTTAGCTTTTGTTTACTTGATTTTTGGAGAACTTACCTCTTCAGAGATCTGCAGCTTCTCAGCTGTGTGTTATGGCTACCTTTCTTTGCCTAGGAGTAATTAGTTTGGTTAAGCAATAGAGACCAGAGTAGGTCCACTAGCTTTACAACAAATGCAATACCATAATTTCCAGTTATGGTTTTATTGATGTGAGTAACTTGTGTTGGACAAAAGTAAATGTCCAGAAAAGGCGTTTAGTCATAACTTTATTCTCCCCAGTCTCTTACACTCAGTGCTGTGTGTATGTACACAGATATACAGACAGACAGGTCGGTTGGTCTGTGTCTCTCTGTATTTCTAACCTTTCCTAAAACTTGGTTTAGTCATTTCTCGTGCAGGGTAGGTGCAAGAATAGGGGAGCTAGCAATTCCAACTATTACTCACTCTTACATGTAGCAAGCACAGTTTGGATGGGGGAAGCTGTCTTAGGAGTACAGCGTTTGCATTGGACTGAGTAGTTTGGAAACTCATTATCTGCAAGTGAGAGAATGGCACCAGCTTCGCAGGGCATGGTGCAGCATCCTGATAAAACACACCAGCAAGAATGCTTGACTGATCAATGATTTCTAATGTTCAACCATTATATAAACTTGTATAGAACATGGATGTCTTGTGCTTCTTTAATCTCCTTATGGGTTTTCTTTTTCTGAATCTAGGAAGCAATAAGCAATCAAATCATTACTGTGATTACGAAAGTATCTGCAATATAAATGCACTGACGTATGTGTATTGGCTAACACATTCACTGAAAATATGTAGATATGAAGCATCTCCAGAAATGCAGCTATCTTCTATGTCTGATTACTACCACAAACCTGTTAACAAGAAGTGCTATTGAAGTCTTGCAGTGATAATTACAAATTTATTTTCCTTAATAACAAAAGGCTCGCAGTATTTTCTTTGACAACTAAAAAGATCTGACTTTAGATCTTAAAGCTTGAAACGAAGTAAGGAGTTTCCTAGAACAGCTGCTTGGGAGGAGAATTTTAAACAGTGTCAGTAGATGACACCTCGGGTGGAGATTCCCTGGTGAGAAATAAAACCAAGGTGAATTAGCAGTGCGCTGATGAGTGGGTCAGTGATCTCGATCGGTCATGGATGATAATAGGTACTCTTATGAGCTTGCAGCTTTAACACTTGATTACCAGGCAAGTGTCACATGAGCACAGTGCATCTTAGAAGGAAGGCTCTTCATGAATTTCTGATGCCTCCTGTTCTGGAGGCTGAGCAGCTTCTGCAGTTTGGATTTATGGTAATTTTAGATAGGCTTGAGCATAGGCTGTGATTTCGATGGCTTTCTCTTCTCCTGTAGTAAGACTATGGGCAGCAGTCTGTATGAGTCAGAAGGGTATGTAGGATGAAACAGCCTTTACTACATTTATAAAGAAGGATGGGAGTATTGAATTTAGGGATCAAAGAAGTCAGAAAACTGTTTAGGTAATCTTACGTGCTTTTGTGAGAAAATGGGCAGTACCATTCTGTTGCTTGGAAGAGTGGGACTTGCAATAGGCAAAGGTGAGAACTGAAAGTAGAGACATATAGCAATGGGTTTGCAGGAAAAAAAAGATGGTGGGGGGATAAATGTATTAGAGGAAAAATAGGGAGCCTTAGTTTTCAAGGACCAAATTATGTATCAGGTGTCATAATGCTCAGGAGAAGCTCTTGGGGTCTGATATCTATCTTAAGCTTTTCTGTGAAACATTGACAAGATGTCCTGTTGCTTTTTTCCAGCAGCCCTCAGCTAATTCCAAAAATACCAGTTTGGGGAAAGTTAAGTTCATTCTCCATTAAAATGGAGACAGTTATTTCTAGTAATGTCTGAGAGATGGAGGGCTGAGAACTGCCCAAACCTTTTTTTTATGCTTATTTGAGAGGTCCTTGATAAACGGCATGTATTATTTATTAACAAAACATCACCTTTGGGTTAAGGGGTGGTGTCACTGCCCTTTGATCAAATATCATATTGAATCCATTATCTAAATTTAGTGTATTAGTCCCCATTTTATTAACAAATTGAAGGTTAAGCAAAAGTGTTTTCATGACACAAAAAAAACCAAACTGAAAGAAAACCTAACCCAAGACATTGGGGTGGGATAACACCCAATAATCAATTTTGGCTCAGAATTTTGCTGCTTTTTCTGTATTTTCTACAGTTTATCTAATATTGGTTGCTTATAAGTAGAATCATAGTGTAAACTGGCACTTGTGGGTGGGTGTTTTTGTTGGTTTGTTGGGTTTGGGTTTTGGTTTTTTAAGTTTTTTGTGTTGTGTGGGTTTTTTTTTTTTTTACAGTCATAGGAAGGATGGCTATATTATGGCCTGAACTTGTTAGTCTTATTGTTTAAAATGTAGTGATACATTAAAAAGTAATGAGTATAGCAGTCTGAGTGTGTCTCTTGCAATGTTAGTGACACTATGATGGATTAACAGCCTGTAAAATAGAAATGCATGCTCTGGCAAATATTTTACCTAACACTTATTAGTATATTTATGGGTATCAATTTTGCTTTTACTTTGCATCTTTTAAGCATAATTGTGCTTTAATGTATTTTAAAAAAACACAACAACCTAATAAATCTGCTGTTCTTCAGCAGGTGAAGCCTGAGCTTTTCATGGTATGTAATGTCAAGCTATATTATTAAAATAGAAGTAGAATTGGACCACTATACACAAGTCAGAATTTGAAACCCCAGACTAAGAGACTATCTTGTATTTTTTCTGTGATAGGGTATCATTCTGTGTGATGCCGGAATTACTCATTATGCCCAAATCCACTTTTTCCACTGACTTAGGGTATTATAGGAGTGCCCTAATAATAGATTGTTTCATCTGCTTACAGGCAGCAAGGTTTCAACTAATGTTCACTAGAACAAGTAGCTACTTGTGTTGGTGCTAAAAAATGCGATCTTAAATTTAGTTCTTACCCAGAGTAACAGTAACTGCTGAAGAAGAGAAACTTGATTTGCATAAAGCAGCAAGTCTTAAATAGGTTTTATCAGGTTGCTATTGTGACCTTAAGACAATTATGAATTGCCAATTGTCTTTTTGAAGTTAAATCAATTTTAAACTCTGAAAAGTTAAGAAATGTATTTAATGCTTCCTAGTATTATTTTAGTCTTATTGAAACCTGTTTGCCTTTTGATAATTCTTTGTGGTCTTACTCTGCAATTGTGATCATATATTTAAGACAGTCTAATATCCTTACGCTTCAGGACTTTTTCTTATGTTGATGTATACATTTTTTTTAATGTAACAAGTTACTCAAATTCATTACCATAATGTGCTTACTTTTTAATATATGCTATTTCCAATAGCCTTTTGAGATAACTTTGATTTTCAGGATCAGTCAATGTTCATGATAAATAAGACTCACCAAAGTGATAAAGCAGAAGTAGATCACAGGTTAGCAACTGCTGCCATAGAATTATGAGATGTTACAGAAAATGAATTTTGTATAAGAGCACTGTATTGACTAAACTACCAGTTTCTTGATCTGATATTCAAGACTTCAGAAAAGTCACATTTCCACGTCAAAATTCATACTTGTGATGCAGGAATTAATTGGAGAGTGACAGAATTATAGGCCTCCGAAGTACCTAATGGCTTTACGTAATTACTTGACATAGCACTGTTTCTTGGATCAAAAGCTATGTTACATTTTCAACTTTGCGATAAGGACGGTATTTTGAAAATAATTAAATGTTAGACTAAAAGTTTGCGGGTTGCTTTCAGCTGAGCGGTGAGAAACTTAACCTCCCTGATGACAATGGGTCAATAGATGACACATCATCCGTTGGTGCAAAAAGAGCTCTGTTTTGAAAGAGTCTGCTCAGTACCACTTCCCCTCTTTCTCCCCCTTCGAATACATCATTTGTGGTACCCAGTGTTTATGTGTCACTAGTCCTGCCAAGATCTGAAGTGAAAGCAATGCTTTTCCTAACCTTTGAAGTCCGTATTTTGGGCTTCGACAAGGGTGCCTTAAAGTGGCTCTGAGGAATTTGCACGGTTTGGGTGAACTGTTGAGACCACGATAGATATGACTAGGGGTTTCGTTCTGGTGTGTAGACAGTAATAGATTAGCACTTAAGTATGTTGTGACCTTTGGTCTTCACTTGTATCATCAGAGAGAGAATGCTAGGTTTGTTTGTTTCCATAGTATTCTGTCCATTATGTTAGAGCTCTCAATTACAGTTTTTCATTTTTAAGTCCTATCTTCGGTTTTCAAGTGTTTTGAATGCATCGAAAGCATTAACATTTACAATCTAGCACTAGCCTTGGGAGTAAAAAGGTAATTTATGTTACAGAAGAGTTCATTTCCTAGCATGACACTTGAAAGAAACCGAACGCAGACTTTGTCTTAATAGTTGAAAATTCAAAATAAATAAAGCTTATGTACAATGGCACTAACAGACTAGAGCTGCAGTGGACTGCTGAAATTGGATTTGGTTAGCTATAAACATCATTAGCTTAAAGCATTCTAGCTTACCATGCAGTGTGAGCTCTCATAGGCTGGGATGTGATAATGCTTTGCTCTTTTACATTTTAACTCCTTGTGGAGATGCTAAAGCCAGCTGAACATAGGCTTTGTAGAAGCTAAATTAACCATGCATTCCTTGAGGGTTTATGGCAAACTGTGAAGTTTATTTGGTGTTGAAGTGTGCTAAAGATAATGTGACAGTAACCTAAAATGATGTACTTGCAACATATTAATTGTGAGTGTATATTAATATTTTTTTAAATCTTTAGAGATTGTATTTATTCTCGGGTAACTGATTTTGAGTATATGTAATCATAGGTTGCATATACCCTTAATATGCTCAAGAACTGAAATACCTAGTGTTTGATTTGACCTGAACAGTATACACAAACAAGATGATAATATTACAAGATTGCATACAAATACTGACATGGTTTAGAATTCTTGCAGTATTTTTATTTCTACAAGCCACTAGCTCATGCCCATTATGTGAAATTGTGTTCATTTAATCCAATGAGTAATGTTACTTGACCTCAATCTTTGTTGTAAGTGGGTTGGAATAACTAGGCATTCTTGTACCAATGAAACACTTAGATTTATACACATGGGACCTTCATAAAATTCGAAGAATACATGTATGTATGTTAAGTCTCTACAGAATAGGTCTAATGTGCAGTCTCTTGCTTTCTCAGATGTACAGCTCACTTGAAACAAGTAAGCCTGTGTTCTTACAGCATGCAAACACTACTTGATGAATCCTTCCACCATTGGGTTGTTTCCAAATAATAAATCCCGAAAGTTCAGATTCTGCCTTTCATCTGACAATCTCAAAGTGCTTTGTGAAGCTGAGATGACTTGTTATCCCTCTGCTTCTCCTGTGTTCATTTCCCATGTGTAAGTGTATGTGAAACATACTTGCAGAGAAGTAAGGGAAAAGTTGCATACAGTTGTTAAAGGCTAGTACAGGACATTAAATATAATTGGTTATTGCATGAGGTGGCTATATCCCTTCACTTCCTCCCTTTTTTTTTCCCCTCCCGCTACCTTTATTTAAGGGATCACTTCTTAAGAGAAGTATCTCGGAGAAGGGAAAAGGGGGGGAAGGGACATCTTAATCTCTTGAATCAAACAAAAAAATGCAATGTAGAGAACACATCTGAGTATTATAATCTCAGTATTTAGAACTGCTGAGGAATATACTACAAAGCAAGTATTAACAGCACATCATGCAGTGTAGTTAGGACTTGTCTATTTTTGAAGTATCTGAATCTTCTAATATATGTGGAATATAGATAAACTGATGTATTTCCTTTTTTGTGGGTTTTTTTAAATTAATTTGCAGTGGAGGTGGCTTGCATCTTCGGCAAGGCTTTTAGCACTTTAGCCTTCTGCATTTATTCCTTTCTGTTTAGAACTCATTGTAGATAAGCATCTGAAAAAAGAAATACAATAAACATTTGTGTTAATTATATCATTTCCTCCTACTCTTCTCCCCTGCACCGTATGTTCTCTTTTCTCCATGCCTCTCAATTGATTTTTTTTTTTTTTTTTTAATTAGGGCTTGATACGTGTCTAATCAGAAGACCTCAAAGTATGCTCCGATGATGCAAATGTGACCCTCTTCCTGCACCTTTTTATAAGTTTAAATATATCTGGAGGTAGACAGAAGAATTAATGGGATTAATTTGTCAGGTAAAGTTGCTATACATATTTATGTACAGGACTTTCCCTTAGTCTGTGTTCTCTACTTCAGCCTTTGTGTCAAATCTATTACCCTTTGCCCTCAACCTGGTTGGGTTTTTTTTTTGGTTGGTTGTTTTTTTGGAGTGTTTTGTTTTTCCCCTAATCCCTCAGTTATTTTCCTGAATGTGGTCCACTGCAAAAGCTTTGGGGATTCATCAGCTTTCTCTGACTGTGCCTGTGACTTTCTGTTACAACACTCGATGATTTGCATGTCCAAATTTTACTTCTGCTTTCATGGGGAAAACAGCTTCTTTCATTTTTCTCTGGGATACTAAAATGTGCCATTTGTACTCGATCATCAAAGACACAGCAGGAGATTAGATGCCATTTTTATCCCTTAAAAATCGGGGGCTGGGAGCAGGGCGATCCAACTTAATACACTTGTATGGGGAGCTCTGCTTCTGAGACCACTGGCATGTAAGTAACTTACCTGCACTTACTGCTGAGATGCCCTTTGGTTTTAGAACGTAAATTTGCTAAGCAGATAAACATCCTCCTTCTCTGATCAGTTATCTGTACATACATTTTCCTAGTGGGACCAGCGCTTAAAGATTCTTCCAGATTCGGCAGTTATCTATAACAGCATAAGGACTGATGAAATGTCACGTTACTTCCAAAATACAAATTCATTACTATGCTGCTTTGAAACTTGGCTTTCTTCTGACTTTGCTCCAGGACATCACAAGGCTGTACCAAATAATGAAGCACACTGCTATATCCCCAGTAGAACAGACTCAAACCTTTCAGCAGAACTTACTACTTTTTTTTTTTTCCTATTTTATTTTTCTTGGTCCTTTTGCAAACCCACTTAGGGAAAGTTTCTGCATCCTCCTCATGAGGACAACAACGGGAGAAATGGTAATGTTATTTTCGAACCTGGTGTCTTGACTGCAGTAACCTGCATACCAGCAATAGTCAGTAGTTGTCAGGCCAGGGTACAATAGCTTGACAAAGTGTTGTCACTTCCAGTGGTTTATGTGTATGGTTTGTATGTGTTAAATCACTGTTACAGCATAGGTTTGCTTTCCATTCACTGAATTATCGAGAGGAACTAAGTAACTGCATGAACATAACCCGTGTGCATTAATGAAAGATGCTGAAAGCGCTCTATGGTATAATGCATACAAATGTTTGTTAACACGAAAGGAGGTGGCCATGCTTGTACTGTCAAGTATAAGTTTCTTTCTCAAGTGAATTTTTTTCTGAGACTAGCAATAGTAGAAATAGGATTTCTATACTAAACAAATGCGAGTGTCCAGTTACACATGCGAAATGCATAAACTGTAGATCTGATATGGTATTGAACATATAAATGTAAATAAAGTCAAGGTTTGACGAGTGACTTTATCATCTTCTCTTGCCAATAATTAGTGGTAGATTTAATACATGTTAAATTTCTCAGGCCTATTGAACACCGGCACATTGTATATGCTTTCAGAAAGTTTCTAGGGTTTCCAGTAATTCTCTGAAGAATGAAGCTAGCTGTTACTTGTCACCCGGGCACTGTGTTGACTTAAAGCAGATAAGGATCTGTGTTAATGTAAAAACAAAGTCTGAGTCCTACAAATTAGCCTTATGAATTTCCTTCCTGACACTGTTTAGCATGCAAAAAGCTAAACAGCACAAGTAGTGAGGCAGTCCACCATTCCTGTTTCATTCCTACTTTTGAAAAGATGCTATTGTTTCTATAATATGTTCAAAGGGGCACATAATTCATTATATACGGTTAGTCAGCCATGTGCATTTTTACATCTCTGCCTGTAGGTAGGCTGAACACCTGGTGTCATGGCAGCGTATTTAAAACGCTGCTTAGAAAATCCACAGTGACAGCACAGATAATGGGACTTTCAAAATGGTTGATTAATACACAAAACAAGTGTCCCTTTTGACAAAACTTTCATTATTCCCTTCATATGACGGTAATAGCACAGACAGAAGTATGATCTATTTACTGTTCCTGGTGGGGACGGCCAGTGGGTGGTGAAAGTGGCAGTGTACCATGCTACTCTGTTCTCTACAGTTTCCCTAAGGTAGTCTTTCTATCTTTAAACTTCTCGTTTCTTCTGAGAAAGCAGAAAGCTGTTATCAGCCAGGTGTTGAATAGAGGTTTTGATATTTAAAGCAAGCTGTTCAGTGCTCTTAGAAATGTTAATGTGGAAAAAAATACAGGTACGGCATATCTAGCTTCAAGACAGAAAATGTTAAACAACACAAGAACAGTACACAAAAGCAGAGTGAGTACTTTGGGGTGTTAATTCTAACTCCAGAGGGAAGAAACGAGAGTTCTGGAGTGGATGCTGGAGCTGTATGGTATGATGCAAGGATGACTCAGCCCATGCACAGACCATCTCCAAAGTCTTGCCGTGGTTATTTACATTAAAGTTCAATTGCTATTTTAAGTCTGTGCATTTAGTGGAGAAGGTGGGAAACAAGAGGAGGGAGAGGAATAAAAGCGAAAGGAGGGAGGGTGGATTTTAAAATGCAACAACAACAAGAATACCTGGACCAATCCCTCCTGTTCCCCGCGCTGCTCTCTCCGTGGAGGAGCCTGTGATCCTGTGTTTGCTACACCGAGGGGGTTCTTCTAGAGCGCGAATTAGTCATTTATTCATAGGCTCGAGCCGGTTAGCCCGCACCGACCTACTCGTGCTGCGTGGCTTTTCGGTGGCGGGCCTGTGCTATCCCGCTCTCCCGGGGAGCGGCTCGCCGCCGCGCTCGGCCGCGGCAGGAACCAGCGGACGCGCCTCCGCGCCGGGCCGCGCTCCCCTGAGGGCCGAAGCCGGGGCTCGCTCCGGGAAGCTGCCGCTCGCTCCGGCTCGCCGGCGATGCTCCCTCGGCGGCGACCGCTCCTCTCCTCCCGCCGCCTGCCGGGGCGGCTCCGCGGTCGCGCTGCCGGGCGCTCTCGGCGCGAAGGGCTGAGCTCCCTCCATCCGTCGCCTCTCCGGGCTGTGCGACAGATGCTTGTCATGCGGCCGTGCCCTGCCTGAATTGGCCGGGCCTCCGGTGGGTGTGCACGGCCCGCCGCCCCCGCCCTCCCTGGCTCAGCCCCCGGCAGCGTGCAGCGCTCTCGGCGCCTTCCTGCAAGGGCTCGACTGCACTTTCGGCTCCTCCAGACTTTCTCTGCTTTTGCCGCCCAGAGGCACCCTCCCTCTGGTCCAGCTCCTCCTGCGCCTGCCTCTCTGTCTCCGCGCTATCCCGTTAAAAGGCTGCCGCTCCTGCTCCGCTGAACCAATGCATTGGCTGACTTGAGCTGGGATGAAGGCTGGAGGTTACCGGCGAGGAAAAGGAGAACTCTAGGCAGCTTTCCATTTGCAAAGTGAGCAGTAATTGCAAGAAGACAGCCTCCCCAGTTGGAATCAATAGTCTGCTTTCTTGCTGCTGAGGGCACTTTGGAGCAGCAGTAGGTCACTGAAGTAACTCCAGCACACTGCTGACTGCGGAGTTGTAAAGAACTACATGCAAGTGGCTGCAGTAGTGCTGGAAAACGCTTTGCTGTTACCAGGGACACAATAGTTTTCAAGTCATTAGAGCTTCGCTTTTGGTCCCCTCCTTCCATTACACAGAGAAGGGTCATTCTTTGGAGAGATGAGGATGGAGCTGTGACTTCTTCCAGTGCTGTTCTAGTGGAGGGGGTAAGGGTGGGGAAAGAGGCTTTAGAAGCAAAACCCCACTGCTGCTGAATTCATCTCTACTTGAATTTCCCCAAATCTTTCCGGAAACAGAGAGGCACAATGCCAGAGAATCTGAATCTTCTTCGGGCTTTTGGGGGGTTTTTCTTTATCTTCTGGACAGCTTTTAACACAGCCTTAGTGGATGTGGTTGGATCGGAGCAGCAGATCCCCTTGTCTGTGTAAGTGCTTTCATGCTATTGCTCTCAGGACTATGCTCAAGGATGAGAACTTGACTGCTCAAGTTCTTATCTTTTTATATTGCAGATATTTGACTGTTCAAGGTACCTTTGCTCCTCCATCAGCTGTGTTTAAAGTGGTAGTCTCTAATGCGCTCAGCACTACTTTTAATTTTATTGTAGGAGCATGTGTTGGTGGGGTATGTGGCCGCAGAGTCTTAACTTAAGCGCTTGTATTTACTGAAGTTGATGCTGTTACGTTAACTCCTTCTCATGTGAGAATTTATCATTCAGAAATGTTCTGCCATTTTATCTGCTTCTTTCCTTTCAATGGATATATGTTATATTGTGCCAAAGCATGTTTCTGTACAAGGTGATTCTTTAAATTTAAACAGTGCAGATTGAGTATTAGCACAAACTAGAGGCTGTGCTGAAGTAAGGCCTCTGATATGAAACTACCCAAACAGCTTCACTAATCTTTTGCCGTGCTTAGGTTCCTTAGTGAGCTCTTTAATGCAAAATTGCTAGGATCCTCCTGAGTGCAGCTGAAGCTGTTACAGTCTGTGTTGCTTGCTATGACATGTATTTTACATTTCTTCCTGTCTCTCATTTTTTTTCTTCACAGTGTAAAGCTCTGGGCCTCGGCATTTGGTGGGGAGATCAAATCTATTGCAGCCAAGTACTCAGGTTCCCAGCTCCTGCAGAAGGTAAGGATCTCTTCAGTTGCAATAAGGAAGGTCTTAACAGAGAAAATGGAGGCAGATTTAATTTTTTTAATGAATAGGAAAGCAGTGCTGTACATGCTTTGGTCCAAGATCTATTTTTGTATTGCATACTAGTCCCTGATGACTCTTTGCATTGCACTGCACTGTTTGGAGAGTCCTTGATTAAACTGATATTTTTCTTTTTGGATTATTTTTTTGTTGTCATTAGAAAGTAAACTCCAACACTTTTATTTCTTGAAGTCTAGGCTTCAGCCTCAATTGCGGGTATTTAATCTGGTTCTGCATTGTGATGATGATGTTTCTGTGTAGAAACAGCTGCTGCTTATGAAAAATGTTAACTTCATTCAAGGAGCAGAACTAGTGCATATTGTATTATTTTCACCGTGTGCTGTATGTACGCGATTCACTGTATCAGGATAAGGCGGCTGCACTGTTGTTTGTCATCTCTGCAGTTTTTACAATCCCATTATTCCCCCAATCATCTCAACCCAGTGCTGGGATGTATTACATCATTACAGATAAGAGGAATGAATGTGGTTATCTTCTTGCTCAGCTGCACAGCTGGGTAATAAGCTAGTGAAGTATTGCAAAAACTTGAGAAATTGGTATAAGTCTACATAATTGGGGCAGAGGGTAATGAGAAAGTGGATTTGAATATTAGGTATATCGAGGACTGTCTACTCTAATTTAAATATGCAACCTATAGTAAAGTTCTATATTGTAAACAATTTATTTTTACAGCAGTTGCTGAAAAAAATATAATAAGAGACTAAGAGGAATATGTTAAAGATTTTAAGACTGCAATTTTGTGGCATTTAATATGTGATCCTCAAAATGCAATATGGAAATGGAAAAATATTGAGATATTCACTGACTACAGAGACACTCATTCAACCCAGATGATAAATTTCTGCTGGTTTTTTTAGATGTGATTTTTAGTTCTGAGTAACGCATTAATTTTTTTTGTCTGATTATGAAGGAAATTATTCCTTGAGCTTGTAGCACTTGTTTTGAAAGGCTTGTATATATGTGGAAATTATGTAACAGATAGTACATGTAGCAGTTCAAATAAAAAGCTTATACTATCCATGTAAAATGAAAGCAACTGACCTAATGACTACTGAAGGCATATGAGTTCCTTAGCAGTCTTTTTTGTGTTGTGTGTCTGTCTTTTCAGTGTTGTATACCCAGGACTGCAACAGATGAACTTCACTAAGCTAAAATACAGAACAATTAAGAACAAAAATATTTGACCTCTCTTACTCTTTTGAGGCCATTTAAATGGCTTCATTTCAATATATTGGGCAAACTTTTAATCTGAAAGTCTGGACATTCAGTATTTATTATACTTCTGGCTCACATTCTTTAAAGTCTGTGTCTTATCACATTTTTGTATGAACTCCTTAAATTTATAAAGCAGATGGACCTTTCAGTTTTGATTAGTATATAATGAAGTATTATTAAAAGGCTTTAATTTTTTTATTGGACCATAACAAACAGGTATCTTTATTTAACTTCGGAACTGTTCCATGCGCAGCCATTTTTGCGCTAAAATGGCTTTAAAAATTTAAATCTACCAAATGCAGGTAGTCCAACATTTCCTAGAAAAATACGGAATATACTGTGTTTCGCAATCGTGCTGAAATCCACAAAGAATAGTATGAGATCCTTAATCATTCTTTTCTTCCTCCATAGTAGATACTGCTGTCATCCCATCTGTAATGTATCTTTTCCCTCTGAAGTAGCAAGATTTCTTCCTATTGGTTGTTATAATTGTAGGTAATTGGAAGCTATTCATTTTACCTTTTCATCATCATCCTTTCTATTTCACTAACAAATCTGTGCTCCTGTTTTTGAAGGTGGACAGTGTATGTTCATTTCAAGCTATTTTGGTTTTGTTTCTTGCTTTTGTTATATTTATTTAGAGAATGAAAGAGGAAAGACAAAATGCAGATTTGACAGGTATTTAGAACATTTTTATTCCTTTGCCACATCCCCTATTCTTTTTTTTTTTTTCTTTTCATGTTAGGGTAGTTTTAGGAAACCTCTGGTGCTTTTTATTTTTATTTAAAATTCCAAGTGTCTCTGTCCTTTTAAGCTTGCTATTCCTTGCTGTTGATCGTGGCAAATGAGCCTGGATGACAGAGTTCAACATGTATCTTTTTGTATTGTTACAAGGTATATTTCTTTTGTAAGCTTGTGTGAATAAAAGCATACGCACTTCAAGATTTGCAAGTATTTTCAGCATGCAAAGTCAGTGGCAGAAGTTGTCATAACAATTAAGGAAGCGGCAGCGCAGCAGGGCTCTAAATGCAAACGCCTTCCCCCCTCCCCCTCCCCCCGGCCAGGCATCAAGAATCCATTTGGTATTTACTGTGAGCTCTGGGTGATCAGAGTCAATCTCTTTTTAAAGTCAAGATTCCACTTTTAGAAGCAGTGCAACTTCTAATATTACTGGAGGAATCCACATTTTCTGATGATGAATTAAGCATTCTTAAACAAATGAAGATATAAAATGTGCATATAATTATGTATCTGGGCAGTATAGATTTCTCAATTACCAACTGCTTTGTAGTGCCGTTAGTTTAATAAAGGCTTGCTAAATGAAAAATTAATGTAAAGGTTACTTGATTCATTTTGTTAGTATATATAGTGAGCACTACTTTCAAAGGAATGAGTTTGAAATCAAGGCATGATTGACACTCTCTACTGCCTAAATGTTTTACATATTAAGAGTCATTTGACCCATACTAAAATTTCATTGAGCAAATGAGGTTATGCGAGATACTCGGTAAAGCAGAACTTTACCAGGTTATAGCTGTGAATATTGATTCAGTTATTACAATTCTTAAGTCTTGCTGTACTGTGAACATCAAATGAGTAACCAGCATTGCTGTCCTCTTGAGTTTCAAAAAGGTGCGCAAGAATTTTTGAAACCATTTTTTTGAAAAAACACTGCTTACCTTATCTTAATTGAATGTTTTATTATTTTATTGCATTATGATAATCTTATCCAAGTATGTTGTTATGCCTCCTAAGAGTATATGGGATGTATGGTTTTTCCTGAAATTGACTTTAGAAGAAATACAAACACTGTAAATAGCTCAGAAAATAATAATAATAGTTCAGTAAATAATTTAAGAAATGATGATGAGCTTTTAAGCAAAATTAGCACTTAAAAATGTAGCATTTTAATGTTCTACTACTTGCTTTTGAAGTGAAGGCAGACCATTCAGTGTTCAAAAAACCATACAGAAGAAAACAGGACAATATTATTCCTAAGTTATCTGATTTATGGAGGTTTTACAGTTGTCATACAGATTTGGCAGCATACAAGAAGCTGCTTGGTGCTGTAGAGACATGCACCCTTCACCTAAGTAGCAAATACTGCTGGGGCCTAAGCATTGATTGAAATGTTAATTGTCTCTTAGGTGCTTATATTTTTTCCTTAGACTTTCAAAAGACATCTGCCTTGTTTGAATCTTGACACTTCTTTAAACTTTTTTTTTTTAAATACTCTGATTATGTTTAGTGAGTACTTTAGTAAATACAGTAGCCCACTGGCAAAGCCAGACTTTAAGAAGTATAGGATGCAAAGCAAGGGTTAGGTGCCAGGAAGATACCTGCTTCAGCTGCTACGATTAGAATTTTGGAGGAACAGACTTTGGGGAATGCTACTGTTCACATACAGTGTCCATGACAGTAATGTGTTTTCAGTTCCACGCTGTTGCAAAATAATAGTGGTAATAAAATGGAAGCAAAATATGCAGGTAATGTGCTTTCTGTTAATGTTAAAAATAATTGTTATTACACAGTAAAGCTTTTCTAATATCAATGAGTGTCTGATTCTCTAAAAATGCAGTGTGGTCTATGCTTTCTCAGATTTCTTTTGGAGAGACTTTTTTTTTTAAAAAAAAAAACCTCTGAGCTCTGATAATTCTCAATTTGGTCCTAAATAGTCGATATTATTTTATTGTAAATGTAGGAACATTTTCCAACTGAAAAGAAACTTTTATTTATTGGTTCTGCCATAAAGGTTTCTTACTGAAGACAAGCTTGTTTTAAGGCTATCTCAGATTTTTCTTACATAAGTAATCTAACGGAGTCTTCCCTGTTATGTAAGCGCTGACTGCCATGGTCTCAAGCAGTCTGTAGTCTGCATCTGCCTACTCCTTTCAATAAATTCTTCATTGTGTTAGGAGTTCTCAAATCATTGTGTTTTCTCAAAACAGGTTTTTCGATCAGTATAGCATTCCTATTTTTAAAGGTCCAGAATTACATTTTGTGTTACTGACTAGATTTGGTGCTGTATCTCGTTAGTTTTTTTACAACTATGGAAACATCAGTGCAAAACTAATATAACCGGGTGATTTAGATCAATTAGCATTCAGTTGGTATATCTGATTCATGCAGTATATCTATCTTTAGTTTTAAATTGTATAATAGTGACTTGAATTCTTAGAGAAGTTTAGTCCAATCATCTTGACATTAATTGCTTTTCTTTTATTCAGCCATATGTTGGTTTTGGTTTTTGTAGGCTGTTTCTTTTTTGCTCGAGACACTGCAACTACTGCTTTGAAGGAAGGGTCAGTAAGATTGAGACGTGCAGTTTAAGGTATAGATGTGGATCGGCTTCTTGGATATCAATTTAAACTTTTGCAAGCTGAGCAATTTTAAAACTGCAAAAATAATACTAATTTTTTTTCCTATCAAAAATAGGAGAAAAAATGATCAAAAAACTGTAGACACGTGACTGATTTTAAAAAAGCCCACCACTGCCGCCTGCAAAAACCCCAAACCAACAGCCCCCCCCCCCCCCAAAAAAAAAAAAAAAACAACAAAACCCAAACCAAAACAACAAACAACCACCAGCCAGGTAAATGGTATAGAGCTTACCAAAAGCTCTATTCAAAGTTAATTCATTATAATTCAAACTCCTGAAGTCTGGATTATGTAAAATGTGTTTCCTAGCACTGAATTAAAATCAAGCATTAGAAAATAAAAGAAATATGCATCTAAGAATCTTAAATCACTTTAATTCTGATGATTAATGCAAATGATGTTTTGGAACTTGCAGAGCTCCAACCTCCATTCCCTTTAATTCTTATGGATCTTTGGGCTATGTGGATTACAAGGTTGTTATCAGTGCCAAACTAGTTACAGAGCATTTCAGGGTGTCTGAAGTATTTAATGTTGTTATCTGCAGACATAAAGGTAAATTCTTTTGGATAGATATTGTAATTTTTCTTTGTTCAAGAAAAAAATAATCAAACACATTCATATGCTACTAATGTATTAGGTGGAAAAACCTGCTGGGTCCAATACTAATTTTCAGGTAGCATATTGATCTGTAGACGAAAATATGATAGTGCTATCAAACTTCCAATAGTGTGATCTCTTTTTCTCTATAACAGAGAATAATTTTTTGTTCTTTCTTGTAACGAAGTTCTGCCTTCTCTGAAGGTATTGGAAAATTTTCTTTGCCTTCAGTGAAGTTAGAACTGCATCTTGAATCATCTATGGTCTTACTCTCATCTCCTGTTTGAATGTTATGGCAGGAGTAATAATTTCTTGGTGTTGGTAATGTTTTTAAAATGTAGTCTAAACCAGCCTGAATATCAATCATTATGTTTTATATTTCTCT
Source organism: Mycteria americana (assembly GCF_035582795.1). NCBI lineage: Eukaryota > Metazoa > Chordata > Aves > Ciconiiformes > Ciconiidae > Mycteria > Mycteria americana. Next base: position 25,941,309 of record NC_134375.1, on the reverse strand, counting down.
TTATCTAAAAGGAAAGCCCTGTTTTAAGCCACAATGAATTCATGCTCTTCTGCTATCACCACTCTATTTTGCGGTATTTTCTGTGTCTTTCTGGGTTTTGCGAGCACAGCATGATCCTCTACTTGTGTTACTGAAAGCAAATATGTTCCATTGTTAATACGTAATAGAAATATGAGATGGCTTCAGTAAGTTTGATACGTGCATTACACTTTCAATAATGTCTTTTAATATGGAAATTATTGAGTGGACAATCCAACTGGAAAACATCAGATCTTGAAAGGAAATGAATGCTAATTTCCTTGCTTAATGCATTTCTGGCTGTTTGTTTTCACATCCTGTATTGGAAAATGCTTACATTTCAAGGTTAAAAGAGCCAGTCTCCATGCAAATTATCTTGACAGTGAAGGTATGTAGAGCCATGAATAGATGCTGCATTGTAGTGGTGATTCACTTTTAAGCAACTGCTAATCAATACTCTACACTTTCAAATGTCATTACTATTCTGTAGAGTACAATTTTTTGTTGCTGATAAGTGGTTACACGTTGTAGAACGCAAATTATATATTGATAGGATAGACTGTATTTTAGGTTGTAGAAGCTTCAACGAAAGGTCTTCATGAAATACTTGAATATGTTGTTCTCATGAAGTTCTATTTTGCTTTTTCTACATATAATGATTTTGCAAAATTGCATGGAGGTTTTTGTGAGCCTATTTAACATCTGCCCAGTTAATTTGTAAAGCTTAAGTACTTTTTTAGAGTGAATGACAAAATCATTGCAAGATTTGTATTTAAAAAGGAAGTCTGTGCAAAAAATGCCCCCCCCCTTTTTTTCCTTCTTTTTTTTTTTTTTTTTTTTTTTTTTAAATCATAGTTGGAGAGAAGTTGGGAAGGGTCTTGGAAGCCTTTCTAGAGCTGATGCATTCCAGGGACAGGTACTTGCTGGAAGTATCCTGCCCTCAGATCTCCTAGGATTTTACAGATGGAGTTACCCATCTTTTATAGTTGATAACTACTATGCTGTCTCTGAGGATGATGATATAAGACATGATATAAGAGATTGTGATTGGTCAAGAGAGACAGACTTGTTGACATAGAATTGTACAAATATTACAACCAGCATATTTAATTTAATCTGGGAATAAAATAGTAGACAGTAGAATACAGAGCACAGGAATTAAGCTGTCATAAATCCCTCCTGCATAAGAGAGTTGACTTCATGCAGTCTTGGCAGTAGCTAGGGCATCTTGGATTGCTTTAACGAGCTAGACTTGAGTTCACAGCAGATAAGTCAAGTTTAGAAGAAAATAATTTAGCTAGACAAAGGTAAAATGAGGCCATTTCATCAATGGTGCTCTTTGAGAATGAAGGGAGAAAGAGACTTGAATTTATAGTGAAGTTAGTGTTAGGTGCATAACTGTGTATGTTTGAAATGATCTGGATTCAAATCTTGGACAAGCCTATTGGTGGGGTGTGTGTTTTAATTGTATCTTCAAAGTAGGAATGCCTTAACAACACCCAGTGCAAGGCAATTTTCAGGAAGGAGATGGCAGTTGAGGAGGCGAAGATGATTGCTGTAGTGTAAGACAGAAATACTTAATATGCTTTGCTGGATGCTTTGTATAGGAATATGATTTTCATTTCATGCACATGAGGTTCAAGTTTATTTCCTGGAAGATCCCTAACACAGGAAAAATGCATTTTTTCCAGAAGACTTTTTCCAAACCCTATGAGAAAGCACATTACTTTAGCAAGAGTTTTGGAGGCAGAGATGGGCAGAATTGTTGCTTCTGCTCCTAAACTAATTTATGTAAGTAGGCATTTGTAGTCTTGTATAGATGCCCTCAGAGAGACTGAACTCTTGCACTAGCTTCCTGCTATACTTGAGGTTTCCTGTTTGCTAGGAGGACAAATTAGTTTTCTCTTGTGTTGCTTTTCACACTGATTCCTTTTGCACTTATTACAAGCAAGGGTTATTCTCTCTCCTCTCTCTATTGACTCTCTTTTTCTCCCCCATCTACTCCACCCATCATAATCCATTATGGATGTGTCAAGGCACTGATTTACAGAAGTTGTCAGCAGAAGAAGTCACAGACTCCAGGTGTTCTTGCTGCTTTTGTTATCTGTGGCTGTTGTGAATATATTGAGGGGATGAGGAATGTTCTATCCTCAAAGATTCATCTGATCTGATACATTTTTACCTGCTCTCCATTTCTGCCATATTTTCTGGCAAAATGGCTGATGTGGCTATCTTCAATCTCTGTAGAGAGCTGAGAATTGACTGGGAACCTCATGTATGATAAAGCATGTGTCAAATCCGTATTTATGAGACTAGAAATGTTCTAAACTGTAGAAACTCTTAAAGGCAAGATACTTACATTGCATAAATGGAGGGGGAGAACCAGTCCTGAATTCCAAAAAACCTTTTGATGTCTGATGCAGACTGGTATGCTGTGTGAAAGAGACAATAACATTCAAATAAGCTAGAAAACTGGAGGGGGGAAAAACCCTAAATTAAAAAAAAAAGTGTATTTCCTTTTGTACTGAGGAGGACAGTATGGAGAAATGCAAATGGGGACAGGGAGAGGGAGGGGAGGAAGAACTAGGTCTATTTGACTAGGCAGTGATTTAGTGCCATGGGCCAAGCTGTGCCTGAGCAAAACTTGAGAGGAAATACGGCAACAGTCTTCACATGCAGAAAACCAGAACGAAGAATAAATGTGTTCTCTATACCCATGGTAGATGAACAAGAACTGGTCTTTAAACACAAGAATTAGTTTTTCCTACTCTCAAACTTTTTTTTTTTTACTGAAAGAAAACACTGGAATACTGTGGAACTCTTGCAGAGTGGCTTTTTCAGAACAGTTTACCTGCCATTATGTAGATCTCATCGAACTGCCTTACGTTAGGAAGATGAGCTACATAATCCTTTCTTTTGGAGTCTTTTTTAAATTTTGGACTATAAGCAATGAAAGTAATTGTATTTCTTTTTTGATGTCCATATCTATGCACTTAAGCTTTGTGCCTTTATCTCCTTAAGAAACAGCTGGGGAGTCCTTCAACTTTCAGAGCAGAAACAGGTTATAAAACACTGTCATTTTTGCTGTACAGGTTGGCTGAACGCTTGCTTTTTTCCCCCCCTCCCCTTCATAAGCATACAATCAAATGATCTTACTAAAATATATGGCTTTTTACTACAGAAGGGCAAATATATTAAGTATAACAGATTAAACTTGTGAGCAGTCTTCATCTATTTGACTTGAAGTCCAACAACCACATGGTAAGACTTCAGCAGGGTTAGCTTTTCAAGATGTCCCAACGTGTTCTTGTGTTAGGTGTGACTATGAACTACGTAGGTAATAGAGCTTCACTAGGGCTTGTAAGACAGTGTGATGTTCTAATGAGAGAGAAGGAAATGGTTGATTAGATGTAAACTCCTGGTGTTTATTCCTTATGAACCTCCCACATGTTCTAGTGCTTTGCTATCAGCAATTGTTGGTATTTAGTAAAGTTTGTTCTTAACTCTTCTTACTCTTGAGAAGAATTCTTCCTAAGCACTACTTATGCTGAATTTTTGCTTTTTTAGGTAGAGCCTGTTTGGTTGGTTTGATAGGTCATCAAGGCATATGAGTTCTGGCAATGACTCTTAATCAGAAAAGTGTTTGACAGATGGTTGTTTCTAGCAGTTTGTTCTATCTGTCAAGATTCCTGAAAGAACCATAAAGAGTTAAACCAATGCATTTCATTAAGGTGACCAAAGCAATTTCTAAAATACTAGAAGGCATTCTCTTTGTCAGAGCACTTGATCCTACTCCTGTGTTTTGCTTTTGCCTTCCTGAATTTGATGTATTGTTTTATTGTTGTCTTTGTTTCTCTCTCCCTGTCCTCCTCTTTCTGAACCACCTTATTTATCTTATATTTGAATCTTTCTGTTTTAAAATTGGTAGATGTTCTAGAGAGAAATGTTTTCTTCTGAGACTGGTGCCAAATGTTTTGCATAAATCCGTTTGCGGTACAGGAGGCAGTTAAAAAGATAGCTATTACTATTTATCCTTCAAACTAGATTATGAGATCTTAGAGCACCCAAGTTAAGGAAGTAAAAGATGCAAGAAGTTGTTCTCAGGTCCATTAACAAAAGAAATCATATGGGGACCTAATCTAGTTCGTAAGATGGGGATATAACGTGAGAAGTATGTGTGTATAATTCATTCAGTGTATCGGGGCTTAACGTGTGGATCCTGTCAATTGTTCATTAGTTAGCTTGCTTTGTACGTATGACTGACGGTAGTTTCCTTATTGAAACTTTGCTCTTAGTTTTTAGGAAAGGGTGGAAATGACTTCTGAGCTTCTAATAGCCTCATGGAATGTTTTCCTTTGGTGTACTCAAAATGTGGAGTTGACAGGCTTCCCTGAATTTTGTGCAGGTGGCAGATTATATATTATGTTAACGCTGTTCCTCTATAATGTGCAAGCTGAGATCTCCTCTGATTAATGTTCTTCTGAATACAGTGATACAGAATTTAAAAATTCTAATTGTAGTCTTATAACTGAGAGTTTTGTGTTTGGCACTTAATGACTCAGCAGAACTGGTTCTGGAAAAAACCCCTCATCTTCCCCCTTTGCACAACTGTCTTACTCTCTTCCACTATGGAACTCTGTTTTTAATAATTTCTGGAATCATAGAATAATTCATTCTGGAAGAAGATTTAGAAGGTCTTTTAACTCAACTTCCTGCTCAAAGCGAGGTTAATGCTGAAATCAGCCCAGACTTCTTGGGACTTTATTGAGTCTGATCTTCAGAACCTTCAAGGACAGAGGTACCACAACCTCTTTTGTTACAATGCTTGACTCTACTCTGGATGAAAAGTTACTTACTTAAGCGGGAACTTTCCATTTCAGTTTATGACTGCTGTCTCTCACTTCTCCTGCTGTGCACCTCCATAAATAGCCTTGGTTCATCTTCTCCATAACCTCCTCGGAGGTATTGAAAGGCATGACACTTTGTCATGGCAGGCCTCTCTTAGGCCCCAGTCATAGGCAATATTATGCCATCTTTTAGTTGCTTCGTCAGGTCTCAACACTTTCCTTTCTGACCCATTCTTTTCAAATAGTTTGCACTAACATTACAGGCTCTTAAACTGAACTCTCTGCTGTTTTACATTCAGGTGGGCTTTTTTCTACAAACACTCGTGTTCTCACAATAGGAGTATGTAACTGTTCCCATAATTACGAAGTCTCAAGAGTAATTGCCACTAAGTTGATTGCATGATTTGGAGAAGTTTTTTTTAATTTGTCGTGGTAACACAGGAATTTCCCTTCTAATTTAGGGCTAAACCAAACCCTTTAGCTCCCAGTTGCTTCACTAGCCATTTTCTTTTACTCTCTTTATCAGCCACAGTGTCTTAAGTGAACTTAGTGTTGTACAGAAATAATTTGTCAGCTGGTAGAAGGTTTTATGTCTTATCGTCTGTTTTTACTTTGAATTATTCTACAGTAGCGGGCAAGGAGCTGCTTCATGCTTTTATACACAAAGAAGGATTTGACTTGCTTTCCTAAAACGCAGGAGTCAAAATTATGCAGTCATAGTATCTCTAGCCTGTTAGATAAAAGCACTATGAAAATGCTGTTCAGAAGGCATTATGAAAACTTTGGTCAGGGCCACAGCATATAGTGTTCCTATTGTTCCCCTAGGTCATATTTTAATGTTTGGCTATTCAATATACTTCCAAGATTTTGTGTCAAGCTATCTAAGTTGCTAATTTTCAAGACACAAAAAAAGGATCTACATACTATGGGTATTAAAATTTGATGTGTTGGGAACACATCATTGGTCACAAAATTAGATAATTATCTTCTAAAGTGACAAACTTCAAAGATGAAAAGCAGGAATATTCAAACTTCAGCTTTACCTTGAAGCTAAATGACTATCATTTTATGACAGCTGTGCGAAATGTATGACTGCCGAGCTGTTTGTACATGATGCTATCGTATTACATTAATAGAAATTTTCACTGATAATGAAAACTGGTAGGAGGCTAAGAGTAAAGCTTTATGTTATGACTTGCAGCCATTGACTATCTGCATCCAACAGATTTATTACCCCCTACGCATATTGTGCCTTTTACAATATCTTCTGCCATTTCTTCAACAAAGTACAACAAGAAAGATGATGATATAGATGGCATGATACAAAACAAAAAAAAAAAATCTGAGTACTCACTTCACACTTCAGACTTCCACCTATCGTTACCAACTGCAATGCAATTTCTTAGTAAAAGTAGAGGTGAGTTCTGACATCCCCCTGGAACTTTCCATGAAAAACATTGCGGGGGGAGGAGAGGGGAGGAATATGAAAGAAAACTGGAGGATTTCTGTTGTCCAACTCAGATTTTAATTTTCCTATTAAAATCAAGGCAGTAGACTGAGACTCGGATATATCTGGCAGCTTATCCTAGGTCTGTGATAACTTTCTTGATGGTCTGCTTAGGCCACGTGATCTTGGTAGCCAAAATTCAGTGAAACCCTTAAGCATGATACTAACTTAACCTGTACTGTCACACATACAAATCTGGCACAGGATTTCATCCAGAATGCCAGAAGCCTTGAATTGAAAGTTAAAACCGCAAGCAGGATTCCCACCCCTGCCCCCCCAAACAGAGGCATCTTTGCCTAACTTTTCCATGTAAAATGGGCCTAGCAATACTGCCTTTTTCCTTAAATTTCTAAACTTTGAAATTGTTTGGATCAGGAGCAACACTTTTTGTAGAGTGTTTAGCATATGGAGAGGATCAGGTGGTGAAGAACAGCACTAGCATATGGATATGGAGGTAAAGCAAAGTACATGAAATGGATCAGCTCCGAGAGCTACAAAGCATTAATTTTAACACACTTTTAAAATAAAACTTCTTTCACTACTGAAAAGATAAATGGTTTCCTGTAACAGTCCTGAATAACTCCAAAATTGATAGAAACCCTCTTATTTCTGCTGTTGATATTTGGTATCTGTTGTTGGCAATAAATCTCCATATGGCATTGTGCTGGCAAGTGAAATTGAACCCATTCTTGTCAGAGGATTAATTCTTCCTATGCTTTGAATACTAAGTGATACGCTATGCTGATACTAGAAAGTAATTTGCAACTTTGCAGGCATTTTCTTCTTTCCCTTATACATTTGTTTTTTTCTACCCTGGTGGTACTTTCTTATTATCCATTTTCCACATAACTACAGTTCTGCGCTATTTTTTTTTTTAATCTAGATCCTTCAGACTGACCTTTTCTGATTTTTCTTCCAAGTGAGATCCAACCAGTAAGACTAGTTACAGAGTCAAATTCACAAATGTCAAATGCAGTTAAATTGAGAATCAAACAATTTTCTTTATCCTTTTATGGGTAGCTGATTATTTCTGTCTGTATTATGATTAGTATAGAAACTTATTTTCTATGTGTACTTTCTCACTCTGTCCTTCTCTATGCTCCTACTTGTTTATAGCCATTGCTTTTTTCCTCTGGAAACTTTTACCATTAATTTATTTTTTCAGTGCCCTGAGCAGATGTGGTCATAATGCTGCAGTGAGGATCTGGTCAGCTGGAGAAAAATATGCAGAAATAAAATGAGTAGTGGCTTAATAACACTTTAATACATAAGAATGGGGGAAGGTTATGCAAATACAAGTGTTGTTCTCAAAATTATCTTTTCATTAAGTTATGATGTTTGAACCTTTAAAAGGAAGAATAAATACTTTAGGAACTACTGGTGCACCTTACATGTTGTGGATGTTATTGGAAAGAGAAGGTCGTTACTGCCCTAGTAACAGCCAATATACTTGTACCTTGGATGGTGTCTTCAGGAGTGGGGTGGGGGGAAGGGAGACAGGATTCCTTCCAAAATTAAATAGAAATCTTCTGTCATAGCAGGGGAGGCAAGTTTACAGCATCTTTCTGACCATACAATTTGCAGGGAGGAGTCAGTATCAGGAAGCTACTGCAGTCTGTTTGTAAACAGCTAAAGGTCAGAACAGGGACAGGTAAAGGTAGTAAGATGAAGAGGAATGGAATGCACTGGGAGCAAAGAAGCAGAATGACTGAAGAAAGTGTTTGTTTTTTTTTTCTCTGTAGTTTAATACAATTGGAGAATACATTTGTATGGAATTCAGTCAATATCTGTATTCTGGTGATTATTTTTGACAAATCTATTAAATGAATAATTTTCATATTGAAAATATATAAGCCACAGTCAAAGTCAAGTTTGCTACTTTTGAAATGCATGAGTACCACATGATTTCAAAACATTTGCCAAGAACTAAAATTAAGAGGAAATTATATGCTAAGAAATGTAACTTTCAAGTCAGGAAAGGCATGTGAAATTAAACTGAGTATTAGTAATGAGATAATTCTGACTTTTGTATTTGGCTTCTCAGATGCTTAAAATCTGAATGCTTTAACATTTTTTTAAAATTTGATGTTTGCTCTGCTGAAGTCCTTTATTGTCTACAGCCCCAGTGTAATGGGAATAGAGTTCAACTACACTCATAACTTGGCACTAATCCTGTCCGGTCCACCTTAAGCATGTTATTAATGTAAATATATGTTCGCTCAGTAGAACTTCCTCAACATTACAAGTTGTCTGGGGAACTTTGTCTGAAAAAGGATGGTGGAGAACAGCTTTATATGTGGGATTGGGACCTATACTTACGTGTTGGAATAATTCAAATGTTAGTGTGTAGAATTATTCATGTATGGCCATATTTATCTGATTGCACACTGTTTATTTATCTTGGTTTATAAATACACAGGAGTCGTATAACTGAAAACTCTAATTATTCTGAACATAATTTATCAGACAAAACCAGCTGCTAACTCAGCTTTTCTCAAGAATCTTCAGTAAAATGCACAACCTAAAAAATAATGTCTTGGAAAGTACAAAATTCCCATTCTTCACACAAATCCTCTGTGCTTATCGGATATCTTCCTCTCAAGAGTCTAGTAAAAACCTATGGCTTTCTGGTGTGACTAGAAGGACTACAAATCTGGGCAGACTGTACTGTGGCTTGCATTGCTTGACCTTCACTTACTTAAAGTTTTCGGTATTATAGGACAACTCTGTAATTAGGCAGAGATGATCCTTTCACATCTCAGTTACTGGTTGAAATGTCAATATGTTTGTTGGCTAATTGGTGCAATCATTACATTGAATGAAATAATGCTCCTTCTGCTTTAGAGGCCTCCAAAAAAACTATAGTCCTGGTTTTGCCCCTGACCTGTTGATTGACCTTGTGCAGATCAATTCTGATATATGTCTGATTCCATATTTGTAAAGATGTGGAAAATTATGCTTACTGTCAGAAGTTTAAAAAAGAAGTATGGATGACAGCTTGTGTGTAAAATTTGCTTTTGTGGGGTGGTTTATTTGGTGTGGTGGTGTCTTTGGTTTTGTGGTTTTGTTGTTGTGGTTTTGGTTTTTTTGGGGGGTTTTTTTGTTTTTGTTTTTTTTTTTTAAATAAAATGATATCAAATATCACTTACTAGTATGTATTGATGAATGATTGATCTAGTTGACTGAACAGGTCAATTTTCTGTAACTTCCCACATAGTAGCAGTGCTGTCAAAAAAGAACAGTCTTGGAGCCTGGGTAATATAGCATCTGTTTCCAAAGGCTTAGGAACTTGAATGAAAACAAGGTGCATGCAGGATTAATGTTATTATTTCAATCTCATTTAAGAGTAAACTAATTACCACAGCATTCGAATTCACATCCGTTCAGGAGCAATTGAGGCAAATGCAGATGGGAGTTACTTTCTTTGTTGATATGAATAGCACCTTTGTAATAGTCTTGTGCCTGAAATAAGGTCATTTTTGGTAACAGTATGCATGCTTTTAATGAAAAGTACTTGCATCAAGTGTTGATTAGCTCAAACATTGTAAAAGAATAGCTGATTCTGCATTGACTGTCTAGGGCTAAAATCATGACTGCTGATGAGAAATGATGTAAAGAAGAAAACTGAGGAAAAGAATTGCTGCTGGACTGGCAGCTAGTTAAGGTACATGCAAGTAAAAGAATAATTTACACGTATATCTAGGATATATGAGTAGGTCTGCGTCTACTATGATTCTATGCCACCTTGCAAGCCTTTAAACCAGTACTTAGAATGCTGACTACTGTATAAATTGCAAAAGGATTGGATCTGCAATCTGGAAGTTTTCTTTTATATTCACAATAGTCATACACAGTAATGAGACTGTTATCTGTAATGAGACTGTATTCTGTTGGAAAAGAGGTGTAGAACGTTTGAGGGTGCAATGTTCTTTAGACTGGAAAAATGTTGCAGTTTAAATATGAAGAGTAATTATAAATCTCCTTGATGGCTTCACATTAAGTCAAACTGTAATTTATTTTAACTGCAAAAGTGTATCTACTTTGCCGATTTTTACTTTTTCTCCTTGGTGGGTAGGAGGTTAGAATTGAAAGATGGCTTTTGTTTCCTTGTTTAATTGCCTAAAAAGAGAAGTAACTGGCATAGAATCCCATTTCTTGTAGGTGAACAATAAAAATAAGATTCTGTCACCTAGTGATTTCAACATACGCACTCCCTAATTCTTCGTTCATTCCCTTCCAGAGGAGCTGGCAATCCTGTGGCACTAGCTCTTCTCCTTCATTATGTCTTGTATGAGGAATTGCTTTTTTCCTTTTGAATATGAGTGGCTTGATATACAACTTATCTGCTGCCTTAAGCATTTATTTTTCTTCTCCTTTCTGATACTTTTGCGCCCCCCCCTTCTCACTTCAGATTTCTGGTATTACTTGATAATTGGCTTTTTCAGAATACAGTTTCCTTAATTCTGATTTCAGATTTACTCCTATGTATTAACCTAAAAAAAAATTATATATACATACGTATGTGTAGTAAAGCCATATTGATGAGTTCTGTTCCATTAATACCTGCTCAGCTCTGTGAAATATCCCAATATCTATCTCTTAAGAAATATAATATCTAACCTTGATGTACATGGACACCTCTATCTCTACCAGTCTTATTCCACTTCTTAAATGTCTCTTGCTTTTGACTACATTTAATCTAGAACTCCTCCTTGGTTGTAGAATGTGATCTCGCTTGCAAATTGTAAATGATTCTCTGTTTGTTCATAGTGAATCTTTTTCTGCGCTGTTGCCCTAAATTCATTCTATAATCTCTAGTGCCCCACTGATACTTCCAGACAAAGGAAATTGTGGAAAAAGTAGTAAAACATGAGAATATGTTTTTCATTTACCACTCTTTAAGCTTTCCAAAGCTGGAAGAATTGTTCAGGATAAAGGAGGGTGGGCAGGGGGGAGCAGGAAGAGAAGAAACATTTAATTAAAAGAAAATTCTGAAAAACCTTTATAACATTCTTTATTTCTCATACTGTTTCTCTCACTACCAACTTCTTAGTGGTGGCTTCTTTAACTTGATGATAAGGAAATGGGATGCCAGAGACCCAAGTCCTGTTACTATGTGTGTCATCAGGGCTGCTGGGTGATCTTGAGCAAATGATTCTGTCCTTCATACATTCTGTCTGGTAGCAATGTTTTTGAGTCAGTCTAGCTTAGTTTTATGTTTTAATAGCTATCTGGTACTCTACATCTACTGAACAGTAGCAAAGGTTCTATCTGAAACTTGTTCTTGACTTGCCATTGTACCTACAGCTCTGTTACCAGGAGGATTGCAGCCCAGTCCTCCAGCATGATTCATTCAGAATATTCCTGGCACCTGTTGCCACTTGCTGAAAACCCACAATTACACTGCACTAGTTTCAGGTTACTCCAGGTAGTTTAGAGACCAGTTCAAAATATATTTTCTTTTTCTAATTTAATTTGCTTTTCTCAAGAGTTCTTCATAGGCCTTGCTTTGTTTTATTCTTACTCCTCTCTATGCATATAGGTTATATTGTGTGACCACACACTTGGTTAAGCATAGAAGTATTTGAATGTGTAGTAGTGAGATTTTGGAGATTTAAATAAAGCAATTTGTTATATGTAGGAAAGATGGGTTTCTTACTAAAATAATATTTTTTTTTCTCCCATTTTATGATTTCGTCTATTCCCTCCCCTGCCCCCACAAGAACCAGTTTTTCTGGATCTCATCTGCAATAGTTACGCTTGTGTTTGGATAAAACTTTGAAGTGAGAAAGGGTAACCATCATTATTTATTCAGGATGAGTGTTAAAAGCAATTAAAATACCCTTACACAACAGAAGCAGAATAGGATTGTCACATTACAATATCATTTTTCAGGATCAGTTAAGAACCGAGGTTGTGCTTGTGGAAGGGTTTTCTGGGTTTTCTTTCTGCTATTTGAAATAGCATTATTGAAATAGCATGTATGTGTTTGGGTAAGAAACAACACAGAAATCCATGAAAAAGGGAAGAGAGGATGCATGAAACAGCCTGCAACTGTAAAGCCCTATAACAAGTGTCTTTTTCTTTAAATGAACATGGTTGCCATTAAAAAAACAGGTAATTGGATCGGTTTCTTTGTGCAACTATAACAAATCATATGACCGTGAGCTAACTACTGTGCTAAAAAGGGCTAAATAGCTTTTGTATAGTTTTATGCCTTTTTTATTCCATGTTTAAAATTCCATTTTTGAAACTATTTACCTGTCCCATGTACATCTTAAATTTTTCTCTTATTTGTACTGACTGAAAGATTTTACAAGATATGTCATATGGTGGCCTTATGCCATCCTTAAAAAAAACCCACAACCGAACTGTATTATTGTCTGTATTATGTAACTGGATAAAGCATTATGAGGTTAGATAAAAGAAGATATAAAAAGTTATAGAGCCATTTTAATGCACCTTATTGTCTGAGATGGTGAAATTTATCACTAATGAGTGTTGCCTACTGTGTTGTCTATACTTTGTTTCCTCCATCTAAATAGTCCTTAAAAATCAAATAATAGAACTGTGATATGATTCCAACTTTGGCTAAGGATTACAGGACAAACTTTTTATTTATTTTTGTAGCCTGGATAACCACGTTATTGGAGAACAAGTAAAAAGCTGATAGAAAAAAAACCCCGTACAGATTCCCCACCCTCCTATGTATTCATTGTACATTGAAGGATAGCTCTACCTCTGCAGGGATAAAAAGACCCAAGTACTATAGCAAGATGTTGTATTGCAGGTGGTGTTTGTCCAGGCATGAAAAAAATCTCCCTTACTCTGGTCTTTCTGGAATGTGGAGAAATTGTGAAGAAAGATTGCTCTGTTGTGCTATATAAGTACTAATGTAGTCCATTATGAGACATAGAAGTAAAGGAAAAGGCAGTAGGTGAAACTGGATACCATGGTTCATTGTACTAGACAAGCCAAGGCTCTTGTTGTCTGACCTTCTCAGAGCATGATTTTTGTTTTTTATAAGGTATCTTCTGGATCCTTTGTTGACCTTTTGAAGGAAAATTCCTTTGCATATAAAAAATATCCTTTGCAACTCCCTTACTAAAAAGGCGTTGCATACTTGTAAAAAAACCCAAACAAACAAACAAAAAAAAACCCAAAAAAAACCCCGATTCCTGAGTTAAGCTGTTTGAAAAATTGTTTTCCATACAGCTGGAAAAATTTTCTTTTTGTTTCTGTTTCTTGACACTGAAATTTTGTAAGGTTTTTCAGCAAAACTAGCAATGATACAAGAAAAAAAATCATAAACCAAGAAACATTCTAGATATCAAAATAGACTGAAAAGGTTTTAATCAGATGGATATAAGTATTTTGACTTCCTCTTAAAAGAAAAATATTGAATCAATTATTTAGAACTCAGTCTACCCTTTAGCTCATTCAAGGTGTTCCATTTGGGAGATAAAGTTAATTTGTTTTAATATGTATTATTTTAAACTAATAACAATGGCTATTTAGCTTTATTTTCTTGAATGGCCCTATTAGCTTAAAATGTGTTGAGCCAGGCTTCCATTTTTTAAAATGTAGATGCTCAATATTAATATGGTTTCAAAACTAGAATTTGAAATTTGTTGAGCTGAAGGAGAAGACAAAATCCATAATGTTTGACTTCTGTAAGCAAAGTTGCTCAGAGAAACGTTTTGAGGTTTGATATGACTTGTAATGGTTTGTAGAGGTAGTGTTACCAATACAGTGTCGTGTTATCAATACAGTGTCATCTGACCTTTTTTCTTGCCTTGAGACAGTGGAAGAATATTAGAGCGCTTTAACTATACATGCTTTTCTAATCCGTATTCTTTCTGATGAAAGGTCTCAAGCCTGCATGATTTGCCACACCAGCATTGTTGAAAGTACGTAGATAACAGCAGGTAAAGGAACGGTGTGGTCAGTGCCACATTTGGCTGACGCTGACTCCCTGGCCAGAGTGATGACTTGACCAGTCTGGGGATGAGCCTGGAGCATGGCTTAGCTTCACGATGGCCTTGCTGTTGTGAAGGTTACCTCTAGAGTTCCCTTCCAACCTACGTGATTCTGTATTCTCTGCTGAGCTGCTGTGGCTCATGTATAAAACACTTACTCAGTGACAACTAAAACTAAAATGAACCATGCTAAATCATAAAAGTTAAAAAAGAAACAAACAAAAAAACCCCTGGGGCAACTTATTTCCCCAGAGCATGCTGTGAAAGAGATCTTAGTTTTACTTAGTTGTTTTTGTTGTTTGTTTGTTTGTTTTTTTCCCCAAAGTTTTTTAAGCTATTGAACATAGTAGCAATTAGGTACTTAAAACATGTGCATCAAGTACCATCTAGAAGTGGTATTTTGGTAGTGCTTGGCTGCTGTCTAGGGAATTGCATAGCCTGGAGCTGCTACTATGTGACATGTTCAGGAGTAAATAGTACTAAAAACCCTACATGCTAAAAATACTAAAAAATGTGTGAGGGAGGTGAGAGAGCTCCCTTAGTCTACCCCTCACCAGTATATTTTTGTGGGGTATAAGTATATAAAGTTCTCATTTTGCTTGGTACACAGTTTAAACAAATTCAAACCAAAACAGAAAATTGTAAAGAAAACTTGACTTGTGGAATTGTCTTCTTACTAAGGTTTGCTGTGTAGCTGACCTCTGAGAAAAAACACTGGAAAAGGAAACAGTTATAAACTAAGGAGTTTTCAGGTTGTAAGGTTGGCATTGTAGCCAAGTGCAGAGGCAGATGTGTCGTGGGTGGCCATGCGTGTCTCTCGGTAAGTCTACTGGGATTGCTTCTGAGGAGTCTTTTTGCCCCAAATGCTATTGAATCAGAATGTACAGCAAATGCTCAAAGGGAAACAATTTTTTTGATTGAAACTTTAATCAAATTAAGATTAAAGTTTTAATCAAAGGCTGATTATTAAAGACTTATCACATATTTTTTGATGTACGCTGTGTGTCAGACATATAGGCAAATGTGTTTCTGGAGATCAGAGTGTTGCTTGGGTACTCATTTCTCATTCCCTCAGCTTTCCTGTTCTGAAACTGGGAATGGCAGCACAGTAACGCTTAAGCCGTGGTGTTACCACGTTTCTGTACAGGTTTGGAGTCAAACCGTGTGAGAAAAGACTGTCTCGTGGAATTGCCAGACTAGTTGAAAGCTATAATGTGTTGGGTTATTTTGATTTCTTTCAGATAAGCTGAAACCCTTGGACACTTTATGTTCTTGACTCTGCGTCCTTAGCTCTTGAAGCTGACCTAGTTGTAGGTCATTTTGTGATCCTTGTTAAGTTAATTTTGTTCCTACTCTGAAAAATTGTAGCACAGAGTCACTTCTTTTTTGTGTGTGTGTTTTGATTGTGGGTTTTTTTTTTTCATTTCCACCCCCCACCCTCACTTTCACATCACATTACATCTCTGTAAGAGGAACCCTGTGTGTGTTATAATAATCAATTAGTAGCTGGACTGTTCATGCCTATCTCAGTAGGCCTTTTCTAAGATTTGTTTTCAGTACCAAAATATTCTGAAGAGAAATGACCACAAGAGGAATAGGTAAAAGAAATACAAATTCATAATATTTTTAGCCTTCAAACACTTTTGTTCTGGGTAGGTGAAAACCAGGTAAATGTAAGTTTCAGAGAAACTGGATTAATATAAAATACTGTACTAACATATGGCTTAAGAAATTTACGGATCTTTTGCTGCTAAAAATGCAAATCACATTTTTCTGTGCCTAGCCCATCCACTCAATGATACTTGTCAATATGTACCTATATACAGGTATCTGAATAAAAAAGCATTATATTTTGTATGAAACACTTCTTTACTTGTCAGGTGTTTTTTCCCTCTCGAATTACTTGTCTTCATTAGGAATTTGAGGCTTTAATTTTAGAACTTTGTGGGGAGCGTGGAGAATTTTCTCTAACAGTAGGTGTTTGTCTAGGTGTGGTTCTTTCCCTTTTTTTCCTTCTCTCCAAAGGAAAATGTATTCCTCTTGTAAATGGTTGGCTTTTAGTTAATTGGCTGATACTAAAAGATAAACTCTGGAAGTGCCAGGACTTAAGTCACCCTGGGAATCTTAGTTGTACTGACTGTGGTAAGACTAATAGCCTCAGCAATGAATCTTTGGTATACAGCTCTCAATCCAGCCCACACTTTGTCTATGAGCAGGTTCTTACCTGGACATGATTAAGTTTAAACCTTCATACCTGGAATCAAATTAATGACAAAAAAAAAAAAAAGCTCCAGCCCTTCTTCTTTCTGGGTGAACTGTTCACAAAGTTCCTGTATTCAGATTCCACTGTCTTACATGTTTCTATACTGAACCTTTTTCACCTGAGTGGAGGAATAAGCAGTAGACAGTTAATGAACATGCAAATTACAACATTTGCGAACACACAAAATATCTTTTTGGGCAAACTGATCAATATTACATTTTCTAACATTTTATTAATCTATTTTGATTACTCAAGATAATTCGCCCTCCTCCTCCTGCTAAGAGGATGCAAATTTTCAGGCAGATGATTCCTCTAAGGAGGTTCTCCTTAACCAGTGCTGTGTGCAAGCCAGACTTTTTAGCTAATTGATCTTGTCTCAACTTTTAAAAATAGACTGTTCAGCATTTCTGCAGTTGCCTGAGCATCTTCTGTCTATGATCTGTGCTTCCCCCCCCCCCCCCCCCCCCCCCCGCGCTTCTTTTTTTAGTCCTGGCTAGTGGCTGCGGAATTTGACAATTTCTATCTTCAGTACAAGTGAAAATACCTACAGACTGTTTCAGTCTGCTTTGACTCCACTAGGCTAACTGCCAATCTTTCTTCTCAAATAAGGCCGTACAGCCTTATGACAGGCAGCCATAAGAGCGGCTGTGAGAACAGCATGGTCTGCGATCTGTTCATTTTCCATTGGTGTGACTGCTTTGGAAAGCGGACTGCCTGCAGCCTGCCAGTCTGAAAATCCTGGGCAGCGTATTAAGCTACTGAACTGTGCTGTGTATGGAGCTGCCAGGCACGCTCAGGCAGGTGACATCCTCTGTGGTCCCAAAGGCACTCTCCAGCTGTGTTTTCAGGTTGCCTGTCTAGAGCTCTGGTCCGAGGGCTTGTCACCTCTCAAGAGAACATGCTCAGCGAGTGTCTGGCATCATGACCTCCGTAAGACAAGGTGGGTGCTTGTCATTGTTTGTCCTGATGTTCCCCAAAAAATTGTCACCTGTATTTTTTTTTCTCTAAGCCCAGATCCCCTTTCAGCCACTGAAGATTCTGATGACTTTGTAGGGTGCAGACAAAACCTGATACACAGTTTGAGTCTCTTATACCACTTGTCCCTTTCCTTCTGTTTTAGTATCACTGTGAATGTGCTGATACCTGAAGGTAACCTGCATTGCTATCAAGTCGTGTTTCAGACAATAAACTTGGTACTTTGTCAACACAGGAAAAAAAATCTAAATCCTGTGAAACTCTCTTACCTTTCTAGGATTTATCACCATTAGGAATAATTAAAACACCTTAAGAATATTCAGTTAAACTCTGACTTGAAGTAACTGCTTGTATGCTTCTCTCTTCAGGAGTGCTCAGCTTAATGTGTAGATTTTCCTTAGAGCCCAGTTCCATCTCATTTCATGTGTTATGGGTACTTTATTTCACCAAGTCAGGAGAAGCATTTTAATCTTCTGACACTCTGCCACAAGGCAAAGTATTTCAAGAAAATGTTACCTGTTACACTGTTATAGCAGACAAAAAAAAAAAAATCACACTGGATCCATAATAAGCTTTTATTAGCTTGACCTATTTAGTAGTTTTTCTTCCTTTTGTGACAATTTCTGTAATACAGATTAGGAGAAGTGTCAGTTTATCACTGTGAAAATGATAAGCAATTACAATACGTTAAAGGGCTGTGTATTTTGAAGTTTTATGTTTAATGCAAGACTTCCTTCTAAGCTTAAAAAATGGGAAGGAATTTCAGAAGTATTTTGATAATGGTCTGGGGTTTTTCTGTGGAACTTTTTTCTTGCATTTACTGTTTTTTGTCACAGGATGGCAGCATGAGTAAGACCCTAAAATGGTATAGCAGTGAGTCCGACGTGTTTTAAAGATTTGTACAGGGTTAGCTTTGTTGCTCTTCAAGGGGGGGGTCAGATATAATTTTGGATCCTAAAGACTGTGAATATCTAAGTTTCCAATGCTTGTACATCACCATATAATCTGAATAGTAAATTATGAAGGGATGAAGTAATTTGAAAGATGAGGTTTCCATTCAGTTCAGGCTTTTTAAATAGTATTAACTTAATTTTCATATATTGGCCTTTTATTTTCCTGATTAGATTCCAGGGTTCATTTTGAGCATGCTTCTACATTATTTGGAAATCTTTTTTTTGTCACCAGGGTTATAAACTTCTGGCTCGTGAGTGTATTTTGTAAAACATATACCTGAACCTGAACCAAATATCCGGATCCCTAAACTCTGGGGAAGCTTAGCTCTTCTTAGAACTTTGTAGGCCAAACCCATTTTTAAGTGAGTTATTTGATCATTGGTTTAACCAGGTCCTGGGGAAGAGCTCTCATGGAATCACTAGTTTGTGTAGGATAGCTACTACTGCTAGACATACCCATGTCAGGTGCAGTGATTGTATCTCAAAAATATACAATCTTTCTAAAAATATACATGAGCCTGTAAATCTTCTCAGCTGAAAAAGCACCCGTTTTTCAGATTAAGTTGTTCTTGAACGTGTACATATGTGTTCTGATTCGTACAAAATTATGGATCGGCTTTTCTTGCCACCCATTGCCTTAATCCTTGAAACTGTTGGCTTAAGATAGAATACGAATGGAGGGAAGCCGCTTTCTCTTCATGACCTAATACTTCTAGATTTTACTTCTGTTACTTAGATCTAAACTCTCCAAGTTTGACAGCCTTAGTTTCCTCTGAATTGTATTCTCTGCTGTTTTTGTGTCCTGCTTGACCGTTATATTTAGGAGCTTTGTAACTGAAGATTCAGACTCTCCGCACTTGTTCCAACTTTCACAGATATGAAGAAAAATCTTTTCCTCCTGCCTCCTGAAAACTCTCTGCACTGTGGACTGAATTCTTCTCCCTGTTTCCATAGGTGAATTCCGTACAAAGATCCTAGGATGCATCTTCATGGCACAATGCTATGCTTTATGGAGGTTCATGGCTTGGGTATAGAGAGCGGTCTGGGTTCATCAGTGCCTGCAGGAAGCAATTTCAGTCTGAAATAAAAACAGCATTTGCCATTGTAGTTATACAACTTCTAGTATAGCTGTGGCAGTTACCAGTTAAGCAAGTGAGCGTTTTCAATGTTATGTCCACAAACAGGAAAAACAGACTTGTCTTCTTGTGCAATCTTTTCCCTTCCCATAATGTTTTTAATCAGAGGTGAATAAAGCAGATCTCCCTCTCTTTTTCTGAGAAGCTTGGAGGCATCTTTTAAAAAACAAACAAACAAACCAACAACTTATTTCTTTTATTCCTTTCTGCTTTGGGTTGGGGGCAAAAACTGTTGTTATAACTTTGGAATGGGGTTACTGTAAGCAAAACAAAGTCAATTGTGCAGAATTTTGGTGCATGATATGAACAAGCAACTCTGTTCATGTAGTTCCTAGTATTTATTTATTTATGCAAAATAACTGTTTTCCCAGGTAGCTATTAGTTAAAAGGAGAATGGTGTGATGCAATAGATGGAGATCTATTTCTTTTCTTTTTTGTAGGAATAAGAGTTGTTGTTATAGGGCATTGTCAACAGAAGGGGGGAATTGGTGAGGGGATGTTAGACTTCCCATGAGTTTTGGGCAATTCATGTGCTAATGTATCACCTAGTGTGATTCTGACTGTGATCTCTCTTTCCTTACAGACTTCTTTCATATCAGATCTTCATTTGCCCCTGCAGATAACTCTGCTATAAACCACTTAGAGTTGTCATATCCTCTCACATAAAGCTACATCAACCACAAAGCTAACAATGTCTTTGATCGATTCTGTGATGTTTATTAGTTGCTCTTCTTTTGGGCGTTGCTCGGCCCTTTTGAAAGCGTCAAAGAATTCTACGATAATGTCCAGTCCTGCATCAAACCAAGATGCCCCTTCAGCTGAAGAGGGCTCTGCATTATCCCTTCCAGATGCCATCAGTGCTGGTTCTGAGTCTACTGGAGAGTTCATCAAACAGCAGTATAGTGCTTTTCTGCTACTGCTAGGGATCCAAGGAGACTTGCTCTGCAGTGCTCCCAGCTGCCGGTAATTTTTGGAGGCTTTAACTGTATTGCTCACTATGCAGATTTACATTTACAAACTCTATTACTTTGTCCGTTTTATTCTGTGAGTGGTTCATGTCCTTCCTATTCATTTTCTGTGTAGCGAGTGTTATTTCAGCTCTACTAGCAAGAACGTCAAACAAATTAGTATATTTGTATTCACAGTAAAACATGTGAACAATTTCATCTATTGATGCCGTACAATGTGCCTATTAGATATACAAGTAGCAGTTGAGTATATCCCCCAACCATTGTTAGGCCTCTTCAAATGATAATGTGGCCATGTTCCTCTGTGAGGCTGATACAGCATAAAAATGAGTCTGCAGTCTTCAAGGACCTGTATGTTGTGCTAGCAGTGACCAGAAATTGAAAGTAATTACTTCCATTACTTACGCAGTGAATAGCAGAGAATATGTGTGGTTTCATTATGTTCATTAGTTTTACTTGTAGATCACAGCCATTAGCAAATCACACTATTGCAGTTCAACAGGCTATGTTGGGGAGCTCATCCCTTTTCCCATGATGGTATCATGAGCAGAAATAGAGCGAAAAGTATTTGGCCATTCTCCAGACATTTCTACGTGAAGAAGTGTGGAATCAACCAGAGAGTGAGTTTTAAAATCTCTAGTTATTCTATACCAACTCCTTCACTAAAAACGGCTTTGTACAGTGCAACTTATTATGCAATGATAAAAATACATACACACATCTTCTTATTGGTCTCTCTTTTTACAGAGCTATTTCTGCATATTTGGAAGAAGTACGAGCACAAGGAGACTTGCTTTCAATATCCCAGGAATGAGAAATTATGCTTATTTTTGTCCTTTTTGGTTAAAGGTTCTAACAGTAATAAGTGATATTACATAAAAGGATCTCAGTGTAGCATAACTAGAGAGCTGCAAAGTCCACGTTCTAAGATCCCCTTGAAGGCAAGAACTAAGAATGACAACTCGTTAACGTTTATTTCCTGAGCTGAATTTTAGGCAAGTCTGCGTCTTTTACAGAAGCAACTGTATGGAACAGTGAGCATGTGGGAGTCCTCGGCAGGATCACAGTGTGCTGCTACCAGTAATCTCACTAAAAAATAGTAATGAAACAAAAAGGAAAACAAGTATCTGCTAGTAATGTGTACGCTAGTGAATGAGCTACTTGATATAAATAGTTCAAATACATCACAGTTGCAAAATGGAACAAGATCAACTGAAGTGGAATATTAATTGGGCATCTTCTTTAGGCTTGTGCAGCTTCTCACTCTTCAGAGAGAACTGGGGAAATTTATGATGCAGAGTTCTGGAAATGTTTGCCTTGATGTGATTCTGGCTCAGTGAAGTCAATTCAATTATTGCACAAACTCCTGAAGGCACTTAAAATTTAAATTTACAAGATTAAAAATAGTAACACATTAAATAGAGAAGATAAACTTATGGGTGGCTGAATATTGAACTTCATCACGCTATTTTGACTACAAACAAAAATTAAAATTGGTATTGCAAAACATCTGAATATTGCATTTTTTCACATCAGCTGACAACTGTACAAGTCTGCTTGAGTTGCTTAGTTCTTTGCCTTAGAGTGGGATGTTGAGCTGTAAAGTGGACTGTGCGGGAGAGCAGTAGAACTGACAGCTTTTGTCTTTTCAACAAAAAGCTACCGAACGTTGTCTTCAACAGTCTGCTCCAGGCAGCTTCCATCCACAAGTACTTTGACTAGAATATGTAATTTTAAACATTCTATAGGATACCAAAGAAAATTGTTGACTTTGAAAACGCTGTACTCCAAGTTCATTTCAGTTAATGGAGATGAATTCTGTAATATCTGCTCTGTAGTTGGTGGTGTCTGAGACACATACTGTTGCTGGTTGGCACATAGACAGAGCAAGGCTTTACTCCAGGTTAGCAATTAATATCTGTGGCGTGACTACCAGGTTTATCCTTGCTTTGGCCCATAGCTCTTTGCTTCTTTACTTTCCTCCATTGACATGTTGAGGTTTTGTTTTTCTGATGTCCTTGTGTACTGAATACCCAGATAACGCGTACCCTATGCTCTTTTTAGAAATAGATCCCTCTGTAATAAAGTAACTTAAAACATTTGAAATACTTTCCACTGTGGGAAGGGACATGAAAATTATTTGTGTGAGTAATTCAGCATTTTGAAGTAGTGGGAACTGGATGGGGAAGGGGATGGAGAAGGAAAAGAATGGATTTTTAAAAACACTTAGGCTGCTGGGGGATGGAAACCACAACAGTATCTCCTCTGCTTTGAGACTTACGATTGAGAAGCAAGACTTACGATTGAGAAGCAAGACTTACGATTGAGAAGCAAGACTTACGATTGAGAAGCAAGACTTACGATTGAGAAGCAAGACTTACGATTGAGAAGCAAGACTTACGATTGAGAAGCAAGACTTACGATTGAGAAGCAAGACTTACGATTGAGAAGCAAGACTTACGATTGAGAAGCAAGACTTACGATTGAGAAGCAAGACTTACGATTGAGAAGCAAGACTTACTTCCAAATTCCCAACTACATCTAGACCTGTTATTCTGGCATTCCTACTGGGGAAAGTTATTAGCGAATAAGGAGACATGTAGTATTCTAGCAGAAAATCAGAGGCAGACAATTTTACAGTCAGGTTAACTTATGGAAAAGGTGAGGAAGAGTTCCTTCTTGTACAGAGAGAAACAGTGGACTCTTGCTAGTTGACAGTCCAGTGAAGGTGAATTACTGTTGCTGATTTAAGAACTGATATTTCATAATGAACCTGAAAAGGAAGCAAACAAAGGACATGAAGTGGCAACTTGTGACAGACTTATGCAGGGGATTATAAAAACAACAACAAAAAAACCAAACAAGGAAAAGGGGACTCAGAAGGAAGAAATGAGAAAGTCAAATGAAGAGAGGACATATACATGGACTAAAAACCATGGCAGTGTTTGTTGGGTGGCAAAAGTGGGTGTATGTAAGAACAAATCTTATTTGGGAGGCCAGTTCTTTGATCCCCTGACTTTTAAGCCCCAAAAGTCTCCACTGCTCTCCTTCCTCTGCAAACTAAGTTCTGTATGAAGATGAGTATACATTTCTTCCTGCAGTTTCCAAACTCAAGAAACAATCCAGTACCAATAGCTGAGTGTTTATCAGTGTGGATAAATGACAAAGTAGAGGAGGGGGGGTGTTGCAGCTTGTTCACAGGTGAGGTTGTGACCAGCT
The DNA here is from genome assembly GCF_035582795.1 of Mycteria americana. Classification (NCBI taxonomy): domain Eukaryota; kingdom Metazoa; phylum Chordata; class Aves; order Ciconiiformes; family Ciconiidae; genus Mycteria; species Mycteria americana. The sequence goes on along the minus strand of NC_134375.1, from coordinate 25,917,444 downwards.
GGTGAATGCTCTTTAAGTGTTCTTGCTGCTGTTTCCCCAAATAGCTTTACAAGCCCTAAAGCTGAAATGAGTAAAAGGTACTTGTTACCTATTACCTCTTATTTTTACTTTTTAAAAGAAAAAAATGAAAATTGAGTCCCTGGAGGACAGAGGAAAATGAAGCTCAATACCTCGTGGAATTTATGTTCAGGTTAACCTTAAAAAGTAAATGAAATACCTTAGAAGTGTAGAAGTGCTATCATGTCTTTCCAGCAGCAGTTAGCTGCTACAAATAAGGGATTCTCTTTTGATATGTATATATCTGTCTTCCAGGGCTGCACTGATTTCTGCACTACAGTTAAAGATGTCTTGAACATTCCTCCTGAAATATATGAAAAAATATTTCATGTTAGAGACTATTCATATCTGTTATAAAGTGGAAAATGGGATCATCTGTTCAAAGAGAATTATTAGTGAAAATGCTGTGAAAAATGTATGCAAAGCAGATTTAATGTGTCATTATGCCAAGTTTTTTCATATTGAAAAATATTGGAGGTGAGAAATGACACAGTGAAAACTCCAAAATTTCTTTGCAAATTTCTAAAAAAAAAAAAAATATTGTGTTGAAATGTATAGTAGAAATTTAAATCTTTGGTACGAAATAATCTGAAAACTATGAATGCTGCTTCTAATACTTACATTCCTAAATGGAGTTTTGTTTTATTAATATCTATGATGATGTTTATCGGTGACTGGCTTTTTGTTTGCCTAAGATTGTCTCCTTATTTTACCAGATTTTTTTTTTTCTGTAATCTCATTAGAGAGACAAATGAATTTCATAAATTTAGAAATACAGAATTCAAATGTTCTTGAATTTCAATTTGAAGAATATTTTAAAAGGATAGAATTCTAGTTCTGTATATACTGGAGTAGCTGAATGTAAATCAAGTGTTTAAACTTGCTGGAGTTTATTGCTGAACATCAAAAGAAAGATTAACGTTCTGCAGATTTTAGATACAAGTACATTATATTTATTTTGTCTGTAATTTGTGTACAGCTTTGTTTAACCTTTCACAGTCAAACACAGCATTTTTGTTGTATACGACTTGATGTATGAGAACACTTATAGAGGCTGAAAAAGAGTATGTTTCACTTTTTTCTTTCCATATTAGAAGTGCTGTAAGGTGGGCTATTACTGTGCAGTAGGGTAGATTACATGACGTGAGATACTTGGCACAAATTCTAGTGCTTGCTGTTCCTTCTACACCAGGTCCACACACAACGATTGACGTTCGTGAATAGTAAATTTTTTGCAAATGAGACTTTAGAGGATGCAGAATGCTAATGATGCCATTAAAGCATTTATGGACTTCATCCAAGGATACTGAAGTCAGTAAAAATCATGTGATTTCACTGGACTTTGCATTAAATTCTTTAATTTTCTGTCAAGTTCAAAATTTGCTCGATCAAAACGTCATTTGATTTGAATTACTGAAATAGCATGCTCAGCTTGTCAAAAAAAAAAAAAAAAGAAGAATTAAGAATGGTGGTGTTTAGGGTAGTAGCACTGAATTGCCATCTCTGGATGGATATGGTCCACAGCTGTTAACTACTAGATAGGTGATCTAAAGCACAGAAGCAAATGCAAGTTCTGTGTGTGAATATATTCTGTACTGACATCTTTTATTCCAAAGACCAAGCCCAAGGTTGAAAAAGTCACTTCTTGATACCATGTGTGTCTGTGTGTCCCAAGGACCATTGGCAGGTTTCTTTTATCTTGTTCATTCACCCATATATCCTAGGAAGAATTACAGCACTAAGTTGTTATACTCTACACTCAATACCATTAAACTTTAGCGGGTAATTTAACTTATTGTAGGTTATTAGCTGTTCACATTGAAAACCTGTGAATAAAAATGAAACGTATTCTGATGTCTAGCATTATTATATTAAAAATGCAGTGGCTAAATTCAGTAACTGTCATTAACAACAGAAAGGAGACAATGCCAGTTGAAGTATTATTTTAGATTAGCTGTTATGTAGTAACTGAAGTAAATCATAAAATCATACACGTTGGTAGCTTGAAGATCTTCCCCACTTTTTTTCTTCTTCACCCCCACACCAAGACATTTTAGGGTTTGTTTAGCATGTGGACAGTACCCCTGCGTCCCCCATTCTCTTTAGTTTATCATAGTACTGTATGTTGGATTCTAGAAAGTAAAATGCTTACTGAATTCATCAGGCTGCTAGGAAAAGACTTACTGACTCTTATGTGTATTGCTTTGTTGTGGGTACTGGAAGAATTTAGCATCATCATTATCAACCTTCAAAATTTTCTTAGGAAAGAGTAAATTAGGATTATGTACAGCTGATATGCCTATTGATTCAAAGCATGAAGAGGGAATTCTGATAAACTTGTTAATTTGTTAATATGACTGATAATTAAAAAAGGGGACTCTTCTGAGAAAGATGGCCTTTGTATTTTAAAAAAAAAAGTATTTTGCAATCTATATTTTTAATTATTTTACAGTTAAATCTTTTCAAACTCAATTTTTTTTGAGGTATTAGGATCTAGAGGTTACTTTTTTAAAGATAATTTAAATTTGGAGTTATAATTCTTTTGGTTCTAAATTAAAATCTTAAATTAACAGGTCTCTCTTTTTCTCTTTATGCAGTTTAATTTCTGTCAAACCATGTAATATCTTTCACATAATTTAAATTAATGAGTTCTGATACTCATGATTGTACAATGTCTTTCATATACATGTAGGGTATGGTGTTTTATTGTACTGGAATAACTCCATAATGGAATAGCAACTCTGAGTTTACAGTCATTTTTTCAATACGTAAGGGAAAAGTAATGTTTGCTTTGAAGGGTGGGGGTTTTTGTTTGGGTGTTTGGTTTCTTTTGTGGAGGAGCGGGAAAGGTGGTACCTACAAAGGAGGAATAGCCTGGTGTTACCCCCTCTCCATTATTTCTCTCTCTCCCCTCCTAGGCATGCACTTCCTTGACTGCTTCTTGTCGTGAAGTATTCTGTCTTGATACAGAAAAACAGAAAATCTCTTGGCTGATGTTACGGCAATGATTGCAGTTAGTGGATACCAGCTTCAACCAGAAGGATTTTGTAGAAGTTATTTATTTTGGGTTATTAAATTTTTTCCTTGTCTTGTGGATATGTGCACATTAATATTTGTAAAGTACTTTCTGAAAATTGAGGGAAGGTGTTTGAAATGTATAAAGCATAGCCATTCTCACATTCTCTGCCATAGTCTTAGAAAGGGATTAAACTTAAAAGCGGTTTGTTAGGATCAGTTCTGAGAAAGTAGCAAAGGGTTTCAGCTCATTTCACATGGTTCAAAATTTGGAAGCGGCTTTTCAAATCAATTGTATTTGCAAAGCTAGACTTAGCCATATTTGTTTGCTGTCTTTTGTACTACACCATAAAGTTTTTTTTTCACCATAGATAGTTGACACACCATTTCATATTTTGGAGTGTACGGAAGGGTCTGTTATCACTAATAACTAAAACTCAACTTCTTGCAAAATGTTGTTATTCTGAAAAGCTGTTGTCTCTAACGGATACCATTCTATTTTCGTAAAGGTTTTGTTGTTTGGGGGGTTTTTGTTTGGTTTTGGGTTGGGTGGGTTTTTTTATGATTCTGAATACATTCTGACCTTTCCTCGCTGAAAAGCCTCGCTGGGAGAGGATGAGAAGCACCCCAGGTTTGCCTGGGAGTTATTGCTGTTTTGCCCTCTTTGGAAATAAGTTAGTGGTTATTAGAGACAGGCAGTGATTTCAGTGTGCTCCAAGCCTAGTCTTGAGTACGTTATAGATCAAGATATTGTTTTAAGTTTTTTCAAGAAACATAGTGGGACTAAATTTAGAGAACATTTTATGTAGAATATTATGGGAAGAAAACTGATTTTGCAGCACAGTGTTGGGATTTCCAAAATAATTGCCCCCATTCAGTGAGTGTTATGGGTCCACTGTAAGGTGGCTTCTGTTGTAAGGAAGGGACTACTAATGCTCAGAAAAACTTTACCCTTCAGAATTCGTACTTGCTGTGAAATCGGAGCCCTTACAGAACAGATGCTACAGGATGAAAAGCCGTTTTTACTTAACCGGTATGGGAGAACGCAAGGAAACGTGACTGTGCTGTTGGCATTGAAGATGGGTAGTTGCAGAATATAGGAAATGTAACTTGAAATTGCAGGGCAGAATACAGACTCTTCATTTGGATTATTTCATTTGTTAGTGTTCATCATTTGCCAATGGAATTTTAGTCTTTCTGAAAATACATATTTATATATTTCTAAGAAAGACCCATGATACAGTGGTTGAGCTAAGTTGTTATAGCAACTGAAATAGCTGGGACATCTGAGGATAGCGTTGTTATATTAGAGATATATTAGAGATCATGTTGAGCAAACTTCAATGGAAACAATCTTTTGTAAGGCACAGACAGCTCTGCCAGGGGTAACAGTTCTCAAAATGGTATTTCCATGGTTCCAGGATGATTCAAGTTGGAAAGAGCTTCTAAGGCTGCTCTTTAGTAGGACTTCCTAAAACTCGTCTTGACTCAATTAGTAATTTCCCCCTAAATATCATTCTTCTCCAAAATGTATTTACACCATTTTATCCTATTTTTGTTCTCTGTGTTGTGTATCAGAAACTGATAAAGCTCGCAGTGTTTGTTTTAAAATTAACAAATCTTTGCTAGGGCAAAAGCTTTTTAAACATTTAATGCTACATGTGCAGAGAATGTTGCAGCTGAAAAATCTGAGGACTCAGTCCTCTTCTTTTAGAAGTCTAGCACAATTTTAATAGTTCCTAGGACAATCAGTGATTACTTTGTTCTTGCCCTTAAAACTCAAACCAAACTGTTTTCCTTTAAAAAAGAAAATATGTATGTGTATATGAATTCCCCCCCCGCAATTGCTTGATTTAATATTACTATTGTTTCTTCCTAAATTTTAACATGCAATCCCTGGAAAAAGGCAGGGAAGCATACATGCTATTGTAACAGCAATACAACTTAAAGCGGCACTTACCAAGAACTACTGTCTGTTTTCAGACTTTCTCACTTATCTCTTGTTGTATCAGCCCTTGAATTTGAGTTGTAGCATGGAAGAAGATACAGTACTGCTTGTGCATGTCAGATGTTCTGTATTTGGTCATAATGAGTGCTTTTTTTCCTGTTCCAGTCTTGGGTTAATATTTTCTGTTGTCCTTATTTCTTCTTTACTGTCCATTTTAGAAGTGAGATCCATTCAGATGTTGACCATGTGCAGGAAAAGAATTATGCTTATTTTATGTAATATTTTAAATTCTTTGCTATTTTGTTTCTGGATTCAAGATACGCCTCTATAGAAATGGAAATAAGTCTTAGACACTCAGTTGTATTGTGGACTGAGTTTCATCAGCTGCATGAGTTAGTGAATGAAAAGATGAAAGAATTTCAAATGAGCTTAAATATCTCTTCATATTACTTCTGCCCTTCTAATTTTTGAAATCTGTCATATTTTATATTTAAAAATTAAATTGAAACAGTACTCTTCCTTAGGATGGCATATTTTAATACATTCTTAAATTTGAAAGATTTAAAAAGCAGATGGTTTTCTTTTGTAAGCTTAAGATTACTGCTGAAAGCAGTAACTCCTTCAAGGCATAGGGTTAAATGGGATAATATTCATGTGACCAAGAGCAATTTTAAATGTGCAGTTGGCTATATGCAGAAATTGTGCAATCCACCAGTATATCCTAATATATTCAGTGTGACCTAGTTCATGGATCTACTTCTTTAGACTTACAGAGCCCAGGAGTTTGATGAAAAACCGGAATAGTGAAGTGCTACACTACAGTTATGTTCTGCTAAATTGCAGTGTTTGCTTTATAACAGTGAGTTGATGCTTGCAGGCTTTGTAATACAAACACTGGTCAGATGAACAAATTACATGGTCTGTCTTGATCTCTGCCTTTTAATAAAAATTCCACACAGTTAGGTCTCAGGTAAGGCAAACTTCTGTCTCTGGGAAAATTGTCTCGTAAGGGGACACACTACTACTAATGTCAGAAAGGGAGAATGTACTATCTTCTCATCTCTCTTTGGTCCCTCTAATTCCCTTTGCTACCTATGATTGTACAGCAAAAGAGCAAGTTTGGTGCAACTGAGACCTGTAGAATCATGCTTTATGCAGAGTGGAAGTCAGAAGTGGCAAAGAGGACAGTAGGAATTGCTGGGGACAGAACAGAGAACAAAACAAATTATTATGCTGTGCTATTAATCCATGTTGGACTCAGATCTTGAGTAAAACATGCAGTGTTGATTTTCTATCTCAATAAGGTTACAGTAGAAAGAGAAAAGGTAGAGGCAAGTCTTTAACATGACAAGATGAACAGGACACCTTTGCAGGGTGAAACTGAGTAGCATACAAAAGAAATGGGAGGAAAGGGTAGTTTGAAAGCTGTGTAAAATCACTGGTGACAGGAAAGAAGTGATCAAGAATTATTCACAGTTTCTCTTAACAGAAGAGTTGAAGAGCGTCTTATGAATTTCATATAAAAGTTTTGGTATAAAGGAGATGATGTTTCCATTAGACATAATTAATTTATGTAATTCGTTGTCATGGGATATTACCAATGACAAAGTACAAGTAAGTTCAAAAAGCAATTAGACAAGTGCACAGAGGAAAGGTTTACCAAAGAGCATTAAAAATTAAATGGATGCAGATGCTAGTGAAGTTCTTAAATCACAGATTATCGATGCCTAGGAGAATTGGGAGAATATTAACACATCCTTCTTTCATCTTTATAGCATGTTATTTAAGCATCTGCTACTGGACACTATCGGTGACTACTGTGTTCATCCAGTATGACTATTGTGTTCATAGTGATTATTCATAGGCTACATAAAGAATACCTTGTTTGTTTATGCTAATTATGGGTAACAACATAAATCGTGGTTGCTTCAGGGCAATGAGCAATACAGGAGTCTAGGCATAACTTCCTGTGCTGAACAGAAACAAATCCACTGTGCATCTTTATATCTCTTATAAATAACTTGACTGTTTTGCTTTTTGTTATAAGTGTGGTTTGTGTGTGTGTTAGCTTGTCGAGTGTATGACTTAAGCATTGCATTGTAAGTTTTGGCAACATTCTAGTATAAGTAGTCTTTGATCGCTGCACCCTTGGCTAGAGGAATGATTTATTTGTGTTGCTTATCCCTTGAACTGTATGTGGCATCTGTAACACACATAAAAGGAAGAAACTGAAATAGGTATTGCTTTTTTGCTGTCAACTATCAACTGCACCAAACTATTTCTTCTTCTGCTGCTACTTCAAATAATTTGCCTTGTTGTTGTGGATTATATTTATTATTTCAATTACTTTTAAATTCCTTGATAAAATAATTTGTTAGTGTGACTACTTGGAAAGGTCAATTAAAATTACTTAGCCACAGAGAAATCAATTGACATCTGAAAAACTGTTTGAAGACAGCATTAAGTGCCTGATCACCAACAAAACTGGTTATGCAGTTAGACTTGGAACTCCATCTGCCAGAGCCTCTATCTACAATGAACTTGCGTGGGAAACCTGCACTTGTCAGTTATGTATGCTGAAGCACTGTGAAAGGCATCGTGAGTTGAGTTCCATGTCTGAGTGTTTCTTCTTGTGTCATTTCCCATCAGTTCCTTACTATTTATTGTTTGCAATTATTTTTTTGGTTGTAAAACAACAAAAAAGAAAATCAGAAATATAAGCCGACATGGTAAATCTTTGATACATAGTCAACGTAGTTTGTAGTCTGATGCTCTAAATGGACTATTTAAAGTCATACCATTTTACTGGTTAGATATCAGTAGCTTCTTTATGTTTGTTCTTTATAGCTGAAATAGCAGAACTGGGTACAGCTAAAATTAATTTTAAAGGAACACTTTACAGTATGTACACCTCTTTCACCTCTTTTACCCTTTGTTAATGGTGAAGAGCAGTAAATCGACTTGAAACTGGGCAGAACGACTGACACTTACACTACTTACGCCATTGTGTGAGTTGTGCTTATTGTGTGAGAAACTAACTGTGTAGCATCATTAATCAAGCTGTCAGGTACAATGTGAAGGTCCCATATTTACTACATAAAGAGGAACTCCATGAAGAAATGGAACCCCTATGATGAATAGACACTGGACACCAATTACTGTGATGCTATTAATCATTATAACCATACTTAACATAGGCTAGGGACTGTGAACTTAAACTTCTGTGGGGAAGAAATGTGCATATGTTCACATTCATATATATGATTTTGTGAGCTTTATAATCTTAAACATTCTTTTGATGAGATGACAACTAGAAGCAAATGTTGCCAAGTTAACTTAGAAACACTTATAATGGAAAGTATGATGGATGAGAAATTTTCTTGCCATGCATGCTCTGGGAACACAGGCATCACACTGACTTTCACTGTCTCTTGCTGTCTTCCTTGGGAGTTCTAATGTTATATTTTAAAGAGAGATTTCTAGTATTTGTTCTTAAGATTATTCTCTTGTTTCTGGAGTTGGAAAATTTCTCATTGTATACTATCAATATGAAAAGGATATACTTGCAAATGACAAGAGTGGGGTGTAATATGTAAAGAATGTATGTTCCAACTGATTAAGGAAGTCTTTGCAGATCTATTTAATGATATAATATATAATTTTTTATATAAATTTATATTAATATAAACAATATAAATGTAATATAAATTTGTAACAAATTGTTTTCCTTGTATGGTAGGCATCATCATGACTTGCAGTTTTGCAACATAAGTTTACGGAATTTTTCTGTAAATAGTTCTGTGGCAGATACTTTTTTTGGGTCTTATTCATATTTTCTGTAATTCCTGGAGCTTTCTATATGAAATCTGAGTGGCTTAATGAATTTGACAACAGTAAAAAAAAAAAACCAAACAAACTTTCCTCTTGTGTAGGAACTGTACAAAATGGTTTAGGTCTTATACCCATTTGAAAGATCTGCATAACGTTATTTAATCTCCAAAATAATATGTATTTTAGCCTTACATCTTTTGCTCCAACATTAACTTCTGAAAGCCATTCTCTTGTGTTAATTTCTCTGTCTGAATTAATTCTCATTTATTTCACATATTTTGAATATTACACAAATATAGTTATTTGGATGACCATAAACCAAATATAGCAAGTTTTAAACTTTCTCCAGTTTGGTTGCTTCATACTTCTCTAGTATTTTCATAGATAACTCTCTGAGCTGTGGCAGAAATCTAAAGTTCAATCTTACCCTGATATATACAGAACTGTATTCTACCATCCTCTCTTTTTTTTTTTTTTTTTAGCAGGATTTGAGTAGAAACCCTGTCTGCTGCTTTGCTTGTACTTTTCAAGTTATCACTTGCAATCCTAAAGAGTGTTCAGGATTTCTTGTCCTTTTTTCAGGCTGCTGAAAGCAAACGTTGCCATCTGAATGTTTCACTGCAGAGAGGAAACGAATCACACGAGGCCACTTTCTGAACAATCAACCATGGAACATTCAGTCAGAGCTGAGCAAAGCCCCAGTCAGAATTAATTGCTAAAATTATATAATTACACCTGCACTGAATGAGATGAGACCACAGCATCTGTTCCAGCCTCAACTGCATTTATTCTTGCTTTTGGGGAAAAAGTACAAAGCGGGATATATTATTTTCTGTGCCATTTTATGAATTGCTGAATGAAATAGTGGTTTATTTAACAGGGTGTTCTCAAGTGATATAGATATTTTAAAAACACCATGTGGTGTTGAAGTTACCAAAGGAAGAGAAGAATTATCAGTTAAATTATCACTTAAATCCTGAAGAGTTTTTAGGTTTGTTTTATTTTCTTGTGTTACAGTAAGTTATCTGAAGATTGAGGTTACTTTTATGTAATCATCATAAAAGAAAGCAGTAGTTTAAAAATGAAAGTTCCCTGCATCCTGAGTCCAAACAAATTAATATTGTTTTTATGCATACATGAGAAAAACAGTAAGTTTACCTCTAAATAGCAAGTGAAATAGAGCAGAGTAGAATGCTTTGAATCTACAAAGAGAGCATGAAGAAACAACTAATAGTACCAATAGCAAAACTCTAATTTTCTCAGTGGCTGCATTTTCGTAATCTAAAATTGGATTATTTTCATGCGATTAAAGTGTATGAAGGGCAGTTTATAGTTATAACATCAACATCGGTAAGTAAGTAGGCTGAGCCCTCTCTCCTGGGATGTAAATGCCCAACTGCAAGATATTGATGTGCTCTGCTCATCAGTTATCTAATGGTTTTGCTTGTCTGGAACCAAGTCATGGCAGAATTGGCACTCTGAAAACTACCATGGATCGCGTGCTCAGGAGGGAGAGATTTACCGTTTTTGAAAAAGCAGCAAGAGGAATTGAAGCTTCAAAATGCCCAGTGAGAAAGGCAAAAGCTGCATTTGAGTTCATTGTTTGTGTGATCAGTCTTGCTGTCCTACCCATTGGACCTATTTCTAGGCTATCAAGCAAGCAATAAGGAAATATGTCCTTCTTGCGTACTATTAGCAGTCCTAAGCAATCAAAAATTGTGACACAGTCCCCTTAACACAAGAGATGAGCTCGAGTACTAGAGACAGAACTGGTACATCACACCTACTCACTCTACTAGTTTTTAATCTTGAGGTTGACCAGTTTTCAGGATTTACTTTAAAATAATGAAATTGGTATATATACTTTTCAATTAGAACTCAATTTATGTGTAATATAAATTATTTCTTTTTCTCCAGAAAATGAGCCTTTAAAAAGGCATCAAACAGCTTAAGATTTGCAATGATGAATAAGAAAATTTGGCAGATACTGTTCTGCTATGGAAGCTCTAAGAGTTCAGTGTTATAACACAGCATTTATTAAAGCTAATTTACTGTCAAACATTTCTGAAAACTTAGCTATATCAAACATAATGAATATAAGAGTTATGTTCCAAACTAAAAAGTATCTGCGTATTTCATGAACATTTAATTCATAAATTGTGTTCCTTGAAATCCTGTTCTAAGATATTTAGTAGCATGTCCCTACTGAATCCTTGTGCTCCCCTTTGTTACATTAACATCACTAGTTTTGAGCATGGTTTTTTGCACCTATTAGATTTGTTAATACAGTCCGATTTAAATGCTGTCTTTCCTAAAACAAGCAGGCAGAATGCATGAGGCTCTAGTTTAATGCAAAATATCAACTAAGAACGGCAGCATCCGTTCTGTAATTTCATTTACTGCCCTGTCTTGCTAAGAAGGCAGTTTATTTCACACGTATAATAAATGTTAACAATATTTGTCAAAAACTTGTCATTAAATGGGACAGAGATAAAATTGGATTTCCTAATAAAAAGAGCACTCGGACAATCTCATTTAGAATGTATAGTCTTTCTTGCAGTGCCACTATGGAGAGCTGTTTGAATGGTGATACGTTCTGGTTACATGAACGAGGTATTTTACTGACTGAATTGGTAATATGCTTAATTTTCAGCAGCCTTTGCAGATGCATGGAGGCATATTGTGGGTTATAGCTAAGATCTTATGCATTTATGATAGTTGCTAAAATTGCATTTTAACATACTTTCTTGTTCCAAAACTCTCTTTATATTCAAGTGTTAACTTCTCTCTCCACACTAAGTTGTGTGAGACCACATTTATTTATGACCTGCTGCTGTTATATAATGGTTAACAGAATTTAAACTGAAGTCAGAAAACAGTGATTATGATGAAGAATAAACAATAGCTTTAATATAGTAATAATACTCCTACAGATTTCCCTCCTTTCATGTCCTAACAAGTATATGTATGCATGGTTTGCATGTGAGGGGTAAAATGAGAGGTTATCAGTCCATTAGTGACAAGCATTTACCTCCTTACTACAGTTTACTTCATGTTTTTAAAACTCGGCATATTTGTTATGAGGCAAAAGACCACATGGTCTTACGATTTTCTTTCTGCTCCTATCTGACACTTACTGTTTGTATTGCAAGATCGTAATCTAAGACAGAACTTCGTGAGTAGCTCACGGAGAACTGATAAAAGGTGAAGGCACGTATGTGACAGACTTGAGATTAAACCTTTAGGGCATTTCCATTTTCTTCAGAGTGTTTGTATGTATCTGTGTGTGTAATTTGTCACTTACATGTTCCATGAAAGAGATCTTCAGTTCATGCTTCAATCCAGTTGTATAGCGCTTTGCAATTCTGGATTAATAAAATGAAATATACTCCTTGCTTTCCAGCTGTAATTATTTACAGTGGAGTACTCGAATTACTCTGATATTTTGGCAGATAGAGAACTTTTTTTTTTTTTTTGCCTCAATTCTAATTCTGATATTACTATTTGTTTTAAGGTGGCTGAAGACAGATTGGCAAATGTGGCTTGGTGCCCAGGATATACAGGGAACAATAAAGGAGTTATGGTGCTGCAGGAGACCTTAGTTTAGGAAAAGGGAAATCCAGAGATTACATAAATATTGTTTGACCTTTGAATGTCACTTCAGTTTTCAAGATGAAAGCTTTCTCATTGAAGGAGGTTAAACAGCCCTGAACTACATTTTGGCAATGTGTGGCATGTGTATGATGCTGAAAAGCAGCGGTGCAATCAGTGTCTTAGAGAGTTATGAGGATTAAACAAAAGGTGGGTTTTTTCAGTCTTCAGGACCTAAGTCTTACAACTCACAGATTTTAGGATGCTATTTTTTCCCAAATGTTTTCTGTTGCTATTGTCTTATGTCTGTAACTGTGTTCTCAGCTTTTGAATTAGTGACTTCATCTCTCTTTAATGTAGTTTGCATAAATGAATATCATTAGGTTTTTATATTTTGAATCTATTGGGTTTTGTTGCACTGTACTTTTTATTATAAACCAATATTTAAACATAAAAGCTTTCAGAATAGTAAAATAGGCATATTTTTAAAAATTACGTGATACTATGTGAGTTCAATCAAGAGTCTGTGTTAGAGTTGCAATTATTTTCAAAATCTTTTTCCTAAAAATTTAATTCAGAGAAACCAGTATTTTCCCTAAAAAGGAAGAAAGGTCTTAGAAATACAATGAGGAATTTTGGGTTTGAGTTTAGTCTTTTATGGTATAGGTGGACTGTTATTTTATGGTAGCTGTATGGTTTAATTCTGATATGGACCATATTATTATAGGTGAGCTGGGGGGGCATTCCTGCTTTTCTTTAGTTTGGATTGTCTTTTAAAATAAATTTTCACTGTACAGTAACTTCCATATAAGTATCGGTGTGACCACCCTGGCAGAGACTATTTCAGGAACATGTTCCTATCTAAAGGAAGATGCAAATAGATTTGACAAATAGGTAGCAAGTATCTGGAATTTGGAGGAAGCAGCTGCTGTGTGTGAATTAGCTATTAAGGAATTTGATGGTTTACACACTGTGGAGGAAAAAAATCCCAAACTGTTTGAAGACTCCAGTTCTAAATCTTCTACTGATCTGCCTGCCCTCATAAGGATTTGAAGGAGGATCACAGCTCCTTCAAGTCTTTGCGCCTTTCCGTGCAGGCGTATATAGAGGGTTGTCTTAGATTTACTCTGTTCCTGTGAGTGTGAGGGTACAAAGGATGTTTTAGAGGTGTCCTAGTGTTGTATGAATAGGTATGCTCTTTGTGCAATATGGGATAAAGATCAGTTGTAATACAATGATAAGAATCTAAAAATAATCTGTAATTATAAAACTACAAAATAAGCTGTCTACCATGCATCTGTTGTCTAAAGTATTTAAAGACAACTATAAGGATGACAACTGACTATTCAAGTGAATTTCTTGCCTGACTTTTATTTTACTTTTCTTGTCCACCAAAATGGTGCTATTGATGATCAGTTCTACATCCTACTGTTTCTGGCTTTCAGAGGCTTCAGCACCCATTTATTTACTAGTTGAGTCTTACTGACAGAATGCCATGGTGGTGGGAAGTCTATTAGTGAAAGGACCTTCTCATCACTAATTCCTTCATGGCCTGTTTAGACAGCAGAATAGTTGGCTTCCGTCTTTCTGTTTGTGAATATGGCAATAGCTCAGAGATATCAGCAGTCTACATCATGAAGTTTTCATGGACAAGCTTATTTAGTGCCTGATATTTGTCCTGATAGTATAGTTTTCTGTTGTTAGGTTCCTGCTTTGTTTTTCCTTTTCTTCATAGATTATGAAATTAGGTTTTATTTGGACTTGACAAGTTCACAGTAGGCATTTCTACTGTGAAAGGGATTCCTTTTTTGATCAGAAGGCTGAAGCTGGAGATAGGTCTTAGTTTGACTCTATAAAATGCCATGATGAACAAATGTAATTCGTATTCTATTCTACATGTAGTAATTTAGGTGTTTGCAGTTTTATTTGGTTCATACATAGCAGCTTCAGACGAAATACATATATATGTATTACAGGAAGTATTTTCTGCACTGTTAATATTTAATAGTTGAGCTCTGTATGGAGCTTCACAATCATCGACAATTAAAAGAGAAATTAAACAAGTAAGGGTTAAGAAACTTCTTGGAACTAACTGGGATTTTTGTGCTGGTTGAGATTAATGACTGAAAGATATTTTGACAGAAGCCTTGTTATGGCCTTATGTGTGATTGAATTATATAGTGTCATCCAAACTGTACTGGCTTAGATAATATCTCTGTAAATTATCCTTATGCTTTTTGCTCTTTGACTGAGTCTTTGGAGCGTGTGTATTTATATGTTTCTGTCTGTTCTCAAGGGCCCTTCTTTCATAATGAGGGTGCATCTCTCCCCACATGGTATTTAATGCAGGTGTGATTCCAGACAAGATGCAGAAAGTTTCATCTAATTACCTCTATTTATTCTACTGCTGAAGATACTTATTTCCATTTTTAAAAATATCCTTCTGTGATTTCTTTATGGAGACCTAAAGATTTCAGTAAGCAAGTGTAATTAGAATTTCTTCACAATTTAAACAGTGGTTTTTCTGTTGGTGAGAGGCTTCATTCAACGCGTGTCTGTTTGGTGGTTATTACATGCCAACGTTCTGATGTTTCTATTTAACCTAGTTGAATTCAGTTCTCACTGATCTCGTGTGTTAGCCCACTGGAGACGTTGGCTTTGGGTCCTACAAAACTTTACTACCTTGGTGTCAAAAAGACAATTTATTATGTTAATGTTGAGCAGCAGAAAAAATAGGGTGGGATTGTAAGGATAACTAGCAGGCTGTCTTCTTTCATGCATACTTTTTGTAAGTCAAACAGGCCGAGTAATGCAAGCTGCCTCCATCCTGCTGAGCTGTCACTGAGGCTTTGCCTTTCATTGAGTTGCTGGGGTGTTTCACGAGGTGGTGAGCTGAACAACGCTCTGGCGCTCTGTTCCTTGCGGTCTGAGTCATGTTAACATGACCTGTTTCCACCTAAGCTTTAAAGAAACTGAGACAGGTGGAAATCACAGGTATTCCACTTTTTCCTGGTCTCTCAGTATGCATATGAAAAGAAAAGGTTATTCTGCCAATTTGTACTTGCTTTTTAAACTAATTTCAGTGGTCTAGTCATGTAAAATAATGTGAAAGAAACAACAGTTCTTGAAATATTTCTATGTTTTCTATCTTTTGGAATGCCTTTTATGTAATTCACTGTCATAGGCTGGTTCATTTCGTAGGAGCTATGTAAAGTGCTACTATTTGGAAAATGAGTCTCAACAAAAGGATCGTACAAGAATGTATGCTGTAATTAAAGTGAAACATTCTAACTACTTCTTACAACTAAAACCTTTCTCTTAATGGCAAAATAAGCCTAGGAGATGAGTGGGCAAGTACATGGCTGTGGTGTGTATTGGTCTTTATTATATATGCATAAGGAGTAAAGGTAATCTAAACACATTAACATAAATGTGCTTGAAAAATACAGAAAATCCTGCTGAAGGTACTCCATGGCATGCTTAATGTAGGCTTCTCAGAGATCTCAAGGATAGCGCTTGTTAATGTCTGTGAAATTTTATTAGACTACTTAATTTAGCTGCCTGGTTTCCTCGATTTATGTGAGAAAGTATGCTCTTGATTTCACTTGAGTCATTAACATAAAACTTTATACTTGGGCACATATTTTCCAGAATGTGAGAATTGTATTACAGAGTCCTGGGTATGTACGACACAATCACGTGAAGAGTTTTGGAAACTTCTGCTTACATTATATTGAATATCTGTTAGACACATTGCAAAAAGTTGGAAAAAAAATTAATAAAACAGGGAAGCGAGCTTTTAACAGAACGGTAATCCTTGGTTTATGTGCAGATTGTATACTGTGTTCTGTATTCTTACCGATAGGTAAGGCACAAACTAAAGATGTGGCTGATCAATTTGAGTGTAGTTGCATTAGAGGATTCCTTTATTCTGGGGAGATGTATTTGTGATGAATTCAAGTTCTCTGATATTTTAAAATGTGTAAATTCCAGAAGAGATTAAGTAAATTGCAGACTTAACAGGCAAAAATAGGAAATAATTGAAAACTAAGAGGAAAACCTTAAACCCTGGTTGTGGTTGTGTGTATGCTATCATTTATTAGGAATTGGGACCTGCCAAGGTAGAGGGAAGGAGCTGGAACAGTGGTGCTTTAAGCAAACAAAAGCACCCTGAGCCTGGACAATGCTAGAACTCCCATTTCTGTTGTGCCAAGGTAGCTGCAGTGGTTTCAGTGTAATGGTGGGTGATTTCTTGAAAATGCTAGCAAAGACAAGGCTTTTGAGATGTTAATTTGCTCTTATGCAAATGAACCTGTCAGTGGCACAGTGAATGTGGAAGACCCAACTCTTTTCCTAGAGTGGTTCCTATGGTTTCTGAGGTACGCTTTGTCAATTTGGAAGCTATGAATATTTATGGTATACAGAAAACCTCATCTGTGTTGCAGTTTCTATAATTTTTATTTAATTTTACATTAAAAGATGTCATTTCTATCCATTGCGTAGGTAAATGGCTTCATCAGCAATCATTTTATGCATGCAAGAGCTGGCCTGATTTACAGAATGCTACACACAGATGGGTTTGTTCCTAATACTCTCTAGTAGTTACTGTAGGAAATAGTGCACAGTATATGCCTAATACATTATTTACTGAAGATAAATGCCAGACGTGATTATGGTAAATTAGACCCTTTGAATTATTTATGAGAGTCAGTGCTAAATGTTTTTCTCCTACTTGTGTTACTATAAAAGCTGTTATATAATTGTTGGTAAACACTTTTTTTGTTAATTATTCAAGATACAGGAAATAAAACGTTTGGTTAAGTGAATCTGTTATTCACTTGGAGCCATCTGGGTTTTTTAAAATGTATTTCAACGTATTTCTCTGCTTTCTGAGGTAAAAAATTAGTGCATTATTAGATAACATTCTTCGTAGTCCGGTCATCACCTAGATGGAGAAACTGAAAAGCAGAGTGCTATATGGGAAAACCAATTTTTTTTTTTTTTGAACCATCACACTCTCTTTCTAGTATTTTCATAATACATGAGTGGAAATATTTCCCATGTATGCATGACTATTCTTCATTGAGTGGATTTGTGGCTAAAATTTGGTACTTTAGCCTGTGCCCCGACTTGCACAATGATTGCCCTCATTTCCATTTAAATACTTGAGTTTTTGAGGAAAACAGGTCTGTGCCGTACTGGCATAATATTTTGTATGTTCCAGTCTCTAGCTGCCTCACTGGTTTCCAGTAAAATACCAAATAAAAATTCCATTCCTGAATTAAGTATTCTATACAAGGTATGCCTCCTCCAGCCATTTTAATGTTTCTGGGTTTTTCTTTTCTTTTTCTAATTATATTTTGAAATTGAAATTCTAAGATTCCACCATTCCCAAAGGCCAAATGAACATAATCTATTTGACGGCAGACTGGCTTTTGGCAGCAAGGAACATGCTGACAATGTGGGCATATACATCTTTTGTCAGTTTTTATTTAGCATGCAAAATATATTTCCCATGCTGTGAGAGTACTTCTGCACCAGTTTTAAAGCTATGCTGGCAATTATGTGTTAAAGTCTCATTCTGCATTTTTCACAGAGAGCATGCCCGCTTATTTATTCAAACTGAAGCATCTTTAAAGCTCTACATAACCAATCACATTTATTTCGATACATTTTCCATATTCCTGTTTTCACTCCGTTGGGATAGCAAAGTTGACGTGTTCGTAGTGGTTTGGGCATCACATTCGAATCTACTGTAAAACATTGCAGTGCCGAGATGCAGACATGACATGCGGCTTTGGGAGAATTAATTCCAGGAAAATTCTCTCCACACTTAGTTGAACAAGGTATTTCATAAAGCACACAAAAAGAGGTATGAATGGAGAACTGCTGTAAGCATACTCAAGAGCACACAAAAAGAGGTATGAATGGAGAACTGCTGTAAGCATACTCAAGATTGTTTTGTAATATTTGCCTAGCTCACGGTCACCATGTTTCTGAGTGATGTCTAGAAGAAAAAAAAAAAAAGAATTGGTGAAAGGTGGTGAAAATTTTAGGGATAACACATCTGCCACCAGATATTTTTGATCAGTCTTTCTTGCCAAATTAAGAATAAGACAACTTTCTTATCAACTAGGCTATTTTGGAAGGCTGTTACTGTTTCTTCTTTCAGTTGATTAACTTTCTTTTTCCCCCCTTCTCTTTCCTGGATTCAGCAAGAAAAAGCAAATGTTTGAAAACGCTTTCATATATTCTTTCTCTGACAAGTATTTTTGTAAGGGTTTTATTTTTCCATATTTATAAAGCATTATGAAAACTGGTGTTTTTTCTGGGAAGTTTTTTCTTTAGTTCTGTAAAAGATGAATATACAATTCAGGTCCAGATCCAAGCTATGTATTTATTTCAGGAAAGCTTTTGTAAGTAATGTTAATATATGCATTTTATTCAATTAAAGTAGTAGAGGGCTAAATGCTTAGCACTTAAATCTGCGAGGATAAATGAAAAAGAGCAGCCTTAATTTAAATTCAATTTTAAGATAAGTTTCTGCATAGGTCCAACGTCTGGTTTTCTTACCCTTTAAACTGACAAGTTAAATGAAACAGCTATAGTATGGTTTGGTGTGTAACAGTCTAATTTCTGTACGCACACTTGTTCAGACAGTGGTGTTCTGTTACTCTGAGTAGGAGTCAAGAGGAGCTAGTTGAATATACACTGAGCAATGATTTATGTTTCTCCTCTACCCACTTACCAAAAGAATAAGAGAAGAACAGATAATGATAACTCTTCGCTGGGTAAAGAACTGGCTGGACGGCCGGGCCCAAAGAGTGGTGGTGAATGGAGTTTACTCCGGTTGGCGGCCGGTCACAAGCGGTGTTCCCCAGGGCTCGGTGTTGGGGCCAGTTCTGTTTAACATCTTTATCAATCATCTGGACGAAGGGATCGAGTGTACTCTCAGTAAGTTTGCAGACGACACCAAGTTGTGTGGGAGTGTTGATCTGCTGGAGGGTAGGCAGGCTCTGCAGAGGGACCTGGACAGGCTGGATCGATGGGCTGGGGTGAATTGTATGAGGTTTAACAAGGCCAAGTGCAAGGTCCTGCACTTGGGCCACAGCAACCCCATGCAACGCTACAGGCTTGGGGAAGAGTGGCTGGAAAGCTGCCTGGCAGAGAAGGACCTGGGGGTGTTTGTTGACAGCCGCCTGAATATGAGCCAGCAGTGTGCCCAGGTGGCCAAGAAAGCCAATGGCATCCTGGCTTGTATCAAAAATAGCGTGGCCAGCAGGACTAGGGCAGTGATCGTGCCCCTGTACTCGGCACTGGTGAGGCCGCACCTCGAATACTGTGTTCAGTTTTGGACCCCCCACTACAAGAGGGATATTGAGGTACTGGAGCGTGTCCAGAGAAGGGCAACGAAGCTGGTGAAGGGTCTGGAGCAGAAGTCTTATGAGGAGTGGCTGAGGGAGCTGGGACTGTTCAGCCTGGAGAAAAGGAGGCTGAGGGGAGACCTCATCGCTCTCTTCAACTACCTGAAAGGAGGTTGTAGAGAGGTGGGGGTCGGTCTCTTCTCCCAGGTAACAAGTGATAGGACAAGAGGAAATGGCCTCAAGTTGCGCCAGGGGAGGTTTAGACTGGATATGAGGAAATTTTTCTTCACCGAGAGGGTTATCAAGCATTGGAACAGGCTGCCCAGGGAAGTGGTTGAGTCGCCATCCCTGGAGGTATTTAAAGGACGTTTGGATGAGGTGCTTAGAGACATGGTGTAGTGGTGGTTTTGGCAGTGTTAGGTTTATGGTTGGACTCGATGATCTTAAAGGTCTTTTCCAACCTATATGATTCTGTGATTCTGTGATTTGTCCATGCATATTCACATCACTTGGCCTATTCAAATTTTTTCATTCTGTGTTCTTTTCATAAATGCAGGAACTTGGCTGGCTTGAATTTCAGATGTGATTAAAAAGAATAGTTATGAAACCTGAACTAATATACACTAGAGAACAAAATACCTGCTAGACTATAGAAAGTATTTCATATCAATCCCAAAAAGCAAATTCAGCCAGCCAGGGTTAAAAGTCGGTGCTACGGAGGTGGTAATCAGTGTTAGTATAAAAATGAATACACTGTAATGGATAGTATGCTGGATTTCAGTTTCAAATGGTGTGATGGCCTGTTTATCATCACTTATACTACTGGTTTAGGTATCAAAGTGTAAAGTATTTTGTGCCAGTCATTAGTTTTTTACAGCATTGTATTTAAGCCCATTTTTGGAGCTTGATTACAGAGGAAAGAAGCGGAGCAGTGCTTTAGAGGACACTAGTTATCTTTTTCCTAGTCAGTCATTTTGTTCATGCAATTTATTAAGTTATTTTTTCAAAGTACATGTAATTTGGGGGGGGAGTGGTGAAGTGGGTGTTAGCTTTATAGGTTTTCAATGATGACCGTTGAAGTAGGTGTATTAAAATGTTGCTATAGTATAAAAAATGCTGTAGAATACTATTGCCACAAGTTTCTCTGAATTTCATGTCAGACATGCTAAATTTACTGGGGAAAAAAAAACCCAAGGGGGTGGGGGTGTTTACTTTCCTCAGTTTGTGGCCTGCCTTTCTCCTTTGGAAATCGTAACAATCAAGTAAGACATCCTCATCAGTGAAAGTCACTGTGGTTATAATTTCATTAATAGTTTCATAAAAGCTATGAATTCAAATGATTTCTAGATCTTCACTCCAGTTAGCTGCAGGAAAAAGCAAAAAAACCCCTTTCTGTTGTAAACTGAATATTCTGAGCATAAGTCAGTTTTTTGTATCCATACTGTATTTTAAGGGAATTGGTTACATTTCACACTTTGCTTATTAGAGTTTGTATTTTGTCAAGAAAATGATTTTAGAAAGTGTCCGTATTTATTCTGTTTAAATTTGATCCTGTGAAGAGAATGTAACTTCTAGTCTTGAATTTTTTAATTTTTTCCCCTTTGAGTTCTATCAGATAGAATTAAATATGGCCCCTCCGTTTTCTCCTAATACAGTGGCAGCCTGCAGTTTTCTGATAAACAATTAGTGTAATGATTTATCTAGGGGGAAAACGAAAACGTTCAGAAGGTACTTTATCTGGAAAATTATTTTAAAACTAAATGGTGAAGTAATGGACCCGGGGGCATGGTGATTTAAAACAGCACCAAGTAATAATTACAGTAAGGTTTGTAAACTAAACAGCCATCAATATTTACAGGTTCAGACAAATGGTGATTTATCGTGCATGGTTAATTTGTGCTTTAATAGAAGCCCAGTTGCAACAAAAAGTAATTGCACGCGCTGTTTGTTTGAAATAGGACAAATGAGATTTTTGTGGCTGAAAATAACAGAAATGTCTGCAAGGGGTGTGATATGTTGTTCTTGCTTTTCTGTTAAAAAAAAAAAAAACACCAAAACAAACCACACACCAGAAAACAAAAAATAAAACAAAACGAAAGCCAACCAATTAGCCAAAAAACCAACAACCCCAAAACACCAAAACCCAGGAACTGCATGTGGTGAGATACTGAGGATCACTTATGAGATGCTGATTATGCTCAACTTTCATTTACTTAAAAAGATATTGAAGGCACCCAGCATCATGTGTGTTTGGAAACATGCATATTAATGGCCAGCAATGAAAAATATGTTAAATGGAAAAAATCATGATAGCTTAGTGGTATACTAATAACTTGGTATTACACTTGTGCTTACCACAAAGGGTTAACTTCTCTCTACACCCCCCCCCCCCCTCCCCCCCAAGAGTACATCAATAATACATTTAAAATTCCTTACTGGTAATTTTATCATTGGTAGCAGTTTACTGTGCTTTAATGGAAGTGTTGATAAGAGTCTGTCTGGAGACGATAACAGCCTTTTCCCTTCCCTGTTCCCATGGCCATAATCACGGATGTGTTTGTTTACTCTCATTGCTCAAGGAATCTTAGCTGAATTAAGGGGATGGCTGTGGCGTGCTCCTGCAGCCAGGGAGCGGGTCTCGCCTGCATCCCAAGTATAGCTGTAATGTAACCAACTCCCATATTCCCTATGCCTTGGTGACTGTAGGAAATAAGACTAAGTTCTCAGTGTTCCCTAAATCCCAGGAAAAAAATGGCTTTAGAAGCATCCTATTGTAAAAATGAACAGAAATGATTAGGAGATGAATGGGTTAGGTATTTAACTTTCCAAAAAAAGCTTTTCCAAGGGTATATTGCCTGTAGAGGAGCATCAAGCTAACATTATGAAAGAAGCTACATTATGTCGCTACATATTTAATTTCTTCCTAACATTGTGATTTCTACCCTTGCTGGCTCAGGCAGGTATCCTACAGTGTCACCAAAATGCCAAGTATCTAAGTATCCAGTGTCCCCAGGCGTGGGTTGCCACTGGCCTCGGTAAAGGCGGAATGGCGAGGGCTGCTGGAAGGGTAGGCGGCAGTGGCTCTTTGTTTCCCTGGTGCTCCATTCATCGTTTCCAAAGGCAGGAATGGGCTGCTTACTTCACTTGAAATCCATGTGCCTTTCTTTCGTGGATCGGATCCTTTCTTGGGAAACAAATGGCCTGCTTCTGCTTTTGCTGTATATAGTAGAAAAGGTATTTAAGCAGGAGATGAGTTAGACATATAGTTCTGCTTCTGAATACTGGCTGGGCAGTCGCTTCTGCTATCTGTTGCAGGGAAAAAATTGTTCTGAATTTTTTTTGTTTATACTTTGCGTCCTTAATGCCTCAACTTTTTAAACAAGTGCTACTGGTTAGTTGACGCTGTTTGTTTAACTCTGACAAGTAGTGAATTTTCCAGATCTATCTGACACCAGTGTAGTATTATTCAAGCAAAAGTTGGTAACTAGCATCAAGTAGCATAACCTAACACTTTCTCTGAAAGTCATCTTCACTGTGTTTTATGCAGGTGACCAAAGCTCAGATATTGAATAGCTTTATAAAGGCAAGTGTCTATTTCCCGTGTGGTTTGAATGCTGATATTGCACATAAAGTTGCTCCTACCACATTCAGTAATAAAGTTCTTTGATTTCAATAGTTTCATTATAAGGAGAAACAGATGTCCATTCTTCGACATATTATATAAAGTGAGGAAACTTATGTTCAGCAATTCCAGTACTGTTAGAAAAATAGGAAACTTAAGATCGTTACATAATTTTCAATCCTTTTCTAACTTGCATCTGTTCAATTGGTTGGTGGATTTTAATTGAAACATTATTATAGTGGAGGATGACCAACAATATTGTGTAGTTGCTTTTGGCAATTGTGTATTGGAATAATTCCAATATTTTACATTTTTTAAATGTAGATTTTTAAGATTTGGGGCTATATTTTTCCTGTTACGTGCTGTTCTGATTGTACTGAAATATTTGAAAGAATATGGACAAATAACCCTTTCTGATGAGTAAGTTGAAAACATAACAGATTTCTGCTTTCTCTCACAGAATGCAGACTATAATCTGTTTTCTCAAAATTATTTTTAATTCTTCATCTGAGTAGATGTATAGATAATAGAGAAATTCTAAAGGAGGTAAATAATTGCGATTATAGACACTGGCATATTATAAGTAAATTGACAGACAAAAGACTATTCCTAATGACTATGAGGGTTGCCTTGCATGCAGTGCTAGATGAAACTGAGATTGCTAAATGTTTATTGCCCCCCTGCCTTTAGCTTTTCTTAGAAATTGCAGCTTCTGCAAGACGGTAGAGAGGAAATGGAGCAACACCTAATATCCTCTGCGCAGCTTGATGATTTACAGCCTGTATTAAAATCCTGAGCTGTAAGTTGTGGCACTGAAGAGTATTTAAATGTCTTGTCCAGCATCCCTTTAGTGGAACTGAGTGGACAGCTGGAAGCAAGAACCACTTCAGTCCTCTCTCTTCTTTAAAGCCTTGTTTGCAGTGCCAATCTAAATGAATGTTGGGACTGGATGACAGTATGGAAGCACTGTCTGTTTAAGGTTGTTCTCTTGCAGAAACCTGAGAACACAGCAGAACTGAGGGTAGCCTGGCTTTAACTGTACTAAGTCAGTGTTTCATGACTGTTGTCTTTTAGCTGCTTTCAGTATATTTCATAGGGTGACAAAGGTTGCCTTTGTCTCTTTTTAAGGGCTGAACAGCTTTTGGCTATATCAGAATATAAAGTGCATGTCGATGAAATAATTGCACATGTCTTGATTAGCTACATTTAGTGTGTCTAGAGTTCTAGTGTAAGCAAATCCTTAGATGTATTCTGAATCATTGCTGCTTTAAATGAGAGGAAGATTGGGACTTCTATGTGTTAAATTCTGTTCTGTAAACGGTCATGGAAATTCACAATTTTCTGAACCTAAACAGTCCCATTGGCCCCACCAGAACTGTTGTGCTGGTTGTGGCTGGGGTGGAGTTAATTTTCTCCATGGTAGCTAGCATGGGGCTACGTTTTGGATTTGTGCTGGAAACAGTGTTGATAACACAGGGATGTTTTCGTTCTTGCTGAGCAGTGCTGACACAGAGTCAAGGCCTTTGCTGCTCCTCACCCCCCTGCCCCCCCCCCACCACCACCAGGGAGGGGACACGGCTGGGACAGCTGACCCCTAGTGACCAAAGGGACATTCCATACCATATGACATCATGCTTAGCATATAAAGCTGGGGAAGAAGAAGGAAGGGGGGACGTTCAGAGTGATGGCGTTTATCTTCCTAAATCACCGTTGAGCGTGATGGAGCCCTACTGTCCTGGAGATGGCTGAACACCTGCCTGCCCATGGGAAGGAGTGAATGAATTCCCTGTTGTGCTTTGCTTGCGTGTGTGGCTTTTGCTTTACCTAATAAACTGTCTTCATCTCGGCCCAGGAGTTTTCTCACTTTCACTCTTCTGATTCTTTCCCCCGTCCCACCGGGGGGGAGTGAGTGAGCAGCTGAGGGGGGCTTTGTCCTGGTTTCGGCTGGGATAGAAATAATTTTCTTCCTAGTAGCTGGTATAGTGCTGTGGTTTGGATTTTAGTATGAGAATAACGTTGATAACACACTGATGTTTTAGTTGTTGCTGAGTAATGCTCGCATTGTTCAAGGACTTTTCAGCTTCCATGCTCTGCCGGGCACACAAGAAACTGGGAGGGGGCACAGCCAGGACAGTTGACCCAAACTGGCCAAAGGGCTATTCCATACCATATGGCGTCATGCTCAGTATATAAACTGGGGGGAATTGGCTGGGGAGCAGCAATCGTTGCTCGGGGACTGGCTGGGCATCGGTCGGCGGGTGGTGAGTGGTTGTATCACTTGTTTTTTTTTCCCTTGGGTTTTGTTCCTCTTGCTCTCTTGTTGTTTTCCTTCTCATGACAATTTTTGTTGTTGTTGTTGTTCCGATTATTAAACTGTTCTTATCTCAACCCACAAGTTTTCTTACTTTTGCTCTTCTGATTCTCTCCCCCATCCCACCGGGGCAGGAGGGTGAGCGAGCGGCTGGGTGGTACTTAATTGCCGACTGGGGCTAAATCACGACAGTCCTTTTTGGCGCCCAGTGTGGGGCACGAAGGGTTTGAGATAATAACAGATTAACCAGAGCGTGTTAAGGAATTTAGATCTGTTAGTAGTTGTGGGCCGTGATTTTGAATTATTGATTCATCTGTTCTCAGTATTGGTTTACGTGATCAGCACCATGCTCATTTTTTGCTGTACATGTTAAAGGTCGGTGTTGGTTTTTGCAGTTGGCTGTGCTCTGCTTTAATTGGTGATGTTTTGCCTGTGAGATTTGTTATTAAAACAGTGACCTTGGGTTTATTTTGGTATCTAAGTGCTGTACTGAAACTGTTACTGTATGTTAGGTACCACCTTATGGAGACAATTAGCAATTATACCTCTTCCTCTGAGAGGTTTTTTATAGAGGAAATGCAGAATTGTACCTTCACTACTTTCTCCTGCAATGTTTCCTCCTTCGTTACAATAACTTTTCAGTATCTTGAACATCCTTGGGTAGTTAAGATACGTCTATTGGTATTGCTTGGGAATACTGTTTCGATTTTGTCCAAGATCAGTAAGCAATTTAAGAATACCATCCAGAGATCTGCCCCAAGGCTGGATAGTTATGAGTGGCAGGGTGTGTGGGATAGCATGGGCAAATGCCTAGGACGGTGGGCACCTCCAGGGTTTTAGAACTTCACCCCTTAACAAGTGCAGAATCCTGAAAAATTAGTAGAATATTTGGAAAAAGTATGCTGTCACCCTGACAATTCTAAGGAGATACAAATCACTGCAGTGTTCTGGGGCCTGGCCCATGCCTACCGAGCCCTGTTCAATGCTATTCAGAACCCTCAAGGATCTGGTGGCAAAATGACAGGCACTGCAGCTGCTCCGGTCCCCCCTGTGACAGATGATGCCGTTCAACCAGGGAACCAACCCGTATCGGTATCAGTCGCCCCTATACATAAGAAGAAATCCTGGAAGCGAAAGTCAGCTCATTTAGAAAGGGAAGATGAAAAACCAGGGCCGTCTCAAGGAGAGAAAGAGGAAGAACTTGTGGATGAGATGGAAACTACCCAATCCCTATCCCTGAGAGAGCCGCAACATATGCGAAAAGATTTCAGCCATCGTCCGGGTGAGCACGTTGTCACCTAGCTGCTCCGATGCTGGGATAGTGGGGCCAGTAGCCTGGGTAAGGCTAATTAGAGGGTAGAGAAGCCAAGCAGCTGGGATCCCTTTCTAGGGAAGGGGGCATTGACAAAGCAATTGGAAAAGGGGCACAAGCCCTCAGCCTCTGGAGGCGACTCCTGTCAGCTATGAAGGAAAGAGATCCCTTCAAGGGAGATGATGTATATCACCCCAGGAAGTGGACCACCATGGAGAGAGGTATCCAGTACCGGAGGGAATTAGCCGTGCTGGAGGTGACTTATGGTGACCGGGATGATGAGCGGTCACCCAAAGATCCAGATGAGGTCCAGTGCACACAACCCATGTGGTGGAAGTTTGTATGGAACGCACCATCATCATGTGCCAACTCATTGGCAATACTGACCTGGAAAGATGGAGACGGTCCAACAGTGGATGAAGCGGCTAGTAACCTCTGGGAATACGAAGAAAGTATCTCTTCCTCCCTTGTCTCAGCTGTGGAGAAACTGTCCCGGGAGTTCCAACGATTCAAAGAGGATATGTCCTACTCCTCACCTGTACAGACCAGTGTCTCAGCCATTAGGAGTAAGCATCCCTCTGCTCAAGAGAGAGGATATAGTGGATACACACCACAGGCCACCCTGTGGTTTTACTTGCATGACCATGGAGAGAACATGAGGAAGTGGGATGGAAAATTGACCTCGACCCTAGAGGCACGGGTACATGAGTTGCAAGGAAAAACAATCACCAAAGGGGGTTCTTCCAGGAAAATTCCTGCTCCCGTTTCCAGTGGGCAGTTCCCCAGACAGAGTAGAAGGGCTGATCTTACTTCTGATCCTAATAAAGGGACTTTTGATTTGCATTTACAAGAAGTGAGTAACAAGTACCATGACCAGGACTAGAGGGGCCCTGCCTCCAGCCAGGTGGAGGAAAGGGACAACTGGGTTTACTGGGCTGTGTGGATTCGATGGCCTGGCACATCAGGCCCATGGGAGTATAAGGCTCTAGTGGACACCGGTGCACAGTGTGCCCTAATGCCATCAAGCTATAAAGGGGCAGAACCCATCTGTATTTCTGGAGTGACATGGGGATGCCAACAGCTAACTGTATTGGAGGCCGAAGTGAGCCTAACTGGGAACGAGTGGCAAAAGCACCCCGTTGTGACAGGCCCAGAGGCTCCGTGCATCCTTGGCATAGACTACCTCAGGAGAGGGTATTTCAAGGACCCAAAAGGGTACCGGTGGGCTTTTGGTATAGCTGCCTTGGAGACAGAGGAAATTAAACAGCTGTCCGCCCTACCCGGTCTCTCAGAGGACCCTTCTGTTGTGAGGTTGCGGAGGGTCGAAGAACAACAGGTGCCCATTGCCACCACAACGGTGCACCGGCGGCAATATCGCACCAACCGAGACTCCCTGATTCCCATCCGTAAGCCGATTTGTCGACTGGAGAGCCAAGGAGCGATCAGCAAGATTCACTCACCCTTTGACAGTCCCGTCTGGCCAGTGCAAAAGTCTAAGGGAGAGCGGAGACTGACAGCCGACTATCGTGGCCTGAATGAAGTCACGCTGTCGCCGAGTGCTGCTGTGCCGGACATGCTAGAATTTCAATACGACTTGGAGTCAAAGGCAGCCAAGTGGTATGCCACAACTGGTACTGCTAATGCGTTTTTCTCAATCCCTTTGGCAGCAGAGTGCAGGCCACAGTTTGCTTTCACTTGGAGGGGCGTCCAGTACACCCGGAATCGATTGCCCCAGGGGTGGAAACACAGCCCCGCCACTTGCCGTGGACTGATCCAGACGGCACGGGAACAGGGTGAGGCTCCGGAACGTGTGCAATACAGTGATGATATTATCGTGTGGGGCAAGATGGCAGAAGTTGTTTTTTGAGAAAGGGAAGAAAATAGTCCAGATCCTCCTGAAAGCCGGTTTTGCCATAAAGCAAAGTAAGGTCAAGGGACCTGCGCAGGAGATCCAGTTTTTAGGAATAAAATGGCAAGATGGACGTCGTCAGATCCCAATGGATGTGATCAACAAAATAACAGCCATGTCTCCACCAACTAGCAAACTTTGGAGAATGCATATTCCAGATTAGAGTCTGATCATAAGCCCTCTCTATCAAGTGACCCGGAAGAAGAACGATTTCAAACCCCAAAATCTAAGATCTCTGAAAAAATAATTGTGTTACAGACATAGGGCTCACTCCAAAAAGACACATCAGACACTCTGTAGTTCAATATAGATGAGAATATATGTGGAAAACATGCAGGCACTATCATGAGGAATAGCAACATAAATAACAAGAGACAAGATCTTTCCTATGATGTCTTGAATTGATTTCAACAAAACGAACCTATTACACAATTGCCTTTAGTCTTTATTAATTGTGTGTTGTATTTCCTATGTAAATATGGAAATGCAAAAAGTGGAAAAAGAAAAAACAGTCTATAAACTGGCTCTTGTTAAAAAGATCCATCTTGGACTGCCTAGCTTTCCCCAGGGCGCTCAGCTTTTAGTAACTTTTAGTAATCAGTGGCGCCCGTGTGAAATTTGCTCTACCTGCAGTTGCAGTATAATACCAGACAGAACCCGGTCCCAGTGCCTGTGCCAGTAGGTAGTCCTGTATCTTTAACATAGACAACTCTTTGATGTGTGATTGCGGAACAGTTTGAAACCTGCAGAAAGAAGCTGCTGGTGATAAAACATTGACTGCATGGAGGCATGTAAGACAGTAGGATGGATGAGATATGCTATAAAGTCCATGTAAAATGTATGTTCAAGCTGAAACACAACTCCCTCTTTAATTTTTTTTTAACTTTTTTTTTTTTGCTAAAATATTATCAGTGTAATGGAATGGTAACATTTGAAGAATTTTTAAATTATGCTTGATATTTTTAGCAATATACAGTGTTTCCCTTAATCCGTTTTAATAGGATTTACAATCCTTTTTTTGATCAGAAGCTTCAAGCCTTTCTGAGTCTTCACTAAAGCTACAGCTGTAGTAAAGCCAAAAAGGGTTGTATGAATTTGACTCACAGTCTCTTGATGCAATTTATGTACATTCGTACCAAGGGAAATATCCCAACACAGTATTTCTAGCATGGATCACGCTTTTTGTAAGTGGTCTATAACTATAAACCATTACGATGGTTTATAGTTAACTAATTTTCTATAAATTTATGTCTTACTTCAGAAGAGATTTTTTGCTTAAGATAACATTTTGGAGATTCATAAGTATATTAAAATTCATTTCCAGGGCTAAAACATCAAAACTGGGTCATGTTCAGAGCATTTTACATTGACTCTCACACATAATGAAGTGGTGCCTCACAATAGGGTATGCTGCTTTTGCCAAATATTTTCTTTAAGAATTAGCTTCATTTTAATCTTCATAATTAGGTGTGAGCACACAGTCCCCTTTCAAGCAGGCTCCTCCCATCAGTGAAATCAGATGCAATTGGACCAATTTAGAAAGAAGGCATAGATGCATCTGTCCTGATGATCAGATTTGATCACAGTACATAGACTTTCAGTAGCAACATAGATGTATTAGCAAAAACATGCTCTCAGTATGATGTAAAAGTACCCTTACAACCTGGTTATATAACTTGTCCTCAATGCATTCCTTTTTACAAAGTTTGATTGGGGTAGAAAGTAGCTTTTTAAAAATTTTCTTAGAACAGATATTTGAAAAATTGGACCAGAATCAGATTGAAAAGCTTCCTATTGCAATTATGAAGAGAAATCAGATAATTAATGCATAGAAAGTCTAAAGGTCATAAAATTAGTGTCGTGAAATTTCACACCTTTTGACCACATAAATTCTGCTCTTTCTTTTATTTTAAGCAAATTTTTAAAAGCTACTTTAAAACTATAAGATCACTTCTAGGTTCCTTCCATATAATAACCCTGAGACATCCCGCAAAGCATGGAAGCAATGCCAATTCATACAGAGTGCAATGGGCAGGAAAAATAGTCTATCAAACGCTCTGCTTCTCTGAATATGGAGGAGAGAAAAGTCCTTCTGGAATCTTGGATCAGTCCTCTGCAGATGGTTGGTGAGAAAATGAGCCTTGTATCCTTCTAAGACACTCACAGATCCCAGTTCATGTATAAGAGTCAGGCCTAGCGTGGTGCGAATGCCCTGAGAATGTCCAGTGTTCAAAATGTTTATATCCTATCAAATGGTGTTAACAACATTTTGCCTGTTTCAAGTTGCTGTAGTTACACTGAGCATGGTTCAGTTTGTAAGCCTATCCATTGCGATAGGTCTCACTGAGAAGATTTAGGCTAATGGTAAGAAGTAGTTGGGGGCAAGATGCTGAAGCACGTTGTCCCTGGACTCCAGAGTTAAATTGTGGGTGGAGAGCTTCACCGGCTGGTGTTTTTGAGGAGAATGTTTGTCAGTTGGCATGTTAGAGGAGGAGAGGAGAGATGGCATGTTCTGAAAGAAAGCTTAGAAGATGGATTCTGTCTGATGTTTGGAGAAGGTGTCAAGGAGTGGTCAGCAAGGATAACAGTTTCTGTTGGTTGACTCTTTCTGTGTTCAAACAAAGGATTTTGCACCTTCTTTGCTCATGAAGAGCATTATATTTAAGATATCTGACTTGACCTGATTTTCCCATGTGGGAAAAATTAGCATTCTTTTCCTGAAATGTTGGGAGTGTGTCTTTGGCCCTTCATCTGTATAGGACAACCTTGGGTGAAATGGTAAGTTCTGTAGAGCTTTGTATGGGGGATGCTGGAGTTATGTTCAGAATCTTGAAAAACGTTCTATTTGTATGCTTATTTCTCCTCATCCCCTTTAATATTTTTACCCTGTTCTATCTGAGATAAATACAAGGAGTCCTGCAACCAAACTTTCATTATTAGCTGATTAAAATCTTAGGTGTTTTTTTATGAAGTCTGTTGAAGTTGTTCATTGACTTCAGAACAGCAAAAGCAGAGGATTTTATTATGACTGTCTGCTTCCTCTGAAATGCCCGAAGTAGCAGAGACAGAGGCCTTGAAACAGCAGTAGTGCAAGAAAAAGATATGGTAATTACAGTGGTGGTGGTTTTCTTTTTTAAAACTACTTTCTGCTATTATTATCTGCATATCCTTGGGCCCAAAAAGCACTGAGATGAATGTCATTAAAGACTGTATATTCCCAGCTGCGCCAAGCACAATATTCTAGAAATTCTTCCTCCTGTGTGTTCGGAAAAGTGTTTCAACTGGTATTGGATCTATTTACAGAAAGGATCAACCAGAGGAGTGAGTAGGGAAAACACTTTGAAAAAAAGATTGTAAACTGAGATTAATATGTATTTTCCCAAGAATTTTGTAATAAATACAAGGTTATTACAATAATTTGAATAGAAAAGGTTTTAGTGTCTAATCTGAAATAGGGGTCTAGTCTATTCCCCCCACCTTATTTATCCCTTTTAGGGGTCAAGTAAATAGGTTATCGCTGGGAGAGGTTTTTTGGAATCTGAAATCTGCCAAGTGGATTCTTGTATTGTATTGCTGTAGCCTCTGTCATTCACTAATGAGTTCTCATCACATGAACACTGTGTATGCTAGATATTTTCTTAGTTTAAGCTGTGAGTTCCATGGTTGCCAGGATTCTGATACAAATGAATTTTATTGCATATTTAGATAGGTTCAGTCACAGTATATTGTGAGGGTGCCTTAAAATGTCCTCCTAACTGACTGTAGGAGAGACTACAAATGTGTGGCCTCATTAAGCATGTGTTAGTTGAGAACAGCCTGTGTGAGAGAATACCCTGGCATCATATTGTCTCAATAGACTTCTCTTTTTGCAAAGGAAGGAATTCTAGATTATCACTGTACTCAAATTTCTAGTTTTTACATTTATAATAATGTATATCAATTACTTTTTAATGTGCAATTTATCCACTCTGTAGAATTCTATAATCGAATGATTTAATTTGCCATCCTCCTTAAAAATCAGTTGAGTAATTGCAGAATATAAACCAGTGTTGAATTGGATAAACTTGGTTTAAAAGGTCGGTCTCTCTTTCATACTGCCCATGATTACTGAAAAGCATTTAAGAACATAAAAAGGTAAGTGCCGAGAAATCCCCAATTCTGAAACAATAGAATTGCAGTCAAGGAATTGCCCATCCCCACCCCCATCCCAGAGCCAGAATAAACCTGCTTAAATGGGATTGTGCGATTCTATTGGGAAGGCAATTAATCCCGAGAGAGAGAGAGAGATATCTATTAATATGCAAATCAACTTCATGACACGGTCAGCATATTTTAAAGGGTTGTGTGTCACTAGCAGACATTTCCATCAGAACAAAGCAATTTTCAAGAATTTGCAGGAAAATGAAGTTCTGAGAAAAGGAGTTTTATTAAGTAGAAGACGATACTTTCAAGAAGTGCCCGTATGCTGCTTGTTTCAGACCGTAAGCTGTAGCAATGTAAGCATTAAAGCAGTCTGCCCTCCCGGCACGAGTGCTGTCAGACTGATATAACTTGTTCTTCTGGACACTTTGGCACCAAGGCATTGAATCTTAAACTTTTTCTCCACGTGTCATTTCTCTGTCCCACGCAGCCAGAGAACCGTTAAGTAAAAGCACAGACCGTGCACTTTTTTAAGGGCTAGTGCATTTCTAGTTAGCTGCGGGAAGGAGGCGTACGGATACATCTGGGTGGAGGTGGTCAAAGCATATGCAGGCAGTGCAGGCAGACGGGGCAGGCAGCTGCTGAGGGTTTTGGCTGACATTGGCACTGCCTCATCTCTCTGCTGTCCTCTCTGTGCTTTCCTTTGCCCTGGGCTTCTCTAGCTCCTTCTCCTAGATGGTTCCTGCCCCAGCCACCCACTCTTTAGCTGCCTTTGCTGCTCCGCTCCCAGTGGCTCCTTGGCAAAGTGCCTTTCCTCTGCATTGTGTGTCCTGCCCCTTATATGTCCATCCCCCTGAGGTGAACACCCCGCCTCCCCCAAACAAAGATGTGAGCCAGAATAGGGGCATCAGCTGCCTCTAAATAATTTTTGACCCCCCAACTCTCAATAACAGTGACATTCCCAAGTTAGATGTGCTCTGAAGTCACCAAGATGTTCTTAATACTTTTATCTAGATTGTTATGATGGGTCTCTGACATGTATTCTGATGGCTTAATCTTCCCCTTATGAATTTCACTAAAGGATTTATAAGCAAAAGAAGTGTGACCTCCTCTCAGCAGTGTCTTTGGTTAAGCTGGAGACCACCAGCTCCGTGCTGAGACCATCTCACACCTCCACTCAACCACTCGCTACCTCTTGAGCTGCTTACCCCCGGGCTTTCTAAAGAAAGGAGCAATCTCCCTTCACCTCCCCAGTCTCTCTTCCAGCTGTTAGCAGGTTACACCAGACTCAGTTGTTCTTTTTGTAAATGAACATTGCACACAGCCTGCGAGCCAGCCTACTCAAAGCAGTGCTGCCTGTCTTAGCAGTAAACTCTGGCCCTTGATGACGAAATGATGCTGATGGGCGTCGCTGAGTGAAGAGTGTTGGTCAGAGAGGCTGGAATTTAGAGGCAAACTCAGAGTGCGCAAGGGGAGTGCTGAGCTGCAGATCTCTTGTCCTCTGCAGACTCTTTGAGGAAGCATTGAAAATTATTTTGAAGTGCTGGATCTTGTACTACTGACCAAGAGTTAGGCCAGATCCTGTCTTGCCCAGACAAATTTTCATGGGTAGACTGGGACTTCGATGGATAAGCACATACAGGGACTCTAAGGATGGAAGAAAATTGTCTGAGTTGTTTTGACTCATGTAGAAGGTTTTGACCTACTTTAAAAAAATCTGTGTGAAAGCAAACACATAGCTGTGGGATAAATTGTATTTTGTTTCCTTTGTAAATTTGTTTTTATATTTATGGCTCAAAAACACTTTCTGAAAAGCAAGAGGAAAAACTACTGTATACAGTTGAAGAGGTATGAAAGACATTACTTTTATACAGAAAATCCCAGAGCTTCTGGTAAGCATGCTAAAGTGAGGAGTGATAGGGTTTGAAGGGCTTTTAGTTAAGAGATTAAAGACAGTAGCCATTCCGTGGTGTGATACAGAAATTGTTTTGCCTGTAATGAAACACTTTTGTTTTCAGTAGCACCGGAAGAAACTTGGTACCTTTACATTCTTCACATAAGATGTCAAGAGACTGGGAGTGAACTGCTGAGATTGTGCAAATTGGCATAGGAAAATAGTTTGTCAACCTAATTTTATGGTTATAGTAATTAGGCTAATATTTTTGTGATAGACTGCAGCCTACATTGAAGACTAAGGTCTCCAGAGAGAAAAGACACCAATACTTAAACTGTCTCTTTGGTTTCAGAACAGCAGCAAAACTGACTTTTAACCAAGAAAATAAGGAAGGTGCTGAGTAACTATCGGCTATCCAGCAGTGCTTGGTCCAGTACGATGGTCTGTGAATTTGTGTAAAATGTAGTGGGTAGTGGGCTAATTTTTACCAGTGGCTTACAAAAAGCTGGAGTGTGACTTAATGTACTGAATGTGCTTACTTCGTAGGTAAGACTTTAGGATTTGAAAATAAATATTACAAGTTGGAGAGTGTCTTTGAAATGCTTTTTATAAATTTCAATTTTTAAAACAGTGCACAACTAATATAAAAGGTTTGCTTTTTCTTCCCCTTAAAAGAACACTTGCCTCTCTAGTTTTTCTTTGCCTTGCTATATAAGTCATGTTTTGATATGAAATGACAATTTTGTAGCATAATATAGTTAAATAATATCCAGCTATATGTATTGTTGAATATTACTTATTTAATACATTATTTGATGAACATTGATGCTATTCCTATGCTTTATAAAAGGAGCAGAGGTATTTTAGTATATCAAACAATGAAAATGTAAGAAGGAAGAAAAAGTCATTTGAATTATAATGAAGTGGTATAAAATTCACAGTACATTAGTTTTCATCTGTGGGATCTTATAATGAGTATTATTCTGCCAGGCTAAAAATTAATGTTGTGAGGAACTCCCCTCAAGTGCTCTGTGATGTTTCATATTTTTTCACTGTGTTAACCGTCATAGGGTTTGACCCCAAGTTCCCAAATGTATCTCATTAACACAGAGATTTTTGCTTTAGTTTAAATAATAAAATCACTGTAGCTGATTGTCTCTGTCAGTTTGTCAGTGGGATGTAAATCTGGAAACCTAGTTTTTTACAAAAGTACCTTGAGAGCATCAATACTTGCCAAAGTAGCTTTGGTGACATCTCCTGTGGTACTGTGCGAGTATAAAATTTTAAAGTTTCATTTTCTGCAGTTCTACCAGTACAGAGCTATTTCACAGAACTGGGAGAGAGCATCCAGAAACTAGGTCACCGTCAGTTTGCACCTTGAGCGTTGGATTTGAAGACCACAAAGCCACTTTTTCGATCATCTTTACATTCTCAGATTAGTTGTGCACGTTTGCTGCACAAAGATTCAACCTGTTTACCTTCATACAGATTGGAGAAAGTTCTTTCTGGGAAAGTCACGTTAAATTGTGGAAGATGATCTCAGTGGGTAGAATCAAAACACTAAGCATTTCTTTTTCAAACCAAAGATGCAAAGGCAAGTCTTTTTAGGGCTATGTTTTCTTAAGAGGTTTATAGGAGGATGCAGCTTTCATTTTTATTCACAGTCATTTTCAGCTGTTGGAATTAGTGTCTGGTTTTCTGAGGTTCTGTTAATGATTCAGATCTACATCTGGAGTTACAAAATGTTGCTGCATCCATAGAAATGTCTCCTTGATGCAAAACAATAGAACTGAATAGAAATAAAATAGAAATTAAATATAATAATTTTGCATAAAAAGCATCATTACAATTGCAAAATTGCACATTTGAAACCTTAGTTTGTGAGATTGCGAGACCATCCTGTGCGCTGAGAGTCAGTGATCTCATGAAGAAACAGTTAGACAAGCAGAGTTAAGCTTACATCTTAAAGTGTTTGTATACACAAGCTCAAATGCTTTTGCTTTTGCAACTGTAAATCGAGCTTTTCTTAGTTTACAAATGCTTGAGTTTTTCAGCTAAACTGTTTTTTTTAGAGTAGCTTGTTCATTTGTTATTTCCCTGAGGGTTTTTGTTTGCTCATTTTTAAAGATAAAGCCTCAAACAGATTCTTGTGTTTCCAGTTGTAAACATCCTTTGTGATGGGTGGATCTAACCGGCTGCTTTGGTTGCAAGTGCTTAATCTTTAGGACTGATTGTAGTGGCCTGTGGCTTGAGAAGATGATTAGCCTAGAAAAACAGACGGATGGGGATGGCACCTGGGGCGTTGAGCTGCTGTGGCCCTGTGCTGCTTCCACTGGGTGACTCTAGCCTTGGGTCTCTGCCCTTCGCGCAGCTGCCCTGGTTGCTCCCAAGTGTTTCCAACCCTTTGTGCTAGTGCTGTTGCCGTTGGTAGTGATCTTAGTAGCCACTACCTAGGAAATCTGCAGTTTTCATCTTCCAGTGTTAACTTTGACAAGGCGACAAAGTAAAATGCTTCTGACAAATCCAAGCAAGAGAAAAGAGGAGCTCTTCCCATATTACTCGCATGCAGTATCTCAGCGAAAACTAGCACAACGCTGTAGCCTGTTTTCTTGTCCTTGGAGAATATCTACAGCTTTTGCAGCAAACAGTAGCAGTGCTAATAGGAAAGATCACAAGAAGTTTTTTATTTAGGCAAACTAAACATAGGGGTTGCTGTCCTTTCCTCTTACACAGAGTTGTATTTTGTTTCCTCTTTGTCCCTGGGAGATTATTAATTCAGTAGTAGGATGGTGTCCTTAAAAATGTAAAGCATTTCATTCTTGCATTTTCAGAATGTTTTGGAAAAGTCAAAATTCAACCTTCAAACTGTGTCTCCAAACTCCACTTCTGTTTCAAAATTGATATCTGTATTTCCTTTTCAAAATTAAAGGACAAGAAGGAGATAACTCATCTTGACCAAAGCTGAAGTAATTTATTTAGCCACTGAGCTGAGAAGTCTATTGTTTGTATAACTTCTGTAATATGAATAACAATACTGGCAACAAATCTGAGATGGAATGAAAATCATAAACTTTTCATACTGTGTATGTTTTATCGAATTATTTTAACATGTTTGTTGTAGAGCATCTCAGAGTTCAGTTGTGTAGAGTTACATATGGGCAATGAAAAGACAATTCTAGCCCCAGAAGTCTGCAGTCTAAATATAACGTGAGAGAGAGCAGCTGGACACTGCAGCAGCACAGGCGCTCTCGGAAAGAGTGCAATGATTGTGATTAGCGTAATAAGCGGTGGTCACAGCACACCAGCTGTCTCACCAACATGAAGCAAAGTTTAAAGTGGATTAGATATTCATGAGTTCAGCTTCTCTGGTTTACTGTCCTAAAGCTTACAAGTCAATTTATTACTTGTCAGATGGGTAAATGAGAAATTATTAGTGGCTGAAATAACATGAGAATGTATCTTGGCAACGTGGTTGAGAAGAGTCTGAAGATAAGAGGATGACAATAAACAAAACTGTTTATGTGTCTTTGGAAGAAGATGGATCTTTGAACTAGCCGAGTTAATCTGCATTTATGTGAGCTTCATAGTAACACACATGGTAAAACCTGGAATTGGAGACACTTATAAGGGTAGGCTTAAATGTAATGGAACAGCTTATTTAACGTAATGCTCAGGGTATGGAAGGAGGAGAAATAATTTGCAGGCAAAGCTTTGCTGTCATGCATGGTATGCTGCAGTTCGCAGCACAATGCTTATAGGTGCCTGGGTTGGCCATATCCTATACTATTGATGTTGGAAAAAAGTGTATTTGTCTGTGTCAGGTGAAGGCTAAATTTAGTCCTGAATTAGTCTAATTCTGTCTCTCCCCTGTCCGATCTGCAAACATCCGTATGTAATCACGAGTAAATGCATTGCAGAGCCATGTCTTATGTGTCACTGCGAGCAATTATTAGTTTTCTCTTCCACATAGGTAATTTTTGTATAGAAGATGAATAAGACTTGTACTCCCAGAGTATAGCACAGGTACATAAATGACACTTGCTAACTATTCCTGTTAGTTTTTACCTTAAGCACGTTATTTTAATTACTATTAGTTTAGTAGTTTACCAACTAAAATGTCTTAAAAAGTATGCTTGCATGTCTAATTAGGCATTTAGACAAGCAAGTCTTGTAGTTTTCTGGAAGCATGGAATCTTCCATCTCGCATGTCTGCAAATAGTATTGCATACACAGTCTTACTTACAGAACTAATAATTTCTTGCCTTTCAAAATTCTTTGATTCAACATACACATAGCAAGAAATATTTTGTGTGGCAAGTGCATACTAGTTACACAAATGGAATGTTCTTGATTAGGGTGGGGTTTTTTTTCTTCCCATTTACAGCAGTTTAACACAAGATATGTCAGCCTCAAACTAACTCTTGAATTTGTTCAGATATATTATGGTGCCCTGAAAATGAGCACTGAAAATTATATTACAAAAATAAGTAGATTATTTGTTTATTGCAATGTCACATAGGGAAAAGTGTAAGACATTAACATGAGTATTCACAATATATATTTTAAATTAAAATTTTTGCTTCTCTCAGACTAAAAATTGTAAAGACTTCATGCGGCTGTAGGGATGATAAAAAGCAGAGCAGTTAAATGCTAAAAACTATTTCTACTGAAGACTGTAATTTTACCCGTTGTAACTCAAAGCAAGTGGGACTGTAAGATATCAGTGAAGTCTGAGTTCCAGAGAACTACAGGTTCCTTATGTGTCTCTCCTTTTCCCAAAAGGAGGAAACTGGGAACACCATGGTGAAGGACAAGGTCTTAATGGACAGAGATTTCTCATGTTGTTGTGGCTAGCTTTGGAGAGTAACCTGTTTTGTTCCAAACAAGTTTCATAAAAAAGCCATTAATGTTAATATGGAATATGAGGCTATGACTGGTTGAGTAGAAATTACCACTACCCTGAATTCTAAAATTTTTGTACTGATTGTGGTAAGAAAATGAGTGAAGATTATGAAAGTCTTGTGCTGTAAACTTTTAGGCATTTTCAATTTTAGCTTCAGTGGGTTTCCTACTGTGTATTTTTAAAGAATTTCAAAATGCTGAGGCATTTGAGAACAGTTGGAGGAGAAAAGTATGTTGCCCTTTAGTGCAAAACAGTAATTCTGCACTTTTGCTTAGATTCACAGGTTCATATTTCCATTAAAAGAAATTTTGATGCTTGCATTAAAAGCTGGTCCATTCTGAAGCTGCTATTGCACTGTAAGCAGCAGTGAAAGGTTATATAACTTGGAAAGAAAAGGTAGAAATAGCTTTGAAATTGCAGGTATGCTGAAGAGCTGAAACTTCCAAATTGAAATTGTATTGCCGTTTAGAAATGGAACAATAGGTTTGCATCATGAGTTGGTCATAGATAAGCTAACTTGAAGTTATTTTTCAGAATCTTTCTGCTTAGATTGGATTTTATAACCCCCTTGTTCATAAACATAAACAGCTGCCTTAATAACTGGAGAGTAATTAATGGAATGGCCATATCTGCCCAAACATACATACTTCAATACTTCTAGTGAAATCGTATGATTTGAACCTGTCGTCTTTACTAGATGTTTGACTGATGACAAAAAAAAAATCCCAGCCAGCAGTTAAGAAAAAGAAAAATGTGTGTTTTATAGTAATCCTTGTATTAAAAAAACTAAAAGTAATTTTCTTGCCACTCTTTATTGGTTCAGAAAAAAATGTTTCTCTTGTAGTTTTATGTGCCATCCTTAAAAAGGTAGAGGTTTCTGTAAGGATAAAGTGAAACAGGGGAATCTAGAAGATGGTATTTAACAAATTTCAGGGCATAATGAAATATGATACAACTCAATCACTTTTCTGCGTAAAACCTTTTAATAGGTTTTAGTCTTTTGTAGCTCTGAGCAATATCTGACAACTGTATTTACTGCACCTGCTTCTAGTTAATTTTCCTATGGGGTAGGGAATAAAATCTGCTTATCTCCTACATTCAGCAGGTTTTGTCAACGAGGCTTGCCCCAAGTGTATGAAGCAAGAATCCTCAAAGAACAAGTATTTCTTAACAACGTTACTTGCTTTGCACTTGTTAGTATAAATACAGTTCTTAGAAAATGTATGCTCATCTTAAAATCTATGGTAAGTCTTCCAAAAGTGTGTTAACCAGACCAGAAGGAACATGGTAAGTTGCTACAGAACTTAACACTAGTTCCAGTGGTTGGCTAATCAGGTGTGCAAGCTCAGCTCTTGCAAGTAGTTAAGAGAGCTAACACAGTGGTTTGTACTTCAAACGCAATTATAAGTAGGTTTCTATGCGTGTACCCACAATCTATGTGTTTACACACAGAGCATGCTGCTGTGCCTTTGATCTCACCCTTTTTGATGGAGAGAAGGCTAGTTGCAATAATTAATGTTTATGTAAAAACACCTATCTGTTGTTTATATACAGTATATTTTGCTGACTTTAGTGGTGACTATACTGAAAAATGCTGGTGGCTTTGCATTTTAGCATTTGGGTGTATTTGAATAATAAGTTATTTTTTTACTATTCAATTTTTTCTTCCTTTCCTGTTTTCTTGGAAGTATTGGTCATCCACTCAATCTCTCTTTTGCCTCCTTGTCATTGTCCTGTATACCTGGACACGTGAAACAAGGCCAGGGAAGATATTCTTACTCGGCTATGATGGTGTCATATCTGCTGTGCCAAGTGTTTAACCTTTTACCACAGCTTAGTTCTCGTATAAATGGTATTTTATGCCCATTTTACAACAGATTAATTTTGCTCTTGTTGTTTTCAAAGAGGACAGTCAGGTCCCACAGTGCTCGCAGTCGTAGTGCTGGCAAATTTCTCAGTTTTGAAGGTTGCTTATGCCATGGCTGAGCAGAGATGTGTCAGACGTGCCTTGCTGTAAGAACATGACGTGTTTATTACAAGACAAAATTTTGTTGTATGTCTCAAGCCTCAAGGAAGCAAGTGGTTTCTACCAACTTCTTTCATGCAGCAATGTTGATTTTCTTCTGTATGTAATAAGCTGCTGTTTAGTCAGCTTTAAATCCAAATCAGCAGTCAGCATAAGTGTGCATGCCTCTACTGGAACTGTGTCATTAAACAGAGGTTAAATCGACCAAATGTTGTGGGAAGATAAAATTGTAATTATTAAACCAGGTCTGTTTTGTCTGAAGAGGTAATATGAAATCTGTAGAACCAAGACAATTAATGGCAATAATAATCTGTCCAAAAAAATCTAAGAATCCTTAAATGTTTTTCTGATTATTTGTCACAAATTCTGCATAGCTTTGCATAGGCTGTAGTTGGGAGCTTCTCAGAGCAAATTCTTCGGTGTGTTACAGGAGACTTCAAGGAGCTTCTGTAGCCTCTGTTGCTTTGGATTACTCTCTGTTGCTAAAACGCTGAGGTAGGAAAATGTGAATAGGTGGCTTATAACCTGCTTGCAAACCTTGGTGTAAGCTGGCTCTTGTGAAATGCAGTCTAGCGGAAGGTAGTAACATTATGACATTGTCTCTAAGCATTAATTACCTACGAAGAATTCTGGCCCTTTGAAATGAGCAGAAACTGAAAACACTCTGGCAGAAAGAGCTGCTTCAAGTCTGTTGAAACAAACTGAATTCTTTTGCTACTTTTTAGTGAAGGTGGCTTATAATCATAGTGAAATTTTAGGATAATTGCAAATTACTAGAAGTACATGTCCTTGCTTCATAACTTTATGTGTCTTTATCAATAATAAATGCCACTGTCAGCATTTTTATTATGTTTTTTAATATGTAGTTTTAAATGATAGTGATATAAACAATGTAGGAAAGTTGTACCTTTTTTTTTTTTTCATAGAGCATAGCAAGCAAACAATGTCTCACTGGCATTTTAATTTTTTTTTTTTTTAAAGCATGATTTGTTGAAATAGAATGGACTAATTCTGTGTTAACAGTGGCACACAGACACCTCAGGCACCATTACCTGTCTTCAGCTGTTTTGAGAGGGTAGGGATTTCATGACATTCATCCACCAGCTGTGCATAGCTTTTGCTCAAGGAAGGTTTTTAAGAGATAACATTATGATGAACTAAAAGTATAAATTATAAAGACATAAGGAGGTATATCCTGACTGCAGTCCATGCATTTGGTTTGGAGACGACCTGCCTCTGTAGGAGTTTCCCCGTAGATTCTGAGTGTCCTATAATTTACAGCTATCTCACAAACACTCTTTATTGTTATATTTTGAAAGCAGAGTGTCATAAAACTTCACCTGCATTTACAGAGT
Source organism: Mycteria americana (assembly GCF_035582795.1). Lineage (NCBI taxonomy): Eukaryota > Metazoa > Chordata > Aves > Ciconiiformes > Ciconiidae > Mycteria > Mycteria americana. Next base: position 25,874,166 of record NC_134375.1, on the reverse strand, counting down.
AAACGTTTTTGTTTAGACTGCTTTTCTTCCTCTATCTGGAATCTGGGCTTGTAAAAGCTAGTCCTGCTACACTGAGCCACACTCTGCATCCTTAACACAGAATGAATACGTGCGTATGGGGAGCACGAAAGAAAAATACCTGTTCTCTAAAGAAGACATGGCATCTGTTTTGTCTGGTTTTGTATTCTGGGTTTCTGTGGGATTTTTTTTAAACTTAATTTTGTAAATTTTAGGCATTTCATTTGGAGAAGCTTTTCCCAAGCTTTCCTTTTCTGAAGGAAGCGAGATGAATGGGAACAGTACACACTGCTAGTCATTCATCCTTGTGATTTTAGGGTTAAAAATATATATTGGTGCTTATTAAAAGGTCAGTATTTATCAGAAGTGGTTTGGTAGCATCTGAACTATTGTAGTTCTTTCCTGATTAAACTTTACAAAACTGTCACAGTAGTAGTGTCAGGTGGCTTATCTACTAAGATTCCTAGGCTTTTTTAATACTGCATTTGACAGACTTTGCCAGCTGTTAGATGCAGGAAATGATTAAAGCATCTTGGATGAGCATAGATTAACTTTCTGATGATATCATTAGGGTGGAAATGTAATCCCCTTGAGGGGAAAAAAACAAGGCAAAGTTAGTAACGTGGAATTAAGTGGAGCACAACCTAGAGGGTATAAATAGAACAACATGGAGAAAAATGTTTAGGTATCTAAATACTTAAAATATTTGATGTTCTCACTGTATTGGTGTTTATGGAGAGCTCTGTATTATAAGGCCTGATCCTAAACACGCGGGGATATAAAAGAAGTTTCCTCTCTTCTTTGGTGAGGTGTGAAACAGGTCCTATATGAGCTCATGGAGTCTCCTCATTACCATCAATGACAGACTAAATGGAGGCTGTTATTTAATATAATAATTGTTCCTTGTTGTTCTTACTTTGCAAAATTCCATTTATTTTGCCCAAAGCATCCTTACTTCAAAATGTTCCATGTTATTAAGTCCAGTCCTAAGACCTTTTTTGCAAAAGATTAAGACCTGATTTGCAAAAGATACTCTTAGCAATTGAAACCAAATTGAAGCAATCCTAGTTCTTTTCACCCTGCAGCTGGAACGTAAACATGCTGTTTGCATTGGTGCCTTTCCACGTTTCAGCTTACCTTGTCATCTATTGAGATACCCAGATATTTATGCTAACCTTATCAGCAAAATATTTTTTTAAAAAGGCTTCCAGATTGCTGTTATTTCCTATGCTGCTGCTTTACCGTTGAGGATACTGTAGTATTGAACTCAACCTCTATGTTTAGCCATGGCAAAACTGGAATGCTTAAGGTCGACTGCTGTATGAGGTTCTGGGAAATCTATTATCAGGCAGAACATTTCATACTTCAGTAAACTCCAAATTAATTATGTTGATGGTACATGAATACCAAAAGAAAGTGAGCATAATTAATACTACTTCAGCAAACATCAGAGGCAATATTAGTGATTTCCAATTGATGATAATGCTAATGTGTTATATAAAAGTATTTTATTAGAAATGGTATAATACTGTCTCTTGCAGTGCCTGTGTAATGTGCCAGTTTATTAATTTAAATATGTTTTTATTGGCAATTTAAGATTACATCAGCATGCAAATGTATTTTAATATAGTCTTAATTACGTGCAGTTCACTAGTAGGACAGTTTAGGTGTGAGGACAGACAAATCTGAAATGAAACATGTTACGAACATGTTACGAAGATATCTTCTGGGTTTCTAGTGCAGCATTAAGAGCTGATGCTATCTCAACACCATCTGTAATTCAGTGAGTGACACTTACACAAAAATATCCCATTAATTGTACTATGCTTTCTGTTGTTTACAATCTAAGCTGTAATGCATTCCACCCTGCCTATTGTAGAGTACTGTAAGAGCAGCCACTGTAAAATGAGCTGTCGGCATCCAGAATGCAGTTTCTCACCCAGAAACAACGTAATAAGAAATATAATTAGATTCTCTGATTAGCAGAACACAGTGAAATTATATAAGGTGTTTTTGAATTATTTTGCAGATGTTAGCACCTTATACATTTGCATTGGAATCTTATTTCAACCACTAAGACTGACTTTCAAGCAACAGTAAGCAGGGTATAGTTAACCACTGAAGCAGAAACCTAGAGTCAATGAGTAATTATGAAGAGCTTTCCAGAATATTAGCTGTTTCAGTTGCTGCAGTGATGGAATAGTCCATTAGATATTTCTGTTTCTGGCAACTCCTGAGAATTGATTCTGATACGAAACAACGAGCCATTTTGATCAATACTGTAATTACTCTTATTGATGGATTGTTTTACAATGATAGCTGTCATTGCAATATGTCTGCTCAGGAGGCATCGAGACTGTCCGCTCCATGCAGTAATGCGCCACAAATATCTGATTCAAATCAACACACTATTGAGACTGGGCTGACAAGCGTGAAATTAATTGTTCCACTTCATGTAAGACCTGCATTCTTCTTTTGAGAGAGTAATTTGTTGCTGTGTGTAGCCTGGGAACAGTACAGCCCCAGTGCCATGTTAGGTGTGGCTTTTTTGGTCTTTGTCTTTTCCCCACAAGATCAGTTCTTTCACCCTTTTAAGCACAAGCAAAGGAATTCATGACTGAAGGGCTGTGACAAAATTCATATCCTTTCAGGTTTTTGAGGAAGGAATTGCATATCTTGGTAAGAGAAAAATAGGCTTTATGATCCAAGCTGTTGAAAGGTTTTAAAATATAGGAGTAACACTGAGGCAAGAAAATCCCAAATCCTTGTATATGAAAGTATAGCAGAGTGAGATAATGTTTGGAAGCTGCCTTTTTTTTTTTTTTCATCTGAAATGTTGCGTCATTGCTACTTTATTTTTTTAATGGATGTTTATACTGAAAATGCTTTCTTCAAATTGCCTTGGTGGAAAAATAGGGACTACATTCAGTGAAAGAAAATATTTAGAAATGTAAATATTGATGTACTGTGCCATACCACTGTAGTCTATTGATGATTGGTTGGACAAATGGCTTATTAAGTAACGGAAGCTAAGTAATACAACATTTATTGTGATATTGTAGTGATGGTTATTAGTACAGTTCACAAAATTGTGTTCCCCTTAATCCTTTGTATGCTTCTACTTTAAGGATGTTATGTTTCAGCTTTAGGTTTAGTTAAAGAATACTCATGCTATTAAAATATTTGAACTTAAAGGCTTTTAACTTTATCCTGTTCTGTCATTTTCTTCTCTTTTATCTGAGCTTTTCTCTCTCGATGGAAAGGCCAAGGTTGTTTATAATAAACTGGCATGGTGTGAATGCACCCATGCATAAGTAAGTTTACTGCATCTGTTTAAAATATAACAAAATAAAGTCATAACTGGGTATGAGTAAACTGGTTTGAGTATGGAAAATATAGAAACAGCAGTGGAAATCACTGGCCATTTCTCAATATACCATCCTGTCTATCAGTGTCGGACTTAAAAGTTTATGAGGATGATGCTAATATTTCTGTTGTGAACAGCTGGGAACAACCTTCTTGCAGAAGTCAGGAGCCCAGCACAGAGTCCCGGATTTATTTTCATAAATATAAAGGTTCACGTGTCTTCTGCTTATTGAAAAAAAAGTCCTGTCTTAAAGCCACTATTCTCTCATCAGCACAGGAGACTGTCAACCTTTTTAAATACTGCTTATCTAGTTGACCTCAGTGGGTTTTTTGTGATGGTAATTTCAGTGCTTTAAAGATATGTTGTATAAAATGGTGGTGGTGGGGAGGTTATGCTTCTAAAGTGGCTTGTTTATCGTGTTTCGATGTTACAACTGCATTGCTTTCTTATGGTCTTCCTAGGGAATCTTCCAGTGATGGAAGACTACCAAGTTTTTAGTGTACCCTAAGCAGATGCACAGATGGCTTATTTTTCAAGAATATCACTTAACAGACAAACCTTTGCTTCTTGCCCAACAAAGCTCTTCAAGGACTTGAGCTGTACTCTGACAGCTTTTATCATACCCATCCCATGAGGCCTCGTCTTCCTCATCAATGCCCCGTGCCACGTGTTCCACGTTTGTGTCATGCCTTATGCTTTACTGATGAGCAGTAGCATAGTAACACGTAATGCCATTCTAATGTATTAAGTACCAAAATTATTAGGCACGGATAATCTCAATAGTATCTATCAAGACACATCACAGATACTGTGTCTCACTGAACCATCCAGCCTGGCCTCACCTTGTACCATTCGGCTCTGCTCTTTGTCTTTCATAGTAAGTATTCACGTGTGCATATGCCTCCCTTGCTTTTGTAGCGACTGACTCAGAGGTGACGCCTGTCTGACACTGTAACTCAGGTTAGGCTGGGCAGTGCTGAGTAGTGGGGGAAAGGCAGTGGTGGACACTAGCGAGATCGCACCGGCGTGCTCCTGGGAGCGGTGCGAGGTAACTGCTGGCCTGAGACTGGTAGAAGTTTCCTTATGGGGGGTTTTGAGGCCTGGTCTCCAAATTTGGACTGTAATGTCAATGGAAGGACCTCTAATGAAAATAAAAGCAAAGAGTCTGTCCCTAAACAAAGAGTGGGTGATGTAGTGGTGTTGGTAGTCCTATGTTGCTGAATTTTGAAAAATTTTTTTTTAACTTAACTGTATATGGCTGAAAGTAATGACAGAGAGGAAATAATTGTAAATATTGTATAATACTCAGGAAAATTCTATAAGAGGAAATAATATCTAGTAGTTCTGATCCTTGTCTAAACCTACCTTCTAGTTAACATCTTGAGCCTTTTTTTTTCTCTGATGCTCTAAATTAGCATTTCTCAACTATCCCCGTTGATGTTAAAGGCAGCTCTGTTAACAAGGATTCATTAAAGGAAAATGATCCAGTGTAAAATGACTGGAAAGATGGGTGTTGCTTGTGACTGGAAATCTCTGCTTTTGCTGAGAAGGCGTTTCCTGAGTAAGCATTTACAAAATATTGATGGAACGCTTGTCTAACGACAAAGCTGGTATTTGTAGTCATTAATAGTACTTCATGTTAGAAAATATGAAAGGAATAAAAAATAGACTGAGGATGCATAGCTATCCCATCAAATATGGGGTGGGCTTCTGCTTGACTTACACTGTGTGTAGCTGCATTGCGTTACATGCATTGACTTGCTGTACCTTTTTTTATCTTTGTAACTAATAAAATGCAAAGAATTTAATGCCAAATATTGAATTTGCTACATATGTGCAACTGAACTTTGCAGAAGACTGATTATCTGAGAAAAACGTTCAGAACTTTTAACTGATCCATGAACAGAGTTAATTTGCATAATTTCCCTGCCACTGCCTTTTGACTGCTTATCACTTTTAACAGAGCTCCTTTAGAATGATTTTATAGTAAGGATATTATATACAATATTGAAATAGTATTAAAGTAAATAAATAATTGAAAGTACATTTAATTAAGACTTTATTCCATATTTATTTTTAAAACCACCAAAAACTTTTTAAAGATGTTTTACAAGTGTTCAGGGACTATTTCTAGAACATAATACTGCTGTGAGTGAGCCTAGAGGCACCTTCTAAGGTCTGAGGTTAGTAGTGTGCATCAGCAGGTCCAGCGAATCAAATAGAATTAAGAAGTGTTACACCCTGGAAAAAGTGGTTTGGTTAAATCGACTTACCTATGTGGAAAGCAAAAAATATTTCGAGTTGTATAACTGAAAAAAAATCCAAATCTTTTATGAACGTTTGGCTCAAAATTTGTCCTGTGTTAATTGAGAGGATATTTTTTTTTTTCCTTGTTTGGATTTTTGGTTGCTTTCTGCCTGAACCAGTTTAAATTTATACTGCCATCTGAAATTTAAATTGGATTTCCAGAATGTAGGCATGAATCAAAACCAAATGAAGTAAGCCCAGGGCCAGTTGTGGCTCAACCCTAGCAAGTATAAAAAAAACTGTCAGGGATATCTTCCTTTGCTCTCTCTCTTTCTCCCATACTTGTGCTGCAACAGTCAGTGGGGATCTTATTCTTTCAATTATATCTTGAGACAAAACTTTTGAAATTAAATTGATTTTTGTGTTTTGCTATACAATTTAAGGTGTATATATCTTAAAAATCATGCTTTCTCCTAAAGAAGCACGCGCACAACTTAATCAACTGCTGTTGTGCTTCTGTGAATTAAAAAGGAAAAAAAATGTAAAAAAAAGAAAAAAAAATAAAAAACCACACCCTCCCCCCAAACACCCAACTCTCTTTTTTTGAAGTTCATTATTTTTTATTGAGCTTTGACTGATTCCTTAAAATTGTTTTTTGCAATGAACTCACTGAAATCTAACATTTATCTTTAATTCATCCCTAGGCTAAATATACAGCAAAGCACTTTCCTGAAGATAGATTATGCCAGGGCAACAAAAAAATGTATCTGACTGTTCCCTAGGTCAGAAACTCAAAGAACTGCTACTTGCTGACTTTCCAAAATATAACAGATATTCTATTGATCTGTCTACTTCTTAATTACCATAATCCTGTCTGCTTTGTTGATATTATGGTATGTGATCTGTGATCATTCAAGTTTTATTTTATCTATGGCATCAAATATAATACACCCTCAGTCACTTATAGTTCTAAGATTGTTTCTACATTTATTGATTTTTAGCTTGTTTTATTAAATTGTAAGAGGAAGAATTTCAAAAGCTTGCTTGCTTGATAAGTGTCTTACCACTCTAGCTTCTCGTAGGAAAGAAATATCAGCTACATGAAGTAGAAAAAGAAAATCAAAGTACATGTTTTGCCTTTAGAGATCAAAGGAGGGAGGGTTGCAGGGCAGAATACTAGGTTTGTAGGACCAAGCATGCTGAAGTATGTTGTTGTTGCCCCAAAGATACAGATCACAGCTATCTGTCGTCAGTCTGGACAGCTTCACTTGAGATGAAAATTTTCTGGGCAGAGAACATATCCCCCTGCTTGAATTTCAAGTAATGCTTTCAATTTCTGAATGGCAGAAATAAGTTTTCTTGTTGAAATTCTTTGAGATGCTCACTTTTGGTGGGTCTTGTATTTGAACGGTGTTGCACTACTTCTAGTTTCTCTTTTATATAGGGTTTTGTGCCTGTTGGTGTGTGTAGCAGTATGCATCTGGATTTTTTTCAGTATTCTTTTTAAAACAAAAAAAATTTATTAGTTTACTACTAAATGTTGATATGTATTGTCTTAACAAAAACTGGCTATGACTTTTTAAGAATTTAAAATAAAAAATTTAGACATGATAAAAACAGAGCTTGCTATTTTTCGAGCCTCGACAGGCTAATCTATTTACCATCGTACTTTTTTTTTTTCTTGAAATCAGCATTAAAACTTCAATTTCTTTAATGGCTGTTTGCTATGTAAAAATTCTATTATCATTCATAGCTAGTGTTAATGCAATTCCTATGAGGAAAACATTTATGTAAATTTTCATGTGAGAAATCTCCCAACTTTTTGTAGTCATTGATTCTTACTTTTACTTACTAACTTTTCATAGCTCTTCTACAGTGAAGGCTACATATTTATCCGTTTAAAATATGATCTTAATGAAAATATAACATGAAACTGAAATAGTGAGATATGTTGTTTTATTTCTGTACTGTCCAGAGCAAATTGATAAATCAAAGAAGAAAGAAAAAAAAGTCTCTTTTTTTCCCCAAGAGCTTTGCCAGGTGTACCTTGGCTTCTTTTTCTCTCATACGGTAATACTACGTCTGTAGTCCAATTTGCACTTTGATACGCAGTGGAAATTCACCCTTCTTGTGTAACAGGCAGCCTGCTCGGAGAAAGATGCTTTAAAAAAATAAAGGAAGGAAGCAGCTACAAAGGAAAGCGCACAGCTGAATACTACTGTGTGGGAAATGCTTGGGCAGCGGGGGTTTGTGGCTCTTGACACTCTGGATCTGGTACAGTTATGAAACTTGTGTGTGTTATTGAAACTGAACCTAATGCTGCCTTTAAAACCAGAAATTTGTCTCCATTCCCAACAGCCATATTTGAAGTAGCAAGTGCTCAGTATATAACTGCTTTGATCGGATTAGCAGATTTGAGGATTATGTTTGTCTGTTTTGGAATTGGAAAACACTTTCTCTAAAAAACCCACATGCCTGCACGTGTATACTAGTTTTCAGAAATTGTAGTTTCTTTCCTTATTTGTGCTTTAATCCTGGATAATATAAATGTAGGCACATATAATGCATTGCACAACTAAAACTTGTTAGAAAAATGGATCAAAATTCTGCTTTCATTCAGTTGAGTCAACCATCATAAATCTGTCTCACACAAGTACTGGTTATTCATCTGAGCTGGCCACGAAATACCCACTGTCAGCTGAGAATTGCCTGTCTGCCTAAAGCTTAGTATATAAGTAGGAATTACTTTTTTTCTTTCTCTATACCTCTCTTCTTGGAGCATTTGGAGAATAAAGCTAAAGTGACTTAATTTTGAAAAACGGACAAGCTGGAGTGCTTGCTGAAGTAATTGAAATAGTGTAAAATCTGATGGGCACTGGTGTTTTCTGCTGTCTACACTAGGAATTTGTTTTGCTCCCTGTTTTGTACCAGGACTTTATTTTTGGGTTGTCTTTGAGAGCAACCAACTTGTTCTCTGCAAGATGAATTGTGGGCACTAGTCTGCTGTATGCTGTGTGTACTGTGCTGAGACCGAGTCCCTCCGCTTAGGAGGTCCTCCAAGGTGTCACAGCAGGTCATGTGTGCCCAGATGTTCCCATATGCTCAAAGGCATTCAGGACACACCCTCAGCTTTATGCTAGAAAATTCCTGTTTTGTTTTCCTGAGTCAGAGCTAATAGATAGTAATAACGTGTCAGGAGCAAAGGAGCTGAGAGCAGAAGTAGCGCCAATGCAGGAGGGACTCAGCACCTGCTGGGGCACATTGGCTGGGCAGGAGCAGGGGTGATGATCCAGTGGTGAGGGCTGCTCGCCCTGGTCTGATCCATCAAGGCAGCAGGGACATAGCTGTCCTGCTACCACGAGTTCTCACCAGCAGACCTGCTTGGAGTGCTGTCAGCGCTTCCTTTGGATGCGAGATGGACCCATGCAGGTGGAGCAGCTCCTGAGGCAGCCAGGGTGCAGGTACAGTGACGTGGAGCCCAGTCAGCGGCTGGGGGAGTCTGGATAGAATGGAAAAGCTCTGTGCCGCAGAAGTGTCTTAAGGTTGTTTTTTTTTCCCCCTCCTAATCCAGTTTACCATTGAATATTCCTGGATTCGGTTGATTTGTACGTGAATAGCTGAAGGTAGTGTGTATAGCCCAGTGTTCTGCTCTACATAAAGTTGAAAATTTTTAATTCTTTCATGTACTTGGTATCAGAGCTGAAAATAACAGTGCAGGAGGTTCTAGTCCACTAATGTATTTTGTATCTGTAATTTTAAAAATGGTTTTAAACCGAGACTTTACCATTTCTCCTTTTCTGGAGTGGAAAACATGAAGACTTAGTGCATGATATGGGCAATTTACACTGGAAATTTGAGGAAATATATAAACAAACTATATGTGGAAATGAATGTGGTCGTTATGTTTTGAAAAGTGGCCATGTTGCCTGTGCATGAACTTGTTTCCAACAAAAAAGTTTCAGTGGCAGATTTATTAAGCAGGCATGGTCGCTAAATTGTCATGGTAAAATGTAGTCACTTCTTTGGATCTGGATCAATACTCCATATAGTAAATATAGATGAGCGTCTGTATACAGATGACTGAATTTTCAAGCTAGAACTTTAGGAATCTGTATTTTTGGTGGTTTTTCAAGGAGAAGACTGGTTTGGTACACTTTCAGACCCTCAGTCCTCAAACAAAATTGCCAGTCAGAGTATTGGAGCCACTGTAGGAATGGGAAGTACAGTAGCAGTTCCTGAAAAAGAATACGTTCTTCAGTAGTGATTTGTAATTGTTGGATGAGCTCTTAATAATGATAAAACTGATTTTTTATGTTTCAATTAAATAGAACACAAATGCAAAATACATAATGTAGTGAGGGATTCTTACAGTGCTGTATTTTTAGATTAATAGAAATTGATGATGACAATCATGTCAAGGCACTGTTTGGTACACCTTCAGTCTTAGCAGAAATATTGAATTGTCCTCTGGTTATAGGATATTATAGGATAACTGTATTTTGAAACCTCTCACCTTTTCCATAAGCTGCAGTGAGTAAAAGCTTCAGATGGAGTAGATAAAATATAAATATGTTTGTCAAATAAAAGCAATACCAAATATTCCTGTTATCCCTCTGTGAGGTGCTATAAAGTACTGTGCTGCTGCAGTGCCTCTGCAGGTTTTGGGGCTTCGCGTTAGACCACTCACAGCATTTATTTAGTTGTTGTAGTATTTTGCTCTTTGAATTATATTGCATTTGTATCATATGTAAGTCTGATTCTTGCTGCTACTTAAATGATAGATTCTTACATTTCATACTACTTTTACAGTGTTTTGGACTCTTTATTTCATGCTGTCTATATATGCTTTTAAATTTAAGATCTCAGACTGGCAGTTCCTACTCCTGTGAGTACTATTCGTACAAGTAGGAGCTGCACTGATGCCAGTTTGATCAAGTAGGTGAAGGAGGGTTTGCAGGAATGTATCATATGCTGTATGCAAATTTCTTTGAGTTTAAAATTATTTAGAACACTTTCATCTAATGCATTAAGCAATTCCCTCCAGCTTTATGAAAAAAGAAAAAAAAAAACCAAACCTAAAAAAAGATTCATCCACTCCTGCCTGTGAAATTTTTTTGGGGCTAATGAAATATATTTTTTTTCTTGTTCCTTCCCCTCTCCCCCCATGTTAGCATTATGAAACAGGTTAGTAAAGTCATTGTTTCTTTCAAGCTGTTTTAATAATATTAGCTTTACCTTTGTACCTCATTTTCACAGAGATTTTTACCTGTGGTTAATAAAAAAAGTTTGAGCTGTTAACATTGTGGTTTGTTTTGGTAGAATATGTGAATCATTTGTCCCCATTTGGCTTATTTATTATCATTTCCAAGAAAATGGGTATAGCTAGACATTTTGTATTTCTGAGTGGGAACCTGTAGGAAAAGCAAATAGTTTGTGTAGAACTCTCTCGGTATTATTTTTGGACTAGAGAAATCTGACATACAAGAAAATTGCTTATGCAGTTAGATTTTGTTGCTTCTCCATCGGGATGGATTGCACACTCTGCTTTAGAAGAAAAGAAATGATGATTTATGCAAGTACATAATGGTCCAGGGGTAATGAGTGCATGAGTGCATGCTTTCTGTAAATGAAATTCAGGCAACCATAACGTATAGAATAAATAGTGACGACTGTGAATTACAGACTCATAATTCCACTGAGGAGTTCTGCTGATGACATAAACTTCAAATGCGAAGCTCGGGTGGTTTGTAATGCTCCATCACTGGAGCCCAGAAGAGGAATTAATTCCAGTTCAAGCACGATAATTCCAAATTCACGTGATTTTCTTTTGTTGCTCAACACATGCACCTGACCTCCTTTCCCATTTTAAATAGTGTCTCTCTACATTTTCCTAGATAAGCGCTCTCATGTGTGTTCTCTTTTTCTTGCAAGCTTATAGGAACAGTAATAGCTTTTGTTTCCAAACTACTGCAAACTAACTTCTCAGCTGTAGTTGGAATGTTTTCAGTGTTGTCTTTTTTAAATGCCCAAAATTTGATTGCTCCTCAGTCAGCTTAAGTTCCTTGTCATTGTGTTTGATAAAAGCTTTTAGCTTGGTATGTGTATGATTTTATGGAATCTAAATAGAGAGTAAGTGCTTTGTGAGTCTAACTGCAATTATTTGAACCTCTATTTCTTGTGGAGTTGTGCAGTTTTCAACTAAGTAGTGGTTGGAAAATATTTTTATGCAATGCATTTCTTAAGAGTTCCTTGCTGATGGGGGAAATCAAAATAGAGCATTTACAGTGAAAACTATTGGTTTTATTTTTAAGTGATATAAAGTCCTTGTGATGCTTCGTGATAGTTATTTACCATATGCTCAAGAAGTGGATAACTATTTTTACAAACTGAGTAACAGATTATGTGCATAAACATTTCATGGTAGATAAACACAGAAAGAATTTTTTATGTTTGAATGTATCACAGTACTTCAGAATGACAGGTATTTTGTGCTCTTGCTACATAAGGAGTATTGCTTCTTTGTATATATCTTCCTTGCATGTGAATTATGCGAAGGAAGATATTTGGAAGAATTATGTTTTATTCCATCAGATTCAAGTTTTACTTGCAATTCTGTATTATTTTCACTTTTTAAACATGTACACACACAGACTGTGTGTACTGAAAATACAGTAATATATTAAAACCCCAAATATTTATTTGTCTTTTTATATTAGGTTTGAAGTTAGCTAGCTAGAATTTTTTTATCAATTGATGTAATAAGCCTTTGCCTTTTATGCAGATACAGTATATGTGATACAAATATTATTGCTGGAATGCTATTATTATTGACTGTTTTATTACCGTAGTTCCTAGGATTTTTGATGGTGTTTGGGAATGCACCATGCCAACTGAGACTACTGCCAAGTCTTCAGAACAGAAATTCTCAGTCCTGAAACAAATTCTTCTTGGGGCTAGGCTACTGGGGGCTTTTCACAGATTTTGTTTTCTGCCTAATTTGCAAGACTAAGCCTAAGAGCAAGGTGAAGCTGACTATGGAAATATTATTATCCTTGTTTAACACCTTGAGAAGAGAAGCACTGAGGAATTAAGTGACTAATTCAAGGTTATGCAAAGCTCTGTGGCAGAGCTGGGACCTGAGCCCAATTCTTTTGAGTCCAAGGTTAATATCTCAACCACCAGATCATTCTTCCTCTAAGAGTATAGCCTTCATTGTAACCCCAAATTTCAATTATGCTAATTTTACTGCAAAACCAAAATCCCTTTGACTTAAATTTTCCATAGTTGCTCTCAAATAACAAGGGAGTTAGAAACTGCTTCTGTGAAGTCTGTTTGACTATTATTAAGTTGTATTTATTGGTAAAATAACTGATTTTTCAAAACGTCTTAAATAGTAAGACTTTTTATGCGGTCTGTGAGATTTCCTTTCCTCTGTCCCCTAATATTACGGATCACTTTATTATTTCCTGTAGCCATTGCCTGAAACTAGACAGATCACGTTTATCTCAGCAGTATTCGAACTACAAAGCATAGTTTTGATATATTTATTCTCTCAGTATATGTTTTTAAGTAAAATAAAAGCTGATTTCTAAAGAAATTATTAATAATGTGACAGTTCAGTGTTCTAAAACGTACAGCCTCTTTAGAGGGACAGTTGACGTCAGACAATTTATATCGTAGCTCTCATTTTAAAGTAGTAGAAGTCTCATATTCAAGACAAAAAAATGAAGCATGAGTATATGCTGCCTGTCTAGAAGATGTGTGGTTATAGAGCAAAATGACAATTTCTTCAAACGCAACTTGTGAAACTAGAGCTGGAATAATATGGGATTTTTTTGGCAATTCGGCCGTAGTAAAGGGTGACAAGCCAGGACCAGTAACTGGAAGAACAATAAATAATTAGGAGTCTAAACATGCTTACTAGAAATTATATTATTGGGAAATAAATAGAAATATTAAGTAAGTCTTAAATATTGTATATCTAATGTGTGTGTGCTGTTTTAGGGAAAAAGCTAGTCTTTTATTTACCAAAATATTTTCAAGGGAACTCAATTCTCAGATACAGCTTCAAAGATCTGGTTTGTTAAGATATCCTACTGGGGTAGAAATAAATTTAACGGTCCTTTTGGATATTTATTCATTCTTATTCAGTTTGCTCTGTGATATATGCTAATACCTGGTCCTCTTAAACTATTTCAGAAGATCTTAAGTTCAAACATCTTCAGGAGATCTTTGTAAATATTTTTGTGAATGAATGAATAACATATTTTAAATGTTTATACATCCTCTCTATCCAAGGATATTGAAGAATGATAGCAATTTCAGCGTCAAACTATTCCTGTAAGATAAGTTTAATTTGTTTTATGTATGAGGAAATGAAGACACAGAAAAGTTAAAATAATTTCATCAGAAGACTGCTGCAGTGCTGGGAAGACAGCTGCAGTGCTTAGGGGGTTTGTGTTGTCTTCCCAATTGTCATTTAGCCAGTGTTTTGTGTTGGCTCTTAGTGTACTTTGCAAAAGAGAGGACCTATTTATCCTTTCTTTTTGTCCACATATGACCTTTAAGCCCACTTCCGACTTCTTAAACCAGAAGAGATCTACTATATTTTAATGGACAATATATGAAAGTTAAGCTCTAAGAGTCACAGAATAGGATATCTTTTCTAAATTTATTGATCCTTTCGTGTGCTGTTAGTAGTTAACTGATATTTAGAAATTGGATTACTGAAGAGTTCCAAGGAAAGCCAAAAATGACCAGCTGATTATGACCTTGACTCATTTGTTGTTATAAAATTTGTAAAATGTTTCTGCTTGTTAGTGAAATTATTATCTAGGAACAAAGACTTTTTCTGGGCAGGATTATAGCCGCTGCATGCTAATTAATGGAACAAAGAGATGAGCATTACAGAAGCAATAACAGTAAAATATCCAGGAACAGTTGCATCGGGACATTATCTTCCTGTCAGCTGTGCTGTTGTGTGTTTTGGCACTTCTCCTCTTGTCATCCCACAGCAACCGGAGACTTTTATGAGGGCCTCACGGAAACATGCCTCATTCTGTCCCTGTGGCTTTTCTTTTCCAGAGAGTAATACACACTGGGTCAGCAGAACCAGATGGGGAGAAGAAAATAATCTAGCGCTGGTATTCTTAGTGGGACGTTAATGGTTCACCAAAAGTGACAGAGGATGGGTGATTTCTTTAACCACTAATTGTGAAATAAACAGTTTACGGTGAAGTGAGTCACTCTTCAAAAATACATAGTGGTAACTTGGGCATCCTCTGCCTGTTTTGGCAGGAGATCCTAAGGTATAGTGCAGGATATTTGCCCAGCTATCAGGGTTATCAGAGAGTTCTAAATCTGGTAACTGATCATTACTTTTTACTGGAAAGCATGAATATATGATAAAAGGTTAGTCTGCTAGAAGCATGCATTCACTTCTAGTACTAAGTGCCAGAGATTAGAAAGAGCACATTTAGATATCCTGCATCTTCTTCAATTTCTGCTCTGCTGTTTTATTTAGTAATGTCATCTTGTCAGGGCACCTAGTGGCTTTTTGTGTGGTGTATACTATCACTTCACACCTGGTGGCACCTAAGCTCTGATTTTTAGATAGTTACTTAAGCAAATGGGTTCATGCAATTTCTCTATTCATTGTTTTGGGAATGAGCTTCTATCAACCACACATCTCTTCTAAAGCTATCACCAAAACTTCTTCATTTAAAGCAAGGATATAAAAGGGCTGGAGTGTGATTGGAATATTTGCACGCTTATTCCTTGACTTTTTTTCAAATGCAGTATTGACAGCTGTAAAAGTGACAGGAATCAAATTAACGTTCTTTAATGTAAGCTGTTATTGCAAAATTATCTAATTTACTTCAATAAATGTTCCCTCTCTCTTTCTCTCTCTCTCTTATAAATATATCATTTTATTTTTCTGACTTGCAAGGAGCTAATGATGAAGTGTTTGGCAGTATTCTTGTGGTTTGACTTTTAATCTCCAGTTAGAACAGGAAAATTTTGAAGCCAAAAGCAACTTGCTGATTATGAACAGCGCGGTGTTTTGTTTGTTTTAAAGGCTGGAAAACATTCCCATTTCAGCTAAGGCATCTCTCAACATAGGCCTGATTAGGGTGTTCTAGAGACATTTAGAGATGTAAGATGGCACCATCAGTACTTTTAAAGCATAAATAATGCTCAGGAGTCCTTACAGGCTCTGTAGATGTGAATTAGTGAAGTGTTGCATGCAGGCTTGGGCTGTTCCTGCATTTTTATAATCCCTTGAGGTGAGTTTTGGTGCAGGTGATACGCAATCTGATCAGAATGCTGCTGCGTTGTTTGTACAGGGCTACGCGGGGATAAACAACATGCTGCTTGTGTATTCCAGCACCACCGAGACTGAACACAACTGTAATAGCTCTGTTCCCTGCTTGTGGTTGATAGCTGTCAGTGCCATTGGGTCTGGAATGGCATCAGTGTCTCCTCGTGTCCATCTCGGTACTACTTGTACACCTGTAACAGTAATCTGGAAGACGTGTTAAACCAGAAGGCGATGTGGTGGGCAGGTCTTGCTCACGAGCCTCATCAAACTGGCTTGCTTGTCCTTCTGACATAGTTGGGGGAGAGAGGAAGTGTCTCCTTCAGTTGGTGACTAGGAACCTCAGAGGTTAGTCCATCTCAGTCCCCTGGCTCCAGAAAGGGCTTAGAAAGATAAGTCCCTTGTGGTCAAACCTCTCGCCAAGAGGCTCAGATGCTCCCGAAACAGCAGAATGACTCGGATCCGAGGGCAAGTCTTCTACCTAGCTCAGAGTACTTCACCAGAGGCCGCTTCAAGATTTTGCTGCCCAGTGGTTAGGATATCTTGTGGGTGCAGTTGCTCATATGTAAAGTTTTGGACCTTATTCTGAAATAAAAATCCATAAGGTGTCATGATCTTGAAAGCAGAGTTGTGTTACTAAAAACAAATGGTTAAAAGGGAACTTTATTTTGAATGAATTAAAGGCAACCTTTTTTGATGCCTTTTTTTTTTTTTTAAAGCCACTGAAGAATAATCCTTATTTTGTGACTGAAACAAAACTCTGTTGACTTGCTCACCCAAAAAGAATGGTTGAGTACAAAGTTGTTTTTATTATGCCGTAAGATTGTCAATTACCAGAACCCTTCCCAACTGTTATACTGTGATAGGAATACAGCCTTTTTCAGAGTTAGGAATTTCTATGCAAACATTGAAAGCTAATGTAAAGTAAATGAATGGCTTTATTGTAACAGGTGATGTTGTGATAGCACAAGGCAGAAAGCTAGTGTGAGAAAAAATGCAGGCAGTGCAACCTATGATTAAAACGGTGCTTGTGAATTGTTTTCGGTTTGCATTTAAAAAAAAATGTAGGTGGTGTTCTTGTGAAGTCTTAAAGATATCTTGTATCTTTCGCTAGTGGCGATTACGCATTCGGGCACCTCGGGAACAAAGAAATGACAGAGAAATGGATGGCCTGGGCTTAACTAAGTAGGTGATGGTACAGATGAGGCCTGATAAGCTTAACACTTCATCTCTGTGCTGCTGCTGCGGTTTGCAAGGAGATTAGAACTGTCTGACTGTGAGGAGGGCAAGCTCCACAAATTCACTCATACATGGCAGTTCTGTAATGAGGTGATACTTCATTCCTTAAACTACTGAACTAGAACTGCGCAAACAGATGTATGCCTCTGGCAGTCCTGTGCATGCAGCACAGGCTCTGCCGTACCTCCAAATGCAAACAGAATGTCCAGTTGCCACAATTATATTGTTATTGATGTACGCTGTTCTCTGTACATTCGTAATAATAGGGGATAAATTGTATTTTTGTGAAAGGAGGAAACCTGCAAGTAAATTCGGGGTGTTTACCTCGCAGGGTAGAGTTTGACAAGAATCTAAATAATTATTATAATTTTTCAGTAGGTTAACATGACAAAATCTGGTGTTGGAAATTAAGAGAGTATTCTGCCCTTGGTTATGTGCATTATGTTCTTTCACAGCAAAACTTTCTTAGCTCACAAGATGGAGATGCGGTCCTACATTATGAATCTTTTACACGGTTGCTGGTAAACAACTGAAGGTAGGCCAAACTCAGTCTCAGAAGTCATCAAGCTCAAAAAAGCTAACATGAGTTTAGCAAAACCACGCAAGGACGCGTTGAGAGTCAGAGATGACCACTGGGACCCTAATTCACATGTAGATAGCTTTAAGTGCTGACTTGTTCTGCCTGCTTCAATAGGACCACTTGTGATTTTAACTTAAATCTATGTTAATTACTCTGCTGTCTTAGAGACTTGAATGCAGTTCACCAAGAAGGTCATTGCTTTGTGGTGAGCAGAGAGGGATTTATCACTAGATTGACTAGCAGTAACCTGTGATTCAGGCGGCTTTGTTTGATGTTCTGAGGTTTAGCGCAATTGTGTAATTTTATTAAGCAATGAAGTAGTAGCAGTCTGCTGATGGCAGTTTGCTGGACATTAGCATGAAGAATGTATTTTAAAAATTGAAACTTTACAGTCAATGTCTCTGGGAAAATGTACTGTTAATTGTAGCAATTTAAAGTTTACTTTGTGAAAAAATAGTACTTAAAAGAATTCAAACACAATGAATATTACAATGCTGTACACTCTTTAAAATGAGTGATGGCACTCTTTTTAAAACCAGAGAACCAGTAGCTTTATCTTGTTTCCTCTTCTAGAGGCTTGCTGGTCTAGGGCCAGTCCCTCAAAGTAACAGGACCACCAAATCTCTTTTACTTCCTAAGAAGGGGATGCCTCCATTAGATGCTGATCACTTAAACCTGGTCTTTTTTTTTAACTGCAAAAAAGGCATTATTTAAGTAACTAGTGGAGTTGAAGCAAATAAACTAAGCCTCAACATAAGTAAACATAATTTTTCAGTGTTAAGGCTTTCCATTATGGTATAATGAACCACATAAGGGTTAAAATATTTCTATACATATACTGCCTAGTATTCCTGTTGCAGAAATGTGATTTTAGACATCGGCTGTCTATACTAACAAACATCCCAACTAGAAAAAGATCTTTTATTTAAGAAGCAAACTTCCAAACTGTAGTATCAGCCAGTATATGCATATGCTCCTAAAACACAAGCTGTTTTCTCTAGATGTGTGTAAATAAAGTAATATTTTTTTAAGTGCTGTAAGCATATGAACAGAAGAGATACAGGAAGGAGATAACAGTGTGTGTTCTTTTTCTAATTAACAACTTTTATGTGATTAAAGTGTTCTTCTACTAGCTTCCTCTCATGTGTGAAGGGAGCAAAGTAAATTAATTACCATTAGCCTGAAGGAGAGCACACTGTATTCTTTACGACTTCATAGTATTGATTTGGCTATTATTCATGGCTTCTATTCTCTGCTGTGCAGATTGACGCATCTTTAATTCATAGATACATTATCATTAATAGTGGGTTATCGACCAAGCAAAACAAAGCTGTTTCTGAGTCCTTTCTAGTGTAAAAGCTCCAAACTTTTTCTGATAAATGTATTAGTTTATGCATTCTATTATAGACTCTTTAGTTTGATGGTTTATTTCTATACACTATGGCGATGACCTATTGTGCTGCTATATGTAATATGCTTTATTTTTTTGGTGGGACAAACCCTGTTGTAATGAATTCCTAATTTACAAAAACTTTCTAGCCCTTTGAGACTCAGACAAAAGCTGCATAAGCATCTCTGTGTTTGTGTACGTATGATACGACTAACGGCATGTAGAAACCTCTGTAAATAATAGAAAACGAATCTGTCCTACGCTTTAACTTGAGACAGGTTTGGTTCAGATTTAATTTGGTTAAATTTGGGCAAAGTTTTTTAATTTTGCAAAAACACCACTAAACTGATGATTTGTTGAAACATTTCCAATCTGATCAAATACTGATGTGGAAGTACACAAAAAATAAATCTACCCTAGCTTGGTAGTCAACTTATTTTCTTGTTTGGTCTTTTTTTTTGTGTGTGAGAGGAAAAAAAGACAAGACTGTAATACAGGCACGAGACTATACAATTTTCTAAGTGGAGGGTCTGAATCTGGTTGGTTTTTGACATACGTTTTAATGAAGGCAATATCGTTAAGGAGCTATGTACGCTTTAATAAAATGTCTTGTGTTTTCAGTTTCAGGGGAAAATAAGGACTGAGATTGAGGCTGATGTTATTCACCCTCCTCTCTGCAAAATTGTAAATTGCTCAGTGTGTTTATTTACTCTTTGCAGTGATGTTTTGGAATACCTGCTTATGGTATAGCATGGGTGTGATATGATACAAAGGCTGTTATTCTGTAGATTATTCATCCAATTTCCATTTAAGAAAACAAAGCAAGAGCTACAAACAGAGCTCTGGCTGTGGTTTTGATGCGTTGTTTTATGCACAGGGCTTTTTCTTAACTAGGTTTCAAGCTTCATTTTTAAAAGGGCGAGAGAGAAAAACTCTGTTGAGGGGACAAAACATATTGGGAGCTAGCAGCATGCCAGTATTTCAGATGCCAGTCTAAGAACATAGGCATTATAGCTAAATGGTCCAAAGAGAAAAAGATCTGGGCAAGTTCTGTTGTACAAGGCATTAGTTTATATCATATTACAGTCTTTCAAAGGCAGTTATTAAATATTGGATTGAACGTGGTTTGGCAATCAAACTTTAACCCTTTGTTTTTCCTTGTGTGTTTACCAGTTTGATTTATGAGACTTTGAAAGAAATCATGGTGAATATACTACTCCATGTAAATTTTATAGAAAGGCTAGTCTTTCTATACTGTTTCTTGTGAAGTTTTATAAGTGACCGAGAATGACACATGAAAGTGAAAAGCATTAGCTTGTGTGGCAAAAACACAAATGTGTTTTCACACTTCCAGGCAGTGCCAAATACTATAGTTTGGTTTCCAAATCTTCTTTTTTTATAGTTAACCTGCTCAATTCTTCTCAAGACATCTGCACATAGACCACATGCAGGTGGTCTGATTTTCAGAGATGCTGAGAACATACTGACATTGCTGGCTTTGATGTGACTGAGGGGAGTTTAGATTTTTGAAAATAAAATCATTTTTTGTGTTCAGCGATGAAATGAAGAATTGGAAGCCTAAATTTAGGTGTCTGAGTTCAGATATTCAGATGTTATGCTTTTTCTTGTTATTACAAGTCCACTTTGATACATAGTGTTCTGACACCTATCTAAAACCTTAAATCAATATAAATACTTTTATCAGGTGGATACAGAAAAGTGCAATGATGAGATATAGCAGCAGGGATCAATGCCGTGCCCTTCATAGTGACGAACAATGAAATAAAGCCCGTTTAAGAGTTAATATTGAATGTCCCACACAATGCAAAGGGTAAAGGTTTAGAAGTATTATCCAAGCAGGTGGATGTTAGTTATAGAGAACATTGCAAATTGCAAACAGAGTTTGTATCCCAACGAGATAAGATTACGTGTTTCTTTTTGAGGAACAATAACCATTAGCTATTCTAAATGAGCAGTGCTTTTAAATCTTGTCACAAGACATGGGTATTGCTAAGCAACGGTTTGTCTTCAGAATGCACTTCAGTTTTTGTCTGTACTCCACTTTGTCTCTAGCTTTCTTTGACGCTCATTTTATTTTATTGCTCATTTAGGGGCAACCATGGAAGGTGGGGCGACAATTGTGTAGTTTTTCTGGGATGGAAAATAAGCATTGTCTAATAAAAGTATATAGAAATACTGAAACCCAGAACAACAGCTGTAAGGCAGGCATAGGTCCGCAGAAATGGAACAATAAGGAGAGAGAGAGAGAGAGGGAGTGATAAAAGGAAGTGTAATGAGAAAAAACATTATAAAGAAAGTCTGATTGAAAGAATTAGTTTGTGGATGTATCCTGTGACCTTACAGCACAAAGCAAGCTGCCTCTCTTGGTTGTCCTTGTTTCCAGTAACCATAAAGGCTTTCAGAGAAGACCAATGCAGTTTGGTGTACAAAAGAAAATGTTGTACATCCCAGCTGAGAAATTGGTGAAAATAGTAAGTTGTCAGGTTCCCTGCTTCTGAATCTCCAGTGACTGAGAATAACTATCCAGGATGAAAGGAGTGCATTCTCACATTTCTTCAGACTTTTGTGAGGAGCAGGTTAGATGTACATGCTTCTAATATACTTGCTTTCACCTGAAAATATAGTGATGGCTTTGCCTTGGATGAATATGCCCTCTGGGTCATATTGTGATTCTGCAGATTTATACTTATGGGTTTTCTGTTCATTGTTTAAAGCAGTTCATGTGAAATACTGTAGTGAGTTTTCAAGAGTATCAAGTATGTCTTTATGGAAAAAGGTGTCTCCAGGGCAGTTCCAGAATGTTCTTTTTTTGGTTTAAATGAGGGTTTTATGTTCTCTTCTAAAATAGAAGCAAAGGTATGTATAATTACATAGATTCTGTAAAATATATTTCTAAAGCAGTTTTTAATAGTCTTGGTTAACTGGCTCTTAAAACACCCATGCTGGCTTGTGAAGATGTTTCAGATGTCTAAAAGAATTTACGAGACAGTAATTTGCTTTTTTCAACCATTTTCAATATGATTGCGTTTATAGTCAGGACAGATGGTGAGCTGGCACACCTTTGCAAAAGAGTCCGAAGACCCCCTCCACCTTTGTCACTGGGCGCTGGAGGCAGCAGCAAGGCAAACCTTCTCGAACGTTTTTTGCTGCTCTGGTTAGCCCTGACCCAAAGCAGCTCTGTTAAAGGGAAAGATGGGGGTGTATTCTTCACATCTGTTCAACTGCTTAGAATTAGATCTCCTAACTCGATTATTGTTTGGATCACCCATTTTGGTGATGGTTGTTTAGGCAGAGGCTTGTTAACTACTTCAAGTAAAAATTGAACTACTGAATTAGTCTTAGAGAGCAAGCATTTGAAACTCCTGGAGTGTGTTTCCTTATCTTTTTATTTATTAGAGAATATTATAATTTATGCATCACCAATGTGACTGCTGCTCTTAAATTTTATTTGGGATGAGAAATACTCTGTATTGTAGAGTAGCTTTTATCTTTCTACACTAGCTCAGCTGTTTTAAGCAGGTATCTATTCAAGACTCTTCCTGTTATTGCTGTTTACATGGTATACCTACACATATCTAGTTGTGCAAAGGTTTGAGGAGATATCTTGTGTGGACACGTTTCACAGACAGGGCAGAGGAATATTGCTAAATCAGGAATTGGGTTGGTTGGTTTGTTTGGTTTTGATTACCATTCAGCTTAATGCTTTAATTGATTTGGTTTTATAGTGCTTGCATGTAGCAATGAGGTAAAAATAGGTCAGAAGTAAATATCTTTGTCAAGATTAAATATGCTGGGGATATAGTGCCCTTGTAATGACTGTAAGACACTTACATTGTGTGTAAATTATTTTGCAAGGAACGCAGTAACTATCCTTGTCAAGTCTGCTGATGATAACAAATTTCCCAGGATAGCTGATCTTTGGCGATAATGTACCAGGTACCGCTTTGAGTAGGTAATCATAGCAAAATAGTGTGCAACAAATATTTCAATATTTTGCATTTCAAAGTGTATTTTATGAAGTAACTAAATTGGAGTTTGAGGCAACAGGAGTTCCTCAGACACCGGTGTGTGGCGAGAGTCAAACGTGACAGGCTAATGTAGAGCTCCTTGGAGTCTTTTAATGAATAAAAATTTCTCTGCAGCAAAGAAAATGAGTGTGCCATCACACTGGTCATTGCTGATGGATTTCATCAACACAAAGAGGTTCAATAAAGGTTAATAGGAGTGTGTAATGTGGTGTAACACAAACTCCCAATTATCAAGGAGTTCTCTAATGTCAAGGTGAGGAGAAATATGTCATTGTGACTCTTCTTTCCATACAGCTCAAGCTGAACTTAACAAAATTATCTGTGGTCTGTTGGGCAGGGCACTGGAAGAGTAACCAAGAGACCCTGTTCTCTTTGTAGTTATGAACTGTTGTGTGACATTGGGCATATCACTGAATTTATCTATTTCTCAATATCCTCATCTACAGAATGGAGGTTATTACAGATACTCCTTTTATAAAGTCTTTGGACCTCCATGGATGAAAAATTCTATACCAGCTCTGAACTAGAATAATTTTGTTTATAAATGCTCACCAGCCATCATCAACAAAATAAAAACAACTCTTAATATAGCTTATTTTGTTAAGGCCTTTAAAGTTGCTCCACTGAATGCACTTTAGAGTAAGGAGGACCAGATAATAACAACGTAACACTGGCGCTCTAGTTTAAAAAAAAACACACCACCATAGGGTCAATGGGATAATGGGAAAATACGAGATCTTTTACTAAGGAGACATTCACAGATGAGTCTATCAGAGGACTGCACCATCTGTATTTGATAACTCTGCTGTGGTAGTGCCATCTGAGTACCCTTCTGCTCAATGGAAAAGCTCAGATTCCCACTCACATGCACATGTAACTCTGGAGACTGCTTTTTATTTGGCTTAAAATTCAGGTTTATTCCAACAGTGCATATGTAATTAGAGACCCCTCACTTCTGATGAAGCATTTAGAGGCTGTGCTGTATATTTTTAAATCTTCCGCTGGGAATGTTTAGCCTGGAGAAAAGGAGGCTGAGGGGAGACCTTATTGGTCTCTACAACTGCCTGAAAGGAGGTTGTAGAGAGGTGGGGGTCGGTCTCTTCTCCCAGGTAACAAGTGACAGGACAAGAGGAAATGGCCTCAAGTTGCGCCAGGGGAGGTTTAGACTCGATATGAGGAAATTTTTCTTCATTGAAAGTGTTGTCCAGCACTGGAACAGGCTGCCCAGGGAAGTGGTTGAGTTGCCATCCCTGGAGGTATTTAAAGGACATTTGGATGAGGAGCTTAGGGACATGGTGTAGTGGTGGGCTTGGTAGTGTTAGGTTTACGTTTGGACTCGATGATCTTAAAGGTCTTTTCCAACCTCTATGATTCTGTGATTCTGTGAATTGCTCTACCATCTCTCACATGCAGAAGGGATGTGTGCTGGTGTGGTAGAACACCACAAGATCTTGAGCCACGTAAGGTTTGAACTTTCACAGTTTGTGTCCCATCAATGTGAACACAGATATTGTTTTAAAATAATATTGGCTTATAAAATGCTGTGGTAGATTTTCCACATCAAGAGCAATTTATATTCTTAGTTTTGATTCAAAAGCTCAGAGCCATGTTTTGATAATAGTGGAAAGCCTTGCACTACACATAGTTCCTTTAATTTCAGCAGAACTGTTAATGGTGTAAGTCAGCACCTAATGTGACTACGTTGTCAGTTTGGTGCATGTAAATTGTAGGTTTGGGGTTTTATAATTTAAAACAAAACAAAAACAAAACAAAAAAACAAACCCAAACCCCACAAAGTGTAAAAAGGACTAGGTGTTTTTAAAGCAACCTGAATAAATGCCATTTGTTTTAAATTTTGTGCAGTAGTGTTAATAACATATAAATAAAAAATATTATACAATGAGAAGAGCATAAAAAATGAATGTGAGCTTTATTTTTCAGTTGCGATGAGGAATAGATTAGTGAAAGAAAAAACATTTTTCTTGATGCATAAAAATGTAGTATATTATCAACCTTCTGATCCCTACACTGTAGAAGAACTTGACCTAAAAATCTAAGGTTACTTTGGGTAGGAAAGTCAACATTAGTGAAGAAATCCATGAGTTTAGGGCTTAAGAATTAACTGAGACAGAACTCTGTTTAAGACTGACGTAACTTTTGACTCTCTAACTAAAGAAACCACATTAAGAGCAGCAAATTGTATTAGCTGTAAGCTTTTTGCAGCCTTGCAGACTCATTCATTTATTACGTTTGATTGTCAGGACATCTCAAATATAGAATTAAAATAGTTCCAATAAGCCAATTAACTCATGTGGCACTTCAGACCAGCACTTCTGTGCCAAAGGGAGTCACTGTTAGGACTTACATGGCAGAGTGTCTGAAGCAAGTTTAGACAGTTCAAGCAATGCATAGCATAGCCTTTCTACTGGGCAATAGATATTAATTGAAATAAAGTTGTTGATTTAATCAAAAGTGTGGTAATCTCACTGTAATCTCACTTTACATTTGCAGTGTTGAGACTTGAACATCTGAAAGTGGTTTGGGTGTGGGGTTTTTGGTTGTTTGGTTTTTTTTGTAAATGACATGGAGTAAACATACTTTTATTCGTAGAAACAATGGATAGATTGAATGGATAGTTGATCTTTCATTTGCATGCTGGTTCTGCTTTTTCATTATAAAACAAAAAATGTGTACATGCATATGTATATTTAACATGTATGTGACAAAAACACTCTCAAATAGCAACATTTGTAAAGTATGTACAACTGTGCAAGCTATAGCTATGAATACACCTCAGAGGTGTATATCGGTTCCTAATATGCAACACAAACTGACGGATTACTTTTAAAGGATTAGTACAATATTCCTGTTGAGTAAATGAATTTCTTTAATCAGGACTGTAGTGATACTTACTGGCTCTGAAAATCCTGGGGGGTGGGAAGAATTTTCATCGTCGACGGTTGTATTGGTCTGCGCACGTACAAAGCACCCACAGACTTGTCGAAAGACTGATACTAAGGACTGTTTACACGCTTGTAAGTAACTTGAAATATTTTTCTATGCGGCATAAAGGCAATTACCTTGATTTTGATAAGAGTTGATAGAAGTTGATACAAATACAAATAGGAACACAAAAATGATGTTTCTCTTTGGAGGAATAACAAGGAGTAAAAATTCAAGGTGTAGCTGACGTATGGCATCTTTCTGAAGTTGTCTTGCGTCAAGAGAGTGTTTCTTCTCCTGCCTTGGTCACTCCAGCTGCATGGGTTTTGGTGTGGTGGTTTTGTTTGTTTGTTTTCTTTTTGTTGTTGTTGTTTTTTGGTTTTATTTGTTGGGTTTGTTAGGGGTTTTGTTGGTCTTGATGTTTCCGTGTCAAATACTTAGATTGCATTAAATGCTTTAGACCTGAGTTTTGTATAGATTGCTTTTTGGTGTGCTTTTTCTAGATGATCATTTGCTATGCAAGAAAAAAGCCCCACGCCTAAATCCATGAACAGCATTAAAAGTTCTGACAGTGAAGTACTGTCTGTCTTTCCCTGGCGCTTATGTGAAATGATCTGGCAAAACAAGATACTGAAGAAATAATATATTTTTTGTGTGCTTTCTCAAATGATATATGTTCTTGCCTCTCTGGAGAATGTCTTGCCAAATGCTGATTTTTGTAAGCAGAAAGAATCAGCATTTCAAGTATTTTTTTTTTTATAATGCAGCAGATCTGAAGTTATATCTGCTTGATCTTCTAGACAATTAGAAATCCACTTCTCTAAAGAAATGTCCAACTGTGACTCCAGCTTTTCATACCCTTTTGTTATGCAAGTCAATTATTTATAGCAAAGTTAAGGCTGTTTTCTCTCCTCTTAATAACAGTACAAATGTATTACTGAATATGTTACAAAAGTTGATGAGAATTTTTCAAAATTGTCGTGGTTTAGCCCCAGCCGGCAACTAAGCACCACGCAGCCGCTCGCTCACTCCCCCTCGGTGGGATGGGGGAGAGAATCGGAAGAGCAAAAGTAAGAAAACTTGAGGGTTGAGATAAAGACAGTTTAATAGGTAAAGCAAAAGCCACGCACACAAGCAAAGCAAAGTAAGGAATTAATTCACTCCTTCCCATGGTCAGGCTGGTGTTCAGCCATCTCTAGGAAAGCAGGGCTCTATCACGCGTAACGGTTACTTGGGAAGACAAACGCCATCACTCCAAACGTCCCCCCTTCCTTCTTCTTCCCCAGCTTTATATACTGAGCGTGACGTCATGTGGTATGGAATAGCCCTTTGGTCAGTTTGGATCAACTATCCTGGCTGTGTCCCCTCCCAGCTTCTTCTGCACCTGGCAGAGCACGGGAAGCTGAAAAGTCCTTGACTAGTACAGCAGCAACTAAACCATCTCTGTATTATCAACACTGTCTTCAGCACAAATCCAAAACATAGCCCCATACCAGCCACTATGAAGAAAATTAACTCTGTCTCAGCTGAAACCAGGACAAAAATCTCTTAGTGGAATAAAATTATAGAATATTGAAAAAAATTGAGGGTTTAATTTTTTAAAAACAAAACAAAACCAAACAAACAAAAAACCCAAAAAACTTTGTCATCAACTTTGTATTTTTTACAGTGGAGGGGAATGGCTATTTAAGGCATTTGCTTGAGTGGGCCATTCAGGGTAGCAGTACTGCAAGGTAGTTTGCAAGTCTGGAATAAAAAGGACAGCCTGGTCCAGAAGCTAGTTTTTTTCACCGCTGTCTGTGATAGCATTTTGCTTAATTGCAACCCTAGTGGCACGCTGCTGTTTTCTCAAGACTACGTTAAAGGAAAATAAATAATTTCATTTAAAAACGATTTCAAATTTATTTCAAAGGAACTATGTCTTTGCTGTTTTAGCTAATTTATTTAAATTAAAAGCAAATTTAATATGTAAAAATCTAGTAGTAGGGAAATGATGAGAGCCTGGAGGTCAGACAGCCTCTGCAGTGAAAGGAAGAGAATCCATTATTAATGATGCCCTTTGTTACAGTTTTATTGTGTTTTTGTTTTCTCACTATCTGCTGTGATTCACGATTCTTGCATTGATAGGTGGTATAAAATCAACTGCTTTCTAGATGGAACCTAAATTCCCAGCCTCACGCACATTGAGTACTGAGAGGAGGTGCAGACACACGTGCAGATTAAGCTGGCACCTCTTCCCACCAGACACAATCACTAGAGCACAAGGATACTACAAACAGCTGGTGTTTTTTCCAACCACATAATTTCTCCTGTTTTGGAACCTTCCACTTATGGCTGAAATAATAATAGAAGTATTTTTATGGCAATGAAATACTGAATGTAAAATACATATTATGTAAACCTCTTATTATATAAACCTCTTGGTTGCCAAGGTCTTGCAGATCAAGTAAACGCTCCTAGTTTGTTGCAAATGTTCTTGAAGGTTTCCAACAATTGACTAGACATGCACCGTGCAAGATGTGTGGTCTTTTCAAATAGAACTTAAATAATATCTTCTATTTCCTCCAATTTTTTTTTATGTTGGAACTTTAGCATTTAATTTATGAAAAGATGAATTTATGTATTATGACCTAGCATAATTATAAAATCATAAACTATCAGTTAATAAATCGTTCCCATCTATTTTGAGTGCAAGTTAATATTAATTTTCAAAAGCACCAGTTACTCAAAATTGAGAAGGGTGCCCTTTTAATATGTTCTCACAATAGCCTAATAGACTATATGGTATGATTCTCTGTGCCTAGAAAATTTGTCGACTTCAACTGTACCATTCAGTTTTCAGACAAATGCAGTGAATGATCTCCTGGTTTTCTTCACTTGATGGCAAAGCTTAAATCAATAAATCTGATGACCTGAAAAAAAGTCTCTTGAAGTGACGCATTTTAGAATACTTTCTAAGAACTCAAAGGTCAAGTCTGAAGGAAACCATTTTTATCAGAACTTGGTATGTTGAACATGATCTGTGCAGCTTGACATAAGTGATTCAAATTTGTACTTGATCTATTGACATAATAAATACAAGTTGTTCATGACACAGCATTTTGTTTCATTTATTTTAAATTTTCCAAAGCTTCAAATCCTGTGGGATGTGAACAGACTTTGATATCATTAATTAACTGGGGATGTTTTCAATTTACTTTTAATTTTCTATGTTTTATCACAGTTAGTATTTGTTACAATAACATTTACCGCTCTGTTCTGAACCCTACTGAACCTCTGAACCCTACTGTGTTCTTGCATTTTCTCCAGTAAATAAAAAACCCAATATTTTTCTATTTTAGACAAATCACTGTGCTATCCTAAATTAATTTTTTCGGAGTGGAGAGTAGTGACTTTAGTAATGGCATAAACGGACTTGCAGACTTGAAATCAGACTCTGCTTATGGCATTTAAATGCAGACCAAGAAGGGGAAAAACAAATCTCCCCTCCTGCCTCCAGGGAGCAAAATGCAGGTGGTCTGCTTGAGGTTTCTTAGATTACTTGGACTAATATTAAAATCTCAGCTAGAATAGAGCCTCATAACTGGAAACAGTGTGGAAAAAAAAGAAATTATTACTGAAATGGGAAAATTATAGAATAGAAAACATTTAGTGTCTTACATATTTACTGGCAACTTTGTATATTTTAACTTTATGAAATTGTCTGCAAATGATGTTTTATCAAATATTATTTGCCTATCAAAACATTCACACAAGTTTTTACAGAGAAGTATAAAGATTAAAGCAAGTCCAAAGTGCCACTTTGCCTTGAAAATTGGTTTTGTCAGAAGAAATGGGTACAAAATGTGCAGGCATTCACTTACGATAGAGTCCATCCTTCCATCGCCAGCCGGGACATGACTGGTCCTGACTTGTTCACGGGTTTGATCATTTTGGTGTTCATCCAGGTGCTTTGAGCCACTGTTTTTGATGCTGTTATTCTTTCTTCTCCCTCCGGAGTTATACAAGGTTTGGAGATAATTGTAATTCTATAGGCAAGTTTTACTGATAAATCTTTTTAATAATACCAGCTCATTTTATTGACTTATGTATTGTGCTGTGGGTTGCATTAAAGAGTCTGCTTTGGAGGTTTGGAAGATATTTTTTGCACGTGGGGCTAAAGCTGGCGGAAGCCAGGTATACTTTTCATCTTCCTCGCAGTATCATGGAGGTACAATTATGTGAATAGGTTAAGGGTTCACTAATGGGCAGTGATTAGTTCATCACGACTCCTACATGTTTTAAATAGAGATAAGCAAGCAATAACAAGACTGAAAGCCATCACTTCTTAGAGTACAGGCTATAGTGGAATGACATGGGAAAGAGGAATGTTCTCAGTACTAAATGTTTGGAAGATTGACTCCAATGAATATTATGCTTTTTTTGTATGTTATATTCTTAGAAGCTTCATTGTAAACACTGATAAAGTGTTGATATGCAGAAAATAGAGGATAAAAATTGTTTTGAATATATTTTTAGTGCTCAGTCTGAGAGTTCTTCACACTGTGAAAAGAGACCGTGAGCTAATGCTCATTCATATTGTATAAAGGATACTTTTAGGCTTGCGTTTGCATAAAGGCTCATGTTTATGTGGCTTATTTAGGGTTTTCTTTGCATGGAAAGTTAAGAATGTCTAGATAAGCTTGTAGTATAAGTGTTCATAAAGTAAGTATTGTATAAAGCTCGTGAAATAGGCATCTACCAGTTCAGCTGAGGAGGAGGATTCTAGGTTGCTAAGGCGCAGTGGATTGCCAAGCATATCGCTGGTTTTAAATGATTTTTGGATGGATACGAGGATTTTTTACTACTTTTTTTGGGCTGTTGTTCAGTTGCAGGGAGGGGTAATTTAGACGTTGTGAGGGGGAATTATCATTTTCCTACAGTGCACGAGATCAATATTTCTATTATATTTTTCTTCACAGAGTTCTGGTTCTAACCCAGTCGTTCTATCCCTGTGACAGCATCTTGGCACAAAGCAGCCTTCTGTCACACAAAAACCCATCAAATAAGTGAAGAATGTCAGCAAAAGTGTAATATGAAACTAATAATTAGTTGTCAAAATTTCAGCTGGTTCACTGTGAATAACTTTTCCCTAATTCTTTTTTCTTTTTTTTTTTTTTCCTTCCAGAAATACAAAGAATATGAGAAGGATGTTGCAATAGAAGAAATTGATGGCCTTCAGCTTGTGAAAAAGTTAGCAAAGAATATGGAAGAAATGTTTCATAAAAAGTCTGAAGCTGTACGGGTAAGCAGCAGATCAATCTGCTATTTCATTCTATGATGTAAGACTAAGTATATAATTTAGGCTCTGCTCTGAAGGCTGTACTGGCAGTTGAAGGTCCTGAAGTAGAAATGCTAAAGTGTTCAGAAGTATTTTAGGATCAGTGTTCAAGAGAATAGATATAAATTATTTATGCCATCAATAGATAAATGCAAGAGAGTGTAACTAGTTTTGGATTACCAGTTTCCCATATGGGTTTGTAAAATATCAGTTGTGTTCAGTAAAACAAAACTATGTAAGGTTGTGCATTAAAATGTTAGATTGCAAAATATCAAACCAAAGCAACTTAATTTCACTGCTCACTACTATAAAAATAACATTGCAGGGAATCTTCTGAGTTCAAAAACTGTCCTTTAGCTCAAATCTAGAAGAAGATGGAGATGCCTCAAATGGGGCTAAATCCAAAATTCCTCTAATTGTGGTAAGTACTACATCACTAAAGCCAACTTATTAATGATCATTAAGTAGCTACATTGAGCTTTCTGTACATCTGTGGGTTTGGGGTTTGCTTTTTGTTTTGGGGTGGTTGTTTTTTTCTTTTTTCCTCTCCATTCTGATCCTTCTTTTGTAGTAGCTTTGGCATCCTATTAGGTTAGATTTACCACAAAAAAAGAAAAAGTTCTGACTTCTGTGTTTTACTATATCGAATAGGAGTTCATTGTAACATGCGTGTCCTAAAGAGTAACAGGTCTTCCTGTTGTAGTTTTCATTTTGCATTATTCTTTGCTAGAAATTTAGGTGACTGCCTGTAACAGTAGTCCCTGTTACATCACCTATATCAGTAGACTAACAGGACGTTATGGTGATGCCGTTTACCACCAGCTACTCTATTTCAGCCAGATTTGTCTGCTCAATTGAGTTGAAGGTCTTTGTGTCTCCACTCTGGAGCTGACTCTGGAGCAACAAGACATCACCCAAGGACAGGGATTCCATTTGTGTAACTGTAGATACAATTTTGCCTTCGGCCTTTTGGTTTTTGTTGTGGTGCAAAAGAGAGGAAGGAATTTGGCTATGTTTTAGAGGTTGAATTTTCTGGGCTGGCAGTGAAGTAAAACATATTTCAGCTTGTAAACTGAGCACACTTGGCAGGGAAGCAGAGAAAGACAATAAACATGGAACCCCGCAAAGCTATTTTTACAGTCTGTTTTTCAGAGAAAAACTGCACTTTAAGATGTGTGCAACAGCTTCCAGAAGCCTGCAGGATATTGACTTGGAGGGGGTTGTTTTCCCTGTTCCTTAGCAGAGAAAACCGCTGTCTTGACATCAGACCGATGTGAAAAAAACATTCTTGGAGCGGCACTCATTTAGAGTGAGAAGTGACCACCAAGCTGCACACAAGGAAAGCGGAGCTCTATTCCATTGGTATGGAGTGCTCTTGGGGAAGAGCAGGTTGTCGCTCAATTAGAGCTTTGTAGTGAATGTTTTCTAATGTTTGTGAGTGTTTAGAACTGGTTTGGCCTCTTCATACAGATGGTGTTTTTGTCTAAGGAGGAAAAAAATATAGGACAAATATAGGCCACTATACTGAAGTGCTGGAAAAACTGACTGAAATCCAGAGCCTTCTTTGGAAGGTTTCCATCTTTGGCAAGGAAGCTAGAAGCTTGGTTTGGACAGGGTC
This sequence comes from Mycteria americana, assembly GCF_035582795.1. NCBI lineage: Eukaryota > Metazoa > Chordata > Aves > Ciconiiformes > Ciconiidae > Mycteria > Mycteria americana. The sequence goes on along the minus strand of NC_134375.1, from coordinate 25,841,077 downwards.
ACTTATTTTAAAAAATGATCTGTTTAGTGTACCTCCCAATAAAGTTATGCTTTTTTGCATAATTACATAACGTGGTCCATCTTGGTTGCTAGAGATGTAGTGAGTGACCTTTTACGTTCTGGTAGTAAGTAGTGCTTAGTATTTTATGTCCTGATAAGTACAAAATCTTTTGCTACAGTGCAGGTTTTGCATGAGTTCCATCATTGGTACACCATAGCTACTTTTCTCCTCATATCTGGAGAGGTGAGATAGGTCCATATGAGCCTTGTAATTCCTAAGACCTCTGCTCCATGATGAGGCAAAGTAATACTGCATCACCTTGCTGCTAAAATAATAGAATTTTGACATAAGCTTTTGTACAAAGAACACTGAAACCTAGAATTCAGAGTAGTATTTTAGATACGCTGGTGGTAATATTGAGGTAAATATTAAATGAAGAGTACCCTACAAAATATCTCTCAGGCCTAGAAATAATGGGGCGACCATTGCAAGGGTTCAAATCCAAGTGCTCGGAAAACGCGTTCCAATGTTACCCCAAATTGTTACCCGGCACTGCTCATTGAATTAGCTTCAAGTAGACATCAAAATCCATGGTTTAATTTAAAATACTTTCTAGATAAAACATTTTAATCAACATACTCTTTCAGGTTCTAGCAGATGTAGCAATCTGTGACAACTATTCAGAAAGCCACAGTATGTAAAATGTTTAATTTGTAGAAAAGGCCAAGAAGAAAGACCTGGAAATACAGAAATAGGATGGCTTGGAAAGGCCCTCAGGTTTTTTGTTTTGCTTTGTGCTTTCAAACACATTAACTTGTTCGAAGCTACTAATCACATTTGAACTCTCTTCTCTTTCCTCCCCCTTTATATTATAGTTGAATTTTTATCTTTCTGTCTCATTGCTTTTCATAGTGATTAGTTGGTTCAGTGTGATTTTTATCATATTCATCGCCTGTTTGAATTACCCTTCAGTATGCAATTATCCTATCACAGAATGTCCTATTTTTGTGCTGTCAGATACATAAAATAAATGGAAAACTGAAAGTGCTAAACCAATTATATAACCTTTTGTCATCTACTTACTGATGGAAACCCTTGCAAACACCTTTTTTTTTTTTCCTTTTTTTCTCATCCCACTCCCCAGTGTTCACTATTTACCTTAGATTTATGTGAGTTCAGGATATTTTTGTTAACCATTTCCTTCCTAATACTGCCCTACTTGATCGAATTTCAGAGTCAACTTCAGATTTTATTTTGAAATATTTGTGACATGATTTAAGTTAAAACTGCCGAAGAGTGGTTTTGATTCAATGTCGCTGATGCTTTGTTTCTAGCTGTGACAAATATAGATGCATCCATTTACGTTTAAGACTATGACATTCGAGTTGGGAAAAATCTTACTGCCCATAAGATGGGATAAGTGGAAATATTTCCTGCATTGTTCAGCAGTGGGTTTAATTTTACAGCCAAAGCCAAATAATCCCGTTGAGAGCCTTGCGTAGTTGGCTGTCACTTGTGGTATTGCTTCAGTTGCTTTTCCTGGACTGTTAGTGATTTCACTCATAGGAAATGTGCTTGATCAGTCTTAATTTAAAGTTAGCTGTGATTTTTTTTTTTTTTTTTAAATCTTTTAGGAGGTTTTATGATACTTTAGTGACTCCACTCATTTGAAACTGAAGCGAATAGAGCATGATGACATGATGCTTAGTAACAAGTGACTACTGCAACAAACTTGATAGTGAAAA